>NC_083481.1:7242500-7985000 GCF_030014155.1 Tachysurus vachellii
AGTGCCTACGCAGACACAGGAACTGACACAGTGTGCTGCTGGGAAACAACACCGTTCGGCTTAGCGAGTTTACCGTATCGCTGTGAAACTGATGGTTATGAAGTCATTCAGTAATATTTCTAGTACTGTCAAAGTCGTAGCTGAGTTTGTTTTGTTTAAATCCATTTCAAACAATAGCAGGATTAACGTTCAGTAAAATACAGTAAGAACAATGAAGAGCATGTTAATACTGATTCTCATCGGTTAGTGTCTACACTGATCACATTATGAACGTTAAAAGCCCTGACAGGTGAAGTGAATCTCGTTAAGCAGTTATTTCTTGAGTTGATGTGTTGAAAGCAGGAAAAATGGGCAAGCATAAGGATCGGAGTGAATTGTGATGGCTAGACGATAAAGCAGCTCCACAACAGCAGTTTTTGTGTTGTGTTCTCGCTTTGCTCTGGTTAGTAGCTGCCAAAGAATGTCAACTAGTGAACCTTCAACAGAGTCATTTTACGCTTAAAGCTCACTGATGTGTATGGAGATCGAAGGCTAACCCTGTCTGGTCTGATCCCTCAGAAGAGCGACTGTCAGGAATGGCTTCAACTGTTCCCTTATTGGACACTACGGGGACATTCTGGCTGGCTTTGTCTTATACCATGTGCTTTTGTTTTTGTTGTGTTCACTTGTTAGCCCCGCCCTTTTCTTAATCCGCCTCTGCACACCTGTTCCTTGTGTTGCAGTAATTACCTTCCCTATTTATACCAGTTGTCTTGCGTGTGTTTTTGTTGAGTCCTTGCCTTTGGTTTGCTGTTGTTCCTGTGTTCCCGGTTTCCTTATGTTCCTTATGTTCCTTGCCTTTTGTTTTTTTCCCCCTAATTAACCTCCTTTTATGTTATCCCTGCACTTGGGACTGTATTTTATCTGTGAAGACACCCCTGTTCCCTGACAGTAGACAATTCTAGCTATGATAGAAAGGTGTCAGAACACACAGTGTATTGAGCTGGCTGCAGGTCAAAGCTGTTTTGGTGGCACATGGAGGACCTAAACGATTTATATCAGGCGGTTTTAATGTTATAGCATGATCAGTGTATGCACAAGCCAAAACAAAAAAACGATGATGTCTGCTGTTAGGAAAATGAACAGCGTTTAGGTGTGATGTAGCCATGAATTTTATTCATTTACAGTTATATATAATGTGTAGGAAATAAGTTTATCAATTACATAATATCACATAAATCATTTTTTAATCTATGTTGAAGTTAATAAGTCCAAAAAAACCCCCAAAAAACCATGTGTCAAGTAATCAGAAATAAACTTACTGACTAGTACAAAGAGCTAATATCGGAGACCTCTTCCATAACTGTTGTGAAAGCTTCACCACATCAGCATTTGGTCAAATAACAACATGCTTTTTAATCCCTCTATTATTATGTTTAGATTCTTGTGAGCTTCCACGATGTAATTTAAATTCAGTAGCTTAACAGAAATATATAAATTCAGTATGTAAATATTAAACATGAAAATTTAAGTCTAATGAGCAAACAGCAACCGTATGAGGTGATATTTGGGATGAACCTTGAGAGGAACCAGTCTGAAAAGGTATCCTCATCTGTGTGACACCGGATAGTGCGATTATAAATAATATTCTTTCTATAACTGTGTGCTATTTGGTCAAAAACTACAATTTTCTAATCAGGAATCAGCTGTTCACTGATGTGATGGAGCCTGTAATTTCTAATTCCTACTGTAGGAGTCATGCTATTATACAAAACTAATCAACAGCTAATGTGAGTGTTCTCACCAAATAGTTTTAAGAGTATGTGTGACATCTTTGTATCAGATGATTCATTTCTTGTGTCATAAAGCTAGTCTTAATCCTAAGTGAAACATTAAATAAATTTATTTGATGTTCTAAGATAGAAATATGACAGATATTATGAAGCACTAGTGAATCTGTGCTCTCTGTCTTTAGGATGATGATGTTTTAAAGAGACTTTTAGAAGAGTAATTCTCCTAAAAGTCTATTTTAGCTTTCTCATGTTAGTCCATTTTCCTGCCTTTGATCAGACTAGAGAGAATACAAATATACTGGTTTATCTTCAAAAGAAAGCCCTGATAATAATACCCCTCCACACACACACACACACAGACACACACAACCTCTCTGACTCACTGTCTCTATTATCTTTCTCCTAGGCATGGTGCTCATACAAAAACACTCATACACACATACCCAGTTATGAAATGTGACTCACCGACCACTTTATTAGGAACCCTCGAACACACTGCATATAATCATGTACAAACTACCATGGATGCCGTCATAGCCGGATGTCGTCTTGTCCCGCTTCAGTGTGTTGTGTATAAGGAGATGCTTTTCTGCTCACCACAGTTGTACGGTGTGGTTATTTGTGTAGCCGGACTGTCAGCACCATTCTCCTCTGGCCTTTCTGTACAACTATGAATTTTCTTTAGTGTTGTTTTTTTTCTGGAAACCTCAAACCAGCTCAATTCCATTTCCCCATTTGAGGTGAACACAACTGAAGCTCTTAACCATTTAAACATGTGGGATGTGGTAGCTCAGCGGTTAAGGTGTTGGGTTACTGATCGGAAGGTCATGGGTTCGAACCCCAGGTCCACCAAGCTGCCAATGCTGGGCCCCTTAACCCTCAGTTGCTCAGTTGTAAGTCACTCTGGATAAGGGTGATAAATGCTGTAAATGTAAAACATGACTGGCTAATTTGGAAAAATTGCATATAATTTACAGGTGTTAGTAATACGGGTGATAGTCAGTGTATATCGCACAAGGCTGGCTTAATATCCACCTACAGCTCTTAGAGACCAGTATAGTGTAGGTTGTGCTCTATAATCAATTTATCTCCAGCTCTGCAGTGGTCTCGTCTCGTCTCATCTCATCTTCTTGTTGACCCTTCACATCCTGAAGGGTGATTCATGCCCATTTACATTCTGTGAAATGAAATGAAAATTATGCAGCATGAGGGCTCGATGAGCTGATGACAGCAGTCTGTGTAGTTCATAGGGAAAGATGCTGGCACATATCAAGCTGGCTGTGAGTTGATTTTAAATCAGAATCTGGGTCAAAGCTCAGGAGGGATGAAGACGAAGCAGAATTTCACCTCTTATCAGGGCGATTTGAAATTAGCGGTTGAACTTTGAAAATGTTAAGGAGCCTGGAGTTTGTGTTAGACATGTTTACGCAGTGTGGTGCACCAGTTCTCATCAGCTCTTCAGAGTGACAGCAGGCCAGTGTTTTCAATCCCAGTGCAATTGACTATGAATGGTGCTCATTCAGTTTGTATTTCCACCCTGCTTGTTGTCAGTGATATGAAATGTCATGAGGCATTTCTGAGAAAATGTCACGCTGTGGTGATGTCTCTGGAGAAAATCGGCAATGTCAGTAATCAATCTTCTTATAATTAGTAAGTTATTCAGTTTCCTTTTCCAAATAGAGGCTGAATATATTTCTACAGAATGGTTTAATTATTTGGTAATTAAGTGGAACTATCTTTTGTTCCATATTAGAAACAGAAAGAGAACTTTCAATAGGGACACAAATCAATTTCAGTGTCAGTCAATCAATTTTTAGGTCAGTTTTTTAATTGTATTTATTTCTTTCAATTTGCCATTTCTTGTTCAGGATCTCTTTGTGTTCATAAAAAGATAAGATCTCTAAAAAATCTTTTAAAACATTTGACATATTTAAAAATACACGGTCCTACATTTTATGCTAAAAATAGGGGTTTTAAACTGTAATGAACAGTTGGTTAGCATGGAAAGGAGTTTTGTATTGGTATTATAAATAAATAAATAAATAAATAAATCCATCTGATGTAGTTGGGGATGTGGTGGCTTAGTGGTTATGGTGTTGGACTACTGATTGTGAGCGCAAATCCCAGGTTCCTGCTGGGCCCCTAAACAAGGCCCCATAACCCTCAATTGCTCAGCTGTATAAAATGAACTAAAATGTTAGTTGCTCTGGATAAGGGTGTATGCTAAATTCCATGAAATTTAAATGCCACTGACTTCAAGTGAATAATGTTGATTATCTCTTTACACTGGCATCTGTTAAGGTTTGGGATATATTAGGAAAAGTGAACATTCAGATGAAGTTGAAGTTGACATCTTGAAAGCAGGAAAAATAAGGCAAGCTTAAGGATCTGAGCAAATATCTGAGCATTTTGTCAAGGGCCAAATTTTGATGGCACAAAGCATCTCCAAAATAGATGTGTAGTGTTCCTGGTGTGGTGTGATTGGTACTTATCAACAGTAGCCCTCAAGGCTCACTGATACACATTGGTGAATACTAACCCATCCGGTCCGATCCCACAGAAGAAAAAAGTTAATGTTGGCTGTGATTTCAAAGGTTTGATCTGACAGCTTACTTACCCCTGTCTAAAAGCTTTTACTTTGGGCATGTGTGTACCAGAACCCAACACATGGAGCAATGATGGAAGGTGACTTGGTCATCAGTTAGACAATATAATAATGATTTAAACTATATTTGGCAGGTGGTTTTAATGTTATGGTTGAACAGTGTATTCATTGTTCATAAAATGTATATTCCCTATTTAATGTATATACCCTATTGAATTGTACCTTCCCAGTCAAAGCACAAAAGGGTATTGTACATCTCTACATGAACCAAGATAACTAATTATATCAGTAGTACTATATTAAACTACAGACAAACATTTAAGCTATCCTTTGTCTGCTAGGTTGCTATGTTCTGACTTGAAGCAATATGTTTAAAGCACGATTGCATACTGTAGTTTGATAAAAGCTATGTTCTTTAAAAGCAGCTGGTAATCAAGCTTTACACTATTATTGCTGAAAGGGGAAAAGTACTTGAACTTGCTTATTATGCCCAAAAGACTGTTATTAGCCTGATTACATAGCAATTACAGATTTAGGTTCCCTGAGGCAGAAGTCTACTACTTCTCCAGACGAACCAAGCTACTTAGATCTCCCTTAGCAAGTTTTTTAATGTCTGATTAACCCCAACAATTAAAATAGGATAAAAATCCATACATTTCATTCCAATTCCAGTATACGTTGTCTGACCTACCTTAAAAAATAATTAAAAAAATATTCTAAAATAGTTTTGTAACAAAAAAAAATAAAGGTTAGATATGAGGTAAAAAATAGACATATACAACATAAAATACACTATATCAACATACAAAAGCTATACACTTTTCCTTAAGTGGAAATTTAAATTTGAATTTAAATGAACTTTTTTAGTAAAATGTTGATCCATGTTTTTTTTTTTAGTGTTTTTTTAGTGTTTATATTTGCTTATGGAAAAACAACATGACTGCAATATAAGAAATATAAGGTTCAACTTTGTTAGGTGACATATAAGGTGACATCAATGGAGTAACTTTTAAACAGCATTTAAACACAAGCCTAAGCCTCGTCTCTTCTATCGACCGATCGATTCTGATTATTAATTTTTATTGTTTTTATATTATTTTTTGAAGGTCATATAGACATTTGAATTCTTTGTCCACTGTTGTGTGTACAGTGTGTGAGCCATCTTCTCTGTTTTGATGATGATAATATGATGGTGCGGGAGCAGTGTGGAGATTTTGATACCTGATATCTGATTGGGTACTGTATTAATTAGACTAATGTCCTATTCATTATGATTATCCAAAAATATAAAAAAAGGGATTAAAATGTATCGACAATGTTGGTTTTCAGTGTGAGGTATTTTTCCCTCTGTTGGGATAACCTTACATAGAATTTTACTGGTTGAATTTAACACTTTAAAACACTTATGAAATAGCAATTCATCTCAGGGCGCAGAAATTGTTTGATATCACCCTTTATCCACTGGCAGGAAAATCTTTTTATGTTATTTTTGGAGAAATAGTTTTTCAGAATTTTAGTTGTGGCAGGATTTCCCATGCCATCTCACACATGATTCATGGAAAAATTCTGTTTAAATTGTACTTTAAACCTTGTGTTTTTCATGAGATCTCTAAAGAACCTGCAGTTACAATAAGAAGGCTAGGGAAAGCAGAAGTAGGCTGATTTACTGCATGTCTGTCGAGGAACTTATATAGTTCTGTGCTGGGTTTTGTCAGTGTTTTTACCTTCACATACTCTGTGAGCATGCAGCCTGATGAACTGTATGTGGCCCTGTTACTCCACATCCCTTCAAGAGAAGGACATTTGGTCTGTCCATCTCTTGAAGATCTCCTTATTAGGCACTCCATGTGATCTGTGTGTAGAGTAAGTGGTATTGTGTGCTGTGACATTTCTAAACAGTATTTTGTTTTAGTAGCCTTGTTCCCTCATCAATCACTGCTCATATATACAGAATAAGACACTTTGTGCTGTCCACAAGTGTCTTGAGCTGCATTACAGCTTCACCCTCTTCGACTGGTAGCTGAATTTTAGACTCGGATTAAGGGGAGGAAGTGGCCACTGATAAAACTGGTAAAATTTTGAACCTGTTTGCACTGTGTTTATTTTATGTGGATGCGTGATAGTTAAACAATTAAAACTAATTTAACAATCCAGGAGCTGCTTTATCATGATCAGGGTTGTGGTGAATCTGGAATCTACTCTGGGAGCACCATGCAAAAAGTAGGAATGTGAAAGGATTGAATCTGTAATGCTGTGTAGCAGTGCTACCCATGATACTACCACAAAACAACCGTTATCTTTGATCACTACTTCTGATTTTGCTACTAATAAATGTAGTGGCTATGTCAGATTTGATTTTTATTTTTTAATGTTTGGAACATGATCAAAAGTCAGAGTAAAACTCACTCATTTCCATTTCATTAGAGTTGGATGGCAAATTTCCATTTAAATTTAGATCACAGCAAAACACTTCTATGTTTTATTAGCATAGCTCATTATTATTCTGTGAAATAGCTCAGATTTTACCACCTCACATCAATCAAGTCCTCAAGTGGCACTTTTTTCCATTCTGCCAATTATTTCATCATATGTTTGTATCAAAGGTTGTGAGAGGATTTGTCCTCCTGTAAAAAATAAAGAAAGAAATAAAGAAAGAAAAGAATGAAATGCTATAAAAGGTTGCATTAGATGTGAGAGCTCAAGTCTCACTGGGATCTGCCTAGATGTTAGATGAGCTTATATATTTTCTTTATTCTGGTTAGTATAAATATAGTTGCTGCAGTTGTAATGATGCCGGCTTGATTTTCAGGTGTGGGCTGCTTCAGGTTGGCGACCGTCTTTTGTCAATCAATGGTATTCCTACAGAGGATGGAACGATGGAGGAGGCAAATCAGCTGCTCCGTGATGCTGCTCTGACTAATAAGGTCATGCTGGAGATTGAGTTTGATGTAGCAGGTTGGTATATTCAAGTAGTTACCATAAATCTGCAAGATGATACAATAAAATAATTCACTAAATAAAACACTATATGGCCACATGTATCTGGACACCTAACCATCATGCCCATATGTGCTCTTTGATACTTCCGTATCCTGATGTGTTTCCACTAGATTTAGGAGTGTAACTGTTGGGATTTGTGATCATTCATCAACAAGAGCATTGGTGAGGACAGGGATTTATGTCAGGAGTTGAGGTGCAGTTTGTGCTCCAGTTCTTGCCAAAGCTTCATGCAGGATGATTGTAGGATGAGGTGTAACTTTCTGGCTTTAGTTTAGATAGAGCTATATATGGGTTTATATATATTCTGACCTAAGGTTTGGCCATAAAGTGTACTGTATGTGAATGAAAAAAGAAGAAATTTAAATATATATGTACATACACACACACACCTACAGTATATATATATATATATATATGTGTATGTGTGTGTGTGTGTGTGTGTGTGTGTGTAAATATAAAATATATATATATGAATATTTCACACAGAACACATTCCAATCACCCCTTTTACTATTTAATAGAGTCAGTAGTGCCTAGTAGCGGCACCTTTCATGTGAAGCTGCCAAAGAAGAGAGGAGTTGAGCTCGGGATCATAATCAGTGGTAAGAGCCAACTTAATTCATCAATGCTGTGTTGAAAGTGTTTCTTTTTCCTGGCTTAATTTCAAAGGAATAATTTTGCAAAAGAAACTTTCCACAAATCAACCTTAGTATTTGCACTAGAGCTACATACAGTAGCTAACAGAAGTTTTCAGCGAGTACACTTTTAAGTATTAATGTGCTTGCTTCGACATGTATTGTTGAGCTATATAATCTAATTTTTATCATTTTTCATCTCATTTTCTTTGTTACATTGATAACTGTAGCAGCTTTCTGTACAGATGCTTAGAACATTTAAAGCCATGTTTAAAAAATGTGATGTAAAAAACACCATCTAACCTTGTCAGCATTTTTAAGGAAGGTTTTTAAATACTTATTTAAATATATAAAAAGTAAACCATGAGTTTATTATTTTTTTTATCAAAGTATTTGATTGCTGTTATTGTCATTGCTTATATTATAGCAGCTATAAACTGGCTTCACTGTAATCCTTCATTTTTTTCTCTCTTATCTCTCTCATCAACCTCTAATTTACTTACAGCTGACACATCATTAATTGATTAATCCCCCTTTGGCAACCTTGCTTTTAGTTCCTTTCTTCAGGCTTCTTCTAAAAGCTTCATTTCAGACACATTTTATGCAATGCCATATCCCAGGCACGATGAAATTCCAGTTAAATATCATCCACTGAGAACTTTTTGACTCTTTTATATTCTTGTTAAAGCTGAAGTTGTATCGAACTGAATTATCTGGCATCATCAGCAAATCCTGTACAGCTTTGATCAGTTATCCCTTTTCATTCCTCACACACCTAAATGTGATCTGTCCTTCACTTCTGCTGACATTCCATTGTTCAGCTCACATTTCCTGACAGGGGTCCATGACGTGTTAGCAGGGGGGCTGTAGTTTTATTATACTACAAAAAATGACATCTTGGCAAGTTAAGATTACACTAAGCCTAGACTCTATGAATATATGTGGACACCTTTCCATCTCACTTCTGTATGGTTTTGCCCCAACCTGTTGCCACAAAGATGGAAGCACACAATTGTATAGAGTGCCTTTGTGTGCTCCAGCAGTACAGTTTCCCTTCACTGGAACTAAAAGACCTAAAAATACTCCAGCATGACAATACACAAAGCCAGCTCCATGTACACATTGTTTGCCGAGGTTAGAGTGGAAAATTCTCAAGTGTTCTCCACAGTGCCCTGATTTACAACCCGACAAAAACCTTTGGGATGAACTGGAATCCAATTTAATAAAATTGAGAGAAAGTGTTAATGTTAAATACAAATATTTGCATTTTCAATCCTGTTTAAATGCGTTAGTGGGGTTTCATTTAAATGTATACAGTAATGATAGAGCTTTTTATTCATACGCTATTTTAACAACAGATAATGTTACAGTAGCTCCTAATTCACAGTATTTTTATGTGTTTTTGAGATATGAAGGTTTGAAGTAAACTAGTTCAATACAACCACATTGCAACTCTCCCTCCGCTGGCTTCCTGTAGCTGAGTGCATCAGATTTAAAACACTGATGCTTGTCTACAAAGCCAGAAACAGATCAGCACCCACTTATCTCAAAGCACTTATCACGCTCCACACTACACCGTGTTCTCTCCAATCCTCCAGCACTGCTTAAATGATCCCACCATCTCACAGGGTACAAGGAAAACATACATTAAGACCTAGCTCTTGGAATGAACTTCCCCTAGAAAATCTCAGTCACTTGCTGCCTTCAAACAGAGGTGGGACATCTAAAGACTGGCTCTTACGGAAATACTTAAACTAGCACTTAAAAACTATAAAATACACTTATCTGGGTGCCCTTTTTGGTATATTGCCTTCCGACAGAGTTTATTGAGTGACTGTATTCTTAGTCTGTAATCTAGTTAATCAGTATTGATGTATTGATTGATAGAGACTTTAAAGCACTTCTTTAAGTAGCTCTGGATAAGAAAGCCTGCCAAAGGCCGTACCTGTAAATATGAATATAATTCAAATGAATAGTCAAGCTAAGTATATTATAAAAGTATAATATAATAACATTGATAATGATGTTCCCCTCTGTAACTAAATGCTTCACAGACCTCTCTTTGAGAACCAGAGCCTGAGGAAATGACTTCTTGACTTGAAATGTCCTTAGGATGAGTTCCAAACTCGGCCATCAGGGGGCTCTTAAATTCGAAAACACATTAACAAATCTGAAAACAAATTAACAAATCCGATAACACAACGACAAGTCAGACAACCCGGAAGAGGTTGGTATAGTTTGTGAATGGAAACTTACCGATCATCGGACGAGACACCTTTCATTCACCTGTATATCTTGAATGACAGGTGTCTTGTCCAATGATTGGTAAGTTTCCATTCACAAACTATACCAACCTCTTCTGGGTTGTCTGAATCGGTGCACGAAACACATTAACAAATCCAAAAACACATTAACAAATCCGAAAACACAACGACAATTCAGAAAACCCGGAAGAGGTTGGTATAGTCTGTGATTGGAACACGTACCGATCATTGGACAAGACACCTGTCACTCAAGGTATACATGAAGTTCAACAGTCTGCCGCAGGGAAAAGTTGGAATGGATGGATGGAATGGATTACTGTGGATTAATTCTGTTATTTTCTTGTATTTAAACGGAGAAATTTACACATTACACATAAGATTCCATACCTGTATATCTTGAGTGATAGGTGTCTTGTCCAATGATCGGTAAGTTTCCATTCAAAAACGATACCTACCGTTTCCGGGTTGTCTGACTTGTCGTGGTGTTTTCGGATTTGTTAATTTGTTTTTGGATTTGTTAGTGTTTTCGGATTTGTTAATGTGTTTTCGGATTTGTTAATGTGTTTTGCACTCCTCGGCCACCGTAGATCTGTCCCCAATTAAAGCACCAGTGATCACATAGTCTGTGTTGTATATGTTAATCTGCACTGTCTGCATTGTCTTGTCTCCAACAGCCAGTAAAAAGCCAGGCGAGCCTCTGATCATATCTGACATAAAGAAAGGAAGCATGGCTCACAGGTACAGCCCAGTTCTTTGTTCTAACAGAATCCATTTAAAAATTAATACATCTTAACTTGAGGTTTTAAGCAAGAAAGAGCAGAAAAAAGTCCTCAAAAGTCCATTTTTGCCTTCTGTAGTGTTAGAACAGGTGGCATTTCATCCGGAACGTTCTCCTCGGACACTGAAATGGGCCACAGTGCTAAAAGTATTGTATAGTTGTCGGAAGCATTATTTGAGTAACAGTACTTTCTCTATGCCTTCTAATCTTTTGTTTCTAAAAGAAAAAAAAAATTAAATGACTAAGTGTGGTACATTATGTTGTAGGGAAGATTTATTAATAATATGTTAATGTTAATCGAAACCAAGAAAGATGATGTTATACTATAAAAAAGTTCAGCACTTTTTATTTTTTTTATTACTAATTTATTATTAAAGGCATTGTTCAGAAGATTTTTTGTTCGCTTCTTTTCTGCTGTAGAACAGGGACTTTGGAGCCCGGTGACAAGCTGCTGGCTATAGATAACATTCGACTGGAGAGCTGTTCCATGGAAGATGCAATGCAGATCCTTCAGCAAAGTGAAGACCTGGTCAAGCTCAAGATCCGCAAGGATGAAGACAACTCTGGTCAGTATAGATATGTGTGCATGTTTGTGTTCAGGTGTATTTAGTCCCAAATCTAGAACTGCTGTCAGAGCTCTGTTATAGATAATTAAACAACAGCTTCTGACTCATTTGAATAAAGCATTCAAGAGCATGCAGTAATAAAGTAAGTTAAGGGTGTAATTGGAGGGGGCACGGTGGCTTAGTGGTTAGCACGTTCGCCTCACACCTCCAGGGTCAGGGTTCGATTCCCGCCTCCGCCTTGTGTGTGTGGAGTTTGCATGTTCTCCCCGTGCCTCGGGGGTTTCCTCCCTCCGGGTATTCCGGTTTCCTCCCCCGGTCCAAAGACATGCATGGTAGGTTGATCGGCATCTCTGGAAAAATTGTCCCTAGTGATTGCTGATTGTATGAGTGAATGAGTGTGTGTGTGTGCCCTGCGATGGGTTGGCACGCCGTCCAGGGTGTATCCTGCCTTGATGCCCAATGACGCCTGAGATAGGCACAGGCTCCCCGTGACCCGAGATAGTTCGGATAAGCGGTAGAAGATGAATGAATGAATGAATGAAGGGTGTAATTGGATTTAAAACAGAATTGTTTTACAATGAGCCCTACATACTCTAGAAAATCCTGTAGGGAAAAAAAAAAGGATTTATGCATCAATGATCAAATTTCAGATGTCAAATCAAATCAAATTTACAAGCCAAAAATGTGAAAATTCTATACTATTAATAACTGAAATATTAATGCTTTTTTTTTCAGCAATAGTGTGTGCAATACTGGTACTGTAAAATTAGGTTCAGTGACGAGGTTCAGTTCTCTGCTATTTTTCCGATTCATTACAAGAAACAGCACCGTTTGGTCAGAAAAGAAGTATCTGCTGATGTCCTGGCATAACTAATGTATCTAATCTGTGTATGTTTAAGTGAAACATGACTGCCCCCTTTTGGTCATATACCTTAAATCGCAGAATCATTTTTCATTTTTTGAGTCACTTATTACTTTTATTTCAGTTTCTGTTAATGAATTTGGTTCTATTTCCCAAAATCTAAAAAAAACAAAAAAAAAAGAAAAGAATTTAAACTATTATTCTAAACAGGCAGTTAGTAAAGTTTGTAAGGAATGTAAGGAATGTAACTGCTAATGCTCAAAAAACATGGAGCAATGGAAGAAGGTGGCCTGGACTGGTGACCGCTCACCTGAAGAACACATGGCACCAGGATGCACTATGGGACGAAGGTGAGCCGGCAAAGGCAGTGTGATGCTTTGGGCAATGTTCTTCTGGGAAACCTTGGGTCCTGCAATCCATGTGGATGTTTCAAGCATTGTTGCAGACCATAAACACCCATATACTGTACAAACAGGATTCCCTGATGGCTGTGGCCTCTTTCAGCAGGATAATGCACCCTGCTACAAAGCAAAAGCAGCTCAGGAATGGTCTGAGGAGCACAAGAAGACGTTTGAGGTGACTTGGGCTTCAAATTCCCCAGATCTCAATCCAATCAACTATCTGTGGGATGTGCTGTACAAACAATTCTAATCCATAGAGCCCCGACCTTGTAACTTACAGGACTTAAAGGATCTGCTGCTAACATTTTGGTGCCAGATACCACAGCACACCTTCAGGGCTCTATTGGAGTCCATGCCTCGTGATGTAGCAAAAGGGAGACCAACACCAATATTAGGAAGGTGATCAAAATGTTATGCCTAATCGGTGTACGATCTGTACAAGAATCAGATCATATCATCAAGTCATTTTGGTATATTGCTATCGACATTACTGTTTCTATTTTGAGATGTTGGTTGCTTCATACTTTGACAGATATTTCATCAAGAACATTGACCTGTTTTTCTGAGTCTGAGATCATGTGTGATTACGTAGTTTTGCTATAAATAACCGCAGTATATTAAAAATAAAACCCAGCATTTGTTGCCTAAATTGAGGCTTGGGAAATCATGCAATATTACACCCTGCCACCTGGTGTTGACATAACCTACAGAATAAAGATAAAGCAGTCCTTTTAAATGCATAGCATTGAAACACTGGATATTGACAGAAAGCAGCTTTACAGAAAAGTATCAATTCAGGATACAATTCAGGATTTTAAACCATCCCTTATCCCTGAATTATATCTGGATCTAGATGCTTGATTTTCTTTTTTGTTTGATTTTATTTTAAGAATTTTTAATCCTTAAATATTCGAAAATCATAGCTAGACTTTACACACTGTATTTTCTTGATTTTCTTGTTGCTTTATAACGTTTATGACTCCATTTTGAAATGTCTTTTGCTGACTGTATTTCATTGTGACCTGATTTATAAATCTATATGCTGACTGTTTATTTGTTTATATGCAAAGCCACAGAAAAAAAACAGGAAGTAGAATTGTCTTGATATATTAGATTGGTGTGAATTATATAAAGGACCACAGTTCCAATAGTTTTGAATATGTGCAATGCTTCTTGTGTAGTACATAACCAAGTTATTAAGATATTATACATTCAATGACAACTACTCAGAATATTCAGCAGAAGTGACCTGGTGTTTTATCATCTAAGCATAATGGACAAACCTTATAGCGTTACAGCATAGGATCACAGTGTATGCTTTTATTAGCACTCAGATAATACACAGTGATTTGCTTGAATTGTCACACAGTTTCATTTCTCTGTAGATGAGCAGGAGACATTAGGCTCCATTATCTACACAGTGGAACTAAAGCGCTATGGTGGCCCCCTGGGTATCACCATCTCAGGCACGGAGGAGCCCTTTGACCCCATTGTCATATCAGGCCTCACTAAGAGAGGTCTAGCGGAAAGGTGAGTCCAGGGACGTAATAAATTTCTGGATTGAGCCATGAAGTTAAAAACCCTTGTGTTTGATTACCTTACTTTGCCACACTGTTCTGCTCTTGCCAAAAGATACTGAGGTACATAAATTCCTAAGACGAGTTTTATTGCCGTCATGTTATAGCCTCTGTAAAGTATTCACACTTAAGGTTAGTGAACGTCATAGTGAAGTTGCAGGATTAAAGATTAGTGTACTTCATAAATCACAGGATTCGAGTGTAAAGAAGTTAGACTGGATCGATCGGAAAAAGTGAATTAAAAGATTTTTATCAGATTAGTCCACTGATGGTTCGGCTTTATTGAGACGTTTAAGATCTAGTGATGTTTGATGCAACTTTTGTTTTTACTGCAGTCAAAAGTGGATTTTTTTAGCATACTGTATTCAGGATGTTTTGTAATCTGTATAGAGTTTTTTCTTTTCATTTTTGCCATATACATCTATACTGTTGTACAAAATCCTGAATGACCGAAAGCATTCTCCAAGGTCTACAGTATGTTGGAATATACTGTGTAATGGAAAGTAATTGTCAACAACACAGTATAAAACCAGACATCTTCTGTGTTTATGATTAGTATAATCAGAAAGTTTATAATAAGTATCACATTATAAAGATTACACAGTATGTCATTTAATATTAGAAACAACTAAATTTATAGTTGATGTGATGTTGACTGATGTATTATAAGTTTGGTTTTCATTGGTTTAAGTGTGTTGTTGGCTATTTTTATAGAACAGGGGCTATTCATGTTGGTGATCGAATCCTTGCCATTAACAATGTGAGTCTGAAGGGCAAACCTCTGAGTGAAGCCATCCACTTACTTCAAATGGCTGGCGAAAGCGTGACACTGAAAATCAAAAAGCAGATTGATGGTAAGTGTCCTAATAGCAATTTTCTGCTTTCGCTCGAAGTCATCAAATGTTTACTTTTTTTTTTTTTCATTTTAATATCTGGTTTTCAGAAATCAAAATGGGTAATTTTTAGCTCAAGGGTAGCTTTGGGCTTTGACACAAAAGGGCTTTTCACACTCGAAATAGTTCTCCCTGGGTAAACTCCAGCTAAACTAAATCCTAAGTTATCTTGTTTCACATTTCTTACTGCTTATACTTTACCAGGGGTTAACAATTAACCCGACTCTTCATAAATTGATGTTTCACACTGTAAACCCTGCATTAACCTTCTTATTTGCCTATTTGTGCTGTCAACAACCAAGATTGGATAAATACAGTGCACTGCCACTTTAAACAATGGCTTGTCTCACGCTTTCACATAAGGTATTTCAGTGCCGGAGCAAGTGTTGTTATCTTCTACAGCTTTCTAACTTCTGTTCATTTTTAGTCAGTTCCTTAAATATTCGATAGTTATTTCTGACCACCATCCAGTTTATCCTGAACAGACTTTTTCAACTCAACTCAACCTAAGGTTTATTGTCTTTCTTCCACATACACAGGATACAAAAGAAGGAAATGCCATTAGTACGGACCAAGGTGCATAGGTAGTGAAGTAAGAATTTAAACAATAAGCATTGACCATTGTTTAAACATTGCACAAACATTATTGACCATAAGTGTAAAAATAAATCCGTCTCCTCTGTCACCATTTGACATGATTTCTTTTCCCTTAAATGCTACAGTTACTGTTTACAACATGCCATGGTTTTTGTGACTGTATTTGTGACCGCACAAGCTTTTCAATCTAGTTTCACACTGTACACATTTGGCACCACAATCAAGGTTAACACCCCAGAAGCACTGCTAACACCGCGTGATGCTGACTCTGCTTCTAAATAAACACAGCAGCAGGGCTAAGAACGAACTAAGGTTAGGTTCATTGTACAAAGTATCTCGAGAGATTCTCCATAGAATCTGTGATGTAGTTAAATTATAACTGTATATAACTGTGAGTATAGTTATGTTATACACACAACCACACACCCACACACACACACACACACACACACACAAACTCAATATTTCTGTATTAAAATTAATTGTATTTTTTTCAGTTATTTTTATTATATTTGTTTATTATTATTTATTTATTTATTTTTATTTATCTATGTACATGCATGGACTTAAGATATTAGCTGCATTTACACTTAGTAGTGTTTTATATTGTGTTTGCACTGTCTTTTGTCTCGCACTGTTTGCACTAGATTGCACACGATGCACTTTTTGTGTCTCGGACAACTTACTTTAAGTCGTTAGCTCTGTGTTTGTTTTATGCAGCACCATGGTCCTGGAGAAACGCTGATTCATTTCACTATGTACTCTTTCAGCTATATATGGTTGAAATGACAATAAAAGCTACTTGACTTGACTTTATTGTTTCTTACATTACGGTATAAAGTATTTATTGGGATTCCTAAACCTTATGACTCTTTCTTGTAATATGACTGACATGTACTATACTATATGGTTGTAGATACAAGCTAGAATATTTAGCTGGGAATAAAGTTAACCTTCAGCTGTTTAAGCAAAAAAAAATTGTATAAAAGCAAGGAGCAGTATGGTCACATTAACATTGTAATATAAACTGAAGTGATTTATTGTACAAAAATTCCTCTTGTCATTGTGATGCATATAAAGTCAATGAGAAAACAAATGAAAACATAAAATGGTATAAATAATAGTTTTATATTAGTATTTTAAAGAACGTTGCGATTTGTATTCCTTCTAGTGGCAGATGAGAAGAAAAGGAACAATATAGATCTTGAAAATGAGCTGAGTGATAACGATGACTCAGAAATGACAGATTCTCAGAAGACCAGTAAGTTGTCAGAGATCTTTTCCACCACTATTCCAAGTGTGGACTCTGCTATGGAATCGTGGGATGGATCTACTATAGATGCTAGTTATGGGAGCCAAGGTAAGTTCACAACACCCAAACACACCTCAGAATCCTAACAGCCAATGGATTTCCTTGTGTCATTAACTTAGATCCACTTCCGTCACAGGTGGATACAGCCACCAGGTAGCAGGTATTGCCTTACATCCACATGAGTGGCGCAGTGCCAAGAACAGGAACAGCACCCCTCCTCCTGGCCACCACAAGAACTACCTGCTGAGTGACGGAGGATTCAGTGAGGAGGACTGGGACAAGCATGCAGGGTAAGACTCCTCACACATGGAGAGAACAGGAATCAAGGATGGATTGGAGTAGAGTAAGAGCCAGCTGCAGTCATTCAGGACAACACTGTAAAGCTGTAAATGTGTGTTACTTACAACTGAGGAAATACAAGCAATGCGATACATCAAACAGAGGACAGTACAATTAGCGCAGCCATTCAAGATTGTCAATTAGAGCTAGAAGAGAAACAGCGTAGAGGTGTAGGATCTAGTGTAAGTGTTTATTTTATTTTATTTATTTATTTTTATTGGAGATAACCTGAGGGTTAATTAAGATTTTACAGAAAAGATTACATATCTCGTGTATATCATGTACACGAGTTCAGGCACTGCTCAGGCCCAGGATCAATACACTTCAGGACACTGATGACTTCATTTCTGAAGACATGACTACATATTCGGATTATAAAGCGACACCGCTAACATTTACCTACAACATACAGGGCCGATGACTTCGGCATAATCTTTTTTACTGTATATTGTTTAAAGTACATTATGAAAAATTATGGTACTTCAAGCAGCATCACAGGTCAGATAAAAGCTTTCGAAAGAATTTACTTGGTTTGCTTTTTAATTACAATCAAAACCTTTTTTTTTTTTCATTTGTTTGTTTAAAAAGTGTTTATCTGTGTGCTATATTTCCTCCCAACAGTTTTAGATTCATGGTGTCCTTAGTATGGACATAATGAACCAGTACTCAATGGATTTAGTGATAAGGACTTCAAAGCCATTTTGTATGCTCCGTCTGCCCCATGCTGTAAAGGCAAAGCTCTATTTGCTATGGCACTAATACAGATTTAAGTAACATTCTAATAAAAGCTAACAATAATAATAATAATAATAATAATAATAATAATAATAATAATAATAATAAAAAAGCTTTTAATTGTCAGCTGTACATTACAGTACATTCACAAATCCTTGCAATTATTATTATTATTATTATTATTTTAAATATACATTTGGCTTTACACATAAAACATACAGAATTTTTTTTCCAGATATCTCAGGAAAGAGGCTGGGGTCAGAGCACATGGTCAGACATGCTGTGGTATAAATCCCTGAACCTCTGTCCAGGGATTTTGACCCGCCACTGCTTTGGAAAAATGATGGAAAAGTACTGAATGAAGTAGTTGTTAATTATTCAATAATTTATGACCATTAACTTTCCTTTCTTCAATGCACATAGATTTTTCAGACCTGTTCAGCCACCGCTGAATACCAAAGCTCATAGGAATATTCCTGTTACTCTCATACTCGCCCCTTGTCCTCCATCGTTCCTCCCTCCCAGGCTGCCTTGCATCTCCTGCCTTGCTAAGAATAGTGTCATTCTATCTGAGTATGCCAAGTCCTAATTCATGACTCACGCTAATCACTGCTGCAGATTTGCCAGCCAGACTCCTGCTGATGGCATCATGCTGGACCACGAGGACAACTTCTGGTGCCAGGCTCTGGAGGACTTGGAGACGTGTGGGCAGTCAGAACTCCTTCGTGAGATTGAGGTAAACTGGAGAGAGATGAACTGTTTGTGAGAGTATTTCGACACTCGAGCTCTAAATTCAAGACAGTCATGGCTTGGCCCAGAATGATAGAACAAAGATGTTTCTAAGAAGCGTAACAGAAGTAATAATAGTCACGTTAACGAATTGGTATGCAATAAATATTAGGGAATACATTTGTCTTATGCATGATATTGAATAGCAAGAAGGTGTAAGAAATTCCTTCACTTTTAATGGTCACAGGCCTGTTCTTTACACCTATCTGTCTGATAAATTACATCTCCTGCGTTCAGTTCAACACTAAATAAGTCTGATTGAGTATCACATCATAAACGTTCACAGTCACTGCTCACTTCAAAGAGTAAAGGTAAAGAGTATTCACACAGTGTTTGTTCATTATTGAACCCAAACACCAAAAATATCTTTATAGAAAACGTTCCCTTCATTTTCTAACATTTAATTTTTTTTTTCTTGTGAAATCAGGTTGCTTTTTATGTGTAGTCTGTGTGGGAGAAAGTGTGGGTTTTCATCACCCACAGATTTATTTAACATTTATGGAAGACATCTCTAGCCTAAGCATTTTGTAACTGTAATTTATCAATTCGGTTCAATTCAGTTTATTTGTATAGCGCTTTAAACATTTGACATTGTCTCAAAGCATCTTTACAGAGGCATTAGAAACAGAATTAAAATTGTATTGTTAAAAATTAAGTTACCAAATATCTCTAAAATTTACCCCTTCATTTCTATAAATAATGTCAATGTAAATAATGTCCTTTTTACAATGGTTTATAGTCATGTGGAATTGTGCAAACAAGAGCTCCTGAGGAACTAGAAGGTCTAACTAGAAGTTAATTACAGACTTAACACTAATTCCTCCTGCCGAAGTCTTCAAATGTTCACTGACGAAGACCTGAGCACAAAACTGACCGACACAATGACAGCTCAAAGACAGTGTGATAGTCTCCAAGTGGTTCAATCCTCAGTAGTCCCACAGGTCACAGGCTGTCTATGTAGATCTATCCCAGCAGAGTGTACCATCAAGTGACGAGACTCCAACCAGGGGTAGGGCGTCAAGACGGATAAGGCAGGTCTGAAAAGAAGAAGCGGTCACACTGGGAACTCAGCCATGAGAAAGTCTTCAGGACAGAGGACTTTGCACTTTCAGGGTTTCTCAGTAATATGACAAGCTGTTTTTATTTTTCAAAGAGAAAGAAAAAAGGTGAGGCATGATGAAGTGAGGAACTAATGTGTTTCTATGTTAAATGTAAATGATAAAAAGTGGCTTTAATAGAGGAATAAGAGGACTAAAAATAATGAGAGGAAATTACTTTGGGGAGGCATTAAATTAATGTAAGGGTTTAGCCAAAATCCATTAGAACAATCATATTTATGAGGTGAATGCTACTAATTACTACAGTTCAATAAAATTTTATTTTATTTATATCGCACTTTTAAAAATGGACATTGACATTGTCTCAAAGCAGCTTGGTAGAAATATATAAATTCAGAATATACATTTTAAATTGATTAATTAATCCATAATGAGCAAGCCAGAGATGATAGTAACCAGACGATAATATAGGAAGAACATTGACAGGAACCAAACTCAAAAGCAAGCCTCATCTGGGTGACACAGAATAGTGTGATTATAAATAATATAACTGTGTTCTATAATATATGCTCAAAAAGTACAATTATGTATCCAGGAAATTCATTCTTTTTTTATGAAGTTTCTTTTGTTGGTTATCAACTGTTCACTGAACTTAAGTAAAAGATTGTAATTAGCAGCTGCAGCTATCATACAAACACCCTATTACCAATCACTCATTCATATCTTGTGGCAAAGTCAAGATTTTGGCATGTTTTCTGGAGAAGGGAAGAAGCCAAAGAAGCCATGAAGACAGGAAGAACTTGGAAAACAGTAAGATATATCTAAGATTCGAACTGATAGTACTGTACATCCCATTAAGTTCTAGAAATAACAATTTGCATTTAAAAGAAAGTTGCATCCACTGAAGGCTGGAAATTATCTTAGTGACTGTCATTACACAAATCAGCAACTGACTACATTGCCCATCCCTGTTTTCTTGCCATATGTCACACTAATCACTCACTCCTGCTCCTTGTTTCAATTTGTTTTGCATCATTATTTAAGTTCTGGTTTCTGTCACGTTTCTGTTGCTCCTGTATTTTAGCTGCATTGCCTTTCATAACCTTGCTCAGTCTGTATCTTGCTCATCTCAATGTTTTTTCTCATGTGGTCTCAGGGTGTTTTTATTTGTTAACTTTTCCTCTGACTTAATCATTAGAAATGCATTTCAATGAAATTGTATTAATTTAGTATATCCTGTGTTTATATAGTTTTGTAAAGCTGCTTTGCAACAAAATGCATTTTTTGACTACATAGTACATAGTTATAGTAAGGAAAATATATTTTAAGTTACTGTATATTTCAGTTTGAAATATTTCAGCTTCTTCAGGGCCAGGTTTCTGTGGAAAACTGAAGGGTCTCCCATTACAGTCTCTAGGAATTCATGTTTTTTTTGGTCTGTATTTCTTTTTGAAGATTCTTCAGGGGAGAAAAACGTATGCAATCTTTTTAAAACGACTAAAACTATTTGAAATACTTTACAGTTTCCTTGGAAAGTCCTTAGGTCACTCTCAGGGATTTGAAGAGTCAGTGGAAACAAATGCAGACTTTTATTGTGGAAGGTGTAATTGGAGCAAACAAATGAATGAATACAAACCTAAGCAGGAAAAGCCTTCCTCCTCCCAATTTGTAATTAGAAATAACTTCCCTTATTTGAATACATTTAGACTTCATCCACATTATGGAGCAAAATTAAAAACTGAGTTACACCACTCGAAACTCATTAAACTGTTTTCAGAAATGAAGAGAGATGGATTTACTATATTTCAGTTAGCGCTAATTATTAATAACATTGTTGTTGCTCCTCATGGAGCTGGAGCAGAAAACAAATCCCTAAACTAAAAACCAGGAGCCTCTATATATATACACATCAGACTGATTCTGTATTGTATAGACTACTAAACTCTTCTGGACATTTGCCAGGTCTAAGACGACTGACCTGAATGTCTCCCCATGATGATTTACCCATGACTGTATGAGACTAGGGGGACAGGGTGGCTTAGTGGTTAGCACGTTCGCCTCACACCTCCAGGGTTGGGGGTTCGATTCCTGTCTCCGCCTTGTGTGTGTGGAGTTTGCATGTTCTCCCCGTGCCTCGGGGGTTTCCTCCCCCGGTCCAACCATGCATGGTAGGTTGATTGGCATCTCTGGAAAGTTGTGTGTATCCAGGGTGTATCCTGCCTTGATGCCCGATGACGCCTGAGATAGGCACAGGCTCCCCCTGACCCGAGATAGTTCGGATAAGTGGTAGAAAATGAATGAAATGACTGTATGAGACTAATATAACTATACAAATCTATAGATCATTGGCAACACTTTCTATTCAGCTTCTGTTAACTACCCACTTAACTACTGCATTATTTTACATTAACAAACCAAACAAACTTCAGCCTTAATTAAGCAATATTTCCAAAGCAAAGTGCTGAAAATCTGCATGGTTCTGATTTGGATGAGGCCACAGGCTGAGTGCCGCAGGTTACAAGTAACTGATACTTCTGACACAATATGGCTAAATATTTTCATATTTTTTCACCATCTAGGAAAATAGTTCCCAACTGAAGTCTTGCATGTTGCCATGTGATGCAGAAAAATCCCATGCTAACAAACTTATGATAGAATTATGAAATTGTGTAGAAAACACAAACAGTAAAAAGTACCAGTGCTGTTATATAAGCAAGCAATACAACCTTAATGCCTATTTATTCCACTAGATCTTTCCTCCAACTGGCAGAGATTTCCAACCCTATCTGTGTTCAAACTCAACATGAAGTTCTTTCTTGTGGTTGATCCTGTGAATGTGTGGCTCAGTAAGTCTGGGTACTTGGTCCTTGAAAATGCTGCTTGCAGCTTTAATTCCAATTCTTAAATTAAATGAACATGAAGAGTTAAAATATTTTCAGTGCTTCAGTACTCATTTAATAAATGATTGATAGCTACTGGGGTTTATGATTAACATTAGATTGATATGTAAGAGGGTTATATGTATCATCTTGACATGCCTGATAAAGGCAACACTAACTAGTAGTAACAAGCTGTTAATCCAACCCTAAACATTTGCATCTGTTGTGTTTATTAGGGGATATTAAAGACTTCAAGAACAATAACACTAGGATACCAATTTCTGCCTAATTAGATTTTCTGCCAGCAATCAGTTTTTTCACTATTTCTCCTGCAAATTATGTCCAATTGACATCATCATCTAGCAGAAAACAACATGCATCATCTTCATATCAACCTGGAAAAAAGTTATCAAGTAAATTTTGAATACTCCAAAAGGTTTTCCTATAATGGGCAAATGAATCTGACAGTGAAGTCACCAAACAGGAAGTGCAGCTGTATCTGAGCCAAGAATTTGTTGTTATGCTAAAGGAATAGCTAATAGTTAAGAATAGTTATACCTTAATAGCTAATATTTTTAGTTTTTAGTGCTTCTGTACTATGAGTTCATAATTTATTAGTTGCTACTGGTGTTTATGTTCAACATTAGGTTGATAAGAGGTCTATGAATGTTAGTTATCATCTTGACATGCTTGATGAGGCCACTTGATCTAATTATTATTCATGTTATTGTAAATATGAGAATATTATACTGGAAATAAAGATCCCCAGGTTGTTTCTGTTCTGATCCACAGCTGATGTGCTAATCTTTATAACTGGATCTAAACTGTGGTAATTAATCCATCACAATTTTGCTCACACCAAACCAAAGTAAAATAGTCATTAAGCGGGTTTTGAATAAGAATTTCTTCAAATCATGATTAAAAAAATGCAATATGTTAATAATTTCCAGGGAAGGGAGTGGAATGGTGCTTCTGAAAAGCTATTAAATGACATCTTCATAGCTTTCCAGCTAACTGTGTTTTATTAAATTGCATTAGATCATTTTTAAATCAACACTTGGCAGCCAATCAGAGTTCCATACAGAGCTCCCTATTGAAAGTTGATGAGCTGATTTAACAGTAATCACTGTCTGGCTCTTGTCCTCTCACTTAGGCCTCAATAATGACTGGCAGTACTGTGAGTTTGGGAGTTGAGAGCACCAAGTCTCAGAGTGAATCAGGGAGCCAGGCCAACATCAGCCCTCTCAGAAAGAGCTCGCATCTTCGCAATGATGCCAAGAGCAAGAGCACACTACGCATGTCAGAGAAGACCTGGGAATCACGGAGGATCAAGGAGGAGATGCAAGAGATCCTGTCTCCCACTCCACTAGAACTGCACAAGGTGCGGAACCAATACACAACAGTGCAGACTACTGAATAAGGATCCAAATGTAGTTGAATACATGATTAGCAATGAGCAGATAATGTGTTCCTAAGAAGTACACGTACATACTGTATATGCATATAAATACACATACCATTCATTTAAAGTGCAATTCTTTTATCTTCAGGGACTGCCTGGTCAGGGTCACACTGGTTTACAGTGAAATAGAAGGTAGGAAGAAAATAGAAGGAAGGAAGGAAGAAAGGAATTGAGAAAGGGAGGGAGAAAGGAAATCGAGAGACACACATGGATATTTAAAGCACTAAACAGATTAGTGGCATTGCTGAGATAGTGAACTGGTGATTGTAAAAGCAGAACCTAAAAACAATTTCATTTTGTAGTGTTGTGCGTGTGTCTAAAATTAATTCGTCTGACCTTTTTCAGGTGACAGTTATTAAGGATCCAGAAAGAGATGATTTTGGCTTCAGTGTGTCAGACGGTTTCTTGGAGAAAGGTGTCTATGTAAACATGATCCGGCCCGAGGGTCCAGCAGACCGTGCAGGACTCCGGCCGTATGACAGGATCCTCCAGGTGCTCACACCTCCTTCATATCACTGCTTCTCTCAGCAGCATGGTCTTTTATTTCACATTAAGTCACATTGTTTATTGTATACTCTTTAATATACTCTTAGCCATTTGTAGAAAGAATAGACACAGGGATGTGTCCAAAGAGGCTGGGGTGCTACTGGCTCCTACTGAAACCTCGTTTGACTTTAGCAGGAAACAGCATATCAGAATTAGACAATATTCTGTCTTAATGAGACAAGCAGCACAAAGCTTTGAACGTGCACTACTGGTACTGATCCACAGACATCTCTCAAATACGATTAGTCAGAAGCTCGATATTTTCAAAGTACAGATTTGATTCATTTTCTATAACAGTGGCTCTGACACTACACATAATCTGTTTAGGTGAAGTTAGTAATATCGAAAAGCTCTCCATTGTTCATTTCCTGGTAACATTTGTAAAGTTGTAAACCTGTACATTTCTGACATGGATGGTTGGATTTGCAGCTGCTCAGAAAAAGAAAAGCTGCAGTTTTGTCTTAAAGTGATTTAAAGAGCACGATATAGAGGCTGTTGAGGTAACCACATTTTCTAGTGACTATAATGTACACTGGAGATAAAAAGTCTACTCATCCCTTTTAAATTTGACAGCTTTTGTTAGACTAAAGCCATCTAAAAAATCAAAAGGAATGTTTCATGGCCTTTTATTGTGAATATGTTTATCTACAACCTATTGGGTTTCAAAATAATGGCAAAATTTCATTTAGAAGATGTATTCCAAAATGTACATTCTCTACCAATACAGATGAACAGTTTTGATGGCATCATTCTGGACTTCAGCTTATCATTAGTTTTTTCTCTCCAGGTATATGCTTTCTAGAATCTGATGTGTCCCATCCACAACATTATAAATATGACCAATGATGTTGCTGTGTTGCGTGAGGGAAATGGGTTATTCAGTTTTTCAATTAGAAGTTCTTAAAGAATAAAATGGCTTGAATTTAGTCATTATGAAGAGAATGGGATTTCTTTTTTTCTTTTTTTGCAAGCTACCTTCAACTGGCACAGACAGCTGTTCCTACCCTTTACAATGCAGAGGCATTGTCTCTGGTACAAGTAAATATTTTACATAACAATTATTATATCATGTTATAGCTTGGGTTTGTGTCCATTATAGTAACTGTCAGGTATAGCCTCTCTTGGGCTATGAGGTATGCTAAGCACTACTGGCTATTTAAAAAAACGTTCATTTGATATATCCCACCCTCACTTCCTGTTTCAGTGGAAATTACTTCAATACATCACATTAATATTACACATTTCAAGGTCCATCACAAAGACTACATATTAAACCATTAAAATATGGTCAGGTCTTTTTCTATGTTTAAGCAACGAACAAAAGTGAAGCACAATACAAATCTAAATGCTTCAGAGAAAAAGAACAATGTGTACACTTCTTTACAAATACTTTGTTAACATAGCTTTTGTTGGATATACCGCAATCAATGTTTTTTTTGTTGTTGTTGTTTTTTTGAGAAAGAGTTTACCAACTTAGCATATCATACATCATGATTTGTTCCTTTTATTCGATTCTTCCTTATAAAAATGTTCCAGGTCTGTCAAATGGCAAGAGGATTTATTCCTAAAATGTATCTATTTGTTATTCACTTGAATTTTGTTTGTTGCTATGTCACTTTAAAGGTGGGAAATGATCTGACATGATTTAACTTGGCTTTATTTCTTACTGCATAAAATATATATATATATATATATATATATATATATATATATATATAATATCTGTGTGCTGACTTATATGTGATAACAGGAAGTTGTTTTGCAGATGTTCTATAAATGTAAATGTAACTATAAAGGAAACAAAGAAAGAGTCATGCTTTAATAATTAAATGGTTTTTGCAGTGCTATGCAATAAGTAAAATAATTGCTGTGATTCCCAGGTCAATCATGTGAGGACACGAGATTTTGACTGCTGCTTAGCTGTGCCTCTTATCACAGAAGCTGGAGATAAACTGGAGCTTGTTATTAGCAGAAATCCATTAACTCAGCCTGGTGTTGGTCAATCTCTCGACTGCCATTCACGTTCAGCTTCTTTGACACACAGCCGAGAGCACAGCAAGAGCACCATGGAACTGTGACAGCACACTAACCTGGCAGTTAATCCACAGATTCCCTGAAACACAGATTCTCCAGGAACTGCTCTACATGCCATTCAAAACACTCTGAACCTTGGACCGTATGTTCAATCGATGTGACAGGTTTTCAGTAAAACATAAACAATGACCTGTGCTAAAGTTTTTTTTCGTTTTTTTTTAACAGAACTACTGTACAGTATGATTGAAATAGAACAGGAAGTGTGAATGACCTTGTCCAACACTTACAGAGTCTTCTTGTTTGCACCGAAAACAAAGAGCTACAGTACTTCTTCTCCAACGGCATAAAAAAGAAATGATACTGGATGAAGGTCAAACTTTTCACCATTGTGTATAATGTACACCTTTGTAGTCTTTTCATAGTGGCCATCCTAATGTAGAAAAGAACATGCCCTTCATAAAGCTTTCATTAAACACTGTATTTTTCCACTATCAAGCCAAAGGCTGAGTAAATGTGGGCTGGTTACGTAAGATTCAAAATATGTTTGCCATTGCCAGGCCAAGTCCAGCCCTAGAATTGGCTCTCTCACATGGTTGGTGCCCCCACCACCACCCCACCCCATCACAGTGTTCAAGTCATTCTTTTTTGCCCACTAATACCCTAACTGAAAGAGTGGAAAACACAATGCATAAGAGGACTCCTATTGCAGTGTTCTGGATAAATTGAAACCTAATAAAGGGGCTGTTTGAGTTCTGAACAAAGCTCTGACATGACACACTATTCCTTTATTTGACAGAGTATGAATATTGGGTTCTGTTTGTACAAGAAGGAAATTCATTTCTTACATCTACAAACTTACACACCTTGACAAGCATTGAGTATTGCACAAATTTATGTAATTAGCACACACTCACACACACATACACACACACACACACCAGTCCATGCTAGTGTTTGCTCTTAGATTTGATACTGGGAATGACTTTTATGCTCATGCATTTAAACCTTTCCACATTTTCTAGTGTACAATTCATCCTGGAATTAAAATGGATTTACGTTGAATTTTTAAAATATGGGATTTTTACAATTTATTTGATGAAGGTGCAACATAATTTTCATTGTGAGATGCTTTTTTAAACAAAAAAGCAGACATTTTATATGATTATATACAACAATACAATGTTATACATCTGGATCCTGCGTTTATTTTAGTTTATTTGATTATTTTTGCCCATTTTTCTTCAAATTTGCAAGTTCTATTTCCAGATCATTATGACATGCTGAAAATAAGACGCTACCACCACCATGCTTCAGCTGTGAAGATGTTTTTTTTTTCATAGTGATGAGCGTTGTTGGTTTCCTCCCAAAAATAACACTATGTACCAAGACCAAGAAGTTCAATTTTGCACTGCAATGTCTTTTAGTTTTAAAAATTTTTATAGTCTTCTGTGTTCTTCTGTGAAGCCCAGCTTTGTAGACTGGGGATAGATGCCTTGTGAACAGCTTCTACAGCCTTGTGAACTATCTTAGCCGTAGAACTCTTCAGCTCCTAGAGATCTTAACTTTATGTTCATCTCTTACTAGATGTTTACTTCACTGACTAATGCTATTTTTACATGGTCACTGATCAAACACTGATTGTTGATGGAATATTTAATTGGCTTTATAATGCTTTTTATTTTCATGTGTTCTCTAATAGACTGTGAATTTTGAGATCATGTGATATTATTTGCACAGACATTTAAATAGGACCCAATTTAAATAATTGTCATATTTTATTATTTTTATGTTATGTTAATTTATTGTTTTTCCAGCAACACTACTGATGCATTCTGATGCAGTTTGACATTTTTATTAGTTAATAATTTTGCAATGTATTTTATATACATTTGTGGAATATAATTCCATATAAATCCATTTCAGTTTCAGGTTGTAAGATTAGAAAATGTGGAAAAGTGCAAGGGGTTGGGGTTAATACGTTCGAGGCTCTGTAACTTTAACAACTTCGCCCTTCACCATGTGTGTTCAGGACTCAAGGGCACATTGCTTTCTTTTGCAGTGAGCTTTGTAGGCAACTCATGCTATAACTGATGAAGCTTGCCAAACATCTCAGACATTTTGCTCAAGTTATTTTTATCTCACCTTCCTGAAAAGGTCTCATAAATCTGTGTGTAGCCAAGTCACATTTGGAAAGATCAAACCTTTGGGTTTAGTTTTATTTGAAGCCTGTTTCATTTACAAGAGTCAAACAACAGTAAGTGATCTGGTGTGGACTAGGGATTGGCAGCTAGTGCATTAAAAAACAATTTGTTTCCATACCATACAATAACCTCCACTTAAAAAAAAAAACAATAAAAATAAAAAATTAAATTAAAAAAGAATTAGGTAAATGATCGACTGAATTTGCAAAATGCAACAGCGTCTGGATTTTGGGCAGAACTTTCATACTGTTTATTTGCCCTTAAAATCATGGCATCCTTTATGGGGACTGACTCTAAAAATCATTCCTGTTGCCATAGCAGTTTATTTTCTGGAATTATTTCAGTATTCGGTGGAATTATTTCCTGCCTTCTTTGCAGTCCTAATGACCATGCTGGAAAGCACAAGCAAGATCTATTTCTAATAAAAACAGAAAGCACTCATTGTTCTCAGAGACTCTGGTGAATTCACACTGGAACAATCCATGGCTCTGTTCACAACTGTCCCACCCAATGTCACTCCTTTATCCAGTCTTATAAAACTATTGACAATGGGTGAGGATTCAGCTATAGATTTTTCACATAGAAAAAGCCGAATATTAAAACGTCTGGTTTTACTAAGGCTTAGACCAGTATTTAGACCTGGGACATCATTTTTACCTTTTCTCTCCTTGACAGTGTTCCATGTAAGTATTAAATGTGATGTTCACAAACCCTAAAAAAATTCATGAGAAAGTTTTATACATGCAATATTAAAGCCCCCAAAGGTAGGCTTTGAGAATTTTACAAAAGCTTTCTAAAGCTCTAACTGTATTCATCCCTATGCATTTTTGGATTCTGATTAATGTATGCATTGATATTGTGTATTTTTAAAGTGCGTAATATTTAAAATTCTATTCTCTGTATAGTATTTTTATATGACCCTCTCTCCCATTGTTCCCTTGAGTGCAGTTCCAAGCACAATGGTTAAAGAGAATTGTAACTTGGGTTTATTTTGGTTTGGCTGAAAAAATATGATGATATTCATAGTCAAAGACTGTGCTGGTGACAACATTTTATAATGAAAAAATATTAATAAAAAAGGAAAAAACCTGGCAAGTCATAATTGTGTCCATTACTTGCTATACCAACTTGTGTACAGCATACAACATGCCTGCTAACTGAAATAAGGATGTAGCTTATCCCCTTTTACTAATATACTGATGTTCCATCCTGTCAGCAGAGTGGAAATCGACTTAGTGGTCATACCAATCAGTATAAACAAATTAACTGGACAGATTCAATTAAACTACTCATGTTCCTGCACTGTCTCAGACATTGCTGCTGCTGACTAAGCAGTTGGCACCTGAAGTGTAGATATTTATTTTAATTCATTTTATTTTGCAATCTTCTGAGGTTAGACGCATTCATATTTTATTCTGGATCAGTGTGTAACAAAATAAAATATTTTATTTGAAAAAATCACACATAAATATAAAAGTACTATAATTGAATTCTGGGGGCACGGTGGCTTAGTGGTTAGCACATTTGCCTCACACCTCCAGGGTTGGGGGTTCGATTCCCGCCTCCACCTTGTGTGTGTGGAGTTTGCATGTTCTCCCTGTGCCTCTGGGGTTTCCTCCGGGTACTCCGGTTTCCTCCCCAGTCCAAAGACATGCATGGTACAGTAGGTTGATTGGCATCTCTGGAAAATTGTCCGTAGTGTGTGATTGCGTGAGTGAATGAGTGTGTGTGTGTGCCCTGCGATGGGTTGGCACTCCGTCCAGGGTGTATCCTGCCTTGATGCCCGATGACACCTGAGATAGGCACAGGCTCCCCGTGACCCGAGGTAGTTCGGATAAGTGGTAGAAAATGAGTGAGTGAGTGATTTAATTCTCAAAATATTCTTAAAGTGAACCATAGGCTAAAATATTGTAATGAGAGTACATGGAGTTTGTTACTTTCCCTTTCTTCTCATTTGTGAGAGAATGCTGTGTAGATCTTAATGAACTTTCTGGAAGTTGCATCTCTTTTTGATTGAAAGTTTTAATATAGACCCTGAAGATAGAGTAGATATATAGTTAATATCGCTCTTTCATGTGTGTCCATTTCCTAGGAGTAATTTCATCCTTACATATGATTTCAGATATCAGTCCTGTGAATACTCATTTAACTAATATTTAACAATATTAACTGGTTGAATATTCATTATCCCAGCAGTTGTTTTTTTTTTAAGAAAAAAATAAACTAATGGATCCTGTCTTTAATGCAACATTTCTCTCCTCTCATAGTTCTTTGTTTGTGTATATTGTATTCCAACTAGCACAAAGGTTATCTTGGGGATCTTGTGCCCTATTTATGCAACTTGCCTGTTTAAACTGCAGACACTTTGGATTGGTTTATAGTAACATGACGCTGACAGTTGTGATAACAGTAGTCAGGCAGCATTTTCTGATTTGTATTCCTCATCGTGGCTTTTGTCCAGCACCTGCAGAAACAAAGCTGTACTGTTTGAGGATCAGTCTTAATTTAGGACTGACTATAGATTCCATAGATGTCAACACTAACTTCCTCATATGTGACGTACGTGAGTATGTGCAAACAGTTGACACCATCAGAGGACATTTTAAATGAGTTTTAACTTCTCCTCAGATAGCAGATGATTCCAGGCCAAATATGGGTTGAGAACATAACCACCACTTGTGGCGGTAGCAAGTGAACTGGGAACCAAAAGGGCCCAACTATAATCTTATTTATTTACCTGTCTGTCTTTCTGTTTATCCTGTTTTTATTTTATTGTATGTATGGCATTTGGAGTTTGGACCAGGAAAATGTAGATCTGGTGAGACATCATTGCTCAGTGGTTTAATGGCCAGATTTTGTTCTCTGGGACATTGTATATAAGCATAGTACATAATGCTGAATAATGTTCAAGAACTGTATACAGTAATGTGTGCTAGGAATGTATGCCTGATGGTTTTTATGTACAGTTGTTTCTTCTGAGTGTTAAACCTATGTTAATGTCATCTTTCATTCATGTTGAGGTGGACTGTGAATCCCATCAACACTGGGTGCAAATTAATTGGTATATAATAGTATGTTATAAGATCATTTGGTAGACAACTATATAGAATTACAGACTCAAGCTTGGGATTATAGCCTTCGATTATTTACATCCAAAGTTTAGGGTAACCCTAACCCTATTTTAAACTCTTTTGAAAAACTAAAATCTTTAAGAATAGCCAGAAACTCAAGAAATCACACTAATTGAAACTATTTTCAGATTAGAAGCACCAAATTCACAACAAAAGGATCAATATATAAAGCTGGAGGTGTTAGAATAAAGAAGACTATAAAGGAACATCACCTATACTTTTCCAGCGTTCCAGGTTTGGTGAATTTGTGCCCACTGTAGACTCAGATTCCAGTTATTGGCTATCAGGACCTGTATTGTAACCTGATGTGGTTTCCTGCTGTTGGCGCCTCTCTGTCTCAAGTGTCGGCATGTTGTGTATTCTAAGCTTGTATTTATATTTATGGGATTTGGCAAACACACTTATCCAGAGCAACTTGAATTTATCTCATTTATACAGCTGAGCATTTGTGGGGCCTTGATTTAGAGCTCAGAAGTGGCAGCTTGGCAAGGATCTTCTTTTCAGTTCTTTCTGATTCACTATACTGTACCATCTTAACCAGTGGGCTAGCACTGAAATGCCTTTCTACTCCCCAAAGTTGCACTATGGTGAGTGATTAATAAAGTTGACAATCATCACAAATGGTTCCCTGCATACCAATACTGGTCCATAGATAGATGGATGGATGGATGGATGGATGGATGGAGGGAGGGGAAGGGAAGGGAAGTTAGATAAAACTTTGTCATTGCAAAGCGCAGGAACATCATAGAAAATGTGCAAATAAAAAAGTGCAGATGAATATGTAAATATATGTACAACAATAAATAAAGCTATGGCAGGAAGTATGTGCATAAGAATATGTGCCAGTTGTATAGACAGTATAATATGTGTAAGATATAATAGAATTATATATGCAGTGCAAATTTGGGCATTATGTACATTGTATATACAACAGTAACCAGTAAATATATAGTGTCTGGAGAGCTAATATACATAAATGGATTTAAACTAGTGTAAGCAATGAATGTAAAGTTATATACAATTATATCTGGTAGAAAAGCTGTAACAGAATGTATATTGTGGAGCGGAACTGCAATGTGCAATATATTTACAGACAGCAGTGTAGTTTAGAGTTCAGTAGGTTTATGGTTGTGTGCTGGAAAAAACACTCCATCCACCTTCCACATACCAATAAATACAGAGCATGAACATAAAGTGGTAGAGCATGAACATGAACATAAAGTGGTAGAGCATGAACATTCAGCAGAAGCAATTATGAATCTAAAAGGAATTTTTAAACACGTAGCAATATAAAACTTGAGATGTTTTAAAAGGAATGGACAAACAAGTGCAAAAAATTCACTATGCCCCTAACTGAGAGGGAACAAAAGAAAAACCTTAATTTTGATACAAGATTATGAATCAAAGTAGTAAAATAAACCGAATCTCGTATCAGAGACCTTTGGTAAATGAGCAAGTGAATGAGTAAATGAGTTCTACAGATCATAACAGGATTATCCTGAAATATGGTACAAATCTCACTACAATCTTGCCTGTAAAGGTGCTACCTTAAACACCATCAATCTTACTCGTATTAATTTTATGCTTGCTGCTATGTTTCTCATTTAAAACCAAAATCATGTGGTAACACTGCCTGCACACAACACAATAAACACAATTTTCTTACAGACAGTTTTCCAAGAAATACTATAAGAAATGCTGTTGTATCTCAATAGTGTTCTTGTGATAAGAAAATTGCAGCATTTAACAAATACAGGTAATCAAGTTCTTGAAGCTAGTCCCCAACCAATACTGCAATGCATTACGTCTGTTGGAGATATAAGGATTCATTCATTCATTCATTCATCTTCTACCGCTTATCCGAACTACCTCGGGTCACGGGGAGCCTGTGCCTATCTCAGGCGTCATCGGGCATCAAGGCAGGATACACCCTGGACGGAGTGCCAACCCATCGCAGGGCACACACACACACTCATTAACTCACGCAATCACACACTACGGACAATTTTCCAGAGATGCCAATCAACCTACCATGCATGTCTTTGGACCGGGGGAGGAAACCGGAGTACCCGGAGGAAACCCCCGAGGCATGGGGAGAACATGCAAACTCCACACACACAAGGCGGAGGCGGGAATCGAACCCCCAACCCTGGAGGTGTGAGGCGAACGTGCTAACCACTAAGCCACCGTGCCCCCCTAGATATAAGGATATTTTTGCTAATAATTTAAAAACAATCATCAATGTATACTTCCTTGGTTTTACATATCAGACAAACCCATTTTACAGAAATGACTTTCAGTCAGAATGATTTCATATTTGTTTTATTTTTATTGTGATTACAGCTCATCAACATACTGTTATTATATTGTTGTTTATCAAACTTTATTAGCAATATATAGTTTCATTTTTATGGATTATTAAACAAAAACAAAAAAAAAGAAAACAACTTAAATGCCTAAGAAAAATATTGTTCATTGGTGCAATAACAAAGTAAAAATGACAGTGAATAAGATTAAATCAATAGATTGTATATAAATACAGTGTATGAACTAATCTGGATGTACCTCATTCAAAGGCAGAGAGTTAAACATTTCTACATAATATCAAGAAATAATCTTTCCAATGGTATCTTTAAAAATCTGTGTCTGAAAAATTACAAATACAGTCAAATTTATTATGCATAGTTAATGGATTTGTGATAACAGGTGATTTTCTATTAATAATATAGAATTTCATATCTGTCCATTCTTTTTACCTATTATACAAGTATGAAATTTAAAGATGTAAGATCAAAAAAAGAAAGAAAGAGACTTTGATCACTGCAAACCAAAACTATATTTTTGTCCGGATTATATTTTATTATATAGTATAACTTTGTATATATCTGTAAAAGTAATCCTAAAATGTGTATTGCAATTCTTCGAGAAAAAAATAGATACAGTATGATGATCCGTGTTACGATAAATAAAATGAAAAAACATTAGTAAAGCCAATCCTCCAAATATCACTGAAGTCAATGGTAAACAGTGAAGCTAACAACAATTGGTATTTGGATTGTTCGATGCAAGACAGTGAGGTTTATTTTGAGAAACAGAAGATTATAGCGTCTGAGAATCAGCTATGTACGATATGCTGCTGAGATCCCACTACCACAGTGCTTTATTGGGGAATGAAAATGGTGGTTGTGTATCTGTAAAACATTTACAGAGTAAGGAATAAAATGCTTTTTTTTTAAATAAAATAATCAGAGACAGATTGATCCTAGGACAGTTACTGTACTACAGAAAGTGGATTACTTTCATATACAAGCACATTCTGAAGTGTTTTTATTAGTCCTCAAACCACAACAATTTTCCAGTTATTATTATTTTTTTTAATTGTTGTTATTTAAAGAACATTTATCCATTTAGAGTTACTTGTAATATTGTGAAAAGTCCATAAAATTGACTAGTTCCTGTAATCACTTATATTACAACAGTTATAAAATTCCCTAGATTCTTTGTGACACCGAGGACGCCTTCCAAAACGGTTAAACACAAAACCTCAATATATCCAAAGTGATTTAAATCCACCAGTAGGTACAGTAAACCTGTAGTGGTTTTTATTAGAGAAATGATAATGTAGGTCTAATAGAAAGAACGCATTAATATAAACCTTACAACTGCACTATTGTCAGAGTTGCTGTAAATTAACTAACACCTTGTGACCAATCAGAATTGAGAATGCAACAGTTTTATGGTGTAAGAATAAAGGGCTGGGTAATTCTGATGTTTCTACACAGATGCTGAAACTGGTTTGCTAAACTAAACTTTCTATTCAATACCCAGGACATCTTTACTGTTGTCTAGATTCAAGGTTGCCTGATCGGCCACAAAAATGAAATTGTCTATTGATTTCCAAAAAATGTCATATAGGCAGTGGACGTGTCCTGCTAGACAACAGAAAATAGTGTGTTGAGGAATGCCCAAGCCTTTGAGTGGGTTGCTAAAACTTTATACACTCAACTATAAGTCTGGATTCTATTTTGCCTCACATGTATGGGTAACGATCCAAAAAACAGAATAGATAAGACTAATATTTTAGTCCAGAAGGGGTCACAATTTACCCCAATGTGCCTTAAAACAAATTTGAACAAATCGGTACTATGGATAAAAACACACACTTATTTTTAGCACAAGATTTTAAATTATTTATGCCAAAACCACAATGGGATGGTTATAATTTCCATGGCCTGATAATAAACAAAGCAGATTTCCATCTCCATTGGGAATCTGACTCATTAATCACATGTACCCTGAGAAAGAAACGATTCATCTTCTACAAGTTAAGCTTGGGAAGTTTTGTGCATTTTTGCAAACTCTCCCGATTTCTTATCCCTTGGGTGCTATCAATCTGTTTCAAATCAGATCACTACTACAGCAGAAGCTGGGGAAAAAAGGATCAGGCCTTTTGTCTCAACGCAACTCTGAGTGACCCTTGAAACAGTAACACTGTTATAAACACAATGAAGATGTACATTTACAAAATGTTCAGTTTTATCCTGGACAAATTTTCCATGACCTAATATGGCACTTCTGGTTGTGTCCTCACAAGCCATATTTTAACAAGTGTTGTTGGGTCACGTTAAAGAGACACTGTGTGGTATTGTGTCACTCCAATGCCTTTATGAACACAAAGGTAGGACTGAGTTACATTCCAACAATCTGAATGATTGAAGTTCACCTCAGCAAAATGTTCAGCAAAAGCAGGAGTCTTTTTCATTTTTTTGTTTCAAAAATAAATGTTTATTAAGAAATAAAAAATGTTTTAGGTACTCCAAAATCTTTTAAATACAGTTTTGCTTCCAAGTTATCATCAAAAATTAAAAAATAAAGAACTTTTCAAATGTTCTCATGGATTACACCGACACTTTGCCAAACCATATAGGTGTAAAAAGTTTTGAGAAATCGTTCTCTCTCTCTCTCTCTCTTTCTGCATTAGGATCAGATCATGAGAATAAACGGAATATTCCAGATTTTTTAAACCGTGATACGGCACCCATAGCTTGAGGGAAATCAGCAACAACAGCTTCCACTATTCCCTATACTGATGAAAACGGAATATCTAAGAACTACTCTCACTTCTTTTCTCAGTAAAGTGAAAAGTGGAACAAAAGATTAGGACAAAAAAAATAAACTAAACAGGAATATTCCATTAATCTCTGGACTGCGACTGAGTTGGAAAATTTCTTGCACTAGATCTTATTATTTGATTTTCAATTAAGCCATTTTTCAAAAAAGCAGCGCTTAAACTGTTCCTTCAGGGAAGGTCAAAAAACACTTCTGCCTTCATGACTAACAACCAAATAAAGTTGTTTGGCTACAATGTTTAACTAAGTCATATATCAGTTAAAATCAGGCTATGAAAAATCATATAATAAGATAAGAGAAGATTGATGTGTGTTATTTTACAGATAAAATAATAGAAAAGTCATAGAATTTCTTTTTAAAATACTAAATTATGTAAAGTATCACAGTAACTACATTTTTTTTTTAGTTTGGTGTTACCTTGCAATGATCAGTTGGCCCCTAATGTGCCTGATGTTTCCTGTTATTTTTTCATAAAGAAATTTCACTGCAAGTACCATCTTTTTAAAAGACAGATATAATGCATATCATCCTATGAAGTATTGCACGTTACAAATTCCACCAATTGCACTGATTAAAAGCTCTATATAAAATTTTGTCCTATAAAAAAATAATAATTGCTGACAGAAGCCAAGTACAATCTTAATATTAAGAATACAAAAGGCAGTGAAAAATAAAAGGATGAAATGTACAAACAGCTTAGATCTGACCATAAAATACTACCTTTGAATTGGTATGACACAAAAGCTTGGGCAAGAAAAATTTCATGTTTTAACATGCCAGTCTCAGTATGTATTTAAATAATTGTCTGTGGGATATTTAGTGACTGTTGAAATGTGGGTAGAACTGAATTTGTTTGGGCATCTAATTACACCAATGCAGGAACTATGCAAAAAAAAGGAAGCTGGGCTGTATTCAGAGTTGAGTAATGCACACTTAATGAGGATTAATAATGCCAAAATAATGCAGCCGGGTGTCCAGAACATAGACAAGGTGAGATTAAATATTTTTCAGGTGTGAAAGTTGCCTACGAAAGTTCCGGCTTGCTTACAAATTTTTCTTAACCGTAGGCTTAAGTACAATTTTGGTTTGAGTGGGCAGCAGTGTCACTGTCAGACAGATTCATGTTACAATGAAATTTGTGTTTTGATCCATAAATACAAGCCATTATTGACGGTCATATTTTAAAATGTGGCATTTTAAATTTTGATTTTCCTATTAATTATAAACATAGCAGATGAGTACTGAGTCAGCTTATCTTTAAAACCTTTTTGTTTGTTTGTCCGTTTTTGTTTTGTTTGTTTGTTTGTTTTAAATTTTAACAGGACAGCATATCGAATTAACAAGAACAGATTCAATATTGATTTTGTTAATCAAACACCCGGTCTATTAAATGGTGTGCACAGTTTGCACAATGTGTTGGATCGAGGTGCTGGATCAAGTGCTATTTTATATGCGTCTTTTTGGTTTGGTTAATCTTTTTTGGTTTGAATTTTTAAATGGTCTCTTTGTGTTTTTGTTACACTTAACATTTAACATATTTAATTCTTTAGGATTAAAGATGTTCTGTTTAAAGTCATTGGCCTAAACACTAAATAAAAACCCTGTTGTAGACGCTCCTGCTTAGGAACAATCTGGCAACCATGTAAGTAAATTGCATAACATAAATGAGGATCTCCAAATATGCTTACATTTCATCTTGTAAATATTGACGTATCATTTGGATTTCAACACTGAATACAGACCCATGAGAATAACTGGTGGACAGGATGGATGTTATAAAGTAAAGATTATTGTACTAGATCAGTATGTTAAGAATTAGTGTGACCATTTGTGCTTTTCAAAGATGCTCACAGTAAGTTAGATGTCTTAACTCCTCCCGCATGTGCAGTGGTAGATTCAGTGTGGTAAACTAACACCAGACAATAGAGTAGTGTCTCTGTTTTAAAACTCCAATTATTTGCAATTTTACGCAAATAAATAAATATATCTTACCAAAAAATGTCCACCAAGACACTTTTTTTTGTCTAGCTACACTAATGTTACTTTTTAAACACTATATATATTTGCAGCACTTAATTGGTCTGTTTGTCCACTCCAACAATAAATCTTTTAAACTTAATTATTTACAGAAAAGGAAAAAAAGAAGAAAAAAAAAGATTTTTTTTGACTATTTTGAGATACTGGTGTTTGTGTATGTAAATCAATATATTCTCTATTTACAGCAACAGTAATAATAGTAATAAGATTATAATAATAGTAACAATGTTATGATAAAATATTAAAAGCAGACACTGTCAAAAACAAGAGTAATTTCCTCTGTTTAAAAAAAAAGAGAAAGAAAAGGGAAAGAAATTCTAGTGCAGATATGTAGATATGTAAACCTGGTCCTACGACTATGTCAACATTTTTTTTTTTTATATATATACATGGAAAGCAGGTGATTGGATTCTCTCACAGAGAGCGCTCACATCATGGTTTCTACAATAGTGTGGCTGGGCTTGATCAAGCCGTTGTTCCCGTTAGGGTCAAGGGGATGTGCCTGTTCTGAGCCCTTCGGTCGGTACTCCTGAGGACATGAATTTGTACTGCTTCGCACTGGAGCTGCCACTGCTTTAATCCTCTGTAAGTAGAAAAGGTGTGTTAGCTCATTCGCTTGGTTTCTATGACTCGTTTTCTGAATTGTTTTTAGTCTGCAGTAAAGTTAAACCCTTGTGCAAATCTAATTTGTTTAAAAATAAAAAATAAGGGTTTAAATCATGCCCTGCAATGTCACAACCAGGATGATAAGATCTTCTAAGATCATGTTGCATATAGAGCCAGTTTAACAAGTGTGGTAATAAAAAAAAACAATAAGTCTGCTTGACTTATTTTGACTTATAAGACCTTGCATTTCAGATACGGTTTTCCTTACGAAGTGAATATCACACTTAGATCAAGATCAAAGTAGCCATAGTGTAACAGATATCTTAGTTTTGACTAACATTTAAAAGAGAAACATAGTACAGTTTAGGAAAGCATATGGTTTGAAGAATTAGATATAGTACAAAATGTCAAAATGTAAATGATTTTCCTCTTCATTTGAAAGTCCCTCACTATGTTTACTTTGCAATACAGAAATTATTCCAACTGTTTTTTGTTTTGTTTTTTTAAATGTGCTGTCATTTTGGTTTGAAGTACAAGTTCTTCTAGGTTAAATTAATAGACATGAGAGGTGGACTGCTGGGAAAAATTGGATGTGGGATAGAATTGACCATATTTTGTTGTATGGGAATACTAACCTCAATTAGAGGGCCCTCAGACTGAATGATCTTGATCACAAACACCATAGGTATGCAAATCATGGAGGAAAGGGCGAGGGTCCAGCCCAAACCAATGGCCCAGTCTGGATACTCATAGACTTTGTTGTACGTCAGAGGCTTGTATTTGACCAAAGAGAAAATGAAACATCCCTGTAGAAAATAAAAACAGGTAAATTAATCCCAATTAAAACCCAACTGAATTGTGCCATTGTATATCATTAAAACAATCCATTGTATATCATTAAAATCCAAATACTATTGGTCTTCTTCATAAATTGGTCTTTATTATCCATCTAGTTTTTGGTGGTATTTAAATGCATGACTTTATTAGTAACACCTGTACAGTGGCTAATTCAGCCCCATGTAGTCTCAGAATAATGTTTAAACCTTAACTGAAACATCAATCATCAGAACAGAAATAAAAAATACTTTTGGGAAAAAGATTCTCATATATTCTAATATATTGTATTATACATTGCACTGCTGCCACATGACTGGCTTACTGGATTATTACATGAATGCGCAGGGGTAAAGGGTGTTCCTATTAAAGTGACCAGAGACCCAAGAAAATGATTCATCCAATGACTCTCGAAAATATCTCTAAATACAGTTAAATGGGGAGGAAAAAACATTTTATAAAGCGTCAATTTGACATTTTACAGGATGAAAGAGTTTTAAGATCAATTTGCAATTTGCTCATTTTTGGATAAAATTCTTTCTTTGGAGTAAAATGTACTTCTACTGTCAACCTTCAACTCCACATGCCAAGTAAGCAGGCAGATGGCCATATGGAGTTTAGCACTGTGGCAAGCAGTAAGTTGTACAAAATAATAAACAAAACAAAACAAAAAAAAAATGAAATACAATATGTGCAAATTTGTAGCTGGATTTATGGGAGGATAAGATGATTAGGGTTAATCTCCACAATTGTGTCAAATGTTTTTAAGGGTATTTAAAATTTAATTTTTAAAACCCTGGTATGAATAGATAATTAACAACAAAAACAACTCATCATAAATTCTTTCTTCCACTTGTCTGGGTACAGTTTTGTCAAAAGCAAGGAAAAAACTCACCACACAAAGAAAAGGTGTGATTGCAGTCCAGCACCACTTCATCCAAGGATTTGGTCTGTATCCGATCATGTCCTCAATTGCATCATAGAAATTATCAGCACCTAACAGGAAGTTTTTTATATTATATTATATATTTATATATTATATTATTATTTATATTATTATATTCAAATTACTACATAGACAGATTGAGGACTGAATTTACAAGCAACAGTTTGAAACTCATTCATAGCTAATTCATTATTGCTAGCTGACTGCTAATTAGCTAAGAATATAACATGAAAATATTCTATAACTATAACTAGCTTGCTAACTATCTTAAATAAATTATGTGACTAAATTTTATGTTTAAACATAGTATAGCTCAAGTTAGAGAGCTATAGATTTGTCTCAAGAGATATGTATGCTATCGTACATTTAATAGTGTAATGTTATTTTAGTGTAATGAATTCCAAAACAACTGTACAAATGTTAGAAAATGTGCTTTTCTTTAAACATTCACAAGAACTAAATAATTACCTCAGCTTAAGTATTAATTATGAAATAACTTGATTGAAATTGACGCCTAGCAAATAGGTTTTTCCCTAAGGGACAGCTAACAAGCTAAAAGTACGATATTAGCAGCTGCCATAGGTAGCTAGTTATCTTGTACAAATTATCATTGTGAACCTAATTTGTAGCCATTAAGACATATAGAAACAAGACTACTATCAATCTGAAATGCATGCTTAGCAAATTAGCTGTTAATAACAAATAGCTAACAAGCTAAAAGTTTGATATTGGCAGTTGATAAAGCTAGCTAGCCAACAAATTGTCCTTGTTAAACTAATTAATTCATGCATATTATGACAAAGTCAATTTGATATTATATTGAACAACATTCCAACAAAGCTAGCTAAGTTACAGAAAATGATGTTTTAAAAATTACCTGTTACTAATTGTCTGCTAACATATAACAGTCTTCAACTTCTATATAGAATTTTAATCTGCCCTTAAAAAAAATACTTATTTTGCCGCTACATGGGACACACAACTGAACCATGCTTGTAAAGTGGTTTAAGACTTAAGTGTAATTTGTTAAGAATAAATTGAGAATTCAGCTCTTTGGTGTCATTAAAGCTAGTCCTAACTCATTCCAATGTTTTTTTCCCCACAGGCCCGTATTTTGTATATGCAATTTGCCATGTGATTTGAAATTCAAATGTGAAGCCTGACCATTTGACTGCCTGTGTTGACAGAGGTGATTTTGGACTTCTGTTTAAAGATATGCATGTAAGATTTACTACACAACCTATATGCTGAAATGTTAGCTTTAGTTTCACATTACTGTATACATGTTTTTCCTCCTTACTATTTATGTGAAATATCACTTGTTGAACTTACCATAAATCCAGGCTACTGCAATGCATTCAAAGAATGCAACCCACAAAAGGCACACACCACTGGCTGCATAGTAGTCAAAGAGCTGAAACACATACATGCCACCCTAAAAAGAAGAAGAACAAGAGAGCATGGTCATTACATCACACTCAAGTCCATGTACAGGCTTTAGACTTACAAAAAAGCAAAAACAAAGCAATGATCTCAGAGAACAGAGGGTCTTACACAGTTCACTGGCTTTCTTTGTACGTAATGGCAGAACACTTATTTGTGACATTTACTTTTAAGGTTTATGCATGATATTATGTCATGGAGCAAAGCCAGGCCACTGCAAGGAAGGCTAAACAAGGAAGAGCTAAAACACAAAACCGAGACTCATCACTGGGGACTTAGTTATGGGATATTGGCACAAATATTTAATTGTAGAAATAATCCACCAATTTGATGAGACATATTTGTTGCACAGATGGTTAATTCATCTTGCAGCTGGAACTATTAAAAGCTTGTGGTTTTTTGTGGCGTGGTTGCAGAAAATTACTGTAATCCACCGCATTGGACATATTAGAATCAGGCATTCAATAGCACTGTGGTATAATTTGATCATTAAATGGTTTTCATTAATTATCAGACCATTTTTTCTTCGAACTTACCTTAGTGACCATGGCAAGTCCCAGCAGGTAGCTTACAAAGCATATTATAGCTATGAAGATTTCTCGACGGTAACCCTTCCGTAGGAAGGATGGATACAAATCCACCAATGAGGTGATCTGTCCTTCCACTTCAACAAACTGTGAGAATAAGTCAAAGTAACAACATCAGGGAAACCGAGTTTTATTGAGCTGCAACAATATCTTGAGAAAAGGGATTTTAAAAGCTACAGAGGCTTGAACATGATCTTAGAATGTAGTATTTTGGACCAAATAGTGGAATTATCTGATAATAATTTCTGCACTGAACACGGATTTCTTAACATGATGTTGTGTGAAGAGGCTATATTAATTCCGTTTTGAAATCCACATTCAGTTTAACTGGGCTAGGAGCAGTAAGATCAGTAACTTTCCTGGACCAAGGAAGCATGCTGACCTAGTACAGTGTACAATTTCATTTAGACAGTGAAATGTGATAGACACCCTGAGTGACACAAGGGTCAACATGATAATTCCTCTTGAATATCAGAGTTAATTTTTTCATTTGGTTATGTTAAAGAGTGTGAGGAGTAATGTTGCATTCATGCCCAAAATCAACTGTATACAGTATAATAATATATACTATAGATATATACCATATAATATTGTGTTTACAGATATAAACACTTATGCAATTGAAATACACTTCATTTGAGCATGCTAACATGCTCAGTGCTCAATACCACACTTTGTTGGTTGGTTGCTTGACTTATGATATGATTTGACTGACAATACAGATTGTTATCTATACTAGGCTAAGCTATGACAGTAAATAAACCACCATCACTCAGACTTGCCCAACCTTCTTCCGGCAATCTCTAGTGACCCTGCACCATTCCTGAATACAACTGTATATTACCTGATTACAATTGTATATTAGCTTGTATTACTTTCCCTAATTAGATCACAAAATAACAACCTAGTGTATCATGAGTTTTAAGAGTATGGCAATAACTAACTGATCCTCAAAAATCATCTTCTTTGACCACTAATGTGGTCATTGAATGTCTCTGATGACCTTCTGTTTCTAAAATGGCTGACAGTCACTGTGTTTTTTTTTTTCTTCGACATTTTTGATTCACATTATGGAATCTCGTTTTTATCAGCAATACGTATAAATATAAATAAGTCTCAGATTGCAGCATTGTATATTTTTGGTGTTTTTTGTGACCATTAGGAGTTAGGGTTGAGTTTAATTAACTATATTTTTAAGAGTGATATTTAGACATACAGAGATAAAAAAAAGATATCAAATCAAATCATGTTGGTTGTACAGTAATAATCTTGAAATACCGACCTGACTGTCGAGACCTAGTAGCAGAAGCATGATGAAGAAGAGAATGGCCCAAAATGTAGGCAGTGGCATCATTGTCACAGCTTTAGGGTAAGCAATAAAGGCCAAGCCAGGACCTAGAAGGGTAAAGAACAGAGAAGGGGAGGGGAGGTGGAGGAGAGTATAGTTAGTAATGCTAATCATATGCACTTTTTGATCCATGCCACTACATTGCGCACGTTGGCATAGATCAAACAGATGAATAAACAAAAATGTGCGAATGGTTCCTAGGCATCGAAGCAATTCTGGCAAACAAGTTAGAGCTACTAAGGCTACAAATATTTTCACTAGACTTTTATGTCTCTTTAGTTAGCTTAAAGACAAGCTTTATCCAGACAAGAAACCTTCAAACAAATGTATTCTCTGTGCTATAGAGAAAATAGAAAGTTTTTATCCTTATGGAAACCTGATATTCAACCAGATATCAACAGCAAAAGAGAGAAACAGACAGCTGCCTTCTCTTACCAAGGCCTGTTGTAGGTCATCTTTTCTAACCTGACATTGCAAAACCCATTTCACAGACATTAACAATAAACAGCAAACATGTACCGCAGCACATTTTAGCTGCAAATATTTGTCCAAATGTACATCCAGAATCCAGGCAAGCAAATGATATCATGTCTCTGTCCAAGGCCAGAAGGACTGTCCCTCTCTAAGGACAGGTTTCAGCATTTAAAGCAAGCAGGACCTTGGCCACACCCAGAAGAAAGTCTTCTTAAACAAACCTGGTGCTTTGCTTACCTTTCATGACGTTTCGTTACATAATATATCCAATACAGTCATATACTACAGCTCTTTTTTAAAACGAGACACATCTGTCTAACTATGACATTAATCATATTCCTCTGTAGAGCAGCCCAAGTAAGTTTAAATAAGATGTGATGTATAAACACAGCCATAAAGATTTATTCTTTATACACAATGTGACGTGAAGCTAAGCATGCCTGAGTCTCCTTAGAGGCAAGAAATAGCATTGCAGATGAACTAAACATTGAAAAAGGGAGCCAGTTAACCAATCGATCTTTCAAATAACTTCGGCTGATTAATCTGGAACTGAAAGGTGAACCAGAAGAACAAATCAAAGAATTCTAAATCTGAATGGAAAGAGAGCATGTGGAATGAAGAGCTCAAAAAATTGAAGATCTGAACATTTGTCCAATATGGTCTACAGGATGGAGGAAAAGAACAAATACAAGCTGCTAGAACAGCAGCCAAACATCACAAATAGCTGTTGGAAAAATCAAAGCAAAATGCATGTTACAAAACAGGCCGGCATTCCAAAACATCCTGGAACCATAAATTTATTTATTCTGTGAGCTTGGCACAAGATTTGTCTCTGTAATTCCCCCACCCCACCACCTTCAATATCTGCAGAAACAGGCTTGAGGAGTTCTAATAGAACTGTTTCAGTCTAACTGTAGACTCTTCATTGTTAGCAGACTGGACAAGATCCAATCAAGGGCTCAGCTTTCCCAGGGTCTCCATGCACATCCTCTCAATATATCTCCATAGTTTGTTTGACGAATCCAACCAGAGTGAGAATCGCTCCCGGATGATACATTCCATTAACAACTACATCTTCAGCTTGTTTATTTATTAATTTGCTTTTAGCGGTGTCTCCGATTTTGTGGCCGATGTTTTAAAAAACGACTGACTCATTTTTGTGACTTTTTTGAAGTAACAGTGCCCACCATCACTGCTACTTTTACCCTCGTACCTGACTCTGCCACATCAGCAATGTCCACCCCTTGCTCTTGTGCCATGAAGCCCAGGATGGAAAATATTGCGAAGCCAGACACAAAACTTGTAGCGCTGTTCAGGCCTCCCAGCAGCAAACAGTCCCTATGTCACACATATGTCATGGAGCTTGTTAATTAACACAAAAGGAACCTAAGTCCCCACTTTTTTGCCTGTTGACTGGACCAATCCCATGGCCCCTACCCCGTAGCCAGGTAGCTCACCTGTAGCAGTTGTATTTGTACTTGTTGTAGCTCCCCAGTGATGTCATTGCTCCCAGACAAATGGCATAGGAAAAGAAAATCTGTGTCCCTGCATCAATCCAAACCTACACAAAAAATGAAGCTATGTTACGTCAAGTAATAACTCTTAATACGTTACAAGTTTGTTTTCATTACTGTCATTACAAGTTGGATTCTTGGCTTGTCTGCAAAGTGCTTCATGTGTTTCTCAAGCTCATGTTACAACACCAGACTTGATTGAATGAAGTGCGAGTTGTGCCTTAACACATGTAATTATTAATTTACTTCCCAAGCAGTCCTCAAGGTGATTCATTGCTGCAAAGGCTCATGAGCTCTTACCTCAGGATCCTGCAGACGAGTGACATTTGGATACAGATAGAATTTGATGCCCTCGGCTGCCCCGGGAAGTGTGACACCCCTGATCAGAAGAATAGCCAGCATGACAAATGGAAAGGTTGCTGTGATGTACACAACCTAAAGGAAAAGATTAAGTGGATGCCGGTTAGATATGAACTCATTCATGTGACAGGAGAAAGTCTGAAACTGGAGATTTCTACTGTAATTAGCAAGACTTGCATATTTCAGGTCAACCATTGAATATGTGTCACCATCACCTTTGTTAGGGATTAATCCAAGGATGGACAATGTTCACAATGAAAAGTAGTTAATTGTGTTAGTTCTGGCACACATTATGAAAACTTATTGGCATGATTCGATGGGAGTCATCGCACTCAGGCAGAGTGCACAAATATAGCAAATCAACAAACTGTCTACAGAAACCAGAGATTTTAGTACGATATTGAGGTCTGTTAACTCCTGGTAGTTGCTCATGTCTATGAGGAACATGTTTGGTTTCAACATCTTAGGTAACAATACCTCGGGAATGGTGGTTTGTGATGATTACTTTGGTAATGCCAAAACATTACCTAAGGTTAGGCCATACTAAAACATGCTAAGAGTTGATGGCAGAACCCTATCATGTACACAATATGCCTTTGGCTGAGAAAGTAATGATTAGACTAGTCGTGTACTTGTTTACCAAATAAACCACTTCTCACCTTTCCTGTGGACTTGACACCCTTCCATATGCAGAAAAAACAGATGACCCACATAGCAAGGAGACACAGAGCCAGGTCCCATTTAACAGGGCCTATGTTCTCAATACCATCCGAAATACTGAGGACATTGCGCCTGTAGGGACATGAGATACTAGTGAGATATTTCGACAACAGCAAGAGTTTTCTTTAATAGATTTACATAACATTATGGATGACAGAGGGAGACATGTCTGAATGGATGTTTGAGGCTGAATCAAAACAACCAGCCAGACAGAGTAGAATGAACAAGGCTAGTTTATGACTCCAGATTCAGCCAGTCCTCTCCAGCTCCTTTACTATATAATTAGTTTATGTGAGCTGAGCCCGTGTAAAGCCAAGCCAGTCTAGCAAACACAGGCAAGGACCGGGTTGTAAATGCGTTGTTGTCTAAGGTTATTGAGGACACCTGCTATTTGACACAGAGTCACGATAGCATTATACAGTACAGATCTAAGCCAGTCTTAGAAAATCTTAGAGGATTTCATCGGAGCCACATTCTTTCAATGAAGCCATATTATTCCCATAAAGCACAAGAGATGGAAAACCAAACTATACCATTTAACATTTAATTACTTACTCCCAAAACTCGGTGACTGGTGACGTGAAGTTGGTAGCATTGGCAAGGCTCATGTTCTTGCGAAGTGTGTCCTCTATACAGTTGTCTGTGTTCCATTTATTATTGCAACTGGCCCAGGGAATGTCAGGATGGAAGGACTGGAACAGGTAGTACAAGCCCCAAGCCAAAATCACAATGTAGTAGACGTTCAGTAGGGAAACGATCACAATGGAAGCGTAGCCGATACCTGAATGGGAAGAGTGAAAACATTAACGGTTACTTGAGGTACATCAACAGCAGATAGATGGTGACCTGAAGAGAAGGTTCTCAGAAGGATTCTTTATCTTTTCTGAGAAATAACACATGGCCAGCTTTTGTCATTCAAATAAGACAGAGTTCTTCACAGAGTGATTTCTCTATTAGAGGTGAACTGGCAAAGAGCCACAAGCAGAAGGACTACAAACTGCTGGATGACACATTCAGATAATCGGGACAGGGACATATTGCTGTTATCAAGAGGTTTTAAGTAGACTAATCATTAAATCCTGTTACCCATTTGTACATCAGACAGAGTATAATCCCTCACTGAACCTCAGTAAACCTTTCCTGACACAGATTCACATTATCTATGTTGCCATTACTTGAAAAGTTTTGCTTCAGTGAACCACAATAACCAGCATTGTACAAAGTACCCATGTTAATGAGGAGCAAGCATGTGAATGAGGAACTGTTTGAATTGCACTGTGCTTACACAGCAAGCACTGTTTGGGTTTGTTTTTAGCTGGAAGGAAAGCTGTACACATTGGTACAAAGCTGTTTCTATGTTTAAGCTTAAGTATTTGTGGGGAAGAATGTCAAAAAGTAGAACATTATACATGTACATCACAGAAAAATAAAAACGTTTTCTCTTTTGTTCAAAAAGGAAGTCCCATAAATATTCATGACTTGCAATGCCGCTTGCTGTATTGACTTACCAAGCATATGAAATATCACTGTGCAAATAAAACAGTGTTGTGAAGGATGGCCTCTGCTACAACTAAAATGGAATTACTGTACCTACCTCCAGGAAGCATGCAAAGTGACTAACAGCTTGATAATGTCGGGGCTTATAATGAAATCTTTTTCCCCAACTAAGTAAATATATTCCAAAACTGTTCCTGTCTGTTTTGTGCACCTTCCTTTCCTGGTTATAATGAGTCTCCCTCATGGACTCAACCTTATTGCTAGTCATCTCTTTAATGTTTTGCCACTCTGCTGCCATGGAAACACTGAAATTAGCACACTCTACATGCTACATGCTCTCAAGGTCTGGCTGGAAGTGTGTGTCAGTAGGACCCTTTGAACGTGTTCATCTCGGCTCATGTTGAAAAGGTTTGCTCAGTTCAGGAAATAGCGTTTCGATTTTCCATAGCAGCTGTAGTGGCTACAGAAATGCTAGTAAGATACAGATTCAGCTTCATTTGAAGGTTTTGGGAAATGACCCTTCTAAATATTAGATAAGGATAATTATATTGATGCTCTGGTTAAATGACAACAGCTTTTGATCCTGACTGATTTCTTCCCTTCTTTCCCATGCCTTAGTTCCCAATTGGAACATGGGGATTACTTTCCTGAGGTGTGTTTTCCTCTATTGTTTAATCCTAACCTAAACATCGGTTGCACTAGACTATTCACCACTTCTCCTGTGCTTGTTTCCTCCAAAGGAACAGGTGCAGGACGAATTATTATGCTCAATTGACCACCATTTTTATCATTTTCAGTCACACTTGATACTCACCAGTAAAGATGGGGCAAATCTTTTCCCAACAAGTGATTCCTCCCTGAGAGGTGAACTGGCCAAGAGCCACCTCCAAGAAAAACACAGGCAGGCCTCCACCAAACAGGAAAATGAAGTACGGTATGAGAAATGCACCTAGGCAGAAACAAGACAGGGCAAATTCTCATAAATGTGTTTAATTATGATCTTTGAATCCTGTTACCTATTAAGACAAAGATGTACAGTTCCATATCTAATCTCAGTCATAACCTAAAAGTGTGACACTGAAACTCTTCATCTTACTGTGCATTTCCTGTCAGTGAAACCAAAGCTTGTCTTTCTCCAAATATGGGCTTGTGATGCTCGGAAAGGTGATAGAAGTGCTTGTGGTATTCAACACAAGCGAATCAGCATAGCTTAATTGTAAACGCTTAGATTCTGAAGTGAATTCTGGTTAAATGTAATTCCGCTACATACTGTAAGACCTATGATACCTATTTCCTGTGTTTTTGAAGATGTACAAACCCTTAACTTACCACCACCATTCTTATAGCAGAGGTATGGGAAACGCCAGACATTTCCTAAACCAACAAAGCCTCCAGCCACAGACAGAAGAAAGTCAAGCTTGCTGGCCCACTTCTCCCGCTGAGGATGTTTGCCCTCAGCCTCATCTTCAGGTCGGGTGCCGGGACTTTTCCCCGGGGACGGCTTCAGAGTGTCCTTATGGAAGTCCTTCAGACATTGAAGCTTCTCTTTTTGTGCCATGCTGTTGGAGAGAACAAATAACGGTCCAAACGTTTAATGCGTCAACGAGTGCATTTGGTTGAATTAATAAAGAATTCAACACAAAAACCTGTCTGTGCATGGTGTGATGAACTTTGAGGAACTCTACGCTGAGCATGTGCAACAAATGTTCGAAGTGCTCTGTCTCTTTAATTAACACAGCGCTTATGTATCAAGACACTTTTCAAAGAGAGAATTGTTATTACTGGCTCAGGGTATACAGTTTCAAAGCACTGGCCAAAAGTGCCATGGAGAAGCCCAGATCCAATCCCAGGGATACAGATAAAGATGTCAGAAATGCTCTGGCACCCTTTAGCCTAGCCCCTTTTTAACTTGGCACGGATAGAACACAGTACAGTTCCATTGAAAGATAGTTAATTTAAACAGGGTTTGAACCCCCCACCCCCCACCCCTTGGGAACACACACGAAAATAGTCTATTGTATGTTGAAACTGCAATTCAAGGAAGAATCTAAGGCTTTTTTTCTAAATTATGTCCTTTAAAGGGACAGTACAAATTGTAGTATGCGCAATATCCAGTAAGCTTGATGTATTAGTCAGCGTTTTCTTTTTTTTTGTCTAGATTTCAATTGGAAAGAATCACACCAAAGATAAGGAGTGCATTTCTGTAAAAGTTTGAACCCACATGGAAAACACCCACCGTCGAGATAAAACGCTGCACTGTTATTACTAAATACAGCTTTATAAACTGTAGAAATAGAGTCTCATTCCGACAAAGAGGACGCTAATCATCTAACGACACAATGATTCTATATAGAAATCTACGTGGTTTCAAAAATCACCAGAAAGTGCCAGATGAGACTTTCAGAGATTAAGGAGTTTTCTACAATGAAAACACAACATAAAAGTGAATACATTTATCCTTGATATCATCTGTCCTCACTCTTTACACTAAACAGAGAAACAGTGACAAAATACAGCAAATAAAACAAGTGTCAAATATGGTCCTGTGACCAGTTTCTGGGGTTAATACACAAATTCTGAAGAGTAGTAAAAAATAACAACCGATTCTTGGAATAATTACAACATATTTTCAAATCATGTTGAGAAATCATGGTGTAAACCAATTCTGTCATTCATTCAGGTGACCCACACACTTACATCTCCTTCATGGCTGCGTCAGAATGCTGTGTGCTGTTCTCTGTCCACTGTCACCATGCCTCTGCTGTCACAGCCTAAATGTGTATGCTGCTAAGAGTAAGCCCTGATTGACGGTGTAACCCGCCCCCAGACTAATACAATTAAATACTATCAGCAGATTGGGCTCAGCTTTGGGGAGGAGGATGACACAGACTCGGATGGTAAATTTCCACTCCTCAAAAGATTTAGCTTTGCGTGTGTCCTTGCCACTCGCTGTAACCCGAGCACTAAACAGGCGTGAGGGGACGGACCAGGGCCAGCAATCCTCACCTCTGTTTACTGCTGAGGACCTGCTGGCTATTTAAATCTTCTGTTGTCATCCCACCTCTTTTTAAAGCGTTTCCAGTAATACCTGGTAGCTCAGGGTAAGAGGTTGTTAGCGTCAGTCTAAAGCAGAGGATGTTTTTGTATAAACTAGCTAAAATAAATGCACTCCAAAGGTGGACATTAGAATAGACTTATCAAAATATTGGCAAAGAACGGAGCATTTGCATGAGGCAATTGTACAAAAAGGCAACTGTATGCCAGAGGTCAAATTTTTCCATGTGAGATTCCATGTGGGAAAAAAACACAACACTAGAATCCTGTTAAAATAGAAAAATAGAAAAGGCTGGTCATCTGTTGAAGGAAGTTGTAAAAAAAAAAAAAAAAAAAAGTTATATATATTATTTTTGTTGACATCAAGCGAGGTTGAGTCATGAAAGGTTATTTGATAGGACAGCTTAGATTTCTGTGAAGCAGCTGCAGTGCTCCCCCTTCAGTTTAAAGAGAATCATAAACAGAGCCCACGCCACTAGCACAAAGCCCCAGGGAGCTCCTAATTAGAAGTGATTTGCTTTGCTAAAGTTATAAAACATCAAGTCACAGTCCCTCTCTGCTCTGCCTCATTGCCTGCTTCTGTCGGAGGATCAAGTAAATACAAGGCAAGTGCTATGTAATGTCCTGGCTACTGAGGGAGACTTCACGTCTGACGTCCATGTGAGGTTTATTACATAACCACTATTTTAAATCCATGCACATTTCCTGAGGGTACACGCATTAAACTCTGTCCTCCCCTCTTTCACAGCTTTTTTATTTATGCCCAGCGCACAACATGCATCTTAATCTTGACTTTCATGCAATCCCGGTTTTACAAGAGGACACTTGAAAATTTCAAGAACGGATCCAAGCAAATCTGAATCTTAACTAACAACAGCCAAAGGCAGAAGAACACTAACTTCTCTGGTTAATGCCCTTGGATAAACACCAGTGCTCTTTGCCTAACTTCCGCTATCCCTCTCTAGTTTACGCCATCAAATTGAATCCTAATGATAATGTAAACAGAGTAAGGGCTGAAAATGGACCAATTTCACCCTTTAACCATGTCTCCTAGATACAGCAGACACTACCATTGCGTCACAGTCAAAGTCTTCCTTTCTTTCTTATATTCCATCACAAGCATGCAAGGATTTGTTTAAACAAATTACAGAAAAATAACTTGGGTTAGTCTTATTTAGAAAAAGAAAACATTCACTACAAATTTCACTACATTTTTTCGAGCAATAGCCTTGGGCATCCTGTAAAAAAACCTTCAAATGTAGCCGCTAATAACCCAGAACTGTATTGTCCATGAACTTTATTTATTTATCTTCCCTGTCAGAGTGACAGTGCCTGACAAGATCTTGTTCAAACAAATGTTTTGGTTAGTGTGTTCACCACCAAAAGCTTCTGTTAAATCATTACTACAATGGCACACAGACTACTTTTCTTCTTGGATGTCTCACTTGTTTTTTTGATCCAACACAAAACAAGATTTTTTCTTCAGATTAAAATAGGCTTCTTTAATAAAAAAAAGGCTCTGTGCCTTGTAATATAGGCACTTTTTAAAAGGGTTTTTTTTTACCATTTTATTCTTCCAGAGCCTGCCACACAATAGTGTGTTAGCAAACAAAATAATGGAGGCTGAGACAAAATAAGGCAAGAACATTCCAAAAAATATGACAAGGCCTTATTTCAGTGATTACTGTACCTGTCGGAGTTTAGCTCATCCTCTAGTGAAGACATGGAATCAGAAGCAGGTAGATGGTCCAGCTTGACTAAGATGTTCAGTGAGCACTGCTCAGTTCCCAGAAAGAGAATGAACCCAAAAACATACCACTGCAAGGGTTAGGGGTTCTTGCCACTTTCTTGGACTGAGGTGCAACCTTTAAATTGCCTTGAGGCCAGAAAAAGGAGGGAGTTCTGGTGATGGGGGAGTGGAGCTGGACAGCTAAACACTTTGGGGTTTGACTCATTCATGGCAAAAAGAAGAGAAAGACAAAAACAGAGTTTCGTTGTAGGAGGAGAAGATGGCTGGTTGCCAGCGATGTGCCCTAGTCTTAGCAATGACGCAGTACAATGTAGACACCTTCTTCATGATTCTGAAAAAGTGAAACTGTCAGGATTTATTTAAATCCTGAAATCACCCAATGCCCTAATATTTAATTTTTTCTTTGGTTTTTTCGACCACACTGTGGACAACCACAGGACACAACCATAACCGTTAACAGTTACCCAAGGTTTCCCGGTCTTGATTTGCAACTTTATTCATGCATTTATGTTTCCTACTTGTTTTAATCTATTGTCTGTTTTTTTACTTGCGTGTCATGTCATGGTTTCATAAGTATGCAGAAGTACATGACGCATACGTGTCAGGTTTACAGAGGTAACTTGTCAAACAATAAGCTATTAAACACCCCATCGATATGCATGAAAAGATGACTAACATCTGGATTAGTCTGTCAGCATTCACAAGACTTGCTCGGTATAGAAGATATTAAGAAATAAAGCAATGCAAAAGTTGGATTCGTTTAACTTTCCACACAGGTTCAAAAAATCACTATGATGTGCATTCAAAAAACATTCAAGTCTCACGTCTTTTGTGAAATGGACCAAAAATATAAATATACTGTATACAGAGAAAAAAAATCAGGCAAATATTTTGACTGTAGCTGGTATACATCAAGAGTGTTAACATTTTATTGTCTACCATAGAGGAAGTTGTATGTCTAGTCTAATGTTACACAAAAAAAACTGTGTATTTGTTTTGCATCTCTAATTTTAAAGCATGAAGTCTAAACTAAACATCCTTTTCAGAGACACACATCACAATCCAGTGAAGGTGGGAAAAAATCTGCAGAAGGTAGACACACACACACACAAACACACACACACACATATATATATATATATATACACACATATACACACACACATACAATCATACATATACACACACTGACACACACACACACACACAGACACACACACACAGACACACACGCGCGCACACACACACACACACACACACACACACACACATATATATATATATACACACACATATACACACACACATACAATCATACATATACACACACTGACACACACACACAGACACACACACACACAGACACACACACACAGACACACACACACAGACACACACACACACACACACACACACACACACACACACAGGGGTACGGAGTGGCATTTATGGACAGCAATGAGACCTCGTTTGACCCCGAAATCAGAAGGCGCGCGACCGAGCTCTCTGCGCGCGCGCGCGCGGGCGCGCACGCACGTCCCGCTAACTCCGTTCCGTTAATAAATGAAAGTTGCTGAAAAAAAGCACGAGACTGTATCAAGTAAACCCGGGACTTACACACACTGAGCGCGAGGAACTCTAAAGCCAACATGAGCGCGAGACGAGATAAGACTCAAATCATCATCTGGCTAAAATGACAGCTTAATACTAACATTAACTATGCTTGAACAAAATATGCACTCTAAATAAAAAATACAAGTGTCCACGAATTTAAACAGCAGATCTGTAAATACATTAATTAAATGTAAAATTATAACACGGACTACAGAGGAAAAAAACAGACGCTTATAAATAAATGTGTATATAAATAACTGTCACAGTTTATATAAGTATATATGTTTAGGCTGTGTGCATGCATTTAATAAAGTGCATAAAGATATAAAAGCAAAAAAACAAAAACAAATATATACTTATTCTATATTTTATACATTTTTTATATATTTCTTACCTCCTCTGATTTTTCTTGATTTATTCCTTTAGCAGTGCCTGGTCTCTTGGGTCTCGTGCGACGATGAATTGGATGTGTCGCGATAAATTTAATTTATAAGCCCTTCTTTCCGACCTTTGTCTCTTAAAATGGGTGGCCAATAGACATCGTCATGAGTGGAAAAACACCGGCCAGCCTCTTGGTGCAACAGGAGGAGATACACGAGCCATTTTCGTTCGTTACTTCCTGCTCGCGCGCTGCTCTCAAACGTCCTACAGGTCAGATGGGGCGGTGCACGTGTGCGTCAAACCCACGCCTGTTTACACGCCTGTTTATAAACTCACTCTACAGCAAGGGCTACCAAATTGTCTGCAGACATAAACCTTTTAAGCTGAAAACAAAACAAAATAAAACTATTTTCAGGCAAGAGTGGCTAAAGCATACTTTAAACGTTTGTAGAAGTGTACACGCATATCATCACGTGCACAATCGTGAACATTTTCATTTGTTGATATAGGTGTATCTGTGACATTTACACATTTTCTGTATTGCTTTTAACAGACAGTGTCATGGGGAGCTGGAGCCTATCCCAAGGGCCAAAAGGTGGTGGACAGCTGCACACATACTCACACAGCATGCATGAACAATTTTGGGATACCGATCTGCCTACAATGCATGTGGGGTATGAGGAGGGATGCGGGTACACAAAGCAAAAGCAGGAATCAAATCCCCAACCTGAAAGAATGAGGCAAACAAGAATAGAAAGAATTGGACGATAATATAGTTTTATTAAATTAGTAGTTTAGAATTTATTTCTGCTGAAAATAAAAGCTGTATTTGGTCACAGCACCACAAACTATTTATTTACCTATTTACTATATACAATCTTTTTTTTATCAAGAACACATCATGTAAAAAATTGGCACAAAGGAAACAATTATATTTTAGATCATTTTGTTATATTTTGTTTTGTTTTGCTTGTAATTCTAACCACCAGAAGACAGTTTAAAAAAGGTGCAAGGTTGGGACAAACAATGTAGATGCTTATTGAGAACAATGGTGATTAGCATTTGGGAATGATGGTGATCGGTGAGCACTAGGAACAATGGTGATTATTGATAGGTCGTTGGGAATAATGATGATTAGTGATTGGTCTTTTGGTACAATTGTAATCAGTTACCAGTTACCAGAAATTGGGTCGTCAACAAAGTACAAGTCAGTCAGTCTTTGTAAACTGGTGGTAATTCCATTAAACCTAATCTCTCAACTCATATAAACAGCAGTTGCGTTGTGAGCTGGAGAGCCATATTGAGTGCAGTCCTCTGAATAAATAGTTGCTATAACCTCATTTTTATATAAAATTGATAGTCACTAAGTCACCAGCAGTGTACAGATTCATCAGTAAAGCTTTGTTATAAACATAATGGCATATGAAATAATAATAACAATAATAACAATAATAGTAATAATAACAATTATTATTATTATTATTATTATTATTATTATTATTATTATTATTATAGCTTAGTCCAGGGAGCTTATCATCATTAAGCTCCCTGGACACCCAAATATAAGGGGAGCCAATATCATGGCCTTATATTTTAGCATGTCTATTTAAACGACTTAACATGAATCGAGTGTTTGCAGTGTTTGAGTAACTTTTCTTATTTAAATGGCTACAGGCTACTGAAATGCTATAAAGTGAGTTAGTATTTAATATCTGACAGGCAAGGGTTATTGCATAACAACATTCCATTATGCAAATAAATGCAATCTTCAAAAGAGAATAAGAAATCTTGTTATTGAAACTGACAAGACTAACACGACTACTATAAGATGCTAATCTCCAACATTTCCATTTAAATAAATGTAGTTAATAATTAGTAGGCCCACCTCTCAATATTTATTAAAAGAATTCTTTCTATAAACAGTGGATTTCAGACAAGGAAAGCTACAAACATAAACTTTGCCTTTCACCCTAACCTAACCATTTGTAGGTTTTCATATGTTTTGGCTCATTCAAATCTTTAGAAATTTGCAATCATGACGTCAAGTTGGAAAGTAAAATGGTACATTATGTTATGTTTCAGTTCTAAATATGGAGATAGACATAGTAGAAAAGATGAAAAAGTCATGACAGCTGATATACTTTCTGCATGTGGTATATCATGTTTATATGAACTGTTATATTCAGCTTCCTCTTTTTCAGATCAGAAGTGCTCTGCACTTGCAAAACAAAAGGCATTCTACTAGTGTCAAATTTCAGTAACCAAATATTTGTGAACATTTTGGTATATCCAAATTTTTGATAAGATACATAAATGTATCTTGAAAAGTGCAATTACACATTTTGTACATTTGTGAACACACATTTACTTGTATACTATGCAGAGTGTGGTAAAGCTGAATAGCCCCATGTTACATAATCAAACTTGTATATGGAGCATGCAAGAAACTAATTTACAATCAAGTGTCACCATGATAAAGATGAGTTCCCCTTTGAGTCTGGTTTCTCTCAAGTTTCCTTCCTCATATCATCTCAGGGAGCTTTTACTTGCCACTATATCCTCTTGTTGATACTTTTTGCTAAATTGCTAAAAGTGCTATACAAATAGAATAGACCTGAACTGAAATTGCACCATTCTGTTTCTCAAATAAGAAAATGTATCATGTTGCATAATTTCTTAAATATGCAACACAATCTTTTGAGACTTACTAGACAATAGTACATGTAGCTAACCTTGTATACTTATCGTCTTATATTATATTGTATTAATTAAAGGTATTACATCCTAATACAAAATTGGATTTTTGCACATACCTATTGTATCAGCACATATAAGCAAAGCTAATATCATTTAGAAATAACTGTAGAGAGATTTTCTAAATTGATGAAGCCAGTGACTCTGGGAAATGATATAATAAAATATTTTAGCATACGCTGGTGCACATGGCTAAAATAACAGCAATGATACATTTCCATACTTGAGTATAGCCAACTGTGTAAAACCAGACCAAGTCTGTTTTTTACACAGCTACCGCAGGGTATGAACTTGAAGAGATAGATGAATAATGAAACTCCGCCTTCTTTTCTAATATGTAAACAGAAATACACAAACTTATCATTTATTTTTCTTATCTTTGTTCACACACCCTACAATCCTGCTAGCCACCTGTTTTCATATCTGTCTAGCAATGCTCTAAAGCTGTATCACTACAGAACTAGACTTGGGTTATCACCATGATTTTTCAGAATTCTCGCAAATAACTGAAAAAGTCGCTGCATAAAAGTGCATTAGGATATGACTTGAATGCTAAAGCCAAAGAATCATAGAATTTGTGTAGATATGCATATTAGTACTAAAGCTGAAAGATTAAATTGGAAAAAGATTGGAAATTTTTAACATGGTAGGACTCAATTTGACTTGTCAGTTAGATCTCACACCACATATTGTCAGTTCCTTGCTAGTGTGTGATTTGAGCTGTTTAATCCAAATTGTTTTGTTCCATCAAAGCATTATATATGTGCATATTTCTAGTTGCTGACTGTGCATTTATATCTCACACACACAGATGAATTACAAAATATTTGAATGCCTTATAGTACAGAAGTTCAAATCAAACAGCTATAAAAATACCCTTGAAAATAGATTCAGCTTCTCTTTTTATATTTATCTTCTATGCATCTTAACAAGACATAAAGAAAATTAATGAACGGTAAAAATTAAATAGTTTACATTATGGCTTTTCATGCACATCAAGAAGAAAGCAAAACAGGACGGATATGTTTTCTAATTAAGATAAAGTTGAAGAAAAATTATATATTGCAATAAAATACCAGATAGTTAGGTTAGTTTCAATTAATAGCAGTTTATTACACAGCAAATCGTCTAATTTGATTTGATGACTAATTTGATGACTAATTTAGAACTTAAGTGAAGATATGTTTGAAAACTGCCTAAAAAAATGAAACCAAGATAACTCATGTCCAAAAAGTCAGGTAGAACCATTTATAGTCCATAACCTAGAAAAAAAATCAAATATGTAGTACAGTTCACGAATATACTGGAACTGTCAGCTATAAGAGTGAATTATAGCCCACATATTGCCCTGACTGTAAGCAGCCACTTTTCACATTGTTTGGACTGTGGTCACAAATGGAACCAAGCCATATAATTCTGCATTGTGCATTGAGTTTAATATTAGTCTGAAAGCAGCCCAACTACCTGAGATGATTTATCAGATTCAGATTAGATTTCTGCCACTTCCACAACATTTTGGAAGCCAGATGACAATGGTACATGCTATTAGCGATGCTATATACAAAACAGCATCAGGAGACCTTTCATTATCCTTTACACAAGAGCTCATTTAAATTTATCATGACCTGTAATGAAGCATGATATATTATAGAGAAAATCAAAGCTGAGCTCCGGTTGCTATAAGTTGATTTGAATGTAAATGATAAAAATGACTAAATATTAGTACTAATACTTTAGGTAATGTAAGATTTTTTGCCACCATTTCACAGAGAAATACTTTCATTTTCAGGCTTGTTAAAGGTTCTGTCAAGGTTCAGACAGTTGGCTATGTGTAAATTTTATATAAATTAATCTAGATTGATTGTTCCAGGAAATTGTATTAATGTTGCTAGGTTTAAAGTCATAATGAATCAAATGGTTGTTAAAATCATTTAGGAAAATATCTAGCCAATCAATTGTTAGAGTGTTAGATAACTAAATCCCAGTACGGAAACACAGTAAAATTTGCATGAGATCACTGTTGAGCACTCGACATTCTGAATAATACATATAACAATTTGAACAATTCATTGCTCTCCACACATTCTTTGCTTCCCCTTGTCTAAAGCTCCACCACTTCCTAAATCATAGTTTAATCATTACATAACAACACAACATGTGACATCAGATTTTTATTTATTTATTTAAAAAAATATAAAAAAAAAAACTGATAAGACTCCAGCTATTACAAGCTGGACCATGGTTATCTCTGGAAATATTAAACAAACTGGGATATCAGCAAAGTGACAAATTGATAACATTGTGTAAAATTTATCCTGAGCATTTTCAGGATAAATTTTACACAATGTTGTCAATTTGTATATTTGGAATGCTCATAGCAATTTGGAGCATTCATAGGAAATGACATAATGAAAAACAACCAGAGCGAGCTTAGTGTGCCACCAGTCATGTGGGGTACTGTGGTAGAAGAATTGGAGAGTTCCTCTACTGGGCTCAGCATCTCAGTACTTTTCCACAGCAGTAAGAGAGGAAGTCAAAATAAGGAAGTCAAAAAGCTCACCCTCTGAGGTGTTTTCCTCCTCCTTTAATTCAGCTTTGAAAGACGGAATCAAAACCATAGTTTAAACCTGTTTCTGATTTTACAACAGGTTTTGAAGTCAGGATAATAAATTCACAAGCCTTTCGGTTTGCAAAAGTGAAAGAAGAAGTTATCATTTTGTAAAACAGTAGCCATATCACACCATGTGACATTCAGCCATGTGACAGGAAAATGAAAAAAAAAAAAAAACAGTTTCAACAGACTGTGGTTTCCTGAAAAACAGTAACCCTCTGAAAACTGTTATCACATGATATGATCTATAAAATCCAAATACCCCCCAAAGGCAAAGCCAACTGACACTGCAGTGGAAAAATACAAACAGGGACACAGGAACCTGATCAAAACAATGAAAACCAGTGAGATGTGTTTGCTTCAGAATATAATTGCCCTGGATTGGTGGAGTAGTATGTAGTTTTTGTTCCTATATTGTATACTTGAAACTCTTTTGTTAAAGATATTTATCAGATAGTTTACTTTTTCTGAGTGACTAGAAGTTAGTGTACACACTAAATCTATAATATAATGTTAAACCTCACTGAAGGTTGTTTTTTCTCAAAAATTCCATAGTAAAGGAAGTATTTTTGTTCATCTACCTATTGCAAAGTTGTTTTTCTGACTACAAACCCGATTCCAAAAAAGTTGGAACACTGTACAAATTGTGAATAAAAACAGAATGCAATGATGTGGAAGTTTCAAATTTCAATATTTTATTCAGAATACAACATAGATGACATATCAAATGTTTAAACTGAGAAAATGTGTCATTTTAAGGGAAAAATAAGTTGATTTTAAATTTCATGGCATCAACACATCTCAAAAAAGTTGGGACAAGGCCATGTTTACCACTGTGTGTCATCCCCTCTTCTTTTTATAACAGTCTGCAAATGTCTGGGGACTGAGGAGACAAGTTGCTCAAGTTTAGGAATAGGAATGTTGTCCCATTCTTGTCTAATACAGGCTTCTGTTTGCTCAATTGTCTTAGGTCTCCTGAAGGTGTCAGAATCACTAAGCCACCATGCCTCGTACTTGCTGGATCAGTTCAGTAAAAACAAACAAATCAATAATAAATAATATTGATTTAAACAATAAAACGACAATCAATAAAAATGGTCAACTCTAGCACACAGATGGTTAAACCTATACATGCATCTAATATAATGAGCAATACATTTAAATCCCTAAAACCCTGTGTATTTTTCCTATAACAATGGCTAGAGCACATTCCTAGTTCACTAGGAAAAAATACTTTCGTAATAAACCTCATATGTATATATGATATAGCAATCTTATATACTGTACAACAGAGCTGTTGAATTCTCAAATCTGATTGGTCAGAAGGAGTTTTTATATGTTTCAATTATTGTGTTTATAAGCACAGATTTATGTTGTTGTTGTTCTTCTTCTTTCAGATGCCTCCTGTTCAGGGTCGCCACAGCGGATCACCTGGTCCGTATATATTTAGAGTTGGTGTAGGTTTTATGCCGGATGCCCTTCTTGATGCAACCCTTCCGTTTCATCCTGGCTGGGGACCGGCACTTGAGAGTTAGCTTTTTAGTGTCTGGGTTATATTTATATTAATGCACTTCTATTATTATGTTATTGTCATTCTATAGTAACTGCTAATTCATGGGGAATGGTTCTCATGTTCTAAGACTAACAATAACCAGTAAGCCTGAAAGAGAGGAAACCTTTTGCGGTGTGGTTTCTCAGAAACACGGTTTCATTGACCACTTGATACTACTGTATACTAAACATATTCAGTATTTCTGTAAAATTACTCTTACGCTTACTTATATTCTAGGTCATGACACTGTGCTGTTGTTCTACCTGTGGAAAACCATGTGTGATGTTTTTATAATGAAACTGACAGAATGGAAAGTGTAGGAAAAAAACATTTGTCAGTGAAATTAGTTGCTTTCAAGCTTTTTGGTTTAGCCAGCGTTAAGGTACATTAGATGCATGTGGAGCATACATGGAAAATTTTTGCTTATGTATATTGGAAAACATGCAAATGAAGAAATGCATAGATGCCTGAAAATACACAGCAAAGGAAAAGATAATTTTCGAGTCTAGGGTCCATAAAGACACAGAATGGAGTCTACTTCAGTAAAAACCAGTAAGTGATGCAGTTCTGATCCTGAGATAGACCTATCGAGTCTTTTGAATCTACAGCAATTATGAAATTGAAAATGGCCTGGAAAATGTGGCTGGGATATATATAAGACATTGTATTTGTGCATGACCATGATATGATGCCTGTTCACAAAATACAGCATCAGAGTCAGAACTATGGACTCTAATCCTAAAGAAAAGTTCAATTATTCATTTTCAGGGGGGCACGGTGGCTTAATGGTTAGCACATTCGCCTCACACCTCAAGGGTTGGGGGTTCGATTCCCGCCTCCGCCTTGTGTGTGTGGAGTTTGCATGTTCTCCCCATGCCTTGGGGGTTTCCTCCGGGTACTCCGGTTTCCTCCCCCAGTCCAAAGACATGCATGGTAGGTTGATTGGCATCTCTGGAAAATTGTGTATAGTGTGTTATTGCATGAGTGAATGAGAGTGTGTGTGTGCCCTGCGATGGGTTGGCACTCCGTCCAGGGTGTATCCTGCCTTGATGCCCGATGACGCCTGAGATAGGCACAGGCTCCCCGTGACCAGAGGTAGTTCGATTAAGCGTTAGAAATGAATGAATGAATATTCATTTCCATTTACTAAAAGGTGTTGATTAATTTCAACCATCACCAAATGTTGACAGATGAAGACTGAAAACATTAAGCGTCTTTGTTTTTTCTAATCTTCAGTCTGTGCCTCAGATTCTTCTTCCTGGATAACAGGAGTAGATCCTGATGTGGTCCTCTGCTGCTCAAGGTTTGATGTCTTGTGCATGTTGAGATGTTTCTGTTTACCATGGCTGTAAAGAGTGATTACATGAGTTAGTACATCCTTCTTGGCAGCTCAAAATCAATTTCCTCTCCCCATTTTGCTTAACAAACAATTTCCCCAACAAACCTGTCACACTCTCAGTGGTTTCTGTTTTTAACAACATTCTCTGTAAACATACTGTAGTGTGTGGAGTTCCATCAGCAGTATCCAAAATACTCAAACACTCCCATCTACTACTGGTATCTATGCTAGAATCAAAGTCTGAGATGTGAACATTACCTGAATCTCTTGAGGTGAATTCACATTTTATGAATTGCGCTTCTGCTGCTTGATTGGCTGATTAGATAACTGCATGAATACACATGTTCCTGTTAAAGTGCATGGTAAGTATGTTTTCTAGTGTAAATGATAACAGGTTATAACTTATTTCAAGGACATTCTTCAGCTCAACTATAAATAGTTTAAAATATACAGAATATCTTGTTATCCTTTAACATGTAAAGAACTGTAAAAAACAGACTGCTGTGATACAAGGGAAATAAAACCCTTGTTCTATGTTAGAGGAACACTTCACCTCAGCAAACATAGTATATAATATACAAACCCGATTCCAAAAAAGTTGGGACACTGTACAAATTGTGAATAAAAAAGGAATGCAATACTTTAGAAATCTCATAAACTTAGATTTTATTTTACTCACAATCGAATATAGATAACATATCAAATGTTGAAAGTGAGACATTTTGAAATGTCATGCCAAATATTGGCTCGTTTTGGATTTCATGAGAGCTACACATTCCAAAAAAGTTGGGACTGGTAGCAATAAGAGGCCGGAAAAGTTAAATGTACATATAAGGAACAGCTGGAGGACCAATTTGCAAATTATTAGGTTAATTGACAACATGATTGGGTATAAAAAGAGCCACTCAGCGTGGCAGTGTCTCTCAGAGGTCAAGATGGGCAGAGGATCACCAATTCCCCCAATGCTGCGGCGAAAAATAGTAGCGCAACATCAGAAAGGAGTTTCTCAGAGAAAAATTGCAAAGAGTTTGAAGTTATCATCATCTACAGTGCATAATATCATCCAAAGATTCAGAGAATCTGGAACAATCTCTGTGCGTAAGGGTCAAGGCCGGAAAACCATACTGGATGCCTGTGATCTTCGGGCCCTTAGACAGCACTGCATCACATACAGGAATGCTACTGTAATGAAAATCACAACATGGGCTCAGGAATACTTCCAGAAAACATTGTCGTTGAACACAATCCACTGTGCCATTCGCGGTTGCCAGCTAAAACTGAAGCCATATCTTAACATGATCCAGAAGCGCAGCCGTTTTCTCTGGGCCAAGGCTCATTTAAAATGGACTGTGGCAAAGTGGAAAACTGTTCTGTGGTCAGACGAATCAAAATTTAAAGTTCTTTTTGGAAAACCGGGACGCCATGTCATCTGGACTAAAGAGGACAAGGACAACCAAGTTGTTATCAGCGCTCAGTTCAGAACCTGCATCTCTGATGGTATGGGGTTGCATGAGTGCATGTGGCATGGGCAGCTTACACATCTGGAAAGGCACCATCAATGCTGAAAGGTATATCCAAGTTCTAGAACACCATATGTTCCCATCCAGACATCCTCTCTTTCAGGGAAGACCTTGCATTTTCCAACATGACAATGCCAGACCACATACTGCATCAAATACAACATCATGGATGCGTAAAAGAAGGATCCGGGTACTGAAATGGCCAGCCTGCAGTCCAGATCTTTCACCCATAGAAAACATTTGGCGTATCATAAAGAGGAAGATGCGACAAAGAAGTCCCACCTCTGTCTTGTGTGCATGGGGACTGCATTTTTTGGAGCTTTCTCAATCTTTTAAATCATTCATGAGGCTTATTAAAGTGTTCTTTAAAATCTTTGTGACTAAATTTCATAAACATTTTTACATTATTCGTGGTCTGTTAAAGCTAAAAACATTCTGTGGTGGAAAATTGTCCACCATTTTTATTGCAACATCACACTGCCACATTGAAATCCACTCTGGATTTATGCCAAGGCATCCTTGCACCACATAATATCTACTTCTTTACTGCTTTACTTCTTCTTAGAGTTTCAGCACTGTGACTCAGTGTCTGCAGTTGTGGATGATCCCACACAGACATGTGAAATATAAATATGCACTTCCCAAAAAACAGCTTATGTCTGAAACTCATTATTACTTTAGTTAATAACTAAAGTGGATACTGTAGATTTGTATGTAATCCTACATGCAGGACTGTCCGATGCTTATTCCAGGACAGTAAATCACTAGTTCCTACTGAACATCCTCTCAACACAATTAGTAATGTTTGTCTTTACTATTCTACACCTGTTTACTGTAATTATTTATAATCCCACTATCCTGTGTCCACAAGAAGATGATGGTCCAAGTTTTATCCTTGTTTTGTCTCTTTTACTTTGCAACTAACTCCATTAGGAAACTACCTCCATATTTCTGTAAAGCTGCTTCATATCAGAGGTTTGATGGTAGGCATGGTTTGCCTTTGACCTCCTGGGTTTGGGGTTTATTTCCCTCCTTGTGTGCATGTTCTGCCCATGCTTTTGGGTTTCCTCCAGGTAGACTGGTTTCCTTCCCCAATCCAAAGCCATGCACTGTACGCTGATTGGCATCTCTAAATTGTACATAATGTGTGAATGTATGTCATTATTTGCATATAATGGGTTTGCATCCCATCCAAAGTGTCCCCCAACTTGTGTCCTGAGTTCCTTAGGAAAGACTCCAAGTTCCCTGCGTCAATGTGCAGGATAACCAGTACAGAAAAATGGATGGATGCATCTGTGACAAGGTTTGACAAAAGCGCTAAAGAATTCAAATCCATTTGAATCAATTTTCATTCTCAGGGCTGCAGTGATGCTGACATGATAATGTGCATGGTTTCTCAGGTGCAAAAGTGCTGCCTGTGGTCCTTTTTCAATTACATGCACATCAATGCGACATGTGAAAATCCGTGAGGATTACCATGCTTGATGTCTATAGAAGGATCATTCATTAGATGATGTTGTTATTTCTGTCCAGCCCAAATAAACCTAAAATGGCGACCTTCAAGAATAATCATCCCATATACTGCTTTCAGTCACGGAATGCATCTGCACCGAGAGTCTCAAGAGACCACAGGATGAACATCATGTACACAAACACATGCTAAGTATGAAGAGGGAAACCAGCTACAGACGCTTAATTCCCAGAGGGTATATTCCTCAGATTAGTGCTCATGTAGGGTGTTCTCTACTCGCTTCTGCATGCAAGATGAAGCTGTGGAAGAACTAGAAAGATGAATTCAAACAGAAATATTATTCTATAATATATGTTGTATTTCTAAGTACTTTGAGCCAATAGTATAGCTACAGTAGACCTGCTAACCAGGGCAGCACACCCTGCACAATTTGACTGTTAAATGACTTACTGGAAGCCAAGCAATGACTTGTTTGCCTTTCCCTGGCCTTTTTTCTGGCACAAACCTACCTAAGCTTATCGGTTTAATCCCTTATTACCATGGCTCAGCTCTCGGCATGTGAACTTTTAGAATCGTACTTACATGGGATGCCAAGAGTCTGAATTAAGCCGAAATAAACAAGCAAACAGACTGCCATTGAAAACAAGATCTGGTTCAGGAAACATAGCACAGAGACCACCTTCTGTGGTATGTGTAAATTATTAGAAATGTACACACTTTACAAGCAGTGTTGACTACTTTAGGAGCGTTTGTTTAATTGATATACCTATAGAGCTGAAAGTCTCTTAAAAACCATATGCAGGGTCTATGTAATAAACTATTTTATAATATTTAAGCATAAACACTATGAATTGTGATATATAGCACCTTTATATTACTTTTTTTTTCTTCTGCAAAGGATATTATCTACAGTACAATATATAGACTGAGCTGATGTCTACCATTAGCTCTATGTTTTGCCTACAAATCTTCTTATGGTCTTGCAAGATAAACCCTTGACTTGTGACTTAGATGATCACATTACTCTAGTTTGTGTGTCTGCTGAGTGCCTGAAGAGGAAACGCAATCCTTGTTAAAGTACATTGATTTGCTTTTTCCTTTTCCTGTTGCCTTGGTAGAAGCTGGTTAAATACTCTTCAAAATCATTTAGCATTAAATCGTTTCTCCAAAATGAATCACTGTACAGTTACAGTGATTGTAAGCAGAGTATTTTGGACACCTACAATAGTGGATGTACACATTGATACGTAAGATTTGTCACTGACATAAAGTGTACAGGTACTGTAGTCTTTTCAGTAGCTAATTTGCTCTCTAAAAAACTTATCTTGCATATATTAATAAAAATAAATTAGTTTTTAAATGGACTGGGTTATGTGGGTTATATGGTTATATTATTGAATCTGCATAAACAAATTTCTAGGGTTAGGGTTTAGGGGTTAAGGGTAGGGTCCTTAAATTTCCTAGATTAATAAACACACTTTTTTCAGTTTTTTTTTTTATGTAATTACCCAGTGTTCTTTCTGGACCATCTTTCTTTCTTTCTTTCTTTCTTTCTTTCTTTCTTTCTTTCTTTCTTTCTTTATGTATGTATGTATGTATGTATGTATGTATGTATGTATGTCTGTATGTATGTATGTATATAGATAGATAGATAGATAGATAGATAGATAGATAGATAGATAGATAGATAGATAGATAGATAGATAATAATAAAAACTCCAAAATTTTGCAAATTGATTTACTAACAGGAATCTTTTAGGTCACTTTTTAACATGAGCAAAACAGTATATTAATTCAAGTGTGGTATCGTAACATGTCATTACATGTAGAAGTTGCAATGCAATTTACTGCAGCCTTAAAGTGAATTCATGAAACAGAGTTTTTTTTTTATTTGACAGATAAACAATGACTTTAATTCTACCTCATGTCTATAACTTTTTGTTCTGAATTTTTATGTTTTTTAAGAATATCATCTCACCATCTTTATTCAACATTGTACTTGTAATTTTGTGAACTTGTGGCAACAGTTTCATGTCAAAGCCTATCAGGAATAATTAGCCTTTTTTACACTTCCTACTCTGCATATGATGCCATTTCAATCATTTTTAAATTATCATATGCAAATCAGTCGTTTATCTAAGATCTTAATAAATCAGAATCACAGGGTTTAGCTAACAAATCTATGAACATAAAGGAGTAAACTGGTAATAAACAGAAATTAAGTTTGAATCCCAGTGCTACCATAGAGTTAACTCCGGGATCTTGGTATATTGGAAGCTTTTAGACCTTAGATATACCAAGAATAATTTCCAAAACATGTAAATTTACTGTGTATATATGGCATATAAAATGATTTTGATTCCGATAATGTACAGTATATCATTAAATAATCAGGTTATGCTTCTTCTTGTCTGTTGGATTGGAACAAGCTAAAAATCTCATGGAGGTTAGGAGCTACTAACAAGATCAACAATCTTCTAAATAAAATAAAAGGTTTTCTGTTCTATTTGTTCACTGCTTAGTTTACTTAAAGTTCTCAAAAAAAACCTTTAAATGCTTGATTAAAAATGTAATATTGACAAATTAAACATATAAATGTTCATACATAAATATATCTCCATTTCATTTGCATTTGTTTCTGTTTGTATTTGTTAAATTTGTTGAACCGAAGTTGATTTTTTGATATGAAAAGAAATGTGGTGGGGATGCTGGCTGGGAGATTTTCTTAGGTTTATTAGGAGATTAGGAGTTCTGGTAGTTTTTCCAACCAAATGAATGGTTAAAATAAGGGTTCATAATAAGTACTATGATTTGTCGGGGAAGTCGTGGCCTAATAGTTAGAGAGTCTGACTCCTAACCCTAAGGTTGTGGGTTCGAGTCTCAGGCCGGCCACAAACCCCCCTAACTGCTCCCGGGCGCCGCAGCATAAATGGCTGCCCACTGCTCCGGGTGTGTGTTCACGGTGTGTGTGTTCACTGCTGTGTGTGTGAAACTTTGAATGGGTTAAATGCAGAGAACAAATTCTGAGTATGGGTCACCTTACTTAGCCGTATGTCACGTCACTTTTTCACTTTTTTTTTTGTATTGGAATCAACATAAAAAGATGGTTGAAAAGATTGTAGTTAATTAATCGATCAAATGACACTGCAGATTAGTATGTTATTGAAGGCACAGCTATAAATCTTCAGGCTTTCTTTTGATGGATTGCAATGCTGAATAACTAGCCTTTTAAAAAGTCAATTTCTACAGAAGTAGGTGGTGTAGGTAAATGTATGCTAATGCAGCCAAATGTATGTTTCTCTTAGTGAGGGACAAATTCAAAGTGAAAGTGACGTGACATGCAGCTAAGTATGGTGACCCATACCCATTCTGCTCTGTATTTGCTTCTGTACAAATCAAACAATGGGCATCAATTGTTTGTTTCTTTTCAATAATTTTTAGTAAAGTTGTGTATAATTGTTGTCATAAACTAAAATATTCCTGCTGGATTTTCAAAAGTTTCGATACTGATGATTTTCTTTGTTTTCACGTGGATATGTTGATGAATGCCAATCACCAATCAAGTGCACGTTGAGTGAGAAAAACGGCTCATTTGCATCTTAAATGATGGTTACAATCTCCATAAAAGGTGAAGCTAACTAAACTAAAGACTGAGTTTAAGATTAAAAGTATGACTTATTCTACATAGGGTTGGAGCCTATCCCAGGAAATTCAGGGGACAAACACATACACACACACAAACACACACACACACACACAATTTAGACAATTTAGTGATGCCAATCAGCCGACAATGCATGTCTTTGGGCTTGTTGAGAAAACCAGTGAATATAGAGGAAAGCCCTGAAGCAGGTAAGCATCATGCACATAGGGTGGAGGTGGGAATCGAACCCCCAACCATCAGAGATGCAAAGTGACATCTCTGCAAAGTGACACTAAGCACTAAAAATATGTTTATAGAAATTGATGATTTATTTCTGATAGTTTGCTTTAAAACAACATGCACCTAGATTTTTACAGCTTTAGTCATGTTAGTCAGCTTCAGCTCTGAGATACATACACTCAGACAGGGCAGGGTCAATTTGCATATGAATGAAACATTTAAGATTAATGTTTATATTTAAGATATATTTATATTTAAAGTTTAGATTTAATGGGGGCCCAGTGGCTTAGTGGTTAGCACTTTCGCCTCACACCTCCAGGGTTGGGGGTTTGATTCCCACCTCCGCCTTGTGTGTGTGGAGTTTGCATGTTCTCCCTGTGCCTCTGGGGTTTCCTCTGGGTACTCCGGTTTCCTCCCCCAGTCCAAAGACATGCATGGTAGGTTGATTGGCATCTCTGGAAAATTGTCCGTAGTGTGTGATTGTGTGAGTGACTGAGAGTGTGTGTGTGCCCTGCGATGGGTTGGCACTCCATCCAGGGTGTATCCTGCCTTGATGCCCGATGACGCCTGAGATAGGCACAGGCTCCCCGTGACCCGAGGTAGTTCGGATAAGCGGTAGAAAATGAGTGAGTGAGTGAGTGTTTAGATTTAACATTTTAGCAATTTTAACAAAGAAACATAAAACCATTATTTGACGTAAGTAATTGAAGTAATTAGCATTAGCTCAATGTGACTTTCATTACTTAAGCAACTAGTTATCAGAGGAATCTTGTGAGCAAATGCATTTCTGTAGTATGTTTATTTCTGCAAAGTATAGCATTGATATGCATTCTGAAAAAGAATATCATGTTTTTGAGGAGTGATTTTGATTTCTCAATTTATTAAACATTAAATTATCCCTGGGTCCTGCAGAGGTCATTTGCTATTTGGTATTAAAATAATGCTGTGGCCTTTGGAATAAGCACACCACTGCACCTAAATGTAAAACTAGTGGGACACCGTGGCAATGTGTTCTCTACAGCATGGAACTGGGACTTGGCTACATGAAGAGTGCTTTGCATCTTTTTATACAAATCACACTTTTTATGCAAATCTACTTTTCCTTTGATCTATACAGCTGTGAATGTGGATGACATAATAGAATAATATTGTGTAGATAGATGGACAGACAGACAGACAGACAGACAGACAGACAGACTGACTGACTGACTGACTGACTGACTGACTGACTGACTGAAAACCCGATTGGAACACTGTACAAATTGTGAATAAAAACAGAATGCAATGATGTGGAAGTTTCAAATTTCAATATTTTATTCAGAATACCACATAGATGACATATCAACTGTTTAAACTGAGAAAATGTATCATTTTAAGGGAAAAATAAGTTGATTTTAAATTTCATGGCATCAACACATCTCAAAAAAGTTGGGACAAGGCCATGTTTACCACTGTGTGTCATCCCCTCTTCTTTTTATAACGTCTGGGGACTGAGGAGACAAGTTGCTCAAGTTTAGGAATAGGAATGTTGTCCCATTCTTGTCTAATACAGGCTTCTAGATGCTCAACTGTCTTAGGTCTTCTTTGTCGCATCTTCCTCTTTATGATGCGCCAAATGTTTATGGGTGAAAGATCTGGACTGCAGCCTGGCCATTTCAGTACCTGGATCCTTCTTCTACGCAGCCACGATGTTGTAATTGATGTAGTATCTGGTCTGGAATTGTCATGTTATGTGAAAATGCAAGGTCTTCCCTGAAAGAGAGGACGTCTGGATGTGAGCATATGGTGTTCTAGAACTTGGATATACCTTTCAGCATTGATGGTGCCTTTCCAGATGTGTAAGCTGCCCATGCCACAAGCACTCATGCAACCCCATACCATAAGAGATGCAGGTTCTGAACTGAGAGCTGATAACAACTTGGGTTGTCCTTGTCCTCTTTAGTCCAGATGACAAGGCGTCCCAGTTTTCCAAAAATAACTTTTAAATTTTGATTCGTCTGACCACAGAACAGTTTTCCACTTTGCCACAGTCCATTTTAAATGAGCCTTGGCCCAGAGAAAACGGCTGCGCTTCTGGATCATGTTTAGATACAGTATGGCTTCTTTTTTGACCCCTAGTTTTAGCCGGGAACGGCAAATGGCACGGTGGATTGTGTTCACCGACAATGTTTTCTGGAAGTATTCCTGAGCCCATGTTGTGATTTTCATTACAGTAGCATTCCTGTATGTGATGCAGTGCTGTCTAAGGGCCCGAAGATCACAGGCATCCAGTATGGTTTTCTGGCCTTAACCCTTACGCACAGAGATTGTTCCAGATTCTCTGAATCTTTGGATGATATTATGCACTGTAGATGATGATAACTTCAAATCTTTGCAATTTTTCTCTGAGAAACTCCTTTCTGATATGGTTCCACTATATTTTGCCGCACCATTGGGGGAATTGAGGCCGACCCTGAGAAATCCTGAGGCATCTAGAGATCTACCAGCTCCAGTTAGACTCCATGTGATCTTTTGCATCAATACAACATTTGTTTGACTGTATATTTATAATCACACCCTCCAGTGTCACCCACATGAGGATGGGTTCTCCTTTGAGACTGGTTCCTCTCAAGGTTTCTTCCTTTACCATCTAAGGGCGTTTTTCCTTGCCACTGCTGCCTGAGTCACCTCAGACTTGCTCATTGGGGATAAATACATACACATTGTGAACTAAATATATCTAATATTAATCTTGAATTTTGTACTCTATTAATGTTTATATTATTCTTTATATTAACCTTTTGTTCTATGTTTATGTTCTGTAAAGGTGCTTTGAGACAACATCAATTGTAAAAAGTGCTATACAAATAAACTTGAATTGAATTGAATTGAATTGAATTGGTGATCCTCTGCCCATCTTGACTTCTGAGAGACACTGCCACGCTGAGAGGCTCTTTTTATACCCAATCATGTTGTCAATTAACCTAATAATTTGCAAATTGGTCCTCCAGTTGTTCCTTATATGTACATTTAACTTTTCTGGCCTCTTATTGCTACCTGTCCCAACTTTTTTGGAATGTGTAGCACTCATGAAATCCAAAACGAGCCAATATTTGGCATGACATTTCAAAATGTCTCACTTTTAACATTTGATATGTTATCTATATTCTATTGTGAATAAAATAGACCCTTTTTTTTTTTTTGCTTCACTAGAACCCAATTCAAACCCAACAAAAATGAACCCACCCAAAAAAGCAGACAATTCCAGACAAATGTAGTCAAATATACACATGCACATGCATAAATTTTAGCTAAAGTGTATTGTTTGGAACATTAAAATTTAACCTAGAGATAATAAGCAAATAATAAATGTAAGCAAAAAAAAAAATTTTTTTAAAAGACTTCCAAAGTTCCATAGAGGGTCTGTCAAGTACAGCATTTACAGGTTTTCCTTTTTTTTTTCCTTTTCATTTTATTTGTATGTTTGTTATTGGGTTTTTTTTTTCCATAACAGATTTATAGAAAATTAAAACCCTATTATTTTGCCATATGTAAATAAAAAGTCAGAGCTTATATTGTATCTGCTAAAGCTGTAGGTATAACAGTCTATTTTTAAATATTGAAGATGCTATGGAACTAAGGTAAAGCATTAGAATTTGGTAGAAGTAATTAGTGCTGATGGTGGAAGTAGTTGTTGGGGGGCAAAACATCCTCTGCTCTCCTCAAGCCACATCTCATCTCTGACCCATAAAAGTAAAATTATAGTGACTTTATAACATGGGTTGTGGGAATTTTTAAGGCACCTCCTGACTAACACTGACATCAGCACCAATCACTAGTTATCTCTGGGCTTGTATTGTGATAATGTTTTCTGAAACCCCTTAAATTGGCCACTGTATAATAACTTCATTATGTATTCACCCCATCTGAACATCTGCACAACTGAAACCGAAAAAGAAAAGAAAACATTTTAGAAGGTTACCACCAGATATTTATAGTTAAATTCCTTTTATTTATTCAAAGGGTTTATTATGAAATGTTGCCAACTGCTTGACATTTAATGCAGTCCTTCTACGGCCTCAACATGCAAAGCTGCACGTATTGGAAGGCATGGCATCAGACACCCACGCTTAGAATACAAGCCAACAGATAATCTGAGATTAGCAGAGAGAGATACTTTCACAAATATGTCTCTCTTGCATTGTTACACTTGCTTTCACATGTTTTCTTTGCACAGTTGGATCTAAACCATTTTCCACTGCAGCACATGTCTTTGTACTGAACATTTATGAAAGCACTGTTGACTGGATTGGCACATAATATAAGCCAGTGATTTTCTCATGTTTTTAATTGTGTGTCATCTTTTTGGAATTTGACTCATCCAGTTGAAATGAAGTAGATAAATCAATAAAGCTCTTTTGAGATTGTTGAGATAAAGGCCTGACTTGGCGTCAGCATTGTTTTTGAAAGTCATACATGTTCAAATTAAGTTTGGTATCATCCAAGTTTATAGGAATAAGGCTGGGCTCACAAAAACATTTGGCATTCAACACAGAATCAATACTTAGCAACATCACCTGTCAGCCCTAGCACACGTTTTTTGTTGGTTGCTTGTTTTGCACTTTATCAAATCAAATCTCCATTTCAATCCACATTGGTCTCCATTTTATGACAGGTTTTTATCACAAAATGCATTTATATTGCATGTGATGCAGAGTAGAGTGCTGGGCAGGTTGCCATTTGCCATTTCACAGCTCCAAGGTCCTCAAAGTTTTTCATGTTCTTTCATCATGTGGGATTTCTCTGGGCTCTCTGGCTTAAAAAAAATGTGGCTATCTGTATTGGTTATACGTACTATATGAATGGGAAGCACCCAGTGTTCCCAGTGATCCTTCACTGCCCTGACCAAGAGGAAGTGTTGACTGAAGCTAAAAGAAATACTCATTCACAGAGTGGTCCATTGATGTCGCATGGTTATGTCAAGTATATTCCATCTGAAGTTCAACTCTGGTGAAATATTTAAGCCAACATAAGAGTGTTGCATGCTGATCGATTTATTATTCTGGGCTGAAATCATTCATTCATTCATTCATTTTTCACTACCTCGGGTCATGGGGAGCCTGTGCCTCAGGCAGGCTGAATCGAATCGAACCCCGACCCTGGAGGTGTGAGGCGAACGTGCTAACCACTAAGCCATCATATTTCATAAACTTGTAGATTATTGTTCATATAACCTCTTAAATAATCCAAAACTGCTGACACCAAGCAAATAATTATGCAAGTGGTGATAAATATATGTTCGGAATGTCAGCACACAGCAGACTTATGTTCCAATCGCAATGTTAACCTTAATAGTGTGAATACTAATTTCATAGGATTTCATACATGTGAAATCTCAAGAGAAGCTAGGATACTTGACAACCCTACCTCTCTCAGTTCATTAACCATTCGTGACTCTTCATACCAATGTGAGCTCTTACTAATTTGCATTCAAGAAACTATATACCCAGATCTGAACTAAATAGATAGAGCCTTTGTTTATAATTTACAAAGAAGGATCTCCAAATAAAATATGCCATGAGCTTTATGATCTGCAGGCGCTTTTAACATAGCTGGGTCAGTGCTGCGGTATGCAGAGTTTGCTGACCACCCAAGCATCATCAGTGAAGGATCTAAGAACAGATGGCCAATGTCACTGTGTCTGACCTGGTTGAAAGAAGTATGTGTTTGCAAATGGTGATAAATACATTTATCGGAATGCCAGAGTTAAGTTTCAATAGCAGGAAGTACAAACATGCCAATAAAAACAACTAAACGTTGGTGATCACATTTAAAAAAAAAAACTGGGTGATTGAAGGTTTGAAACCCTTGTCAACAGAATGAATGGTGTTCCGTGTCTGTCTTTCCCTGAGCATGTTCCTGTAAGTATGCATAATAGTTTTATGTCTATCACAAGGCCCCATGCTAAGGTGAAACTGTAATGGTTTCATATTTGTCATAGCTACTGGTAATAAATATTTAGCCCTTTCTGTTAAACCCAGGTTCTGAACAAGGCTGCATGCTTCTTTCTGAGTGTGATGGTCTTGATAATCTGCTAGCTCTGGAATATATCAATTTTATTCTCTGAATTCCATTGCAGCTGTAGAATGCTATTAAAGCAGGGCTTTCTTTTCCACATCTGCTCTGGAAGGCACTTTTTTTTTTTTAAAACCAGTACCAGTAGTTATCAGAATAATTCACTGAATTCACTTATATGGCCAGAAATTTGTGGACACCTGACCATCACGCTTATACCTCATACAAGTGTATAGCTAGATCTTTTTATGTTGTAGTAATACCATTTTTCACTAGAATTAAGAGGCCCAAACCTGTTCCAGCAAAGTGACCTCCATAAAGACATGGCTTGCCAAGGATGGTGTAGAAGAACTTGACCAGTCTCCACAGAGCCCTGACGTCAATCCTCAACCCCACTGGACATCTTTGGGATGAAGTGGAATGCCGACTGTGCCCCATTCCTCCTCACCTGACATCAGTGCACAACCTCCCAAAGGCTCATCACACATCACACATCCCCAAAGCTATGCTCCAAAATCTGAAAAAATAGCCTTCCCAGAAGAGCAGAAGGTAATATAACTGTAAGGGAGGTGGAGGATGGGTGTGGTCAGGTGTTCAGATACTTTTGGCTATATAAGTATATGATGCTAATCTGCATGAGTTTTCGGCATAGTATTATGATAAAAATTTTCTATATGATGGTGATGTATAAAATCGTATAGTGGTATCATAAACAAATACAGTGCTTAGCTTCATGTTCCCAGTGATACACTGATTAAAAGAATGATCACTGTGGAATGAGCACTCATTTCCTCCACTGAATTATCATCACATGGGACATTGAACACAGGATTTCAAACTGGAATTTGGCACCTGGTCAGACTGGGCAGAATGAGCAAGTGGAACCAGACATCCAGACAGTATCTGGTGTAAAAACTATGCAAGGCTGGATAAGTCATAAATATATCAGCTTGGCCAGTGTGCAAGTAGAGGCTCATCTGTGCTGCCTGGTTCCATGCTTGACTAGAGCTGGTGGCTGAAAAAAACCCATAAACAGCTACTGAGCATGCTAAATCCATGTCCATTTAGACAAAGGGAAAATATGAACAATATATGAAATCCTCAGTGAGTGCAAGATGACAATGTAACCATACTCCATATCTTCTGATAAAGTTATTGATGTAGCAAATATATATGATTTATTCCAGGATATCATCTTTAATTTCTTTCAGTATATGGAATTGCAAGGTATGTTTGTTCTAGCAGGAGAGTTATAAATGACAAAATATATAACAGCATTTTATTTTGCTCAGTTTCATCAGTATACCTGCATGTTCTTGATTCTGAGCACATCTGTTTTCAAAAGACATTAAAATACACAGACTAGTGATTCAAAATCAAACACCATAGTTACAGCCTCAAGGTTCATCACACCACTGTGAAGTGCTTCATGTTTAAACATGCACTCCAAGTGAGTGTTGCAAACCTCTATAGGAAGTTTGCAGCTCCCTCTACTCGTTAGCTACAAATGAAAATATATAAACTATCATGAAATTGGCTACTAATGTGTTCACCCTAATATGCATTAACTGGATGGCTACTATACTCAGTACACTACAGGTGCACTAAGGTATCATTCTTCTACCTATAACATACAGTATAGAACAATTATACTAGCTGTTATAAACAGAACAGTACAACACTGACTGATGCCCCCAGTGCATTTTGCTGATTATCCTGCTCTAATATACTTATTAAACCTGATACAGTGGCTATAAAAAGTCTACCCGACCATTTTGGTATTTAAAATGTAAAAAATATTCCAACATAAATCATGTCAGGCCTTTTATATGAAACAGCATCCAAAAAAGAACAAAAAGAAAACGTGTTTGTTATATAAATGTGCACCTGCTTTTCTCATGGAGCATGTGACGATGCTCAGAATGAACTAATCACACTCACTAAATGTTTAAAAGGAATTACCATACGCCTGTCATCAATGACGTGATTCTGATTAATCCCAAATAAACATTTTAGTGATCTTATTGGTTTCATCCCACTGCTGAATCCATGGTTGTCAAAACACATAGAAAAACCATGAGCAGCATCTCATTGTCAAAAGGTATTACTTGGCAGAGAGGTATAAGAATTTATCCAAAACATTAGATGTACCATGGAACACCAGGAAGCACGCCATAAACAATTTGGTGGAGTGACATTGACATTAGCAAGAAAGAAAATCGACAAAAGGGATTGTCAGGGGTTGAATAATCTGCTCAGCATAATTCTAACTACTGCAAAGCACACTGTAATGGAATCAAAGTTTTATGTCCATATCTATTCAGAAGGTCTAAAGCTAGATTATGATGCTGGAGGATAAACAAATCTCAGAAAATGAATTAGTTCAGAACCATGACTGTGCAAAACAATCAGAGGGGTGAAATGTTTGTCATGTGGATGTGATTGTCAGGTGTCCACATACTTAAATAGACACTGTGTCTATGTCTATTTTGCAATGTGTGCGAAGCAACCTATCCATGCAGGCAAATGTATGCAAACAGCTGAACAGTGTTTACCTCCAGAATGTTTTTATAGTGACAGAAGAAATGAAGTTCTTTTATGTCATGCCTTTCCACAGGTGGTATTAGGTTGCAGTGCAAATTCAATTCTTGACATTGGATGGATTTGATCTGCCTTTGCTTATAGGATGATGAAGTAATGTACAGTAAAGGCCAGAAAATTATCATTCTCTCACTTTCCTAAAGTATATTTTGATGGCGTTTAAATTGTGAATTGAATTGAAAGATTCTTTGACTTAAAGATTCAGACCAAATAAACCTCCTTATACAGTAAGGCATATTCCCTTTTCTGGCACATTTAATTAATAAAAGTGTATATACATGTTATACAATACAATGTTAACAAAAGTTATCAGAGTTAGTTGATCTGTACCGCAATATAAAGAAAAAAACTGTTCATTGCTTCTCTCCAAAGCCATATTGTCAGAAATATATAAACAAACACACACACACACGCACACACACACACACACACACACACACACACACACACACACACACACACACACACACACACACACACACACACACACACTGCCTACCTAAATGGCAGATGTGGAGTTTTCAGGCAGGCCAGAATGCCTCATTGTTCCGATTTGTCTGGAAGTTGATGGTTCGTTTTGTATTATGAAGCCTGGTCCACCACAAAAACTGTCTTCACCAAGAACAAATTTTATTGACAGCTTATAGAATCTGTAAAGATTTAACTTAAGAAGTTGCAGACTCAATTTTTAAAGGTTCTGACAGCCAGATTGGTGCATGTGTTTCTTGGGTGTAGCATTTGAATTGTAAAATTTGAATTGTGAATTTTATTGTCCTCTGCCAAAATTAGTGGAACTTTGGTAGCAAATTGTCCTCACTAATTATAAGCTGATATTTATTTTAACACCTATATTACATAATAGTCTTAAGTACTCTGTGGACCACTCTGTGGACCACTCTGTGGACCACTCTGTGGACCACTCTGTGGACCACTCTGTGGACCACTCTGTGGACCACTCTGTGGAACACTCTGTGGAACACTCTGTGGCTTTGGTGGCTCTAGTAAATATTTATGCCATTTGCCATATTTGCACAAAATGATAGATAAAATTTCAATCTGAACTAGTGTTTTATTTCTTGTATTTGTTACATATGGCATATTTACAATAATATAAAGCATTTAGTTTAGTTTTTTTTTTTTCAGTTAAAACCTTAAGGCCAAATTCCAGGATCGAACATGACATGATTTGTGACTTACCATTAAACAGTCACATGGTTCCCTTAAGGCAAATGATTCTTCATAGCAGCTTGGTTAAATATTTACATTTGCATTCTTATTATCATGGTATCTTTGATGGCACATTCATTGCTTTAGGAAAGCCAAACCATACCAGTTGATTTCAGTTTGTGAATATTTTGTGCCAATGTTCATTTTTAAGCAGTAGCAATGGGGGGGTCTCGGTCTTTGCTCAAAGGCCAGTTAGTGCAGTTATGCATAATTTCATTTGATGTTTATGTGGATTAGACTTTTAACAAAAAATAAAAAAGGTTTAATGTTTATTTTGTCCTCTTGAAATTTTACATGAGTAACTGTATTACATGTCTGTCATGCTTGACTAAAGTCCAAATCTTCTCTGGTACAGTAAAAAATTACTCAAGTATTTTCCATCTTAGTTCTGAATTCAGATCCCAGCACAGAACACAAGCATAAATGCCCCAGTGTGCCAATACTACTCCAGCCTTTTGACCCAAACTTCCTGTAATACTCAGAATATAATGTCAATGTTCTGGTGTCATGTTCTGGTGCACTGGGAATAAAACAATATTTCTCTTTCAAATCTGTTCAGAGAATACATTGTATTGGTTTAGGTAACTTACTCCATCTTAATATTTTCAGAAAAATAACAAAGCCTTTATTAAAATTGCTGAGGCTACATCAGTTGACATATTAAATGACATAGTGCTGCAATTTACATGCAGTTCTGTCAGTTAAAGGTTTTTCAACCTGTCAGTTACAGTATTAAATTATTCAGGATTTTCAGAGCTTAGATTTTGTTCTGTCCAATGCCATATATATCAAAACATAATAAGAATTTTGGGTATTCAGTGAACATCAATTTATTTCAAGAAAAAAAAAAGTAAGAAACTCAATAACACAAAATACTTCGCATGGTTGTGGGCAGACAGAACGAAATCAAGAAGGCTAATACTTTTGTTGACAGACACTGGCGTTTTCATTTCATACCATTGCATCCAAAAAGGCTTTGGCTTGAATCCTCACATTCAGAACTAGTTCATAACTGGAAAGAATGTCCATGTTCTTGATTTTCTTCTGATGCTAAAATAAAACTTTATTATCTGTTAAACAACTTTGCGGACAGACCATTTTTTAGGCCATGTGAATGTGGTTGCTGAAAATAGCCGTTTTTTCTCCAGCAGCGTAAAACTAAGCTTAGCATGTGTGTCTTTTATAAATTTAATTTATTAGATCTGGCAATGTGTTCAGTAAAGTCCAGTTTGCTTTTTGTTCTTCTGAGATCCTGGGCTACTGAAATTCACATTTACATTTACAGCATTTGGCAGACGCCCTTATCCAGAGCGACGTACATAAGTGCTTAAATCTCTAGCATTGAATACATTAATGCTGGCTCACTAAGTTACATACTTAAGATACCATGAGTTTAAAACATTTGTTCAAAGTTACAATGAAAAAGTGTCAAAGGTTTTTTTTTTTTTTAAATGCAAAAGATAAGGAAAGAAGTGCTAGTTGAAGTGTTTCCTGAATAAATAGGTCTTCAACCGCCGCTTGAAAATAGCCAGTGACTCAGCTGTCCGGACCTCTAGGGGAAGTTCATTCCACCACCTTGGTGCCAGTACAGAGAAGAATGATGTTGTGTGAGCATTTGGATGTTCTTGAGACCTAATATTCACACGTGGTTCTGTGTTGCTGTTGCTAATTGCTTTAAGTTCAACATGGTTTGTAACTAATGAAACAAAAATACACGTTTGGTATAAAACTAATCTTTCTTTGAGAGAGTAAAACAGAAGAAAATAGAAGAAATAATCATGAAAGGAAACAAATGTAGAAAGTCAAAATATGTTCAGGTCAAGAGGTGGTGGTGGTGGTAGCTCAAGTGGTTAAGGCTCTGGGTTGCACTGCATACTGGCTGATCTTGTGCGCTAACCACAACATCCAAAGTTGGGATATGGGAAGAAAGAATGTCACTGTGTTGTAATGTATATGCGACAAAAAAAGTATTTTTATTGTCACTTCAACCATATTGTAATGAGTCTGTCTCTGTTTTGCCCTGTTTCTGTCTGCTGTCTGCCGTGCTGTTAATTGTATGCTCCGCCCACTCATTGGTTACCATGGACACTAATTGCACTCTATCTCCCCCCCAGGTGTATCGTGTTAGTCACTGATTGTCTCTGCGTGGTGATTGGTTCCTGTTTGCTATATCTACCCTGTCTGTTCACTTCCCTGGTGTTGGTCGTTGTTGTATGCTGGTATCGATGTTCCTGCTTCCTGTGCGCTCAGTGTTCTGCCCTGTTTTGCCTGCCCGTTTGTTTGCCTGTTTCGTGTTTCTGACCATTAAAAGTCTAAACTGCACTCGGATCCTCACTCGCCTTTGTCCCGTTGCGACACATACTGTATATAGCTGCTGCAATACACGGTGAAATGAAACCATGTTCCTCCTGGACCTTGGTGCTACGTAAAAGCACAAAGCTACATAAGACAACACAGAACTAAGGGTCAAATTAAATGAACCTATCCAAATAAAGTGGATGTGTGCAAACAGTGGAAGACAAGAGACAATTCAAACAGACAATACAATGCACTTAATAACCAACACACAATACAGTCTGTGTTGATTATTTACTAAGGTTTTTAGATCGATCATTGTTTCACATCATTTGTTTTGTTTACATCACCAAGCGCTCATGTTTCATTTTAGCTTCGTCTCCACCCTGTCCTGTCATTTGTTCATTGTTCTACTGTGTTCGTCTTTTTATGCCACTTCTTGATTAGTTAGTCTCTGTATAACCTTCTCTTTCTTTATTTCCTCACAGTCATGTTTATTGTTTACTACACATCTGAGTCCTGTTATGACTCTCACCTGAATTCTGGATGTTGAATATTGAGTTACATATGATATCTCTGCCTGTGTCTTTACTCTTGCTCTGGATTTTGACTACTTATAGTAGTTCAAATAAAGTTCACATCCTTTTCTCATGCTTGCGTCCATCCCAATTATACAAGTGCACACAAAGACTTTATACAATAAAGTCTTACCCTTTATCACTAAATAGATTCCTGTATTTAAAGGAAATTGAAACAGATTTAAAGAACACTAATCTGAGCAAAGTTAAAAAAGTCAAATAGCAAGCTGATTGGATGAAAAGTACTTTCATTACATTTAGTTGCTTCAATAGAAAAGTAACAAAAGATAATCCACTATAAGCCCCGCTTTGTGCCTAAGAGTACAGTGTCACAAAAGGTTTTCCCTTGGTATCTATCTCTTTGGAATATCCCTTGGTAATTTATCAAAATATTGTGGGTGTTTTACATCTATGCTGTTGCTACACAAAATAAACAAACTTCCTCCTCCTTAAATGCAATATGTCAAAGTTGAAGTGATAGAAGTTTCCTAGCAAGCAAATGCAAAACAATATTCAATAAATATGGTCAGGTGATTAGCAAACCTCAACATCAGGGCACAATCCAGAAATAACAAAACAAGAATGAAGGCAAGATCAAAAAGAGAATAGCAATAAACTTAAAGCAAGGGCAGAAATTGGAGGTGAAATGGTGTCTTTAATATACATTGTGTTTTTGATGTGTGATTGTAATCAGATGTGTGATTAGAAGGCTGATGACTGTGAACTTGACAAAGTCAATGGGTGATGAGAACTGTAGTCCATGGCGGCCATGTTTGTATGGTGTGGTGTGTTCTGGGAATCAGAGTCTCAGAAAGTAAGTACACAGTGGGGTTTTTAAATCAACTCTAGAGCTTAATGGATATTCTATGAAATTTTATAAACCTTTGGTGTAGATGCTTCTTTATCTGATTCCCTAGAATCATAGATCCCTAGATGCTTGTTCATCTAATTCCAATGTACAGTATGTTCATCTTTCTGAAACTGGATATTACATTCAGATAAAAATGAGCTGAGAACACGGTGCATGGCTCCTTTATTGCTAGAGAAAACATATCGTCGCTGTCGAGCGGAAACCTCGTATGTCCAAATTTGGTCAATTTCATATTTTTTCCACATATTGATGCTATTGGTCAGTCCCCATGTGGGTCTGTTATTTTTACAAGTTATTAACCAATCTAAAGTCTTGAAAATAGCTTGAGCGCAAATCTCATAACTCCATTGGACACTTCAACTGTCCACCTCTTCCTCACGCCGCGGGAGAGCTTCGCGGCATATTTCTCCTCGCAACGAATCAACACGTCTTCTGAGGTAAATGTCTTCAAATCACTGGGCTCAAAGAAAAAAAAATCTTGACCCCCGCTAGTTCTGGTGCTCGTCTGAGGACAGGAATTTAGCGCAAGACAATCCACTGCAACGCGGACTAAACCCTGTGCACTGCAGATAAAGTACGCCGTTTTTTTCATTTCCTGAAAAATAACGGTTTTGGAGATATGAGGATTTCGCCCGACAGCGACGATATGTAAAAATTTGCTCAGTGACGTTCTTAAGCAATTTTTGTCTTTTTTTTTTGTTAGTTCTTGATTAGTGAGATTGTATAGAGCGTGCTTTTTTGTTGTTTTGTTACAAAGTCTACAAAGTTGATTTTTTTTTTTTTTGCACACATATAAGCCTAGATTTTCGTTCTTAACCTATGCATTGGATTGGCCTATGATGCTGGTATCAGCTCAGAGAGTTAACATCATCTTCCCTGTGGGTAGTGTTGCTTCACATCTCTAGTGTCTGAGGTTTGATTCTGAGTTCAGGTTAATGTCTATGTAGGAACTCCTCCAGGTTCTCTGGTGTCCACATACATCTTGTGTCCAGTGTCCTTTATCCACCAAGACCTTGACCAGTATAAAACAGTTATTGATAGTACATGATAGAATACTTTTAAGAGTACGTGACACTACAACACCTTCTACTGTATATTAGTGTCACTGTGCCTGAGGACATCAAGCTGTCTATATAATTATGTCTTATGTCAATATCTTATATTATCTTAACATTCTCATAAGATTATTAACTGTGTATTAGTGGACTGTCTTCATTCTGCTACTTGAATCTTCATTCTTCCCTCACAACAGGCTATTATTTCTTACACTATAATGGAGTAATTGTTATAATGAGCCCATGAGTCATGTCAAAACTGTTCTCCTAACCTCTACTTCCTCCATTGCTGTGCTTTTAATGATGTGACCCACTTAGTGCACGCTTCCTCCTGATAACCGACTTGGCAAAGCTATTGGAGTGCATTTTTATCTTGTTGTTTGCTGCATTTCCTTTTACAGAGTAAGTTTAAAGCCTGTGTGACCTCATGGCATGTATCAGATGAGCAGACTGAGGTCACAGACTCGCTGCCCACCGCTGGCGGTACATTCTTGTTTAACAGAAAACATTAAGTCCTAAAGCGATTTATTCCACAACAGGTATATTTTTCAAGTTAATTTTCCTGATTTTCTGATTCAGCTTGGTCAGAAGGTGTTGATTACTTTTTGATAAAAGCAGGGCTCTGATAGTACTGTGCCTGTAATGAAAATCTCAGGTTTATTTTAATGCACTTGTTCTAATCTAGCGTAAGCTGTTTGTAATAGTCAGTGGTGTCGTTTCTTTAAGTTTTCAGCCACAGGAAAGTCTTCAGAACTCAGAGAGATCATTTGGGCATGATATTTATAGCAATTATAAATTTTGTGGATTTTCCTCAACATTTAAAAGTATCATTATGTATAATGTAAAGTTTAGATTGTATATGTATATGCATTATGGTTAGCATGTTTGCCGCAGATCTCTGTGGGTTCTGTTCCGGCCTCTGCCCTGTGTACATTTGCATGTGTGGACTTTGCATGTTCTCCCCCATTTTATGTGATGTCCTCTGGGTTTCTAAAATCCAAGGACGTGTTGTGGGCTAACAGGGTTGAATTTAGGGACAATCTCTAAATTTTCTTTTGTGTGTGCGTGCGGGTGTGTGTGTTTGTGTGCCCTGAAGTGGCTGCACCCCATGGGTGTCCCCTGCCTTGTGCCCCGAATCCTGTGGATAGACTCAAGGTTCTTGTGTAGGCCTGCACTGTGTGGGATAAGAGGAACAAAATGTGAATAAATGACTAATGTATCTATAAACAAAACACAAATTCATTCATTCATTTTCTACCGCTTATCCGAACTACCTCGGGTCACGGGGAGCCTGTGTCTATCTCAGGCGTCATCGGGCATCAAGGCAGGATACACCCTGGACGGAGTGCCAACCCATCGCAGGGCACACACACACTCTCATTCACTCACACAATCACACACTACGGACAATTTTTCCAGAGATGCCAATCAACCTACCATGCATGTCTTTGGACCGGGGGAGGAAACTGGAGTACCCGGAGGAAACCCCCGAGGCACGGGGAGAACATGCAAACTCGACACACAAGGCGGAGGCGGGAATCGAACCCCCAACCCTGGAGGTGTGAGGCGAACGTGCTAACCACTAAGCCACCGTGCCCCCAAAACACAAATCGAATATTGTAATCATTTACAGATTTCTTTTAGACTTTTCTTTCTTTCACAATCCAGTTCTCATCTATCACAACACAGCTACCAACCACAGATGGTAAAGGCTAACATGTGCTTCCTTCATAGTATGTAAAAGCATTCTGTTATATTTTTACTCTATTCCATCTATAATTAAAAAGTTTCACTTTGATTGACAGGAAAGAGAGAGTATTCCATTTTTCAGAGTGGCCAAAAAAAGACGGCCAAGTTTGCTCCCACGGCTGTGGTACCTTCGGGATTGAATATTTTCCTTATATATCATATATATACCTGTTATAAGACAAAATACAATTCAGGATCTTCTGTTATTGGAAAATAAACAATGTCACTGTGGCACCAACCCAATAGCCAAAACATTCACACATTCAATAATACTATTTATCCTGTCTCTTCTTCAGTAGATTCTTAGGTCTTATAAATCTGTTTAACAAAATGTAGCTTGAGTGTGACACTGTGTCATGCATTTCTACAGCTGTCATTTTGTAACAATAACATTATCCCAAGGCTTGAGGCATAACTGAAATACACTACGACAGACCAAATTGCACTTGACATATTACCCAAGAATACTCAGGGTGGTAACTGGGGCTAAGTGTCTAGGTAGAGTGTCTGTGTAGAGATAGCAAGTAGATTTGGAAATAGCATACATAGCTGTGCTGAGTGAGAGCTAAAGATAGATTGCACTCTTAACACAGTTCTTGACTGCCAGTGAATAGCAGCTTTGATGTCTTCAAAACTGTGAAATCCTGGGCTTAGGCTCAACATAGCACAAGGAATCCAGTTTCACCTTAGATTCACACGTGTATCACTGCACAGGAGTGAATTTACAGTCATTCTTCTGCCAGCTTTCTCTGACAAATATTCAGATCCATATTTCCTTCTTTTGATTGTATGAGCAGCTTTTTTCTTGTTTTGGTTCGACTTTTGTTTCACAGAAATATAGCAAAAAAAACATTTTTGCTATATATCTTGTGCCTAGCGGTTAAGGTATTGGTCTACCAATTAGAAGGTTGTGAGTTCAAATCCTAGGTCCACCAAGCTACCACCAATTGCTCAGTTGTATGAAATGTAAGTTGCTGTGGATTTGTGCATCTGCTAAATGGCATAAATATAAATATTCCTACTTACCATTACTAATATCACAGTTCCACCAAGTTACATATTGTCTGTTTATTTAATTGTATATCTTTTGACAAATGCATTTAATATGCATTAAGCAAAGCATAACAATGATCTTAGATACTGATTTTAGATAATGATTTTCTGGTTCTGGATACATTTGCTACCAAAAGAAAGAATTTTCAAGTAAGATTTTTAAGTACGAAAACAGAAATTGCATTTAATTATTGAATAAACAGATGACAGCAAGACAAGATTGTCATTTTAAGGTAGAAACTCAGACACAATTATTGAACAGAAAACAGCTAAAAGAAGTATTTTGAACATTAGTCAATCAAACAATCAGAACCCTACAGTATAACATAGGGTTTACATTAGCACCGGGGTCATCAAGTGAAGGACAATTTGAATCATAATGTTTTTAAGAGGAGCAATCTGAATACTACAGCAAAGGCAATAAATGTACGAACAAGCTTGTCTTCTGCAATACTGTATCTCTGTACCATATGGACAGATTTATTAACCAAATAAAATTCTTCCTTCACATCTTTTGACAACATGTAGATCTTATAAATCAAAACCCATCTACTGGGAATGCTAGTGTGCCTGTGAGGGTGCTGGAAATATAAAGGAAAAATATGATATCATACAGTTTTAGATTTGATGGTCTGACAGTCGTTTTATAAGACAAATATTTCTATACAGTCTTTTGTAAGGCAGGACTAGAACTGCTGCATGTTTTTGTGACATCTTTACACTCGGGCTTTACAGGACATCCCACCTGCCATACAGGAACTCAAAGATGAACTATAAACGTGTCACAACATGGTTATATTACAGGTTATATAAATGGATCAGTTCCAATACTAAAATGCCAGCAAAATGATGCACATGGAAAAAAATCCCACCAGCCATGGATGACTCTCTGTGTTATTTTGGGCCCTGGTTCTCTTTTCCCCTCTCTCTCTCTCTCTCTCTCTCTCTCATTCTACGTCACACCATTCATGGAACACAAGTGCCTGCTTGTCATCAGCTCCAAGAGTATAGGATTTGCAGCATGTGTTGGCACATGATGGCTCTTTGCCTACCAGCTGTCTTTATTTCTCTTATTTTAAGTGATCTAGAAAAAGATGACGGAAGAGAAATGTAGAGGACAATGTACATATGTTAGGATCTCTCTGATTTTATTTATATAAGATATTTGTATGTGTTTGAATAAATAATGGTTGGGATTAATGGAAATTAGGAGAAATTTGCCCAACTGAAGTGTACGAAGATTAAGATGGTCAAGATTGATACTGATCCTGTATTAATCATGTACTTTGCAGTGCTACATTTGTTTTGTTTTATATACTGCTTTTTATTCACAAAAAGAGTGCATACCTCGTGTGTTTAGTATAATTAGGAATTAAATTAGACACAGCATCTCTCTCTACATTTGGCAGCCAAAAAATGTCTTTATTGGTCAGCTCATTGATCTATATATGATTTAATACAAATAACCCAATCTAATCTTACAAAACATAGCTGTGTTTTGTTGGTGTTTTATGTTTTCCGTTGTGTCTTGAAACAGAGAAATATCTCTCAGATTTAATTGATTTTAGTTTTCTGCTAGCTTAGTAGGGGAACATTGATAAAAAGGTTATTTTTTGTTAAACACAAATGTTTATATCTTCTAAGTAAATATTAATATCAAACCCATATCTGCTTTCTCTGTGAGATATGAACTGAATGTCAACAGAGTTGGGTTCAAAGGGTTGAAATACACTTCCTGGTTGAGTCTATGCCCAGCTTAGGGTTTATAGAGATACAGATACAGGTATTTGAAGCACTAAACAAAACAAATACAGATGCATATCTTGATAGTGGCACACATGCCTACAGTGTGTGTAAAATGAGCCACTACATCATTACAGGGTGATGTTTGTTTTCTTGAAAGTAAGCTGGCACCATTGTTATGCAACAGCTCATCTACCTCTAGGCATATGTGTAATTGCACTTAATGCAAATATCTAGTATGTGTATTTATCCATTATTCACCCTGATAGAAAAAAAAACCTTTTAACTACTCTGTAAAAGTGCACGTTGCAGCCGCTATTCACTCTTCACCTAGCTGACCACGTGCTGGCTGCTGCGTGAACGGAAAACAAGTGCATCCTGTCTGGCTCTCACTTAAACTTTCCAGCCTTTTTTTTTCTGGCACAGAGAGTGCCAGTCATCTGCCATTAGAAACAAAAACAGGGCATGAAGTAGCAAAATTACAAAAGCAAAGGTTATAAAGCACTTTGTGGAGTCTTCAGTGTTTAAAACAATCCTCCTCTCATACACAAAATTCACAAAAAATAGTATTAGAAAAGGCCAGAATCACTAATCCTTATTTCATTTGTAACAATATGTAATTTAATTTTTTTAAATAATTTGTTTTGGAATATTGACACTATTTAGTAGTGGAAGGCCTCAAGGTTGAAGGGTTAAACTTTGAACTTTGTCATACCCTTTCTCTCTCTCTCTCTCTCTCTCTCTCTCTCTCTCTCTCTCTCTCTCACTCTCTCTCTCTCACACACACATGGTGGGAGGAGCTTCATGACAGTTTGCTTCACCAAATCTAACCTGCAAACATGGCAGACGAGTGTAACCTATCATCAGTGATGTGCCTTATATGCATGAGGACGTATTTTAGAGATATAAAAAATAAAATGTAGAAGAATAACAGAAATACAATGAAACTGTGTTAAATTTACAGTGATATATTGAAAATACTAAACAATATACATACACATCTGCATTTATATATAGGCCTAACAAGTATCAGTAAAACTATATCTTGATAAATAATACAGGTAAAAATCATAAACTTTTGTTGATCAGAAAGCTTTTTTTCTGATCCAGTGATCCAAATGCCAGTGGAAAAATCCTATTGCCTTTTTTTTTTTTTTTGAGGAAACCAGGGTGATGCCAACTTCCGGGCTGGCCTACAAAAATATGTCCCTGCAGCACTCTGTGAATGAAGGAGTTTGTTTATGGTGACAGTGTGCGTAGCTAGGCAACGTTCCCTTCTGTTACATAACGTGTTAGTATGTGCCAGTATGTGCAAAACTCTCTTACTACACACTCTCTTGGTCTTGGTCTCTCTTGGTCATTGCTGCTGAGATCCATATATTAATCAACCCAATCTAATAAAACACACTGTTTCACATTTTCACATTTAGTGAGAGCAATGCATAGATTACAGACACTGCTCATGACCCTTTCTTGTAGAAAGTGCCCATGGGGACTGGGCTATAAGTCAATACTAATTCAAAATATAAGATTTTTAGTTCACAATCTTTTCTTAGAACATTTCCAACCCAATTGAAGCAAATGTTGATATTCACAACAGTGTCCAGTTTTCAGGGATGCTGTCTTTTTTTGTATGATCACATGCACACCTCGATAAATTGTTAGGCTCAATCATTAGGTTACTACATACTTTGTATTCATGTTCTCCAGTTGCTTAACAGTTGTGTTCTGTAACATTTAATTCACTTTGCCATTTAATAGAGAGAGTGAGGTTGGACTTCCTGAGTGCTTAGAACAATATCAGCATGAATGCTGCCTCAAAAATAAAGTGCTGTGAATTATGTGCACAAAAGAAGTTTGGAGCAGAGAATCTGCTCAGTGCAAATGACACGAATACAGTTGTGTAAGGACTGAACACTCAGAACACTCACTTTCTCTACTCTAGATTTTGACGAAGCTAAATTTTGAGATTTTGGGAGCAAACCTTCTTTCTAGTTTATTCCATTTTATTTCTCTTATTTTATACATATTTTATTGTATTTTATTATTATTTTTTGTACATCTAACTCCTTTTTTATTTTATTTATTTGAAAATTTACTTGTAAACCGTTCAATTCTCCCCATATCACTTTGTAGATAATGATCTCATTTTCTCTGTGGCTCTCTAATATCGAAGTGCTGCTTTTATGGTTGGTTAAAGTCAATTCTTAGGAATTCATTGTGGCTACAATATATAATGTGCATTGTATGCCTTTAATAGTTGGTACCCCAAGAGAAGCTGAAACTAAAAATAAAGAGAAACAAACAAACAAAGACTGTGACTGGTTCATACCAGACGTTATATCTTACATATAACATGTCTAAGATCAATGAATACAGTACTTGTGTAATAAAACTGGTGTAATATTCTTTTATGTGTATTGCAGTTATGGGAAATCTAAGGATATGTAAACACAATTATGTGCAAACCGTAAGTAAATGATTAATTCTGAATTTTGCCACATTTAATTGCATGACCAAGTAAATTGTTTGCTTGCACTTGCATAATCTAAAGCTTTAGATACAGCTGTATTGTATTATATTAAATGAATTGTAGATCTTATGTTGATAATCTCTTTGTTGGTCATATTTGCAAAACTGTGGCCATGGTGCACTGTTTACAAGGCAATTAGAAAAACCCAGACTAGATATCTCAGAAGGTTACATTATGCAGCAAGCAAGAGTTTAGTTACTCTGAATATTGGCACTGCTGTGATACACAGGTATGAGCTCTTGCTCTGCAGCAGTTCTACTACAAACAAGAGTAATATTGAGTATGTGATACTTCAAACAATAAAGCCAAATGTTCTTTTTTTTTGCTCTGCTAATAGAAATAGATTGCAAAGATGCTGCACGTACCTTAGAGCATGCAAGCTACAGGTCTACTGTAGCTATCTCACATTCCTGATAAAGGTAATGCGTATTATTTATTCTGGTATTATTTAGAACATTCTCCATATATATATATATATGCTCAGCTGCTCACTTCACAAGTATGACATTGCATTACTATCGGCATGGGGTTACAAGGACTTTTTGTAGTTCTCTGAATAGTTCAACATATAAAGAACATATAGTTCAACAATAATTTGCTTTTAAGGAAGAAACCTACATAGGGGAAGTTTTTAAGTCATAAGATTGGTACAATCTGACAGTCCACTAAGAAACAATGATCTTGTTCATACCAGAGTTCTATGCAAGAATTATATCATAAATGTACTGTACAATGGCTATTGTCTATGGGAAGTAATACATGGGTCTTAAAAACAGATAAAGATTATATATTGTGTAACATTGTCCTCAATTCTAAGGTTATATTTTGACCAAGGACTGCCATTCCAAAAACCCTCCATGAGAACTTTTTAAAATAGCATGGCGACCCATTGGGAATGTGTAAAAGAGAATGTTTTGAAATGAGTGGGCTGGTGATTTATGGACTTTATTCTTTTTGTTTTGTCTTATGACTTTCACATGGGAGAATAAATAGTATAAAGAGATGCTGCAAAATCTGGAACTGAGACAGACTTTTAAAGCATATTACAGGGAAAAAACAACCGGGCAGAAGCATATTAGAGTAATCATTTTATATACCACATAAAACTGATTGTAGGTCAGAGTTCCACTGACAAAGAATATTTTCCAGGTTTATAAGTTGAAACAGCCACTATTCTAGCACTCCAGTGCTACCATAACAGGTAAACCTGTACACCTGCTCAATCACGCAATCATGCATTTATCCTATCAGCAAATCATGTGGCAGCAAATAAAGCTTCTGTTAATGTCAAACAGTAAAACTGGTGGGAAATCTGATCTCAGTGACTTTTGACCATGGCATGGTTGTTGGTGATTGGGGACAGACAAGCATTCTGCGAGTGGGAGTTTTGAGGGGTAGATATGCCTTGGTGATAAGAGAGAGCTCAGATTAAAGCTCAGATTAAAGCTCAGATTAAAGCTGACAGGAATGCTACAGTAACTCAAATGAATAAACTTTACAACAGTCATCAGCAGAAAAGCATTCAGAATGCTTAGTACATTAAACCTTGTTCATATGGTCTACAATAGCAAAAGACCACTTCTCAATCTTCTCCTGTATCTCAGGAACAGGAATCTGAAGGAATCTGGTACAGGTTTCTGAAGATTGGAAAATTAAGCCTGGAACATCTGGCACTAACCACTATGCCACGAAAGTCACTAAGATCAAATTTTTCCCTATTGTGAGCTTTGATTTGAGCATTAACTGGCATTAAGCTCTTGACCTGCATGGTTTTGTATTTTGTACTGCCTCCAAATGATTGGCTGATTGCATAATTGCAGGAATGAGCAGGTGTCCAGCTTTATCAGTACTATTTTACTCAAAAGGCCACTTTTGCTTATATGACTACTGTATATTTAATGCATCAAGTGTATAATCTTGGATCGTCTGCAAGTTCTTTTTTAGATTAATTAATAATAATGTTGTACCATGTGCATTCCAGGTGCATTATGTATTAATTAACTGTTCATTATTTTGCCTCTTTCCTCAGCTGTCATTCATTTTTTAAAGCAGAGCTCAGTGGGTGCCATCACAAATCCCTTGTTAGCACACTGAGGTTTTAATAGGTTCATTTGAGCTGTCTCCTCTTCTGTTCCAGTGTGGGAAGATGGGATCATTATTATTATTATTTTTTTAATAGACTGCAATAAAAGATTCCTGTTCCTGTAAAGCAGCAGGCTTGGTTCTGATTAGTGTCAGGATCTATTAGAAAAATTTAGACATATATATAGATATATAATTGTTTTGGGCTTTTTAAAAACACTTTTTCCCCCTCGAGGTCTTTTTTTTAAAATTATTATTACATGAATGGCTTATCAACAGGAGACACTCTGTTGGTTTTGGCGAGCCAGCCATTTTTTTTCTCCAGCACTGAGCAAAAGCACGTACATTCTAGGCTTAAAGTCTCCTCGGTTCCTGCTTTTCTTTAACACAGTGCTGCATTTCTATTCAAATTAAAGTGTCACTGTAAATTCAAACTGGTAATTGTTTAAAGAAAATAATTTTTTAGTAGCTCAGGTGCAAAGCAACATGCAACATGTGCAAACACATGGTCTACAGAACAAGGTCTAATTTGTTATCATTTCTATAGAAACAGACATTTTAGAAGGAATTGTATGACAAATGCTACAGTATATACAGTATACACTAACTAAGGCTAATAATGAACAGATTTCTAAAGTGTGTTTATGCAAAACATTTTTCATTATACTGTAGGTGAAGATGTTCATGAATAGGTGAAGAGACAATAAACGTTTATTCTATATTTCTATTTAATTCCAGATGAACTTTATTATGTTTTTACTGGGTTTTATTATGGTTAATATTTTGCTCTGACACTATTATCATTCATGACATTGATAATCTCTTTGTGGGTCATGTCTGCTAAGCAGTGACTGTGGTGTTACATTTCCAGGTCAGTCGGCCGCTGGAGATAAAGAGAATTTGTTGAGTGGACAAAGTATTACCATCAAGCAGGACAGCCAGACTCTATTGAGTCTTCCTACTGCCTACGTTGTTCTATTTCTAGTAATGTACAGTATGTTTGACCTCCTATATGAGGAGCATCCAGAAAGTGTGGCTGTTTGAGCCTTTGAGTGAAACTTAAATAATCTTCGATGAATGGCATCACAAACAAGTAGTGAGAGTAGTGACAACAGGCCAACAAATCCAATACAGAAACCATTTATTCAAACATTTTACAAAGTGTCTTTTCACCTTACTGTGTTACAAAATAAAATAAAAGGTATTAAGTATAAAGTGATTAAAAAGTGCTACTCTAACTCTTTTCTAAGGTTACATTGACACAAAAGCTTTCTGTCTCCTCCCTGTTCTTTTCCATTCCCTTCTCATTATTAATAGACTTTGTACACAACACAAAGCTCAGGTTCTCTTCCCTGTTCTACAGTTTTACACTTACCAAATAAAATAATTTTTCCCGTTCACAAAATGTAGTTGATTGGTTAAGACTAGTGAAAGTGTAAGCAGACAGGTCTGTCTCAATAGCTTAGAAATATTAGCAAATAGAAAAATACAGAGTCATATTCAGATTTGGTAACCAAAATATGTTATTATTGTATGTGTGGTGCAATGTAAAAAAACCTTGAAAACATTACAGAATGCCATTAGAGGCAAACATTAAGTACATAAATATAACACTATAAATTAATTAATAGTATTGCGAGGCACAGCATCATAAACAGAAACCTATCCTGAGAATTGTTTTTATTATATAATAGAATTCTAAACACTGAAGATCACAAGTGAAATAAAACCATAGCAGAAGCTTCAGTCAGCATAAACCGGCATTAAGTTCATTAAGTTGTGCAGACATATTGTTAAATTAAACCAGTGGTTACTGTCAAAATTATTGTAATATCAACTGGATGCTGCTGTATTTAGAATATTGATGTTGACAGGCAGCAGTACATTGGAAAAATACGAGACTCACGCTATGGAAAATTTAGAGATGCAACTCAGTTTACAAACCGGAAATTTTGCAGGCTTAAAGGCGAGTGTTTGTGTTTGAAGGTGGTGATCTAAAGCAATCGCTGTAATAATACTGTAAAGCAATGGCTCAAATACTTGTATTCATAAAAATTCTGGCAATACTAAATACACATAGTCTGCATAATTTGAATGGAGTTACAGTACCTGTAGATTAAATCTAAATACACAAAAATTAATTAAAGTCATTGACTGAATACTGCCAAAAATTATACATGGAAGGTTTAATAAAATAGAGCATGAAACAGAATAGAACTTTACTATAAAACAAAACACATTTTTATTATTATTATTATTATTATTATTATTATTATTATTATTATTATTATTACAAATTTGCATAGGTTTGCATGATGTGATACCAAACTATTCACTATAGGAAGTAAATAATTTAGACATAATTTAAGATCTATTAAGATCATATAAGATCTCACATGAAATTTGGAACTTGTTTATAGTCTGTTGACAATTTTAAATATTCAGAAAATACGAGCAGAGATATGAAATTCATGATTTAGTCTAGAAGTTTTCAAAAAGTTATATGAAGAACTATGTCACTTGCTTTAGATTTAAGGTCATCTTGATAGCAAAATTGCAAGTTCAGTTATTAGGACAGTTGCTGGCTGTAGGAATAAGAAGTTATAAAAGTTCGTAAATGTGGAGAAGAGTAAGTAGTTCTGTGAAGAATAGCTTAAAGATAATTCCTGCCTAATTTTCTTGATGCAAACAGCAAAATGTTGTTAATCACTTGCTCTTGCTCTGAGCTCTGAAATACTTCTTACTGAAGGATAATTTTATCAAAACCAGCCATGTTATAGTTACCTGTTTGAGCACTTTAATAGGAAAATATGACTGCATTAAAAGTCCTTTCCCTTTTTGTCATTGGCAATTTTTTTCTTATCGCATCCTCACAGTAATCCCTTGGCAACTTAGACGATTAACAGTGACAGGAGTGGTGAATCATGTCTAGCAGCTAATCTCCCTGAGAGGATCTCATTTAGCCTTAGTGAACACAAGGTCATCGCACCAACAACATACACAGAGAGAGAGAGCGAGAGAGAGAGAGAGAGAGAGCGAGAGAGAAAGAGAGAGAGACTTAAACATTTAGTAGCACATGCTGCACTGGATCTCTAAGGCTGTGGAAAGTCACCAGCTAGCACATGCTTGCTAACAAGCAACCAAATTATGGCAAAGATATTGGCTTAAATATTTTCATTTTCCCCTTTTCCCCATTGTTCCCCACTGTATGTATGTGTATATATATATATATATATATATATATATATATATATATATATATATATATATATATATATATACCCTGCTAGAGTATATATATAAAGTTTACCCTGATATATGTATAATTTTTTAAAATATATTTATTTTAGATATTTTTTATTTTTTACTTTATATTTTGAAATGCTCACTCACCTGCTGCCTCACACACACACACACACACACACACACACACACACACACACACACTAGCTGTATATTAAGCTGTGTTATCACCTTGCTTGGATCGACTGTGACTCAGCAGATCCTGGAGGTGTTGACATTCTACCAATCTTCTAACATAGCATGTGCACCTGTAAAGCAAACTACAGAAGGTCCAGAAATCAGCTCATCTGAGGTCTAAGGTGGGCCAAGAGCAGTCTCTTCAGGACCTACATAACATGGTTCCCACATAGTTTTTTGGTGCCAAACATAAGTACCCTGAGGCCAGCAGTTTTGTCCCAGTTCTTCAGCTGTCTCTTCACTTCACTGGCCATTGTAACAGGTACTTGATTTAATATGGGATGAATTAATAAAAGAGCATTGTGCTTATTAACCCTGTACTGCAAAGCATTGCCCTCAGGCAACTGAAAGCTTTCTTGAGCCCAATGTCCAGTGAATCTTTCTTTAATTTAGCGCAGTCAACCAAAATATTCAAAAAGTATCATTGAACGACCCAATACAATTTGGTCACTATCCGGCATCACTATGGCAAGATTATATACTTTGTTAATCCTATATAAAATGGCATTAAATGTCAATGTGCTATAAGGTGTATTTCTGAGGTTTCCTTCTGATGATGTCTTTTGATGTCATCACATATTATCACATTCATTTAATGCATTATAAACCCTTAAAATATTTTTATTCATTTTTTACCTCTTTTAAAACATTTAAGCAGAAAAATAGACATAAGATTGTTCTATGGAAGATGAGCATGATTAGCAAATCCCATCTGACAGTGAGATAGACAATGACAGTGAGGATGAGTGGAATGAACTGTTTAATTAGAATTTTTTTTTATCTCTGATGACATCTTTGATCTTATTGTTCATGGGTTAAACTTGTACAGCATCCAGTGCAACCCTGCCAATCCCCTTAACCTTACTGTTCAACAATTGGAACAGTTCTTTGGCACTTTAATCCATATGTCATTTGGTCTTCTATCTACCCGCGTGTTTTGGAGCCACAGTAGCCGAATTGCATGTGTTGCTGATGTGAGGCAATCAAAAAATTTCTTAATTTCAGCAACAGTAGACATATAACTACGATGAGCTGTACAAGTTTCGGCCTCTCATAAATCACATCCTCACGAAGCTAAAAGAACTGCACAACTACAGAACAACAGTAGGGAGAGAAGAGAAAGAAGCAGGGGCCTACAGCTCCTATCCCTAACCAGGGTGTCTTCACATTGGCAAATAATATGTGAAAAGAAGGGAAGATACAGAGTTCCTGGGTGTACAGGAATACCCAAAGTGATGTGTAGAAAGTAATCTACACCTTTCTTCTACAAACAAGAAATTTCACAAAGAGTAAAGAATAAGAATTTGTTTGAAATTTCACAGAGTGAAGAACATGCAGTAAATGACATGACTGACATGATAAATATATTACATGATACCAATCTGCACCTGGATCAAAAAATCTTCATGGCACGGAAGACAATCAGAGCTGGTACAATTTCTGGATGCCTTGGGATGGGCAGAAAGAGAGAAGCAGTGGAGCGGGATTAACGTAGCTGCTGTTCATAATATTAGAAAGAACTAGATGATAATATATATATATATATATATGTATAGTAAGTAAGTAAGTAAGTTTATTTCTAAAGCACATTTAAGTTCAGCTCTAGCTGACCAAAGTGCTGTACAGAGACATAACATACAATCAAAACACAGTCAATAAAAAAAAAAAAAAAAAAAAAGATAACGATGCCTTAGATCCATCGAAGGTCGCGTCGCATAAAAGCCTAGAAGTTTGTAGTAGCGGCAAAGTGACGGCTGTTGGATGATGAACAGTATGAAATTCTCTCCTGAACCTCACTAGGACACCTTCACGAGTTCCCCTCTTTCTGCGACGTTTCCTAGTGGAAGGAATACATCAGGGAAGATGACGAAGCCATGGTCCAGACCGAAAAGGGAACGAGGAAGAGTGGTGTAGAGTAGAGCAAACACTCGTGTAAACTTCCATAGAATCCATGGAGTTTCCTATGTTCAGCAAAAACTGCCGATTATAAGATATGGCTTAACAGGCGGACTTAAAAATTGGACTTAAAAATAAGGAACCATTTTTGAGCAAATTGAAAGGTTTGCAGTAGACCGCATGCCGACAGGTACACTGGCGCCATCTTGACTCCTCCCAGATGAGTGTTAGTGTCATATATATGCCTGACTAAAGATATACGTTTTTATCTACATTTATATCTACATTTAAACTGGGAAAGTGTGTCTGAGCCCTGAACACTATCAGGAAGACTATTCCAAAGTTTGGAAGCTAAATACAAAAATGCCCTACTGCCTTTAGTGGACTAAATTCTGGGAACTACCAGAAGTCCTGAGTTTTGTGATCTCAGAGAACATGAAGGATTGTAACGTGTTAAAAGACTGGTTAGATACATGGGAGCTAAACCATTAAGAGCCTTGTATGTAAGTAGCAGCAGTTTGTAATCAATTTTGAACTTAACAGAATTCTGAACTTTTCTTGTCCTGGTAAGAACTCTGGCAGCTGCATCCAACTTGAAGGATTTAGGGATGTAACCTAGCTGTAGTAATAAGTTTATCTAACTCTTCTTGTCCTGTACTTGTAAAGCACTGTAGTACTGTAAATGAACCAAGAAATTATGTGGAATAAGCTTGAAAAATCATGAAAAATCAAAATGTGTGCAGTAAAGGGTTAATTGAAAATGTAATGACTATCACATGAGTGATGACTAATCAAAAAACATATTCCTGGAAATGATTTTGACACATCATTTTGGACGAGTTTAATTGCATTTAATGAGTCTCGTTTATAGTAATTACACAATCATTTTCTTATTGCTAAATGCCATTGGAAAATAGCCAGATTTGTAATTAAACTTAAATCAAGGTTCTGTTTTCTTTGGGTTGTAGTTTAAAAACATAAATAATAAGGAGATGCTATGTGGTAGAGTGAAGTATAGAGTAAAATAATTGAGCAATATCACACAAATGCAGTGCTGTTGCAGTGAATAACAGTAAAGTTGATGTTATTCTGTACAACAACATGATTGGACCCGTGATATTTCTTTTAAACAACTATTTGTTTTTGTTTTTTGTTGTTTTTTAAATAATATTTAGTAAATTTAGTATTTCTCTGTCACATCACAGTCAGCCACAAAGTCCAATTCCCAGCAAACACTACATTCTACAAACATGGCCACACCAGGAAATTCACCCCTTTATAGCATACACACACACACACACACACACACACACACAGAGAGAGAGAGAGAGAGAGAGAGAGAGAGAGAGAGAGAGAGAGAGAGAGAGAGAGAGACTTTCCCTCACCATCATCCAGCCACTGAAACACACACTCTAACTATTTAAAAAGACTTTTTATTCACTTACACTTTACAAGATACCAAGCCTTTGTTCAGTGTTACAATTGATTCCCTGGATTCACAATTTTTTCCATTGCCTGTGTTGCCTGACCTCTTTGAACTTTATGGACTGTTTGCCTGTTGTTTTTCATTAACGATTCTTTATCTGCATTTGCATCTTAGACTGGCCAGGTCTGTTGCATATCCTGACAGCCCATAGTAAGTGAAGTAATTTTAGGTAGCAAACACAATACATCAAAATTTACCAGCTATTTTGCTATAATATTATCACTCTATTGAACGACACTTCAGATGACTTAAACATCCAATCAAATTAATCGGACGTAACTGTTGTATTATAAGCAATACAAACCACTGCTAACTGAAAGCCTTTGAACAAAATGGGTTGGATAATGCCTCTGTGCTGCAGTACATTCTGAAACATTATTCTCGTGAGAAAAATACTGGGATTAATTATATAGGTCAACTCCACACCCAAATCCAATTTGAACATTAAATCATTCCCATTCACCTGATTACTGGCTCCCCATTTGTTCAGTGTATTAAAATCTGTTCACTCCCTGGTAATCTTTGTGCAGTTCCACCATTTTAAAAGCATTGTTTCCTCTGTTATTATTAGTTTGATGTTTCTGACTTTTTTTTTGTGATTTTGATTTGCCATGCATTGTGACCTGATTACGATTTTGCCTGTAAAAAGCTCCAATTTGCTCCAATCGGCCATAACTTTGAAACCACATGTCTAATATTATGTAGGTCCCCATGTGCCACTAAATCATCCCTGACCATTGAGGCATGGACTCCACAAGACTTCTGAAGATGTGCTATGTTATCTAGCTCACACGTGACACTGTCGCTGGTTCACCAGTTGATCTTTCTTGGACTAATTTTGGTAGATACTTACCACTGAGTACCAGAAACATTCCACAAGACCTGTTGACAACATTCCACAACATTCCTTTGACCCAGTCATCTAGCCATCAAATTTTGGACCTACTCAAAGTCACTAAGTTCCTTACACATACCAAATTTTCCTATTTTCTATTACATCACTTTTTAAGAACTAACTGTTTGTGTGCTTTCTAATATATCTCACCCCTTGAATGGTGCTAGATTAATAAAATAATAATAAAATATAAAATATTCACGTCAACTGTCAGTCGTTTTAATGGTTTGGCTGATCAGTTTACATCCTGCTTTCACTTCGTGAAGATGTTTCACAAATATTTTCATTAAGTCAAATAATTTACTACTGTACTAAAAAAGTATATAGTGTGTCATGTATGAAATGTTATCATGGAAGTGGCTATTAATACTTGACATATTCCTTAGAGCCGTAATGTGCAGTTTGGGGAAAGCCAGGAGTCTTTAAAAAATGTCTCATTAGTAGTAAAATGAAGAGAAAAGGCTAAAAGATAATGTTACAGGATGTGGTCAATCTGTACAGGGAACATTTTCGTACAGCCAGGGAAGTTAGAACTTAATTAGAATCTCAAAGCGGCATTCATATGTTAAAAATTAGCCAAAGAGTGATTTACATAACAAAAAGGGATTTATTTATAAAGTTCAAATCTTATTCAGTTCCCACACATATAAACAGATCTGTTTTTTTAGGTTGGAGCTGGAATTCTTGTAAGCTGCGATGTCTGTTTGTTTTGGTGCACCAAGAATGCACCGCATTATAAAGCTATTATTTTTTACATCTTGGAGTGAAAATATAGAATTAATTTGAGGCCACGGGTGATCTGCCTTTGATAAAGCGCAAACGTCTTCCTCTGCTTCAGCCATCATCTTCCAAATAAAGGTGCGCTAAACTTCAGCGGGAGATGCGCAGCATATTCTCGCGAAGCAGCCTCTCCAACGTCTCGCGAGACTTGTCATATAAACTAATTATTATTTATTAAATCTCATATTCATTACCATTTGAGTAACGGAGGAACGCCGCCGATTGTAGCGAAGTAAAAGTAAAGTTTTTCCACTAAAAATCTACTTGAGTAAGAGTAAAAGTACGTATCTTTAATTATACTCAAAAAGTACAAGTTACCCAAAAAATGTACTCAAGTAAATGTAACGAAGTAAATGTAATTCGTTACTACCCACCTCTGCTGTAATGATTGTATTTATCTTGTTTTTAATAGAGTCCATGTGCATGTAATGTCATAAAATATTGATATGTATTAAAGGATTCTCCTCATTTTAATGTATCACATATCTATTTTGCAGTAATTTTTGAATCCACTAATTTTGGAAGTAAACTTGCACATGACGTGGACTAACTTCACTAAAATTCTGTTTTTTTTACAGACATGCACATGACTGAGAAGAACCCACACCTCTACCCTTATGGCTCACCCGCACCTGCTTGGCATGCATCTGGGGGCACGCAACACTCTGGAGAAACTTTGTGAACACTTCGTCTGGCCTGGGATGGAAGATGGTTCTGGCCCCAGTGCCAACATACCGCCCCAAGGAACCTGCTCCCACTGCACTCAATCTACTCCCCAAAATCACCATCCCCTTCAAGTGAATTGGCATGGATCTCGTCAGGCCACTACTTAAGTCAGCCTGGGGTCAAAGTACATCCTCATCGTTGTTGCCTACACCCACCTCGGAAAGCCACCTCCCGAAACATCGCTTATGAGCTGGTGCTGCTATTCAGCCAAGTGGGAATACCTAAAGATATCCTAACTGACCATTGTACGCCTTTTGTCTCTCAGCTCATGGTTGACTGTGTAATCTGATCGGTCAACTACCGCTTGCAGAAGCCAGATAACTGCACAAACACTAAACTACATCCTATCAACCTGAAATTATAGGTATAATTATTAGCCCAGGGTCAAATCTGGAACTGATGAAAGGCTACTGGCAGGTCGCTTTAGCCCCAGATGCAAAGAAGAAAACAGCCTTTAGCACCACCAATGGTCCACCGCCAGTGGACTCGATGGTTTCACTGCAAAACGTCTTGTTCAAGATTAACACAAACACAAAGCGGGGGCCCAGCATGGAAACACGGATGGTCTGTCACACAATGTGGCCCCAGCAATCGGTAGTTGTAGGCTCAGAGCTAAAAGGGGAGCACTCTGACTGCAAGGGCTGCACCGCTGCCTTATAACCGCATTTTCCCGCTCTTCCTGCTACTACAGCCTGGGTGCTGAAAAGACAGCAAAAATTCAGCACCCCCCCCTGTTTTGGATGGCTGGGAGGCACATGGCTGCTTGGAGGGGCAACAGAAGTGTGGCAAAGAAGTCGGAAGCCAACCAGTGCGGCGCTGCAACTTCTTCACCCTCACCAATAGGAAGCGAGAGCAGCGTAACTTCGCAGCCCAGGGGAGGTAAAAGACGAGTAATGCTTTTCTCCCTCTGCTCTATTTCAGAGCACCCACTAAGTACAACATGCCCTAAGCTGCAGCAAGTCTCCTGGGTCCTGCCTTACCTCTGAATTGCCTCCTGATGCCTGCACCACCCTGCGCAAGCCGGACTACTTTCAGCTACATCTGCAATTTCATCACACTGTAAAAACTTCACTTCCTAAAGACTATTCTTGTTTTCTCTACTAAAAAAGGCACTGTAAATAAAATTGCACTAAAGTCCACAATTCCTGACCTCTGGCATGTTTGTGCTCATTCCTTTTGCAGATTGAGGATATGTGTAACAGATACTCATATACTCAAGAATAGCACACACGTCTGAGTGGGGCTGCACATTGTTGAAATTTGTTCCTTGACTTTGGAGCAAAAACTGAGGCACATACTAAGCCAAACAAGTGTCTGGAAACTTGAAGAAGAGGAAGAAATATGTGCAATTATAATTGCATAGCAAGTAGCACTAATTAAATATTTAAAATCTATGCAATGTTGCATTTATCCTCAGAGAGTCTGCATTCTGATTTTTTTCCCCCTAGTTCCAAAACTAGAGGTTGGGATTTACAAATGGGGTTAATGAGAGAAACTATTTTTCGTCCTTCTGCTGTTTTATTTCATTCATTTATTTTACATGTATAAGCGAGATGCTAAATAATCAAGAGAAACCAACATGCCTCATGTTTTGATACACTACAAGAATAGAGTACTCAAACATTTCTTTGTGTGCACTATAAAGGATGACTCCCATCTTTGTGATGCTGCATTCAATCACAGAATCCTTTGAAAATGAAAGCTACAGTACAGAGGAAATGAAATGCTCCGTTTCAAATATGAGATGTGTAAGAAACATAAGCTCAACTTTCCCACTACACTGGTAGGTCACTGCAGGAATATTCATTTGGTTTTTAGTTGTCACTTATCTTAAACATTACTGACCTAAAATAAAACCACATGTGAAATAAAAATAATGAGCATGGTAAAGGCTTAAGTTGCAGACAAATGTATATCTTGTAAAATGTATTGCTCAGACCAGTTCACAGAACAGACACACACACACACACACACACACACACACACACACACACACACACAGCTCTGGCTCTGATTCTAGCCCAGAGCAACAGAAGTTGGAAATATAACCTCCTATGAGATTAAAGATTTCTAAAGAGCTGGCACATACTTAGCAGATTTTACCCAGAGAGGTCTGTTTTGTTGTCTGAATACGGAAAGATTGACAAAATGCACCAATTGTGAAAGAAAGCATAGTATTAGAAGACAGCTCTGGGCATTATGGTTTCAGTTATATTTCATTGTTGTGTCTTTTCAGTATTTATTACTGCTGCCTGAAGACTGGGTGGAATCGGGGAGGGCAACTTTTTAGACGGCTGTTTGTAAAAATATCTTCTGGCAAGTTTAAAAAGCGTTCTTACTTTGAACTTTCCATTAATGAGCAGCTTCTTCTGCAGTTTTAGGTGTCTTATTCTCATTGCCATGGACATGTAGAGATTTGTTTTCATGAAGAGAGGTGTAGGTAAATACATTAACTCTGCCAAAGATGTTTTGCTACATGCTTGTTCATATTGAGTTCCTCCCAAATCCCCAAAACATGGGTGTCACTTCGTAATTAGTTAAATTCTTACACTTGAATTAACATTGAAGACTGCCAGTTACATTTTATATAAACTTATTATTTTCCTCTAGCTGACATATTGCTCTGAAATGTCTGTGTTAATCCCAACCAATTCTAGTTGCCAGAACACATCTACAAGATGCACTGACAAATGGGCAATTGAGTTGAGATGTTAGATTGGATTTTAACAAAGTCTAAATGACATTTATTCAGTCAACTTTTAACTGTTTTATTTTAGTCAGAGTTGCAGTTGATCCTATTGGAACAGTTGGCGCAAGGCAAGAATCCACCCTGAATAGAAAGACCATCTTAGGGCACTACACAAATATATACTGTAGATCCTAAATTGTTAACACTTGCTTTATATTCATTCTCTAGCACTTGCTTCATATCATTAATCCATTCATTCATATATAGCCTTTGACAGATGCCCTGAATCAGAGATACTTACATTTTATCTATTTTATACAACTGAGCAAGTGAGGGTTAAGAGCCTTGCTTAGGGGTCCAGCAGTGGCAGCTTGGTGGACCAGGGTTTTGAACTCACAACCTTCTGATCAATAATCCAACACCTTAACCACTTAACCCATTATGAAGGGCTCATTGATCCATGTTGGTTCATTGATCTATGAATGATTAGTGAAGGCAGATGCAAGTGTACAGTAGGTAAAAAATTTTATATAATCCAAGCAGACAGTCTTAAATGTAAAGGCAGAACTAAAGTCAGAAAGCAGGTAGTGGTCAAGCGATGTGCAACACAGATAAACCAGAAACACAGACAAGATACAAAACCAGAGAGCAATACAATAATCAAAAAAGGTTTGGTAATGCAACAAACATGAACTGAACAAAAACTTTGCAGTTTGAACACTGAATGAGAGTATGTGTGAACCTGATTTTGATGGCCATGACTGAAGGTAGTGGTGCCCGCTGGGAGATGGGAGTTTGTGACTACAGTTGATTATTTCAGTGTATTATTATTAGTGGTAGTATGATATACAAATTTAGACCAGAAAAACAACAATATTCCAACAAAAACAACATTGTGGTATAAGCATTGTGTTAAATTGTCAAATTTAAGTTATATTATTTCGGTTATTGTAATATTTTTCATTAAATGTGTGATTCATAAAAATCTCAAAATATCTTGCAGCATTATTTACACATAATAGGTAAAATTCCAAACAGTAATGGCATTAATTTCGCCTTGCATGAATTCTTTGAATTATAGAACTGTTAAAATATATAAAAGGCTCATTGCTTTCCAAGGGATCTACATAGAACCAGTTTTGGGAAAAGACTCTGTTGGTCAAGTGGAGAAGCCCAGGGATCTGTATTGTACCCAAAAGAACTTCTTTTTTTAGAGTGTACATACATACTAACCTACTTACAAATTGGAAAACCCAGAGGAAACCCACATGGAAAACCTGATATCAGAATTAATCCAGGGACCCTGGAGCTGTAAGGTGCCAACAATACCTCTATCACCACCATGCTGTTTATCAGTGAAGCATAAAGTTGTCAGTCTAGTCTATTTTGCTTTACACATTTCATTTTCCAACACTCCATGCTAAGGGCAACAAACAACTTCTTCTTAAAGATTATTTAAAAAGACTCCAAATATAGCAAAATATATCTACAGCAAGGAAAACCTGAACAGTTATGATAAGATTTTCAGTCTTATCACACATCACGCATTAATGCTTCAAGACTACATGCAATGGTAACAAAGATTTAATAAACTGGAGTTCATGCCATGGGTTTGATTTATGCTGCCAGCAGCGTTGTTATATAGTGTGACAAGATAAACCAGATCTTCTTCTTTGCATTCAAGTGAACAAAACAGTGTTTTGTTTGGAAACCACAGTAACTGAAAACGGTTTCAGGTCAAACATCATCTGGCTAATGGTTCACTTTCAGTCATTATATTACAAGAAATGTAGAAATGTTTATTAAGTCTCAGTGATCTGTTGCATCTGCCCACACCTCCATTGCAGTTTAACCAAAACTGAGGTTTTCAGTTTCTATATTTTGCCATATCAAATTTACAAAAACATAACTCTATTTTACTGAAATGTTTTGGCTTAGTTTTTTTTTTTTTTTTTTTTTCAAACAACTTTACAAACAGCCAAGTCAACATTAGAAAGTAGCTTAAATAAAAAAAAATCCACAAACATTTGGTCGATTTATTTCTCTTTATTTATCTCATAGATAAAAGTCGAAGTATGTTTAAAAATCTCTAAAGTTTATCTTTTTTCTCTTTTCTTCATGATATTGCAAGCCATAACCAACTCGTCCTATGCAATAACTTCATGATGAAAAGAAAGAAGAGGCACTACACACTCTGTACTGATCACAGCAGACGAAGTTTTAAATGTTTAAATACCTAATCTAGGGTTCAAGTCAGGTTTGGTTACTGTTTGTGTTCTCCTTGTAGTTCACTGGTAATTTATCATCCAAAAACATGCAGTTAGGCAAATTTCCTAATCTAAATTGCCCCTTAGTATGAATGAATGTGTGAATATTGGTGGGCAAAAAAAAAAAAAAAAACAATAAATAAAAATCGTTATTGGGATTGTCACCCAGGATCCACCACAACCCTGATCAGGATATGCCAAGTTTGATCAGCCAAGGAATGAGACCACACCTATTCTTTCATTAAGAGACAGGTTCCTAAGAGTCATGATTGCTTATTCATAGCACAAGAGCAAACACAAACAACTTAAAACACTCCCTTGTGCTCCAGGCATCCTTAATCACATGATGATGAGAGTTTGTAACGGCCTAAACACAACGTACTTTATAGGAATGTGATTTGCGTTTATAGCATATCCAGGCATGTCTACATTAATGAAAGTACATTTTGTTTATGATTCAAAACAATGAACAAAATGACTCCACCCTTGTTATCTAACTCCAGTTCCCAGCCCAATTTCTTTAGCTGGGTTGAAATTTCCAAGAACTCAATCCGTTTGTGCATGCATACAACTGGTTTAAAGGAAAAAGTATGTGTACCTTGATTTGACTTTTGGACATGTACAGAGGAGGGAGATGATTATATTGGTAGAAGGATGTTGGAGATGAAGCTGCCATGTAAGAGGTCAAGAGGAAGGCCAAAGAGGAGCTATATAGATGTGTTGAAAGAGGACTAAACGATTGCTCAGAACATACATTTAGTAAAGTTTGTGAGAGTATGAGAGAGGTGTAACACATTGACACTTGGTTTGGTTTACTGTATCGAATATTTAAATTCAATTTTTGTATTGAGTTTAAAAATGAAATGCCAACACAGTCACTAGTGTGTGTGATAGTTTTGACAGTTTCTCATAATTTCTTAGTCTTAGATAGTTGTGTTTAATGAATGAATGAAGGCTGTATGTTTAAGGGAATAACAACCTTTCTCGGGAACATTAAAAAAAAATTCAACAAGTCTCTGAAACAGCTTTCTATTAACTATAGATGTCATTAGTAATGACATTTTAATGCCTCCCTAGTCCACTCGATGGCTATTTGTGATTCGGACACAGAAACCAAGAGTCCAATAATACTTGCAGAAATATACATTTATTTCATTCACAACAACATATTGTTCATATTGTTATTATTCTTATATAATTGTACTTTGAACAATTAGGCAGTTCAAGAAGTGCATTGGTTTCCAGTAAAATACAAGAAAACACAATGCATTTTGGGATAGCAGCTCTTTTTGTGCCCTTTCTTTTAGGGACTATTTGAGGTGAATATAAAGTTTAACTTTATATGTTAATAAAGTTTATACGGTTTAGTAAAGGATTGAAATTTATCTTTTAGCATGAGTTAATTCAGTGGTGGTGGTTCAGTCAACGCAAGCTATTTGGGGTGGCTTTGCATTACAGGTCTCAAGGATGTTTGTTCAAATCCCAGCACTGCCAAGCTGCCATGGTAAGTTGTTTCTTTTTAAAAGCATCAAGCAAAATAAAGTAAAACAAGATTTTGTTCCATTGATTTTTACAGAGCTCTTTCTTCTGGTAGTGAAAATATCATTTTGATTCTGCTGAGTCAAACAAATCCACCCATTAATGATTCTCCCACATTTAATACAGTGTGACGTCAAATCGCCCACACTGTAAGACACAGTGGTTAAAATCAGAAACAAAGATTCATCTGCTGTCTTAAAAAAGTAGTCAAGACAATGGATTATTTGAGTTCAATATCCAAACCTTGTCATGACAATTAGTGTTAGTTCACATAACTTAAAGGGTTCTATATTATAGAGCGAATGAAAACTGGAAGGAAAGAAAATTTTAAAGAAAGCTGGGGGTCCACACAGTATCTCCCTGAATAACAAGAGTTAAGAGACAAAGTGAGACAAAATGTTGAAGTATCTGGATACCAATAGCAATAGAACCAGTACCCCTCTATTTAAATAACATTGAGCTTTTATTAAAGTGACCTTTTGCTACCTTGGTGTACTGTGCTATTGAGAGATGAAATAAACTGCTGCAGTGTAGCTGAAGGAATTTCCTTTTTGTTGTTGTTGTTATTGTTGATCTTCTGGGGATAGTCACAAGAGGGGAAATACAGGCAGCATAGCAAAGAAGGCTTTTCAAGGAATTTCCGACATAGTGTTGTTTTTCTCGTTAAGTTAACCAGGGACTTGGCAGTATTCCATCATAGTGACGAAATGTGTGCCTGACTGTGTCCTTTACTAAGCAGATAATGGGCCTGAGAATCACAATAGTAAACCTTCCTGTGTAAAGCCTGGCTGTTAGGCAACTGCTATGAATGTGATGGAGAGGCTTCCTGGTATGGATTAAAGACACAGTTGGGGAGTTAAAACCCATTTTCCTTAACACTGCATAACAGCCTATATAAGATTATCCATTAAAGATGTTTCATGACCTCAGAAAGGGCTTTAAACACCACAAGCATTGCTCCTTAATGTTCTATGACTAATTCACTTCTCCTAATGGCATGATTGTTGTATTATTCTCAAGGAGCCAATTAGATATTGTTTGGCAACCTAAATCACGGTAAAGTGAAAGTATTTGAAGAAATTTCAGAACAAAGTGCTGTTTACTCCAATTGAGTCAATAGAGTAGACCCAGCCAATCAAATACAGGAATTTGCATGATTGATTAAATTGAGAATGATGAGTATGAAATGAGTTGATTATTTCCTTATAACAGAACATCCCAAAGTGTTTTATTCCTCTTACAATGCAACAATGTGATGATATCAGTGTTAACTAGAGAACAGCAAATGTTTACAGAACAAGTTTGTTGCTGGGATTGCTTACATTATGGCAGCTATAAGCTATCATTCCCTTATGATTTCATGTTTTCTAGTATATTAATAAGACAAATAAAATGCTGCCTGATACAAAGCACAAAACACACTGAATGCCATGTTGAGGAAAAGCTTTCATTCTGACTGTTACAAAGCACTGACACTGAAGACTCCTTCCAATACTGTTAAATAACACTCTCATTAAAGAAGGTTTCATCATATCATTGTATATATGAACTCATATATGAATATATGTTTATTATCAGCCATAAATAAGGTGGAGCCTTATACAAGTACCTGAGAATTAGCGACAGATAGATTTCTGTTTCCAAGCATACACATGAGAGTGTATAATTTAAAGGCTGGTACAGCTGTCAATGTGTGACAGGATAATCTACAGACGTATACATGAAACATGTCTGGGCAAGTTGCAAAAAATAAAAGTCAGCAGGTTTTTTTTTACTTTAACTGTGGTGTTGCTGCTGGTGTTAGATGGGTTGGTTTGAGCCATTCATTAACTGCTGAACTCTAGAGTTTACACAAAATAATCAATAAGAATAAAACATTAAAAGAGCAACAGTTCTGTGGGTGAGAATGCCATAAACAAAGAGGTTAGGAGAAATTGGTCAGATTAGTTCAAGCAGTCAGGAATTGCAGAGTAACGCAAATAATCACTTTTTACAATGGTGAGCAGAAAAGCATGTCAGCAAGCATAAAACGTTGAACTTTGAGGTGGATGGGCTATAACAGCAGACACTAACATCAGACTCCACTCCTGTCAGCCAAGAACAACAATCAATGCCACAGACTTATAGAAACTGGACAGTTGAAGATAAGAATACAATTTTTCCGATCTTTAGCTCAGATGCAGCAAAGCAGCCCCAGAACATAACAGAGCCTCCTCCATGTTTCACAGTAGGGACAGTGTTCTTTTCTTGATATGCTTCTTGATATGCATTTTTCCGTCTGTGAACATGGAGCTGATGAGCCTTGGCAAAAAGTTCCATTTTTGTCTCATCTGCCCATAGGACATTCTCCCAGAAGCTTTGTGGCTTGTCAACATGTAGTTTGGCATATTCCAGTCTAGCTTTTTTATGATTTGTTTTCAACAATGGTGTTCTCCTTGGTCGTCTCCCATGTAGTCCACTTTGGCTCAAACAACGACGGATGGTGCGATCTGACACTGATGTTCCTTGAGCATGAAGTTCACCTTGGATCTCTTCAGAAGTCTTTCTGGGCTCTTTTGTTACCATTCGGATTATCCGTCTCTTTGATTTGTCATCAATTTTCCTCCTGCAGCCACATCCAGCGAGGTTGGCTACAGTCCCATGGATCTTAAATTTCTGAATAATGTGTGCAACTGTAGTCACAGGAACATCTAGCTGCTTGGAGATGGTCTTATAGCCTTTACCTTTATCATGCTTGTCTATAATTTTCTTTCTAATCTCCTGAGACAACTCTTTCCTTCGCTTCCTCTGGTCCTTGTTGAGTGTGGTACACACCATGTCACCAGACAACACATTGACTACCTGGAGCCCTATATATAGGCCCACTGACTGATTACAAGATTGTAGACACCTGTGATGCTAATTATTGGACACATCTTGAATGAACATGTCAATTTGGTCACACTATTTTCAGTCTTTTCTTGGGGTACCATCATTTTTGTCTAGGCCTGTTCCATGAGTTTATTTTTTTAAATAATTCCGTTGAAGCATGGTTGAAAAGAAATGTCTGACTTTCATTGTTTAACATTCATAGACTTTTTATTTATTATTACTTTTGCCAGATTAAAGTGTTTTTCTGTGACCATTGTGAGTTTTTCTTTCCTTGACCGAAGGGTACCAACAATTTTGTCCACGTGTTTATATAAGCACACTTTGTAAGCAGAGATTTGGTATTTCTAGAGCAAAAGAGGAATTTCTAGTGCAAAATAAATGAGAATTAAAAGGCTTGATTGCATGACTGTGTCCTTGTATAGGACAAAGCAATGCACATTCCGTCACAGTGACAATTTGAGATGAAGGGGATTAATATTTATCATGTCTAGTGCGTCACTCCATGCCAAGTGTTTATCCATGACTCATAGACAGCGATGCTTTGTTAATAAGCTAGCGTTCAGATAAGATTTGGGTCACTGCAGTTCTAAATGCATTCCTCTACACAGTGACACAAGGTCAGAAGCATGAGCTTTGTGCACAGCACTTAGGCTCATGGGAAAGTAAGAGTCATTTCAATTCATTGCATGTAAACACGTTTACAACAAGAGGACATTTTCCTTTAGCGTGAGCCGTTCAAATCTCCGGACTGTCATCAAAGGCAAGCAGGCGACTGAGAAATTCCCAAGATGTCTCCTTCTATCCACAAGCCATATTGCTTTTCCACACAAAACCCCATTTTAAAAACAGTCCCGACAGACAGTTAAGCTGTCGATGCCACTCTTGGATAAATGATGAAAAATCTGCAGCACGCCAATGGTCTGTGGCGTTTTTGCATTCTACACGCACAGGCAAACTGTGCCACTCGTAAACACATGCATGCTTAGGCTGACAGCTGCACGAAAAGGCTTTTAAATGCCTCAGCCAAGGTCTCTTTAAGGCTTTGGTATAAATCTTAGCAGGGAAGAAAGCTAGCTGATGAACGCTGGCAGACAGTGTGTCTTTGGTTTTACTCTTTTGTCCAGGTACATTTATCATGTAGGTATTTGTTGGAGAGAGAGAAGAGGGAAATTTATAGCTCTGTGCACTTTAGTGGCTTACTAATTGCCTGAGTGAATCAAGTACTCGTGTAAGAATTTCAGAACTTCTACCTTTATGACTGTAGTTAGCTAAAGTTCTGTCAGGACAGGATATGATTTCTAGAAATGTTTAGAATAATCATGTAGTAATTATGATTAATACATGTACACTTGGTCATCACACTAAAACTCATATGGTTAATTTTGACACCTGTCTTTAATACATGATCATTCATTCATTCATCTTCTACCGCTTATCCGAACTACCTCGGGTCACGGGGAGCCTGTGCCTATCTCAGGCGTCATCGGGCATCAAGGCAGGATACACCCTGGACGCAGTGCCAACCCATCGCAGGGCACACACACACTCATTCACTCACGCATTACGGACAATTTTCCAGAGATGCCAATCAACCTACCATGCATGTCTTTGAACCGGTGGAGGAAACCGGAGTACCCGGAGGAAAACCCCGAGGCACGAGGAGAACACGCAAACTCTACACACACAAGGTGGAGGCGGGAATCGAACCCCGACCCTGGAGGTGTGATGCGAAAGTGCTAACCACTAAGCCACCGTGCCCCCAATACATGATCATTTTCACCATTATTACGAATGCATGTTATAGAGTGAATAAATGTTGTATGACTTGTAGAAGATTGGACTCCAGTCCCTAAATCCAGATGAAATAAGGTTTATGTTTCAGGTTACTGTACAAAAACCTAAGCTCTTCTACACACAGTGAAGGAATGCAGACACTTTTTTGTTAAATATACTTTCAATGCATATTTATTTATTTATATATTTTTAAAACATATCATGTTTTCATTAGTGCTTATGAATACAGATTACAGATTTTTATACATATTTAAAAGTGCATGCATGAATGCAAATCTAGAGTTAAAAAATCCTTGCTGTACTTTTTGTACTTAATTAAGAGAAGGTACATTTCCATCTTGCTTCGGATAAAGTGACTTGATCGCAGCTGATGTCATAATTATGCTTCCATACTTGTAAATACGAACATACCAGAAGAACTTGAACACACAGTTATCTAAAAACCTGAGTTACCTTTAAATGCTATAAGACCCATTGTGATAAGCCTTTAGTGCAAATCTGAGCACAAACATGCCTGTAAATGTAATGCATTCTGCTTGTTTTTCTGTTTTTAAGCATTGTCATCAACAACACAATTTTTAACAGCAGTCCCAGTGGATTAGACTAAATAACTTCTTCACAGGTTGTCTTTTTTGGGGCATGATGGGAAATGTTCAGTGGCAAATTACTGTAAGCATTCTAGCCAGCTAGCTAGTTTGTGTTGGGGTTAGCTGTGTGAGCAGTAAGCAAAAAATGAAGCAAGAAATGTTAAATTTTTTAGAAGTGTTACTTCATATCTCTCTCTCTCTCATTTTGTATGTATGACCCTGGTGTTTGCTCATTTTTCATATTAAACCAAAAACCGTGTGCAGGCTACAAAGTAAAGCTGACATGGCCTTGCAGAATGTCCTTTGGCTCAAGTCCAAAAGCAACAACTAGAGACAAAAAAAGAAAGAACAAAGTAGTTGCTGTGGTTTGTGCTGATCAAAAGAAGACAATTAGAGTTTCTTTAAAAGGCCTGCAAGCACAAACAGATTTCACAGAATGCTGCTGAGATTAGGGCCTGCTGAAAAGGGACAGGACGTAATTTTGCTGCAAGTCAACAACATTCAGATGAGAATTCAACTCTCCTCAAGCACCTCTAGGTTGGTGGCTCTCTGCTGGATTGGACGCTCAAAAACAAGACTGGGAGACGCATGGCATGCTAAACCCCTGGTGAGAATTCCTCACTATGCACTAGTGAGGGCAAAAGCTCCCAATAAACTTCTCCGCAAGTACAGCAAATGATGCTTTGCAAGGTGCATAGACTCATCTGCTAGATGAGTTCCATATGACCTGCAGATCGAAAAGGGCTTCATTAAAGGCATTTAATCGTCTCTTCCCCAACTGAAGGCAGGAAGGCAGTTAGCATGCTCTTGGAAACTCTGTTTACACCAGACTGTGGCTTCACCCAAATAACAGGCCCTGACCACACTCTGTTATTGTGTTTATGATTACTGTAAAGTGCTGTGCACAAACACTCGCATAGTTAAAGCCAGAAAAACAAGACGAGGACAAAACAGTCATTGGGGAACTGTCGCCTGGCCGCTGGCTAAGCATAAAATTAGCAGAGGGCACATTATATCTGCGTAATTGCGTTTGCAGCCTGATTAAAAACATTCATTGTATGTGAAACTGAGAGTGCTGTGGAAAAATAAGAGAGATCCTGTTATCCTTAGCAACAGTATCATTTTTTACAGGCAATATATTGTAAAATGAAATATATTTGAATAAACACTCACCAGCCACTTTAATAGGAACACCTCTTTAACTCCTCCTAATTCAGGCAATGTTTTGTTTGACCAGTTTGGTTGACCAGTTTGCCCACTGTAGCATCAGATTGCTGATCTTGGCTTTCAGAAGAGGAACCCAATGTAGTCTTTTGTTGTTGTAGCTCATCCACCTTAGGTTTATGTGAATACTGTGCATTCTGAGCTGCTTTTCTGCTCTCCACAGTTGCAAAGTTCAAGATGGTTAAACTTAGAAACAAAAGTTCACCTGCTGCCTTAAAAACATGAGTAAACTCAACTTGTTGGAATTGTTGAATACTTATCAAATTGAGTATCACATTGCTTAATGGGCTTGTGATGTTTTACAGTGTGTAAAGAGTGATTATTTGAGTTACAATAGCCTTCTTTTCAGCTCAAACCAATCTGGTCATTCTCCTCTAACCTCCACCATTCTTGGTAAACTGTAGATGGTTGTGTGTGACAATGCAACACAACCAGAGATCATCAGTTTGTGAAATATTCAAATCAGCCGGTCTGTCACCAAGAACCATCTCAAGTCACTGAGATCCATCCCATCTTCCCCACATTTATGATATATTTGATCTGAACATTAACTGAAACGTTTGACCTGTATGTGCATGATTTTATGGGATGTTCTACTGCTACATGTTTGGTCTATTAGATATCTTCATGAATGTGCAGGAGTACAGGTGTTCCTATAAAAGTATACAGATTATGTTTTTGACATTTATTCTAAATAAAAATGTACCATGTAATCCCCACGACACTCTATGTGACGCTCACCAACATCTCATCTTTCCTGTCTGGTTATCATTGTCATTAGGCGTTATTGGTGCTGCCTCATATAATGCACAACCGTCAAACACCTTAATCGCCTCACCTTGCATCCAGGACATGTTCTTGTCATTTCCTGACAGTTATCTAACAGCTGATCAGTGAGGCATGTTAGGGATTAATGATCCCTTCACATACTATATCCCACAGCACCCAGGCCTTTTGACCTATTTAACTCGGCTCAAGGTAATCCTCTTGTGGAGCAAAAAGGCCAAATGATAATCAATTCATATATAAGCTGAGGAAGGACTGCACAGGAAAATTGAGCAGTGAGAGAAATGGATCTTGTTGCTTTGCCAGCAGGGAATGTTATGTTATATATGTCACGGTGAGGATCCAAATGCAGTTCAGTCTTTTATTAATCCAAAACAAGAGACAAGCTGGCAAAGCAGGGCAGAACACTGAGCAAACAGGAAACCGGAACATAGACACAAACATTCAACAACCACCAACACCAGGGAAGTGAACAAACAGAGTAGACATAACAAACAGGAACCAATCACCAAGCAGAGACAATCAGTGACTAAGACAACACACCTGAGGGAGAGATGGAGTTCAATTAGTGTCCATGGTAACCAATGAGTGGGCGGAGCAAACAATTAACAGCAAGGCAGACCAGACAGAAACAGGGCAGAACGCAGACAGACTCATTACTATATAATTCTTAAAAGTAATAAATATATCTCATCCAGATCATTTCCCATTCTGTTTTCTGTGTAACGCATCATAAAGCATATTTTGGTTATTTTCAAACTATTTTTCTTAATGTTTCTGTTCATTTTGCTCTATTTTTTAAAGTAGCAAAAAAAAAAAAAATAAGAAGAAATTACAAAGCATGATGCAATTTTATAATAAATACTGCTGTCATATATCTGTTTTTCCCTTACTTCTTCTTGTGTTGTCCACAACTACATGCACTACATATGTAGAAATCGATTACATTTGGAGCTACTTCATACAGGATCACCTGTCCTAAGTAACAGCTGATAGCCTCATCTCATCTCTTCTGCTTCGGTGTAATGAAACTGTATGAACTCTAAGCTGTTGGCTTTGCCTTGTTATTCCATGTTGTCTCTGCAAGCATTTTCAAGTTATTTTTTCCTTGCTGCACAATGTGCTGTTCAAAGCTATGTGCACGATGTAAGCTGGATTCTGTTAACATACAACACAGGGGTTGAATTTGAGTTCAGACTCTTCTTTGCTGATAACTGCTCACATCTCTTGCCATCCAGCCAACTAGCAGCCCTAGGCCTAAACACCACTAATATGGTTGACAGTCATTAGCCAAATACTCAATGCCTCAGTCTGGAGAAACAGAGCATGCTTCTGGATGTCTGATTTAGACCCTGAATACACCACAGCCTTTGTTGTGTACGTTTACTAGCAGCAAATGGCTACAGTGACATCTGATCAATATAAGTGAACAAGCGTTAACTGTGTATGTTGTACATAACTATTTTTTGTACATTACATAATAAATAAATCTAGCTGTTTCTTCATATATTCAGGATTCAAGATTTTATTTCTAGTTGACCGTTATATGGTCATGATTTTGCTTCGCATAGACTTGTTTCGCATAGACTTTTGTTTATTATTTAATAAATAAGTATCAGTATCGGTGCAATTCATTATTGTCTCTCAGGATGCATGATGAATTGATATGACTGTGACTCTGATATGTGTATTTCAGTATTTCTAAAGAAAAAGCCAGTGGTCCAAAATTAAAGGAATGAAATGTTATGAATGTACCTGAGGATCTATGACTGTATGCCATTTATATAATATATTTTTTTATATTTAAATTTCTTCTAATGCATTTTTAAGTGCTATATATTGTATTCAATATATAAGCAAAACATTGTTATTGGTCTATTTATATATTTATAACAACAGCAGAATAGGATCGAAAGCATTTTTCCCAAACCTCTGGCCATTTTCTTCATTGGAGAACAGGAATAGAGATAAGGAAAGATGTAGCAATGATTAATTCATCGTGGTGATTCATTGTGATGCTTTGCACTAAACAAACCGTACAAACATTCAAGAAGCCTCTATTCACAAATCACACACAGCATAGCTGACTAACACAAGACTTGTACAAAGGCCAAAGCTGGACCGTGCTTTGGTGGAGGCATGTGTCTTGGAAAGATATTTGGGTGGTTGAAGCGTCGGCGGTAAACCATCGAGGAGCCACAAAAAATTCTTCCATGCAGTCCTTCAGCTTTTTATTTATTTATTTATTTTTTTTAAATTAAAGCATGGCCGAAGAGAGTGCAAGCCTAAATTGTTGACACATGGCTCCACTCAAGGTTAACAATGCTATTTCCCCTTATTCTAGCAGCTGTCCTTGAAGTCATGCAGAGAATCACAAGTGCCTATATATCATGTTTTGCTGCATGCTTGCATAGTGTTGCCATTAAAGGTAAAATCAACCCTGAATGATTTACATTTACATTTATAGTATTCGACAAACACCTCAATCTAAAGTGATTTGTAGTCTCTATCAAAAACACTTCCTCATACTCGTTTACTAGGCCAGGGACTAAGCGTACTATCATATGTACATATCAATAATTATGACCTTTAGTTGTGCAAAAGTGCAAAAGATTCAATTATAAGTACAATCTTATCAAATCTATTTTCACTGGACAGGCTGCTAGATGTCCAAGTTGGAATTAAACTTTACAGAAACATTATGCAGCAGCACTTTAGTCCATACATTTGTCCAGTTTTGTCTTCTCCTCCTCTGTACACTCTGCTCAAAGAGATCAACTTTAACTGATCATAGCTTTAACTTTATGCTAATACTGTCATCGACGCCATCTTGCTTTACATCGCTGTACATCGCTTCACAGGGAAAAATCATACACTTATTCTATTATACTACAGATAATTTAGCTGTATGTCCCAAAGTTGCAATGTATGTCTTTGGACCTGGGGAGAAAATCAGAGTAGCCTGAGAAAAACTGAGGGAGAAACCTCTGACTCAATGCATACAGCATGTTTTCCCGAAAACCAAACTCTAATTCTGCATTGGATTTGTCATTAATAAGACATTGCATGTGAATGTTGCTGAGTAAGACAAGAAGCTCTTGCTCTGTTGTTTTATACTTTCTTTCTCTTAGTAAACAGCATCCACACATTGTAAAGCAGCACACAGTAACCTCTCATGGGAATGAATTAGCACTAGAATCACTAAACACATCACAACTATTTCAATATAAACATATTAATATATGTGTTTCAAACTGGACTGATTTCTAATATATCAGTGCATTATTCAGTTCAGAAAGGAGAAGGTGGCCTGTTGGATTGGTGTATTTTATGTATTTTATCATGTCAGACTAGCTCATATTATTCCAACTGTTCCTATTGTTCTATCACTGATGGGTTCCTTTAAACTACACTTCTTACCGAACTACCCTTCAATTTGAAATACATTATACAATGCTGCTATGCAACTTAATATATGAAGCAATATTATTCAGAACATTAAAGCCTTGGTGCATATATTTACTTAACACATTGTTCTATTACTATTGCATGATTACAAAAGGTTTCATTTGACATCCACACATTTCTAGTTTAGCTTTTTTCACGCTCATAATTTAGTAGAAACAAACAGTTAAAAAAAATGAGTGCTTGTGTCTAGTACAGTGGTTCCATAACCCTCTATTAGGCCTTCGTTATATAAGTTGTATGTCTGTCTCAAACGAAAGACGAAACTCAAGGAGCTGGATGAAGTCTGCTGAAATGTCTGTGCAGTTGTTTACCAGTCATTACCGAGAGACCCAAAAGTATCTGTAATATGTCTGGGAAAATAATGGAAATAAAAATTTGCCGACACACCAGCATAGTTTCTTTTGACTGCACTGGCAGATGTAGGTGGTCAATAAAGTCATGGAGGAGGTTGCTGTTTTCAAATCGGCTGTGCATAGTAAATTCCTTTTGGGTATTATCCTAAATATGCTAATTTGAGCTCATTTGGGGAGGATTATAGCGAAGAATGCTCAGAGTCTAAACTTTTTTGCATTTATACAGAAAAACAACACATTACCTTGCTTTCAGAAAACTGCATAAAACTCTTTACAGTACACTTTATATAACATCACAATGTGTCCCCATATATGCCATCCTTTTCCACGCTGGGATATTCTCACTGGGAGTATAATGATATAAATTGCCCTTGAAAATTATTATACATAATAATAAGCACACCAAAGTGTCACCATGTGACAATATAAGTTTAAACATGCTGAACAAAGACAAGAATACGAGACTGGAGGTTGGAGACACTAGTTAAGAAATCTTGGTCCACAACTGCATCCAGAACATTTAAAGACTATTATATACTGTACAGCATATTCTCAGGTTTGTGCATGTGGACATCTGTGTTTTATTCAGATTTTCAGTATGGCTTAAATTCAGACACTGAGATTGTTAAATGTGTTACTTTAACCATTTCTGTGTTTATTTTGATTTTTTTTTGCTCATTATTTCATGCAATTTTTTATCTATGGATAAGTCTGAAACTCCTGGCAAAGGCAACCCAATTCTGGGCTGGACATTTTTGGTACTTCGTGAATACATGATTCACCATGATCCCTGAGCCACCAGCCACAAAACAGTCCCAACATACTAATCCAGATTTTAAAGGTGCTTTTCTTTCTATTTTTTTTTTTTATATTGAGCTAATGAGAAAACATACAAGTTCAACATCACTGTGTTTAGTGTGATGTTTTCAGCAAGGTCTCCTTCTTCCTTCCACTCTTCCAACATGGTGGTTATTAAAGTAGGGTTTAACAGTTGATTTTGAAACTTCACAACCACTACAGTGTTTTTGTGGGTCTAATTCCTGGAAAATGTCCAGCTGTTTCAGACTGTGTATTTTTTATTTCATTTTTTTCTATGCCACAGATTGAGCTTTGTGGTATTTTTTGACTGCTTATGTATTTTCTTTATGCTTTTCTTATGGTTGCAGGATGAAAAATTGTGCTTAACACTGGCGCAGCAACATATTTATACCCTGGAGAAAAAGTGCATGGCTAAAGCTGCCAACAAAGAGAAAAATGAGATAAATAATACAAGAATAGCAGTTTGAATTTATTGTAAATACCCTTTTGGGGTATCAATAATTCTGGCACATAAATATGAAAGAAAATATAAGTTATAATTGAATGATTTGAATGAAATGTTAATAGTTTATAATGATTATGTTAACCATGTTCATTATTATGTGTAATGCTGTGGGCTGTGGTACTGCAGTGGTTAATGTGTTGGACTACAGATCAAGTCCCAGGACCAACAAGCTGCCACCGCTGGGCCCCATATTTTCTTTGGATAATGGTGTAAACCTTTATTTTATACTTCAATTTTGTGCATTTTATGAAGAGGGCACTGTACCAGAATGTCAGTGTACAGTTGTGTACCAGGTACACATTGTGTTTGTATTAAGAAAACCCAGTGATAAATGTTAGCCCACTCCTCTAGCTTATTTGCTAATACAAATGGACCACCACAGGACTATCACTGATCAATTGACTCAGTCACATAACAGGTAATTCGATTTAAAAAAAAAAAACAACGTTTTGGCAGTTTCCCAATGTGATGCACAAACAAGCATGATATTGGCTTATGAATGTTTCATTCCCACCCACACTGAATACTTCTATAGAGCTGCACTGCAAAGGAGACTGTCCTCAGTTTGCCTTTCCTTCCTAAATAAAAAGTTCATAAAATGTAATCAATTTAAATGCCCAATTAGGATTTGCTACAACTGGCAGGAAGATTTGAATACAGCGAAAACAGATGCTTTGTAATAACAGTGCATCCAGTAAAACATGCAATGGGTACATTTACGATGTTAGTAAACCTCTGAGGTCGTCATGGTCTTCAAGCTTTAGCTGCAGCACAACATTAGAACAATTATATGGCACAACATTGTATTCCAATTTAATCATTAAGTTAATATTTTTATTCAAATGGTTCAGTATAAGCACAGTGTTGAGAAGTTATGGCTTAAAGGCCTTGCTTTCTACCATTTCTAACCACTTCTATCTACTGAGTTAAAGACACACATTCTGTTGTTGTGGATGGTACCATATGTGTTCCCTCATCATTTGTACCTAAGAACTGCTGTTCTAATAATAAAGACTGTCAATTACCTATCACAAGAGTCTCCATCCCATATCAGCTCATATCAGCCATGTGATGCAAATAAGAATCATTTTCTTTTTCGAGTCTGGTTCCTTTCATGGTTTCTTCCTCATGTTGTCTCAGGGATGTTTTCCTTGCACCTGTCACCTCTGGCTTGTTCATTGTGGATTTAAATCTACATCTGAATTGAGTTAGTAATGCCCCGGTGGCTTAGCAGTTAGCACATTTGCCTCGCACCGTCATAGGTCACCGTCACTGAGGTTTTGAGTCCTGCTTCTGCTATACTGTATGTGCAGACATGCATTGTATGTTAAATTGTCTTTTGTGTTTGAATGTGTATGCGATTGTGCAATGGGTTGGCACCCTGTCTAGGATGTGGATAGATGAATAGACTTTATGATCTTTCTTACATATTTACATTTACATTTATGGCATTTGGCCGACACTCTTATCCAGAGCAAAAGTGCTTTGAAGTTTCTATCAATGAATACATCAACAGAGATTCACTAGGTCACGGACTTTGGATACCATCAGCCAAAATACTCTGTTGGGAAAAAATTTTAGCACTTTATTTTAATACATAAAGACTCCTTTCTGTTATTGTATGATTATGCTAAACACACTAAAGATATCAGATAAGACATGAATTTATAGTGTTGTGAAAAGCAACCATGACTAGAGCAAATGTGGGGGAAAAAATCCCTACCTGGAAATCAAACACCACAATTTAGGAGTCTATTTTGCATGAATAATATGTATGGATTTTGAATTTCGACCAAAATCACTGACTATACCTTTAATGTCAACGCATCAAAATAAATAACAAATAAAACCAACAAAAAAAAGAGAATTGTCTTTGCAGGGCCGGCTCCTACTGAAGTTATGTGGAAAAAAACCCAGGTATTTTGAAAAACATGGTTAATAGTGAAATCATCTCACTCCTTCCAGATATGCTTCAAGACTGCCAAGATGCTTAAAATCTCCTTGGCCTGTATAATTTCAGACATGCTTCTTTAGAAGAAAACAAAGATGTTTTTGCTCAAAGGCCAACAAAAAAAAAAAAACACCACCACCGGCCAGTTCATTAGGTTCAGCATCATTCATATAAAACCCTGCTCTTTAATACAGAAACTGCTTATTAAATTAGTTTGTTCGGAATGCTGAGGCAAACCACGGTGTGCTTAAACTGATTGCACTTTGGCGTTTTACATACCAGATTATATTAAAGGGATAACATGATGTGACATAAATAAGAGCCTTATCCAAAACCTCAGCATATCAACCCAAATGGGATGTTGGGACGTTTGTTCATTATGTGGAGCCTGAAGAGGATAAACCACAAACCATCTAGTAATTTTGGATATAGTGGGTAGAAACATGAGAACAACAAAACAGTAAATCTACGAACCTGACCTATGAGATCTGGGAAGAGGAGAATCTCAAGATAACACATACATATAATTAAACGCATAACATTGGTATATAATTAGTGTGTCTATATATAAGCATGATGTGTGGATCAAATATCTATTTCTGATAACGGAGTGTTTTTAATTGGCAAATGGATGGTTCATCTATTGGAATTCCAACAGATTATACCATGTTTAATATTTCACAGGAACAGTAAATGACTGCTGGCACATGTGCCCTAACATTTCAACAAGCCTCTCCCTCAGTGGCTCCACTCTTGGCTTCATGTATCCTGTGTAGTTTAATAATAAGCAACGTTCAAAATTAGAGCTGATGAAACCCAGCATGGATACGGAAGCAGAGGTCTGGTTATCGTGCTGCATTGTTTTTTCATCAGTTGATTTTCTTTCAGCGTTAAAAGATAACGTACTTCTGCTCCGTTCTTTTTCTGTGCTATTGATTAGAATATCAGTGTATGGTTAAATTTTCACCCCCTTTAAACTTATTTACATTTTGTTTTCTTAAAACCAGTAACTGAAATGGATTTCATTTGCTTCAGTGCTTTTCTGACAAATCCCTTTTCACCTGAACACTGAGCTTCGGTCTGCTAGTTTCTATCCAATTCTTTAAATAATGAATATACTGCTGCTCTATGTGATGTGCAATTGTTATGTTTCTAGAACCTCTAATCCTGGACTTGTTTTAAAAGCCCCTGGGACTTACATAATGTTGTTCACAATGCTGTTGGCTGATCAGTTGTTAAGATATGTTCGAGAAATTCCAGTAACAGGTTTATTGGAATCATCTGACACTTTAGATTGCTTGCAGGTCAGCTGGTAACTTGTCAGCACTAAAACTAAACTAGCATGTCTCAGGAACAAGGGTAAATATGTGTTGAATAACAATTACATTTTATTGTTTTATTTAGCAAAATTATATCTCAATCCCAATTAACTCCATTACAGGTTGTAACCGTACAAAATGTAGAAAGGTCGAATGGGGTGAATATGTATGCATGTGTATTCAAGCCATTGTATTATACTGTACATGCAATATGGCTTAGGATTCAAGAAACCTCATAAATGGATCATATCCATTCCATATCAGGGTTATAGCAGATTCCAGTACAGCACTTAAAATCTTTTTGATCCCTAATGTTATCTACAAGAAATCAAATGATATTATTGGATAACCCAAAGCGGCTATAACTGACTATCAGACGTTCACTGTTTATCATATCGCAGCATTGTTTGACTCTCAAATCTGATTGCTCAGAAGGTGTTATAAAGATATAATTAAATTAGATAAGAAGTTATAATTTTTTATTATAACAGAAGCTCTGACAGTAGTTACAGATGAAAAGGAAATTTCAACTCAAGTTTCAAGTTATTTTCGCTATAGTAATTCACACAAGCATTATTTTTACGTTGGACACATAAACATACTGTATGTAATTGCTGAAGTATTATGACATATATTATATAAGTATATTTTGTGAGGAAATGTAGAAGTCGTTTTCTTTTTGTGGAGTCTCCAGTGTCCGTACTGTTTACTATAACACTCAGAGATAAAAGCAGCCATGGGAAAATCTTCAGGATTGAGGACTTTGTACTTTGTGGTTTCTCTATACAATTTCAAGCTGTGTTCATGTATTTGTCTCATGAACTTAGACAAAGAGAAAAAAGGGAGGTCAGTGAGTTACTGCAGGAACAGAAGTAAATATAAACATTAACTTGTTTAATAGACATCTCAAAATGGTGGTGATGGAGGAATAAACCGCTTCATGATGTACTCTAACTGGAAAACAATCAACTTTGGGGAAGTAACATCATCCAACCATTTATATAGTCATCGAATAAATTCCTTACATCTTACTTAAAACTAAGGGATGTAACAAACAACCTATATAATGGTATACTGCATTAACAAAATCTAATAATACAGCTAACCAACATAAGTACCCTAAAAGGGTTTCTGGGATCCAATGCAATGGAAACCTAGGATAAAATTGGTTACTAAAGATGAATGAATGAAATGAGAGGACTGTATACATAATCGGGTTGGTTAAATGGCTGTTTTTTTTGCAGCTCTTGATAAATATATACAGTAAAGCTTTTCTCAGGGACTTAGGGCATAAGGAGAGGAGCACCCTGGACAGGATGCCAGTCCATTGCAGGGCACAATCATACACACTCACAGACCCATTCAGACAATTTAGGGCTGCCAATCAGCCTATTACAACGCACGACTTTGAGCAAGAGTACACGGAGGAAACCTGTGAAGCACATGAAGCATATTCAAACTCCGCACACACAAGGCAGGAATCAAACCCTCAACCCGAGGAAGACATGTGCGAGGAAAACATGCTAACCACTAAGCCAAATTAGTCAAATAATGTTCAAATTAGAATTACTTTTTAAATTATGCAATTACAGATTTTGATAATTATACTACATAGATACAGAATGGAAATTATTTCTAACAGCACTTTCCAATATCACCCAAATAAACATGCGTTCCCTTCTGAGTTCCTCAGTATTTCAGAGAGTTTAATCATTATGGACAAACAATGAACAATTTGAAATGCATGCCCTGCGTGAATTTCTGTATAGCTGCCGTGTGACAGTGTAGAGTTAAAAGTGCTATACATTTGAAATTGGATTAAACCAGCGGTCTCCAATCTTATCCACAAAGGGCCGGTGTGGGTGCAGGTTTTCATTCCAACCAAGCAGAAGCCACACCTGATTCCACCTGTTTAATCAGTTGTTCTTGGCTTTTAGTAGACTCTGGTGTGGCTTCTGCTTGGTTGGAATGAAAACCTGCACCCACACCGGCCCTTTGTGGATAAGATCGGAGACCGCTGGATTAAACTAAACTTAAGCGCCCTTTAAATACATATGAACAGTAAAACAGAGCAAAATTATTTACCATTTCACATAAAGCTATCAATTGAATATACTACAAATTTCAGAAGGGAAAATCACTTGTGTGTAGATGTTTACCTGGAAACTGATAAGTGCCATTTCTCTGAGGCTTGGCTTTCCATTTGCAATGGAATCTGTCTGCCTCGCATCAAGGAAAGACACAAGAAACACAAGAAATGAGAAACAGCCAACAAATCACTACAAAATGTGTTTAGGACAAATATTCGCACATGCCTGGCAACTTCTGGTTGTATCTATGTTGATAAATAAATAAAGTGGAACAGTGCAATTCTTGGCTTGTCTTAATGTTGTATTGTGAGTCATTTGGGAATCTTCTCTGTCATTGTGGAACAATCTTATTCATATACTTCATCTACAACATTTACAGCCAGGGAATGATTATGGAATTAAACGGCAGTTCTTCAGCAATTCTTCTTCTAAAGTCATTTTAGCCCTGTAGACCCATTTAGGTGCTTGTTTGCAGTTCTTCACAATCGAACTGCATGCCATTTGTGTCTACGGTGTGATCTTCAGGTGACCGCTGATTGGTTAGAATAGAGGTCTGTCTATAAGCATTGAAAATGGATATAAACATTTCATTTCAATATTTCTCCGGAGATGTAACACTATTTCTGGGAGAATTTTCCCGTTGGCTCCATTAATCATGTTACTGTATCTTATTAAAACACTGGAATTGTGTCATTCATTCATTCATTTTCTACCGCTTATCCGAACTACCTCGGTTCACGGGGAGCCTGTGCCTATCTCAGGCATCATCGGGCATCAAGGCAGGATACACCCTGGACGGATTGCCAACCCATCGCAGGGCACACACAAACACACACACTCTCATTTACTCACGCAATCACACACTACAGACAATTTTCCAGAGATGCCAATTAACCTACCATGCATGTCTTTGGACCGGGGGAGGAAACCGGAGTACCCGGAGGAAACCCCCGAGGCACAGGGAGAACATGCAATCTCCACACACACAAGGTGGAGGTGGGAATCGAACCCCCAACCCTGGAGGTGTGAGGCAAACGTGCTAACCACTAAGCCACTGTGCCCCCACCAAGAAAATCTGAATTTTATAATTCTTTAGTCAGCCTAGAACAAGTTTAGCATCACTGATTGGGTTTGTAAATATCTTCACGGTAACGCTGTACAGAGAATAGTCCAGTGCTCCCGGAAGCTATTATTTTTATTGCAAATTCAATATACAAAAAAGATATAGCTCTTTATCTTCTACTGAGATCAGCGATTTACTTTTACACATTTGAAGACATTTGTGATCAATAGATAAACACGAGAGGATAGATAAATTTCAGCTTTCATTTTCTGATCTGGTTTACATCTAGATGTGTTAACTTGTTTGAACCTGCCTAAAGTTCTCAAGACATGCTGCTTGACAACAACCGAATAAAGAACATGGATTGGAAGGTAATTATGGTTTAGGACAGTGGTGTTCACCTAAATAAAAACATAACCGTTTAGTTCTATAATATTCCTTTCTTGTATGTCTGAAGATAAGCAACTAAGAATCAGTTTCTTATAATGCTTCACTATTAGTTTACAGCTTTTAAAAAATAATCATTACAAAAATAAATAAATAAATAATTTGACAACCATTCATTCATTTTCTACCGCTTATCCGAACTACCTCGGGTCGCGGGGAGCCTGTGCCTATCTCAGGCGTCATCGGGCATCAAGGCAGGATACACCCTAGACGGAGTGCCAACCCATCGCAGGGCACACACACACATTCACTCACACACTACGGACAATTTTCCAGAGATGCCAATCAACCTACAATGCATGTCTTTGGACCGGGGGAGGAAACCCCCGAGGCCCAGGGAGAACATGCAAACTCCATACACAAGGCAAAGGCAGGAATTGAACCCCCAACCCTGGAGGTGTGAGGCGAACATGCTAACCACTAAGCCACCGTGCCCCTCGTCTTGACAACCACTCTAAAGTAAAGTTTCTTAACAGATGACATCTGTTTGAATTTAATGTGAGGTGAATAAACATATACTTCACTCAAGACTCAGAACTTACAGTATACACATTTCTAATATACAGTACTTACTAGGCACGTCTGTTTTTATCTTTTTAGCATTTAGTCAATCTTTAAATATGTATACAGTAAGTTTAGGAGAGCTCCTGGAACCTTAAATTCCTTGTGTGTGTGTGAGTGTGAGTGTGTGTGTGTGTGTGAGATCAGACTTGGTGAATGAAACTGATTTTGATGATCTGATCTGATCCACATCCAGCATGTCATCAAGTAAAGGAACACCTAGGTATAAACTCGCTCAATCCCATTATCTTTCTAGGGCCAAAAACATCATCAAGAACACATCCCACCCAGGACACAACCTGTTTAATCTTCTGCCCTCAGGCAGGCGGTACAGATCATTAAGAGCAAAAACCGCCTGCTTAAAGAACAGTTTCTTCCCAGTTGCTATCAGGACTTTCAACTCATAATGCACTAATCTCAAATACCATTTCAACCATGCTATTCTGTTATCTATAGTCACTTATTTCACTTAAATCTCTTCTATCTATGCTGCTGCTATTCAACATGCAATATACAAAGACATGCAATATTGTACAATATGCTGCATGTCAATCTGCAATACCGCTGTTTGCACACTTATTTATTTATTTAAACTATCTGCACCAAATCTATACAAGTATCCATTTAATTTAAATGACACCTTTGTATAAACATACTCTGCATATCAATGGAAAAACCAACGTGCAATATTATGGTCACTTTACTTAATGGTCACTTTATTCAGACTGCTTAATGTGAATATCACTTGGTGTATTTATGTGTAAACGTGTACTGTACAGTCATAGTCAAATTTATTGTCTGTGGTTATATGTCTGTTTTTCTTACCCCAATCAGGAGCAGTGCTCCTAATTTCATTGTATGCAGGAAAATACAATGACAATAAAGGCATTCTTCTTCTTCTTCTTCAAAATGTCACTTTCAGATTTGAGGCCTTTCTTCAAGATAAATATGATGTATTTATATGACCTGGAATTTATAACGATCTTCATTCTTTGATCAATCACAAAAAAAAGTGACACGGCCCTGTGGCACACCTCACAGCCAACACCCATAGACACCGTTTCCAAGTTTCCAAGTAAGAACAACAACTGACATTGCAATGATTACTTATGAATTTATACTTTTATTCAGTTTACTTTAATTCATACATTTAAATTAATCCAATTTCTAGAATTTCTTTCCTTACACTTTAAGGAATGCTATTTATAGAGTTGGTGCTTCCTCAAGGGCACAAGCTCTCATCCATCTTCCCCCCAGAACTGATCTAGATAAAAGCAGAATGGAGCCAGATGTGTGTGTGTGTGTGTGTGTAATATATATATATATATATATATATATATATATATATATTTATTTATTTTTAGGCAGGCTGTGGGAAAACCAAAAGGACACTCATTAAATAAAGCTACACCATCACCCTCACAAAAGGATGGGAAATGAACATGTTTCTTTCTTAAAGGAATGTTCTAACTTTTTTCCCCAAAAAAATTAGAGTATGCATGGTTGTTATTGCCAAGAATTCTAACATTTTCCTTCTGACACATCTTTAAGCAGGTACAGTGAACTAGTTTTTTAGAAAGACCATTAAGATTTCCAGGAACAGGACTTGTAAGCACTGGTAGAAATAAGGTTGTTGCCCCACCCCATGTACCCTGTTGTGTTTTTCCCTGTTTTCCATCCATCAGTTAATTAATAAACAAGTTAACGTGATAGAGTAGGAATAACATGCTGGGTGCAAGCCATCTGAAACCAGAATTACATCATCAATAAAGATATTCAAAGTGGAGTAATGCTCCTTAATGCTGACTAGTATTAAAAATAGATATGAAAGTGGCGCCACCTTCTGGCAACTACTGCAATGTAGAAATTGGATTTCTTACTACCGCATGAGAGTTAGAAAGTCTACTTACAACATGTAAAGCGAATAGGTTTGCAAACTGTAGTACATCAATACATCAGAAACTATTATTGAAAGCCTTCAATGTTTTATTGTGAATATAAACCACATATGGAGAAAGATCCATAATAGCATCAAGTGGCTAACTGAAACAATGCAACACAGATTAAGATCTGTGACATTTTTTCAACTAAAAGATACAAAGACTTTACAAATCTGTGGTTTTTAAAAAAAAAAAAAAAAAAAAAAAAGCCAACATTCATAATTTACAGTCCAAAAAGTCTTTCATTCAGAGCTTAGCCGACTCTCAGTGGCGGAGCAACTAGCACGACTCCATCTCCACGGACAAACAGCATGGGAATGTTCCTCTTCGTCGACTGCAGAAACATGAGGACTGAAATTAAACAGCTGAACTTGTAGAACAGATGGGTTGTATTAATAATTCAGGAGTGTTTACTTTTAAATGAAAATATTTCTCAATTAAAGTGTTCATGACTAATGTTTTCTGAACATGTGCTTCCATATTCAGTCTTTAAATCATCAAGCTAATAAGAGCAGCATTCAAAAGGTCTGAAAAATGCAAGAAAGAATGCAGAACTTTTATCCGGGCACAATTCCAATTTTATACTAAAAAGTAGGTGCTTATTTCTTTGTAAGGAATTTTATGGCTCACTAAAATGCCCGAATGAAAGCGTAACTGGGTTATAAATTTTATTTGTAAAATAGAACAGCATAATTGTGTGTGATGTTGCTTTTATACAACATTAGAATATTGAGGAGCTGACTTTACTGGTAAAACCGACTTTCTTTTTTCTCCATCAGCAAAAACAGTTCTTAAAAATGCCAGTGTCACATCTAAGAACATTACAGAGCTCTTATTGCTACAGTCTGTGTTGCTGGACACCATGTGTTTCTCTAACTAATAGTACAGCCTAAGTGTAGGAACTGTTTCTGTGTAACAAAAAAAGTTGGAATTAGAATTACCGTATTTTCTGGACTATAAGCTTTGAACCTTGCGGCTTAAACAATGACACGGCTAATATACGGATTTTTAAATTTTTTTTTTTCCCCAAAAAAATACACATTCTGTGACGTGCTCAGTTTTTTGGCGGCATGAAGCTTTCATTAGACCAATGAAATTGCCGAACAGGTTAACTCTGATAGCGAAGGAGATGACCAGTGGTTTCAGTGCACAGGAGGAGGAAGATAGTGACCAATGACTTTCTTGGTAGGCTACTGTTTACTGTAAAATTTTTGTGACAAGCCGTGTTTCGTTAAAGCCTGTTCTAAAGTTAAAGGTAGGCCAATGAGCAGAAAGGGGCGGGTCTTGTCAATATGGGCGGAGAGAGTGTTCAGTGCGCATGTGTGACATTAGCAGAAAGCGGTTTTAACATTGACATGGAGGATAAAAACAGAGAAAGAAAGCGAAGAAAGGGTTACGATAAGGCAAGAAGTAGGACGTGTTAATATAGGATCAGCTTTCCAGCGCTGGAGAGAACTGAAGGAGCAGGAAGTTGGCGCATATTCACAGATTGGAGTTTCCCCGAGTCAAAAACTCCTGAGCTAAACGCTGTTACTACACAAATAACACCTCTTTTCTATCGTAATAATGTAGAGAGGCAACTACAACTGCGTTTTGCTAGTAACAGCGTTTAGCGTTTCTTCGCTTTCTTTCTTTGTTTTTATCCTCCATGTCAAAACCGCTTTCTGCTAATGTCACACATGTGCACTGAACACTCGCTCCGCCGCATATTGACAAGACCCGACCCTTTCTGCTCATTGGCTACACGTTTGTTTTGATTTTTAGTTTGTCATTCCGGCTCAGCTTTCTGAAGCATTTGTCAAAAATCGGAGATCCTACCTTTAATTTGTTTCAATGTACCTGTAGGCACCTGCGGCTTATAGACATGTGCGAAACATTAGATGGATAACATACAATCATATTAATGATAAGTCCGTAGTCATCTGGACAAGACAAAAAAAAACCCACACAGCACCACACGAGTAGGAAATTGCATAGGAATAAACTGATTCTCTTTTACAAGACATCATTATGCCACAGAACACATGGGACAACACGTGATATCGTGCATTAATGAGCTAAAAATCATGATGTGGTCACTTCCACTATTACTATATGCATTTGTCTTGAGTGCATTTCAAAACGAAACTGAGGTTTTGTTGGACTGGCCCTTGATTGTGGATGTGCAACAGAAAATAAATCTAAATCCCTGAGTACTACAAGCCAACTTCTTAGAGAAGACATACTGCTCACCTTGTAAATTTCTTCATACGTCTCCTCATCGATCTCCACTGTCGTCACTGTCTCCTCCACATCCCCAAGGATCATGTTCAAATGTTGGTCATAGGCCTAAAGCAAATTTAAAAAGCATGATCATCTAAACTTAATATTTCAGTCAATGCCTATGCATCTTAGATTAAAAATAAGCTTGAAGCATTTTGCTGTTAGAGATTTAGTTGGGGATTTTTCTTTATTTAATTAGTTTTTCAATTTATGTAGTTAATTTCCTCACAAAATTCCTCAAATTTTTGAAAAAAAAAAAAAAAAATCCTCTGTTAAGGCAACACTTTGGTCTTCAGTGGGACTTTGTATAGTAAATCATAATTATGGGATTGCTTTCTCCAACAATATTTCTTTTAAATTTATTTTAAAAAGACGACATCTTTCCTGATGCTGGTTCATGACGCTGCTTTCCAAAGCTTTAAGACAGGTTAAAACAGGCCTTTTTAATAGACTGCTTCACAATACACAAGTATCATTTGCAAAATGTAAAAAACAAACCCTGAAAAATGTTTAACACAAAATACAGATAAAGCATTTTCTCCATCTTACATGAAGTCTTCCACGAAGCTCACGGTCGTTCCGCATCTTCACATAAATCCGCTCATCCAAACTCAATCGAATGAGATCCAGTGGTTCCTCGACCGTATTTGTGGTTGGTTGCTGAAACAAATTGAGAGAAAAAAATACACATACACATTTTATATATATATATATATATATATATATACACACACACACACACACATACATACATACACATATATTGGTGTATTCTGACTGACATAAATGAAACAAACAAAAAGACTTTCTTGGAAGCTGTGTGCTTTAAGGCAGTTTTTATTTAACACTCTGTGCTCAGGTGATGTTTCTGATTCCTGTATGCACTTGATAAAAAGTACAGCCAACCCTACATGTGCCTCAACTGTGTGGGTTTTCATTTTAATTTTTTTGGCTTTTTGGTTTAATTACATGTAGTGTAAACACAAATAAGCCAATTTAATAAGCTCCAATTCAGAATCAGTAAACGGTTAATACGTGAAGGTGCTCCAAACCCCCAGCTCCAGACATGTGAGCTGCTATATAAAGGACAATAGACAAAGTGGTCAACAATAAGACCAGAGATATCTGGAACAATTGGTTATAAGGTTATGAGCTATAAAGGGGCAGTTATAAGTGAGTGCATACAATGTATTAGACAACAATGGTCATATTATCAAGAGTAAAGTTTGAACAGTTTTTTTTTATATACATCTTTACACATACCTTTTGGGTTAATGAGGGAATCTGTGAAACCCGACACACTTGAAATTCACTGCAATTTGGTCTTAAGGGTGTGAAAACTTTTGCACTCAGCTGCCTGCTCAAAATTTTAACAAAACCCACACCTTATGAAGTGTAGCTACAATGCGTCATTTTAGCAAAATATATTTGTATCGAGGATTTAACATTAGTAGCAACTTCGTTAACATTAAATAATTAAAATATAGTTGCTAATTTCGGCATGGCTGAATGAAGCATGTACAAATATTTTTCTCCCACCGGTTTTCAAATAAATCCCGCCTCCTTTGCTATGATACGCTGACAGTCCTGTCAAACAAAGGTAACAACAAATCCTAACAAGGCGCGCCGAATGTACTAGCCAATCCTAGACAAGAGAGCGGGACTTGTCGGAGTACGGGTGGGAGGAGCACAATGCAGGCTCAAAGACTGCTAACGCTAGTTAACACGAACTACACCTTTCAATCATCACCATTTCGCTGTTTTCTTTAGATACGCCAAGAGAATAAACATTAAGAAGTTAACGACGGTCAAAATATCTAAATTTGAACTTCTAAGCGACCGCAGACTTTCAAGTAAAACATGAAATACAAACCTGTTCTACGTCGTCCGCCATTTTTATCTACAAGTACCCAGAATGCAAAGCGTTCTTTAGACGTATTCAAACCTCGCGAGATGTCCACGTGATTATGTGGCTTGAATATAGTCCTGATTTAATTAGATAATTATGTTTTAATAAAATATTTAAAATACATAACTAATAATTCAGGTTATGTTATTATACAGTACATGCTTTTTTTTACTTTTTTTGCTTTTAATTTGATATAAATAAATAACGAGACAAACCTGAACTTCAACAACAGGTGCCATAGCTGACTCTTTCTTGGCTTGTATTCCAAGTGTCTTTTTTTTCCTGAACACGTGAAAGATGTAGGATTAAATACATCTGTGTTTAATACAGCACTTTTGATTAGACTCAATCTGATTATTTACCTTCTATTAAATGAGTGCATTCACCTTGTTCACCTGACTTCAGGTCTATGCACGAGCATCTTTAATTGTGATTAGTTGCCAGATTGGGAACGTTTACACCTTTTGGCCTGGTAAATTGTTCAGAGATAGCTGTTGGATTGGTGTAATTGATTTGGTTAAGAAAAAGCAGCCAGAAGTGGTTCATTTTGTTAGAGATCCATCACAATAATAGGACAAACGTGTCAAAGAAGAGTACAGAGCAATGCGAGATAATATGAAGATTATCTCCCTCCCCCAATAATAAGAACTAGCAATTATAACCCCCAATATTTAAGAGAGTCAAGTAGCTTTTATTGTCATTTCAACCATATATAGCTGTACAAAATGTAGTACTCAGTGAAATGAGACAACGTTTCTCCAGGACCATGGTGCTACGTAAAACAAAGACAGAGCTAAGGACTTAAGTAAGTTAGTCCTAGATACATAAAGTGCATCTGTGCAAACTGGTGTAAACAGTGCAGGATAAGACAAACAAGAAAGACAAGACAGTGCAGGTCAAAAGACAAAAAGATAGAAAGACAGTGAAGGACAAAAGACAGTGCAAACAAACAAAAATTACAAGACATCACACAAAAGACAATACACAAAAGACAATAAACAGAAACAGCGCCGACCAGTGTAAATATTGTATGTTCAGTATTAGGTGTGCAGAAATACTAAAATGAACACAGTATTATAGCAGCATTTACATGAGGTATTGTAAAGGATTGTGCAAAACAGCAAACGATTTATAACATAATCAAAATGTAATACATAGAATTAATTTATCTAATGGCATTTTTGGGGGATTTCCATTGTGAATTTGTCATAAAACATGAAATAGAAATACTGATAGTCTTTGTCCGTTGCATAATTTGGTAACACCAAACTATGGGTAATGCAGCGATTAGTGCTGTGTGACTGAGAGAGCAGATCAGAGGCAGCAATGAAGAGGAAAAGACAGACTATGTTGCACCACTGGTCAGAGTGGCAGAGTAGAATACTAAAACATGTATTATTTGGTCTAATCTAGCTAACGATATTAATATGGTGTATGGTGTAATCTAGCTAACGACACTCGACATATATTGTAGCTAGCTACAAACTGATTGTGATTTAAGCATCGATCAATATAACAATTTATCAAAATTATAGTCTAGTCTGTTTGTCTTGTCTTGTCTTGTCTTGTCTTGTCTGTTTTCTCTTGTCTTGTCTAGTGCAAGCTATAGTATAGTGTTATTGATGTTTGTACTTTTCAGAGTCACCAACAGCTGGAACCAAATTACGCTTGACCAATAAAAACCTGATTCTGATTCTGATTCTGATTTAGCTTTAAAAAATATTTTGCCTCGAGGAACATGCGGTTATATTACACGAGATATCCCCAGTGCTGTCCAATTAAACCCCATTTAGTGATTCTACAGTACTCCGTATTTCCACCCTCTAGAGGCGCCTATGACGCTTTATGACGGTGTGATATGTCGCTTTTAAAATCTGCCAACCCTTGACGCACAGCATCTTGCGCGTGTCCGGTGAGTGCGCGTTATCTCCAAGTGCGCATCAAAGAGCTTAATTGGGACATTATTTTTCTACATTTATTGCTATCATTTGAATTATTCTTCTAGATTCCTTCTCCCGAGGTGAATGTGTCGTCCGGCTGTGGTTTGTGTGGTGCTAGCAGCGTGGGCGTGTGTTTGCCCACAGCCAGCATCATGCAGCGTTTATTTCAATTACAGACCTGTGATTGGTAAGTCTGGTTATTATTTATGCTCATTATTATTTATGATCATTTTGCTAATGATCATAGCAGTCATGGGTCGTTTATTGAGTCCGGTTCATTTTTTATTGTTTTTTTTTAAATCATTCTTTCTACTATGATTCCCATGAATCGATTCCCATGCAAAAAAAAAATCTCTAAATAACAAGACATGTCTTTTTTTTTTTTTTTTTTATACATAATGATACTTCAACCACCAAGGTTCCCATAATATGCTGATGTTATCAAGGAAAAGATTTTAAAACCTTTTTTTCCTGCCCTTTTTCCCTTACAGTTGAACAAAATGGGGAATTGTGTAAACAACTGAGTAAAATATATTTTTTCAAAATCTGTCTATTTCGAATGCTGGATTTTGTTTTCTATAAAATGCTGCGAATTTAAAATGTTTCTTGATTTTAAAAATGAATGAATCGTGAATCGTGTTTGGGAATCGATACTTGGGAATGTTCGGGAATCGGCTGAACCGATTTATTTTTAGAGCAGTTGTAGTAAATTCGTGGAATGTTCTAGAGCCTTTTCATGGTATTTTGTGATGTTTTTATTTCTAGTAATGAGTGAAAGCATATCTTAGCTTTTTCAAGCCATGACCCATACAACGAATGGGATATAAGGATATATAATGGCTATAATAAGCTTTGTTTTCAGTCATAACTACAAAAAATATGAAACACTATATTCTGAAATACATATGTAGTTTTCTGAAGGGATTTTTCATGACAAACCAATGAATGGATTTTATATATATATATATATATATATATATATATATATATATATATATATATATACATCTCATTTGTATTTTTTTTTGTAAAAATTTGTTTTAAAAATATATTTAGCCATATGTAATTAAGTATAAAATGAGCACGTACACATGCACTCAGATGTTGGACCAGCTCATGTTCTAGTTCTGATGCTCACATGCCCATTGCAGGCACTTTTGTCACTGGACAGGGATCAGTGGGTACATTCAATGGTCTGAGTCTTCACCATTTTTCCTTTCTTGAACCTTGTTGGTAGGTGTTCATACTGGGGAACACCCCAGAAGACCTGCCATTTTGGAGACACACTGATCCAGTTATCTAGCAATCACAACATGACCCTTGTCAAAGTCAGACAGATCGTGTTTGCTGCTAAATCTATCCCACCCATTGAATGGTGCCATTCTAATGAGCTAATCAGTTTGGGTTTGTGATTCAACTCGGAATAAAAACCTTTGAAATCATCCAAAAAAAAGTTTTCCAAGTGTGCCCTGTAGATTCATTTGTTTAAACAATTAATAGATTTGAATGCGTATTCTTGGTTTGAGCCCTGGGTTCCACCTGTGAGGACATTTGTAGTTTAAAAAGGATAAACCGACATGTCCAGAGAGCTATCCGAGAAAAGCAAGCCATTTAAAGCTGAGAAAACTGTGTGAGTGGGCACCATGGTAGATTGTCCCAAACACTGGGCATAGCCAATACAATATGTGGAATGTCCTGAAAAATAAGGAAGGAAACCATTCTTGTACTAACAAGGTCAGCCATACAAACAACAGCAGATAATCACAAACATTGTGAGAAAACCCCAAAACAACTAGTAACATCAAGAACATTCACAGGGCAGGGGTGAAGGTACCACAATCCAGCAATCAAAAAGGGCTTTGAGGATAGAAACTAGGGCACAAAATGCAGACCACTCCTCAGTAGTAAGAATTGGAAGGCCAGATTGGAATTTGAAAATACGTTCTGAGATTAACCTCTACCAAAGTGATGGAAAGACCAAAGTGTGGAAAAAGATCCAAAACATGAGTTTATCGGTCATGCATGGTGGAGGTAGTGTGATGGCTTGGGCTTGCAAGGCACTAGCCATTATAATGTTGTAACTCGTGATGGTAGCAGCAGAATGAATCTCTATAGAAACATTCAATCTGCCATGTTATAGAGAAATGCATTTAATCTAATTGGGAGGAATCACCAGATTTTAACCCAATTGAGAAACATTTTACCAGAGAACACTGAGGGGGAAATAAACCCTCGCTTGCAGTACAAGCCTGGAAAATGTCCCTTGACCAAACTACTATCTAATCTTTCCCTTTCCATTTGTTTCTTAGGTGTTTTAGCCCAAGAAAACTTGGAAAGTGACCACCATGCAAAAGGATCCTCCTATATTGCTGCTTCTTATGTAAAGTATTTGGAGTCAGCTGGTGCCAGGGTTGTACCCATAAGGTAGGCTGAAATATCAGTGATTGAATGTTTTACATTACAGATGTATTAGATCTGATTACATTTTTCTAACTGTTGTTTCCTCTTGTTCTTTGCTCAGGATAAATAAGACAGAAGAGGATTATAGCAAACTTTTCTACTCAATCAATGGGTTTGTGTTTATTTCTATACACTTCTCTATGCAGATATTCTCTTCTCAAGCAGTATTTTGTATTCTATAAGACGCAGAAAACATTTTTTTTATGTTCTTCATAATGTAGGTTGTTGCTGCCAGGTGGAGATGTGGATCTTCAGAAGTCCCAGTTTAGTAGAGTGGCCAAGATTTTCTATGAACTAGCAATCAAGGTCCGGTACATCATCAGAAGCTACACATCAAGAATGGAGCTTAAATGAAATTTTGATAAGCTAAGAATTATATTGTGCAACTAAACCTAGGAGGCAATTCTGTAGCTCTAAGCTATCTTGCTTTGTAATTGTCGAATTTAACTTAAGCTCTTCCCTTGTTGAACCAGGAATACAAGTCAGTTGTCAAAATTAGATTTTCACCATCGTGTAGTGATAAACATTGTTGTAAATGTCAAGCTTCTTTTTCTTTTGTTTGTGTTCTTATTAGGCCAATGATGATTCTGATTATTTTCCAATATGGGGAACTTGTCAAGGCTTCCAGCAGCTAACCGTTCTGACCAGCAACGAGAATCTGCTGACATTAACCAACACTAAAGCTGTGGCCATGCCACTCGTCTTTGCTCCAGGTTAGTGCTCTTATGTCGCAGCTCTTCCTACTAAATTATACTTGGTGCAACAAATTTTTATTAACAACATGTAAAATTGAGTTAATCTTCAATAAGGTCAGACTGCAAACCTTCTCCAAATGTCCTTATTGTTCAATCTGCTTTTAACCTGAAATAGTCCAATGAACAGAATTATTTTCACATTCATGCATGTAGTTTCTCACATAACTCAGATTCTGATCCATACATTTAATGTCAGTTATTTTTTTCTAACAAACAATTAACAAATAATTAAAAGAATTACTCACCTTTCATTGGATAAAGAATTTGTTCATATCCATCTCTTTTTCAACCTAGGTTTATACTCAAACATCATTTATTCCAAAGTTTATAGACTGCTTTATTAAGTTATGCAGACATTATAAGACATTATGCAGAAGGTAAATATGTTAATGTATCTGTTTTTACCTATTATTGAACAGGAGCACAGAACAGCAGGCTGTTCAAAAGCTTCCCGAAGGACCTCCTTCACGCACTTTCTTCTGAGAACATCACATCCAATTTCCACAGCTGGAGCATGTCTATACAGGTAGCCTTGAGGTTGTATTTCAACACATCCACAATTCGAGCTTGAAACATGGACATCTGATCAGACACCTTACTTTAATGTGCTTTACTCTAACAGAATTTCACCAGCAACTACAAACTCAAGCGATTCTACAAAGTCTTGACCACAAATACAGATGGCAGGAAGGAGTTCATCTCTACAATGGAAGGTGAGATGGAACCTTGTAACAGGACAGTAGTCTTTTAAATGTATTCAGTTGAGAGCCACTTTACAAAATATAATAGATAATAAATATAATAAATCGTGTGAAGCAGAATGAATTAGTTTAAATTGGCACAGCATTTTGTATATTTCGTCGCTGTCGGGCAGAATCCTCGTATCTCCAAAACCATTACTTTTCAGGAAATTAAAAAAACGCCGTACTTTATCTGCAGTGCACAGGGTTTAGTCTGCGTTGCAGTGGATTGTCTTGCGCTAAATTCCTGTCCTCAGACGAGCACCAGAACTAGCGGGGGTCAAGAATTTTTTTTCATTGAGCCCAGTGTTTTGAAGACATTTACCTCAGAAGACGTGTTGATTCGTTGCAACTCTTCTTAAGGAGAAATATGCCGCGAAGCTCTCCCGCGGAGTGAGGAAGAGGTGGACAGTTGAAGTGTCCAATGGAGTTATGAGATTTGCGCTCAAGCTATTTTCAAGACTGGTTTAGATTGGTTAATAACTTGTAAAATTAACAGACCCACGTGGGGACTGACCAATAGCATCGATATGCAAAAAAATATGAAATTGACCAAATTTGGACATACAAGGTTTCCACCCGACAGCGACGATTTACAGCTTGGTTATTTAATTAATGGCCTAGAGCACACTTTTATTGGCCATTTAATGCCTATGCAACCAGTGACAGCTGACCATAAGGTTTTGGCAGTGTGAGCATTGCTGTGTGACGCTCATCAAAAAGCCAATAGCAAAGCGGCATAGGATTATATCAAAACTACAGGACAGCTACAAATACAATGCTGCAAATAGTGCAACATGTACAAAACATGCAAATTCAAAGGAAGAAATTACCTGAAGATCACTTGGAAAAAATGTTTATACAAACCCATTTTCTTCACAAGCCTGGCTCATACTGATCAATTGAATTGATCGATTGAATCATTGGACTATTATTGCAGAACCTTCCCTGTATAATGTGACATGAAGAACATGTTATTATACAGTGTGTTTATTGATTAGGATCTTATAAAGGAAGAACACTGATTACATAGTCTAAAATCTGCTCAGATGGGTTGTACTAAGTATATTGTAACATTTGTAAGTGAATCCCCAATTCCTACAAGTCCCACCCAAGCAGTGTTATTTAATCACATGAATCTCCTGTACTGTTATTGGTTAGCTTTGCTGTTCAGTCTGTGTTGCCAAAATCAGACAGATTTTAATAGTTCTTTTATGCGTCTCCATACCGAATAAAGAAGGTATCATATGTGGTGGAATTCCCTATGGAACTTTTTGTTCTACAATACTGAAGTAAGTTTGCTTTTATCTTTCACACATCGGTTTGTTGATCGTGGCTCTGAGATGGAAATTAACTCTGTCCTTGCGATCGCTGTCCATGCCCCATGTTTAGTCAATGCTAATTTTGTTGCAGCTTATCGATACCCATTCTACGCCGTTCAGTGGCACCCAGAGAAAAGCCAGTTTGAATGGATAGACAAGTCAGGCATGATCCACTCCACCTCAGCCATTAGAGCCTCCTTCTACACAGCCAGCTTCTTCGTCTCTGAAGGTTTGTTGGATTTGGTTTCATTTAGTGTACATTTTAATACGTAATTATTTTATCCAAAGAAATAAACTGCTCTATTTAGGAGCTTGTAAGTATGGTTGCACTTTCCAGGGCCTGTCTTGTACCTCTTGAGGATATCTGTACCTCAAGGACCACTGTTCTATCTTTCAAGGGTACATTTCCTTATCCAGTAAAAACAAATGACAAGGGCAGCCAAACAGTTCAGAGTAAAGGAGCTCTTAATTGTCATCCTGACCTGACCACTCCAGCAGTTAATATTTTTGCAATTGCTTGTGATGTTTTACAACAGAAATAGTGTTGTTTACAATACTGTTTACAACATATTAAAAAAAAGAGCAATTTAAGCCACCATAATCCTCATCACAATAAATATTTATGGATGTATGGATAGATAGATGAGTTAGTTAATGTGGCCACGTGTGTAAAACAGCACCGCATAAGAACCCAATAATACACTCCCATGTTTTTTAGGAAGGTTATGAAAGTGAAAACCTCTTACTGGCTGCAAAGTCCAAGTCTTGGATGATCTCTGTGTATCAGATTTACTTTTACGTTAGCCACCACAACTTTCTGGATTGATAATTAATTCTTGCAAAAAAGGATGGTAGTCTTTTGTCTATAATTTATTGGAATATTTTTCTTTTTCTCCTCGTTGCAGCTATGAAAAGCCAGCACCACTTTCCCACACCGAGCGATGAGGAGAAGGCTCTTATTTACAACTATGATCCTGTTTTCAAAGGCATGAACAGCATCTTCATTCAGAACTACTACTTTGATTAGACCTGTCCTTAGTACAGGGCCAAGCCGGTATTTGTTTTCTCTGACTTATTTTCAGAGCAGCAGCATGTTCACTCCAGCCAACATTGAATCAGTGATATTATAGTTGATCATCTTTGATTGTGCCTGTGAAACTGTCAACCTGTGATGCTTGAATGTTTGAGCTTGTGTACATTTTTTGTTTTCTGTTTTTACTCTTTGTGCTGGTTTTAGTGATATACAGCAGGCGATTGTTGCATGTTTAAGATAAACCTCACTGAATGTAGCAGTGCTGTCCGGTGTGAGTAGCTCAGCAACACTGTATTAGACCGAGGTCATTCAGCCTTTGGACTCTTGTGATCAAGACAATCTGATTGTTAAGCTTGCTTTTACTGTAAACTTGACTGCTGCTGTGTCATCATGTAATCAGCAGGTTTTACTGTACATTTTAAAACCCACTGTAGAATAAACCACAGCATGAAAACTTTTTAAACCTTGTCCTGTGTTCTTTTATGTTTTACCTTGAGCTCAGACATCAAACTGTGATCTGTGTGACTTTTTAACCATGGCTTGGTTGTTGGTGTCAGATGGACTGGTTATGTATTTCATAAAATGCTGATTTCCTGGGATTTTTTTTGTCTTTAGTGTTCATACAGAAAAGTGTAAAACACAAAAAACTTCCTGTTAGCAGAGGCTCTGCAGGCTAAAAGATCTTATTGACAATAGAGATTAAAGGAGAATGACCAGACGGGCCTGAGCTGACAGAAAGTCTATGGTGATTCAAATAAACCTTCTTTACATCTGTTGTGAGCAGAAAAGCCATGAAGTGGATGTGCTACGACAGCAGAAGACCACATCAGGGTCCACTCCTATCAGACAAGAACAAGAATCTGAGGCTATCATAGACACACGCTCACCCATAGTGGACAGTTTAAGACAGTTTAAGTAAGATTTTTTATTTATTTTATCTTTTTTATTTCAGCTGTCCAGATTGGGTGACTTTGTGCTCATGATAGCTGAGATGCTTTTCTGCTCACCATGGCTGTAAAGAATGTTTTGAATTTTGACTATATTGTAAGAAATTACAGAAATTGCACCCAAATTCCACTCCAAGGTACACATCTAAAAGAGCTCATTCCTAAAAAGGTTTAAGTATCATAAGGTAATACGTTTAGAACTCTAAACGTATAAACTTGATTCAATTATAAATATGGGAATGGCAGCAGGACATTAAGCATCACCACGAACAAAGGGCCTACGTGACTGCGATTACCATTTAAAGTGATCACTTGGTTGATAACAATACCAAGCCAAGGTCTACGTGGCCGCGATTACCATTTAAAGTGACCACTTGGTTGATAACAATTGTAACAATACCAAGACAAGGTGTACGTGACCATGATTAACATTTAAAGACAATCAACTAGACAACAAGGTGTGGCCCAGCCATTTGGGAGACATTCAATTCTTACACTCAACACACATTCAAAGCGGAACTTCATTTAAATTACCAAAAGGGAAAACTGTATATAATGCTTGAGCAGGATTTGCTCAGGGTTCTTATTGACTCCGATGAACCCAAAGTACGTCAGGTATTTTGTCACTGCTATGCTGGAATAAACTTCTTGTTCTTCATTAAGATCTTCACCATCATCATCTTATTTTTACACTACGCATTTTTTATATCTTACAATATCGTTCCTGGCAGCTTGAATCAATCATTTTCCTCTCTCATCAACAAGGCATTCCCACTTACATAACTGTTACTCACTCAATGTATTTGTTTGCCATAGCCTTCTGGGTAAACTATATAATATACATTGTGTGAAAGTCTCATGAGATCAGGAGTTTCTGAAATACCCAATCCAGCCCATCTGGTACCAACAAACATGCCATTAAATTCACAGAGATTAGGTTTTTTCTGATGTTGATTCTGCTGTTTGTTGTAAACATTAACTCAAGCTCTTGACCTGCATCTGCATGATGTGCTGTGCATTTAGCCGTTTCTGCATTCCACTGCCTGATTAGATACCTGCATAAGTGTACATGTGAAACAGAGTTCCTAATCAAATGGATAGTGAGTGTATATTTTTTACCCACAGTTAATACTAACCCTGTCTAACACAAACTGTCTAATAATATGAACTTGTCCAAAAAGATAAATCTACAGTAAGGTTTTAGAATAAGGCACTAATTTAGAATCCTATTATCTCAGTAGAGCATGAATCCTTACATACTAAAATTTAACTAGAAGATAAAGTGCTGTTATGGTGGTAAAGGAAAGAGTAAGAATCCCAGTAAGTGAAATTTCTTAAGAACATATTTTACGTTATATTTTATATTTTCAGATATAATTATGTTAAATTATAGATTTCTTTATATTTTCGATAGATAGATAGATAGATAGATAGATAGAAGCCTTTATTTTTGTCCCATTGACATTGCAGCACAGTGAGTCTTTCTTCACATATCCCAACTTTGTAGGTTGTGGTCAGAGGACAAGGTCAGCCATGATACATCACCCCTGCATACAGGGTCTTGATCAAGGGCCCAACAATGTAAATAATACATAATAGTACATAATAGACTCTGCCTATTAATTTATTTTTTATTTAATTTACAGAGTGCCAATTTTGGAGGCTAATTTACATTTTGCCATGCACAATTTGTCAGCTTTTGTCTCAAATATAACAATCAGACAAATATAAGTGTACTTTATAGACTGGCCACAGGGTGACACCATTGTAAAATCAGTCATCCAAACTATGGCTTGCAGTTGCTGTTTTGTGTTGTGTTGTGCTGTGTTGTGCTGTGCTGTGTTGTGTTGTGTTGCACAATAGACTTCTTCACATCATCGTTTATTCTCCGAACATTTATTGTCTTGCATTTCAAAACGGTCAAACCTAAAGTTACATTAAATAACAACAAGATTGGAGTTTGTCCGTACGAACGGTCCATACAAAGCGGTTAAGAGGATCTCCATACAAAGCATTCAAGATAAACAACAAAATGAAGTGAAAAAGAAACAGTGCAGTTGCAAACAAAGCTGTACAGTTACTGTAGAGTACAAAAAAACCTATGCTTACTCTATGATTATCAAGTTCAGCCTGGTCTATTTGATTGAGTTGATGTGTCCTTTTTTTTTTGTTGTTTTTTTTTTTTTTCTTTTGACAGTGCAGGTAATAGAATACAGAAAACGGATAATAATGAACTATCCAAGACATCTAGCTTTGCAATAACCACGGTTTGGAACGGTTTAATTCTGTCGACTTCTGATATGTGCTTCGGATATATTAATATAACTGCATCATGCACATGAAATCAGTACATTACATACAAACTGTTTATCAACTGTCATATAGATTAGAGTAGGTGGCTTAGTACAAATAAAACATTAACTATTATAGTGTAACATCACAACTGGAGTAAATGAAGATAAGGTACGTATGGAAACACTGAGTACAACATGAACGTGTATAGTCATATTTACAAATAAATTAAATGATTTCACCAAAAAAAAAAAAAGGAACGCAGTCTTTAATGCCGTAACTCTTACAGTATTACTCACAGATTTGTAAAAACTCGACTTTAGTTAAGAATACTTACTAATTTCTCATGTAGAACATTATGTATTTGGAGTCTATCACCCAAAGTCTTGTCTGAATGTATCTGCCTCAAATGAGTATACCCAGTCCTTCAGTAGTAGCACGACTTACTGCCTCTTACAACCATCGAACGTTTAATACTTTGGAATTCACATCAGATTAATTGCTGTACACAAATGTCTCAAAGCAGATTATTTTTGGCTTTGAGAATGAAGGCTGGGGTTGATTACAGTCGACAGCCGTGTCAGGTGAATACACAAAGTGAAACACTTTCCCTGAACTCCATTTCAGATGGTATTTTTCCTCTTCACTGAAACATCCGTAACATGTTGACGAGTTTAATGGTGATGAACGGTGGATTATTTATCCATCTCTTATTTGTTTCCTCAAAAATGTCTTTAAGGAGAAACTGAAACTAGGGAGACAAAGCAGATGACACGAAAATAAACACGGAAGGACAGATGACGGAAACGCTTCTGTTTAATTTGGTGTTTTTTTGCTTTAAATGAACTTTTCTTTTACTGCTTCACTATACTTCACTTCATGGACCCTGTCGGTCATTCTGGACTTAAAACACTGCAGCTAGCTGTCAGCGTGTGTGTAATAGTTCACCCCACATTATTCTTATTATGCCATCAGACAGACATTTTGATAGAATGCATTGCTCAGCCATAGTAGGTTTATTATCAAGGTACTTATAGATATTAGATTAGATCTATTACCATAACCAGCCATCACTGCTTACAGTAGTCTGTAAAAAAAACTTTTACCATGTAGCTCAACACTATACCATTATTCAGGCAGCCATCTTGGACAGCTGGAACCTGTTTCTTGAATTTGGTATCATTTCTCCAGCTAATTTAAACCCAAACTCTTATGCAGATGACCACATAATTCTGCTTGGAACAAAAAATTATTTGTTGTAAACATATATAGTATCTCATTTATACAACTGGTTAAGGGATTTGCTCAAGGGCCAAACTGTGGACGCCTGGTAGTGGTGGGATTTGAACTCATAACCTTTCAATCAGTCTTAACCACTGAACTAGTTACTACAGCTGCTACTGATATCCTTTATATCACATTTTGTTCATTTTACAATGAGATATTTTTGGTTCTTAACGTATTTTAAAGCAAGTACATACAGATTTGGGTGAAGGCTTTAGGGTTTATCTGTCTTTTCTGTTTAAAATTGAGACAACCCTGTATTAATCATTTTATTTAAGATGTAAATATGACTTTACAACACAGTGCAGTAAGGAAAGGGATGTGCATGTTGTAATGAATGTTTCCATCATCAGGACATTGTAACCGATCTCTATTTTACATTGTTTATGTGGTAATAAAGTGTGACTAACATACCAGGTTAATACCAGATCTACTGACATGACTGTACTGTAAACCACAGGGAGTTATTTTCTCTTAGACTTCTAAATAAAGTGTGACATCAAGAAATTGCTTTTGTTTAAACTCCACCGTTCCTTTAAGGTAGATGCCAGAGTTTTCAACCTAATAACTACCCACTGCATCTGAAGTAATTACCACAGAAAAGAAATTCAACACTTTTTCACCTTGTACTTTACTCAAGCACAGTTGTTGAATCCTACCTGTAACTCTGTATTCCAGTTTCCTCCCACCAAAAAACAAGCCCTTGGTGGATTTGCTCTTCTAAATCAAATGAGTTTCTAGTATACTTTTCATAGTACAAGTCCAAATTCTTGTTTCTGGTAATTAAACACACACTAGAGATGTAGTGGATTGGGTTTAGGATGAATCATTAGTAGAGTTTCCCTTGAAAATCACAGGAATCATACTGCTTATTTTTAAACAATTCTGTTTGCTCTACCTTCATTTTGGCATTACGATAGACATTAAAAAAAAAACAGAATGAGCATTAACTGCTTGTTCTAAGCCCTATGCAGTGCAAGTTTGTATGTTATTTTACATGTGCGAGAGCTCTGTGTGTAGGGTTCTCACTGGCGTGAACCTTAACGATGACACTGAACACAAAGAACAATGAAAAACATCTCGTTTGTAAAGAGGCCATTCCGACAAGCGATTAAAGAGCAAGGCCAGTTGGCTGCAACTTCACCAAGTTATAACACATTGCGCTAATGTACTGCTTCAAAGAGTGCACTAGATGCATCCATACAAAAGAAAACAGGATATGCGTGTACTGTAATAGCCAGTTGAAATACATTATTATGCTTTAAGATCCTAAGAAATACTGCTATCCTGCGGAGTTCCGACAGTGCAAGACTTACTGAAGACGAAATTTGGCAGGTTTTCAATATGTTTCTTCATAGCTAAAGATAATTAGTAAGTATTCGCGGCCGGAACGAAATACTCCTCAATTAGAACTAAAATGTTTACGGATACCTCTCTGCGCTTGCACTATTAAAGAATCAACCCACGCCACATTGATTGAATATGAACGTGCTGTCACTGGTGCAGATAAATAAAAGACCGTACAAGCCAAAGACAATCACTTTAAATATTCAGCAGGTAGTTGGGAAAAAGCTCTGGTGTTCTGTGCCCTGATGGAATACCTTACATTTTGAACACATTTTTTACTCTCCCTTTGTTCTTCTCCTTATTAGAGGTGGGTATCCTCCTCCTGATTGTCTTCCTCGTCTTTGCCCGACTTGTTTGGCATGCCCTGCCATGTTCCGGTGCCTGCTGGCACACCGTTGGTACTGTGCTTCTTCTCCTGTGGCTCTGGTTGGCCGTCGCTTGTCACGTCCAGCGTGGGGTTGTCATGGCAGCCGTTCTCCACAAAATGCAGCTCCTCACCACGTGACTTGCGACAACACAAAGAAATGAAGTGTTAGCTGCCAACACTCACGTACTGTAAATAAGAGATATGAAAAGTTCTTGTACATCTGAGTGAGCTTGCTAGTCCCACTGAAGAAGATGTGGCCCCTGTACCTGTTAGTCACAATAGGCATGGCAACTGTTAGTACCAGAAAAGGCAGTGCAGCCTTTGTCCTTATGTGTCCCAGTGAAAGAAGTACCATTGAGAGCCTACATACTTACTACTGTAGAAGGTGTGGTAAAGCAGGTGAGGTTTCAGTGCCTATCAATTTCAGTAAAGGAGCCTATATCCATATTTGTTCCAGTCTAAGGCACATGGTTCTGTGTCTGTTTGTCCCTGTGAAGGAGGTGTGGCCTCTGTGTGTGTCTGACGCATGATGGATTTGGGCTACTTCAGCCATACCGTACACATAACCATTAAGGCAATCCGCCTTTGATCTTTTTATTTGAATATATTTCTTAGTTTTATACAATTCATCTTTTCAACATTTCTTAAGTGATTCATTATAAAACCTATAAAATCCCGGTTTTATATTATTGTAATCAACATAGATTCATTCTCTAGTCAATCTGACCAGGAGTGTTATGAGTACCCACTTACCATGCTCTTCATTTTGGGAAGGCGGCGCTGCCAGCAGATGTAGATGAGCCCGGATGCAATGATAATCACACACACCGAGCCTATGATCACCAGCACGACAAACAATTTGCCGTAATCGCTGCGCGTCTGGCTTGGCCTGGAGTGACACGTGCTCACGCTGGAGAAGTTCTGAATGCCGATCTGAAATATAATTCCCATTAAATGTCAGGACGTCATCACCGAAACCTATTATGCATATACAGGATGAATGCTCATACCTCATATAATCCTCTCCTTACTTCTCCCAGCATTGACAGCACCTCTTTAGTAGCAATGACACCTAATGGGATAAAAAAAGAATGCTATATTGCTATTTTTCCTGGTATTATCACCTATCACTTTTACACTCACTTGTGTCACTCAAGCTCTACCAAGAGCAAAGCTACAGTATCTGTTTCTGCAGTCCAATTTGCAAATATTTGTAGACTCCCTTTTATATATGATTAACATTGAATTCAAAACCAATTAGGCTGCAGGTTGCTAAATAACAAATATTGAACTGCAATCAAAGAATCTGCAAATATTTACTGTAAAACACACTCTAAACACCTTTATACCTGTTACAGAGACATAGGGGTGGGTTAGTGGTTAGTATGTTTGCCTCAAGGGTTGTGGATTACCCCTCAGCCCTCAGCCCTTCGTCCACTGAGTTTTCCCTGTGCTTCCAGAGGTTTCCTCTGGGTGCTATGCTTTCCAACAACACATGTTGTGGATTAATGGATGGATGGATGGATGGATGGATGGATGGATGGATGGATGAATGGATGTATGGATGGATGGATAGATGGATGGACAGACAGACACGGAAAGGGATGTGTAGTAATCTACTGCTGCCTCAATTCGTATGATGGCAATTTTCATATACTGGATATACTACAGATATACTGTATATACTGCAGAACGTTATGAAGAGTGATCAGATGAACTGCAATTAATTGCAAAGTCCCTCTTTGGTATGAAAATAAACTTAATCCCAAAAAAAAAATTATTTCCATTGCATTTCAGCCCTGCCACAAAAGGACCAGCTGACATTATGTCAGTGATTCTCTCGTTAACCCACGTGAGAGTGTTGATGAGGACAAGGATGAAGATCACTTTGTCATGCTGATTAATTTAGAATAACAGACTGGAAGCTTTAAAAGGAGGCTGGTGCTTATAATCATTGTTCTTTCTCTGTTAACCATGGTTACCTGCAAGGAAACACAAGCAGTCATCATTGCTTTGTACAAAAAGAAATTCACAGGCAAGGATTGCCTGTAAAATACTGCTTGTAAGATTGCTTGTAAGATTGCACCTAAATCAACCATTTATTGGATCATCAAGAACTTCAAAGAGAGGTTCTATTGTTGTGAAGAAAGGTTAGGGTTCAGAGTGCCCAAGGAAGTCCAGCAAGCACCAGGACCATCTCCTAAAGTTGATTCATTAGAGGGATCAGGCCACCATTGCAGAGCTTGCTCAGGAATGACAGCAGACAAGTGTGAGTGCATCTATATGCACGGTGAGACAAAGACTTTTGGAGGATGGCTTGGTAGCATGAAGGGCAGCAAAGAAGCCACTTCTCTCCAGGAAAAACATCAGGGCAGACTGATATTCTGCAAAGTACAGGGATTGGACCACTGAGGAATGGGTTAAAATAATTTTCTCTTATGAATCCCCTTTCCGATTGTTTGGGGCATCCGGAAAAAAACCTTGTCCGGAGTAGAAAAGGCGAATGCTTCCATCAGTCCTGTGTCATGCCAACACTAAAGCATCCTGAGATTATTCATGTGTGGGGTTGTTTCTCAGGCAAGAGAGTGGGCTCACTTATAATTTTGCCTCAGAACACAGACATGAATAAAGTATTAAAGTGTTAATCAACATGAATAAAGTGATAAAGTGTTAATCAACACTTTTGTATTTTCACGTCTTGACTACTGTAATGCTTTGCTGGCTGGAGTTCCTAAAGCTACCCTAAGTAAATTACAGTTGGTACAAAATTCAGCTGCTAGAATTCTGACTAGGACCAGTGCAAGGGAGCACATTACACCTATCCTGAAAAAATTGCACTGGCTTCCTGTTAGTTTTCGTATTGATTTTAAAATTCTCATGCTCACTTATAAGGCCTTGAACAATTTGGCCCCTCAATATCTGTGTGAGCTGTTAATCCCCTACATATCTACACGTGCTCTACGCTCTTCTGAAGCTGGTCTTCTAACTGCCAAAACAACACGGCTCAAAACTATTGGGTGATCGTTTTTTTCTTCCATGGCTCCCAAATTGTGGAATTCCCTGCCCTCAGAGATTAGGAATGCAGAATCCCTGGGTGTTTTTAAATCCCATCTTAAAACATACTTTTTTTAGGGTAACTTTTATGTGACTTCTTTGTTTGTTATTTATTGGCTTTTTATTTTTTGTATGGTTAGTTTTAGTGTCTGTAATATTATGTGTATCTTTTAATTTCATTTTTTTATGTCAAGTGCTTTTTTATGTCAAGCTACTTTTAAAGGTGCTATACAAAATAAAGTTTTTTATTATTATTATTATTATTATTATTATTATTATTATTATAAAGAATGTTACAAAAACATCCTCCAAGAGCAACTTCGTCCAACCATCCAAAAACAGCCATATGTAACATGTAACATTAATACCATAGTGACATCTGACAAAAATATCTAAAATCACTGAAGCAACAGACTGAAAAAAATTATATTTGTGTCATTCTCAAAACTTTTGTCCAGGGCTGTACAGCAAATATGTATCATTATCTCTATACTTACTGCAATATAATCACACTGAGTGCGAAACTGTTAGAAAACCTGCAATATCTACAAACAGTTGTGATGTATTCGCATGTGTGAACGATGACTAAATTGTTTATTAATACACCAAATTAAACAGTAGCACCACTGCAGCACTTAAGCCATTGCTCTGTCAATAGAATACTCTAATCTTCACCTGTTATGTTGCTTAGCAACCAAAGTTTACTTTTAACAGATCACACTTCATGCGGGAAGAATTTTTATTAGGAATGTTATTAATAATAAATTCAATTGTTTATTAAAAACAAAGAAATATGCCACTTGAGGGTTTGTGTAACAGCGATTATATCATCAGTAAGAGGCCATTTATGCGCAAGGACACCTTTAACCTGTGATAGAATCAGTGTAATACATGTCCTTGAGTGGCTTATTGCTTTAACAAATCCAGAGTAACGGCATTCACGGATTCCTCTGTTGAAGGGTCTTCAGAAAAGAAAGCACGAGGCATCTGTGATTGAATAGGATGTGGCAAGTCCATTTATCAAGCTTTTTTCCACATGGAGATGAAATGTATATGATCATCTTCCACAAAATCACATAACTATGATTAAAGATGCATTAGGAAAGCAAAGAATATTTTTCCTGACGTATGGAAAAGAAGGCATAACGTGTAATGATGAAAGCTTGTCAAATTAGAGCTCAAGTGCAGAGAGTTAATTAACACGGTACCGGAATCAACTAATAATTATGGCAATTATTAAACTGCATTACTACATAACTGTAGTTTCGATGTCTACTCTGTGTCTTTTTCTGTCACTGAGCTCAAAGAAAATTGGCACTTAAAGGAAATCTCCAGGCTTAAACATTTATAAATGTGTGTGTTTGTATATAAACATTTGTGGTGTGCTTAATGATTTCTGTGCTGTATTTTCATGATTCCTGTGAGAAAAAAAGCAGCTGTCTACTGAAAAATCGTTATAGGGGAACATTTATCTCAGACAAGCAAGTATAATGGCCAGGTTTCATTGTTGAATCCTAAAACAAAATAGCAAGATCTTCTTTTCTCACCGATCTTCACTGACATTCAATAGAAATCCAATGATAAAGGATTGGAGACGTTGGTGCAGTTCCAGAATGAAATACAGCTGAATAAAGCAATTGTTGTGAGTTATTGAGACTCTGATGCTCTGATGTCCAATCTTATTCTGAAATAGCTGGTGTGGGTGAGATTTTTCATACCAATCAAGCAAGAGACAAACCTGAATCCACCTGCTCAATCAGTTATTCCTGGCTTGCAACACACTCAGGTGTGGCTTCTGCTTGGTTGGAATGACAGACTGCACCCACGCCAGCACTTTCTGAAGACTAGACACCGCTAAGCTACTCGGTTGTGATCTAAAATTTGATAACTGTGATGATGACGATGCTGATGGTGGAATTAGCATCAAAGTGTAGATTTAACGAAAGTGAGAATTCTGTCAGGACCACTTTGTCAAATGAGAATTTATTAGATGATATGCATACAGTTAGTGTTGGCGGTATGGTTCTGTTCTGGGCAAACATCCACGCGCCCGTCCGTGCACATGCATGGACAGAGCTGGGAGAGCAGCGACTAGAAAATATAATAGACCCCCCGTATAACAGAACCATTAATCATGTGTAGTATTAGATATGCTCGCTTACGAGTTTTTGTATAAATAGATAGATAGATAGATAGATAGATAGATAGATAGATAGATAGATAGATAGATAGATAGATAGATAGATAGATAGATGAATAAATAATTAAATAATTAGAGAGAGGGGGAGAGAGAGAAAAATATGTGGAGATTTATGACGTAAACTGGTAAAACGACCACAGGTTCCGGCATGGTGGAGTCGGGGTAGGAGGAGGGAGTTTAAATCGCAGCAGCAGCGAAGCGCTAGAAAGCGGCTCAATGAATGGGAATTTAAATGGTCGTGTAATATGGATGTCGTAACCGGATTGGTGCGTGTCATGGACAGCTGATTAACAGCTGATGCACGCTTGACGACGTGGCCTGCCAGAACTAACGCGATGCTTGATTTACCAACATGGTAGTGAAAGGAGTTTAGACTTAGTAAGGGAACTTGAAATGTCATTACACAACAAATCCTTGACAACATTGAATATAACACATTAGTTGTAAAGACTAAAATGCAAGTAGAGGGCACAGTGATTGGCATGCTTGCGTAGCACCTCCGGGCATTTGATTCCCCCTCCAACCTGCAATGGGTTTCCTCTGATTACTCCGGTTTACTCGCCCAGTCCAATGTATTGTAGGCTGATTAACAGGCAACCCTAAATTGTCTGCAGTGTATAAATGTGTGAATGTTTCACTCGCCTTGTTTGGCACAAGTCCCCTGGGTTCCCCACTCCCTGTGACCCTGCGTACTAAAGGATAAGTGGTACCAAAAATGAAGGGATGGATTGGAAATCCTTGTAGTTCATGAGTGATTTTCCCTTGAACAGAATGAGTGTTTTGAGACATGCCTCCATTACTGTAATTGATATTTTACAGTATTTTATTGTAATTTAATATTTTACAGTGAATACTCGTGCCAAGCTGGAGGTTCTGCAGCGATGGTGGTTTTTAACTACTACGGTTTCCAGTTTCTTAGTAACAACCCAAGATGAGGTATTTGTCTTATTCATTTCATGACAAAAAGAAAGAGCCTCTTAAGTGAGTGTTTATAGATCCTATAATATGTGTCAACTTGTCTCATAGGTGTCCCATAATATTAAATGGCACTATAAATGTGTAAAAATTATGAGGTCTTGTTAATCAGAAATTAAACATTTTATTTGTTAACAAATTTCCATGGTACAAGAGGAAGCTGTCTTAATTATTTAAAAATTAATTTAAATTAAATTAAAACTGCAAATAGGTTAAATATGAATGTGTAAATTGACAGTATTCGACATATAATTTGGATCATGATGTTTTGTTATGCTTCTGTGCTGATCTAATAAAAAGTATAAAAAGCACACATGTGTGTGTGTGTTACCCTGATCATTGGCAAGCGTCATCAGAAGCTGGTGTTCCTGTTTGGTGGGTTTGCTAAGCGAGATGAGCCACGAGCCCTGAGGACTGTTCATCTTCCTGGAAAATGTGCTCTCCAACATCTCCAGCAGCCTGTCACCATTCTCCATACGAAACTTTTCCTGTAACACAAACGCGCACACATAACACACAAGCACACACAAGTGTTAAACCAACAGTTATCTAACATCAGATTTTTCACACACATGGGTTATGCACCAGGGAGAAGTTAGCGTTTACAGTGATAGCTGCGCTTAGTTTCTTTTTTTATTATTATTAATATTCAGATTATGTGGCAGATTATAAAAATATTGATTATTTAAAATATAAATGGGAAAAATTGGTATTTGAATACACAGGAATTACAGTACATGAAAATGCAAAAAAAATGAACATGTAAATGAACATGTATTCAAATATATTGGTCCAGTAGTGAATGATGGATTGTGAATCTTTCTAGAAGATTGGAGCCATTTTTTGTTTCTTCTTTATTTGGTACTAAACTTTTGGGCAGTAACTTTGACCTGATTAGTCACACAGTAGCATTAAGTGCATGAACATTGGTCTGAATAGTCACAGTTGTATTAGAGAACCAAACCTGTCCAATTACTTACAATTACTTCCTCGATTACTATACTAATTTGAAAAAACGTGGTTCTAAAGCAGGGGTTTCTATGTAAAAGAGAATTATTTAGAGATAATGTTATCTTTTGGTTTAATAGTTTATTTCACAAAGTAGGATATTGTTATGTGAGACCATAATGAGAACAGCTCTGTTCAAGTTAAGTCAAGTCAAGTATGGGTATGCTGTATGGGTTAGAGACTGTAGCAGTGAGGATAGACATGAGGCAGAGATGGAGGTAGCAGAGATGAGGATGTTGGGGTATTCTTTAGGAGTGACGAGGATGGACAGGATTAGGAACGAGCACATCAGAGGGACAGCTCAGGTTGGCTGTTTTGGGGACAGAGAGGCTAGATTGAGATGGCTTGGACATGTACAGAGGAGGGAGATGGTTATATTGGTAGAAGGATGTTGGAGTTGGAGCTGCCAGGTAAGAGGTCAAGAGGAAGGCCAAAGAGGACATATATGGATGTGTTAAATGAGGACATGAAGGTAATTATTGCGAGAGTAGAGGATGCCGAGGATAGAGTTAAGTGGAAACTGATGATTCGCTGTGTCAACCAAATGGGAAAAGAACAAAGTAGAAGAAGGATATTGTTATGAATATTGTTCTAATTTGACGGTGGATTTTGGGTGCTATTATTTTGAACTGTTACTGGGATGACTGTCATGTTTAAACACAGGAACATGGTTTAGTTCCTGATTTGGGGGTTTTATACCCACCTATACTGTGTATGGAGTTTGCATGTTTCCCTGTGCTTCAGGGTTTTCTCTGGGTACTCTGGTTTCCTCCCCAATTCAAAGACATGCATCATAGGGTGATTGGCATCTGTAAATTGTCCACAGCATGTGTGCGACTATGAAACCCATCCAATGGGTCCTCTGCTTTGTGCCCCACATACTGTACCCTGGAATAAGCTCCAGACTCCCCTTGACCATAAGCGGTACAAAAAATGGAGGAATGTGCTCACTATCCTGATGTGTTGTACTAGTGCAGAAGTTCAACAATAAAAATGGTGAAATTTCTTTGTCTATTTGCACTCGTTCCTGAACAATATGGAGTAATTTGGATTCAGGGAAACAAATGAAAAAGACAAACAAAAAAATACAGCAGCATTGACTGAATGCAGATTATAAGGTTGATGGTAAATAACAAGGAAAAAGAAAAATCCTGATGCTTGGGGTAAAAGAAAATATTCATATATCTTCACATTTATGTTCCCAAAAAGCTAGATGAAGCACAATTTGCTTCAGAACTGCCTTGTTCCTTTTTGTCTAGTGACATATATCATTATAAATGTTCTCTTATTATTATTATTATTATTATTATTGAGAGTTTACAGAGTGCACACAAAGCTTTTGTATCTTAATGGCACTTTTGCACGATACTGAATCACACTGAATTGTATCATATTGGACAAAAAACAGCCCTAAATCCATTAACAACAAAAAGGTTATGCCATTACCATCCTGTAGTAATTATTTTACTGTATAAACACAAAATGTTTTTTCCTCTGATACTACTGTCATTTGTCAATGATTCATTCATGCACACTTTTTATTTGTTAATGATTTGTTAACCATTTAGATTTACATTTAACTATCTGGACCATCTGAGAAATTAGTTATCACTAGCAACTATTAACTCATTTTGATGGCAGGAACTGTGGACCTTTTGCAGCCAGAATCGAATGTATAAACAACATTAATACTGTAAGATCTGCAACAATACAGTGTGATACAGTGAGTTTTATACTTTTTGATAGACCATGCAAGCAAATTCAAATAACAATTTGTCATTGAACTCATCAAAATAGGAGTTCATCTATACAAAATATATTACATCATTAGACAGAAAAAAACAAGGAATTCCTGCAGCAATTTGAGCTGCATTTAGCTCCAGACGTTAACGTTTTCTAAGCCATAGTGGGGTTTTTAAGCAGTCATGTCTACATATAATGGTTGTCCTTGTGTTGAAGCAGATGCCTAATTTGGAGTCTAACTGCTTCAAATACTACTGTGTCAAGTGATGTTCCATTTGGCCAAACAAGATCTGGTGAGGCCAAGTCTCAGAAAGGAATCTTGGCCTTTATTCTGGATTAAACTCAGTATTTTCTTTTTAAGCTGGTAATCATTCTTTTTATAAAATAATTATAGACCAGCAGTCTGTATGCTTCAATCAGATGAAAGGATTTTAACAGCACTTTGAATTGAAGGTCAAAAGGGAGAGTTTTTTTATTGCTTAAACAGCCTCCTAAAAATTGTAGTAAACGTCACAATGACGTTTCTGTTGGCTTTTGCTACATGTATTTTAAATATTTCATTATTGCTTTAATGATTTTTTTTCTCCAGTTAGAAACGAATGATGATGTATAAATAAAGCTGATAATTCTATCATTTACTAATAAGTTTCTCTCAAAAATTTGTTTGCTAATACTTCCTATACCCTGTGGCCCCTCAGCAAGTCGGCATGCCGTCGATTGTGGCACGCAGATGTTCACCGCAAAATACCAAATGTCATGCTGATTGTAATTACATGACTGCCAGTTGCCATGACGATGAACGAGCACCTCGAGTTTTGCTTTTCTGGAGTGGGTGCGGACAGAGAGAGGTGTGTGTGTGTGTGTGTGCATTTTTTTGTGGCCAGCCTACTGCAGTAACATTGACAGAGAATGTGATTAAAGAAATTTGTGCTACTGCTGAAACTGCTGCTACTGCAGATAGAGAGAGCTAGAATATAAATATCACCAGATAGGACAATATTAAGGCATTATATTAGCCTAATCTTCGAAAATTAAAATAGTAAAAGTATTTATTTACAGGGTTTCCTATTTTTATAGAATGACTGTAATAACAAATTCCTGCAAATAATTGAATAACAGATTCTAGTATTTAGAATGTACTTTTGTGCTATTTGTGCTTGTTAATAATGTAGAATCTTAAAGAAAATCTACATCATGGTTCCAGGATGACATTTAATTTTAAGACAGTTATGCAGTTAACTCCATTAGGGAATGTGGTATGACACCTGAATTCACCAGTCGTGTATATTCAGTATTATTCATGTGTGCATGCATTCAAGTATTTATAGGAATGTTCCCATATGCAGTTTTCACCATAAGCAGAGACATCATGAGGCAATCATTTTTTAGAACCTTCCCACAAAGCTGGCAAAAGTTCCAAATGACGAGGACCCTAGTGTTTAACCAATAAGTGTTATATACACTATATGGCTGAATGTTTCTGGACACATGATTATCACAGGCAGCTTTTAATACTGCATTGTAACTCTATATGGCCTTTTAATTCCAATTTCAGAGTGATCACTGACTCCAGTCTCTTATATAATGCTCATTTAGATAAAATTACTAAGATATTCTTCTTTCATCTGAGATGATTACCAAGATAACCAATAAGATAAATATAATGTCATTACAAAAGATTAAAAACTAGTTCATGCTTTGGTCACTGTACTGCCTTGTAGTCTGGCCTTTCCAGTAGATGTCTAAATAAGCTTTATTGAGCCCACAATGCAGCAGCCAGAGTCTTTACTAGAATGAGAGGTTTTGGCCACATCATCTATCTTATCCATACTGCATTGCACCTCACCACCATTGAACCCCATCCCACTCCATCCCCTGGAAATTCACAAAGTGTGGTGATATTTTCTTGGGCAGAAAACCTGGATTGAGCTGAAAGATCACATGCTAACACATGCTAACATCTGTGAAGTCCAAAGCCAAATGGACTGATTTCCAGGTGGTTGACATGTTCTGACTTTGTATCAAGAGAAGTATCTGTGATGATTATCCCACTCCCTAATTATCTCTGTTTCTGAAAGGAATACATTTCACTGTCATCTAAGGTATGAGCTCATTTTGCTGAGACAAAGACTTTTTGTGGTCCATTGCAGTCTGATGGCCCATTTCTGGAATTCCTGCAGTTCTTGCGAGGCTACAGGGATCATTGTCAAGTCTGCAGTCAGCGCATCCTGAATAAAAACTGATCTATCTTCATGCAAGTGAACAGTGAAACTTGTTTTGGTGTTAGGGCTCACTTGTCTTAGTTCACTTTGAGCTCAAAAGCCACTACATGAGAAAGGATGATGGGTGTTCCAGATGACTTCTAATTGCTGGGAGCACACAGGAGCCCACAGTCCAAATATGTCAATATCCTGATGCCAGGAGCTATAAGATGTGACAAGGCCAATTGTATGCATCTTGAAATCACCTTAGCTGCTACAAAGAAGCTGAAGTCAACATTCATAAACCAGTCTTGTGGCTGCACAGCTTTACCTTCCTGTTCTTCAGTAAACCTTACAACGTGTCAGATCTGAAACTGAACAGGCATTTAAAGCCTTTGTATAATATGAAACTTTCTGTACTGTGTCTGTATGTTTCTTATGTTCTATAAAGCTGCTTTGAGACAATTTCCATTGTTAAAAGAACTATACAAATACATTTGAATTTGAATTTCTCTCCTCTGTCACTGCCAACAGGACCCAGGAATCTGACATAGTCTCGCTCCAGTGATTGACAAAATCACCAGCCAAGCATATGCCTTTACATTGCAGTCAACGGATGGCAGGGTTAGACACAGCATTCTTAAAATGGTCAACCCAGTAAACAGACACTTACTGCAAAAGTCCTGTCACATTAGCTACCCACTTGGCAGCACGTTGGCAATGGGGACAATCCAACCCAAAAGTAGAAAAGCAGACAAAATGCTGCTGACCAGCTAAAGCCAAAAATAACTGGCTCTGCCATTAAGAGTGTGTGGTACGTCAAGGGAGTACCCAAGTATCAAGTATATAGACAACAGCAAGAAGGAAAAAGGGAATGTCATAGGATGGTGTTATTTATGTACATACTGTGCCATACATATTTAGGTAAATTTGGCACCTGTAATGGAGCCTTTAGGCAGAGTAGTGAGCAGTGAGTGTGATGTAGAATTGAGCAGCAGTGCAAAAAAGACGTGGTGCCTTATTTCACATGACTCAAAGGAAGCATGTGCTAGTATCATAGCAGAGACCTAGGTAGTGGGTGAGGACTGGCAAATGAGTAACTCGGGAGAAAATAGGGTCATTTTTTTCATAGAAAAATATTAGTTTAAAAATATCTACATGTTCTAAATAAATTGTGAAGATTGACCAACTTGGCTTAATTAAATAATTTGCATTATCATTGGTTATCTTAATACAAATTTTTCATATTGCACCACAATTTATACACTGCATGTAGGTGTGCATTTTCATATGCATTCTGTACGAGAATGCTGTGTCTAACAGACAGTTTTTGTTTCTTGCTGAAGAAACAATGCTGTCAGCATGTTAGTTAAGGCACAGACATTCCCAGTAGTTCTAAAAGCAGATGCATAATATGAACAATGGCTAAAACACCCCATCAGGAACAGTACAATATAACTGCATAAAGATGAACACAAACCTCCAGATCATTATGTGTAAAGCATGCACATGTCCTCTGTCTTTTAAGTCAATTTGAATCTCTAGTCTAGTGGCTGTCAATTGTCAAGACTGTGTTGCAGATGCTGACTCAACAAAGTACTCCAGTGCACTAAACAGATTACCTGAAAAAAAAAAAAAATCAGTAGCGGAGCAGACCAGCATGTAATTAATTAACTCACGTTTTCGAAACATCAGTCACCGGTGTTTCGGTAGCAGATTCGCTGTTAAGCTTATCCATCAAATAAACATACTAAACATAAAATAATCATAAACATTAAAAGGTAACTGTTGATGTGATTCAGACATGTTAGTCACTAATCTGATCATTTGTAAGCAAGAAAGTCTATGTAACAGAACCACAAATTTTAGTTAATTTCCCTGATCTAGTAGTAAGGAGACAAGATGGATGGCTTAAACTTGTGTGTCATATATCATCACGTCAACCACATGCCGAGTTAATCCTTTCGGTCAGAAGCCACCATGATTTACTGTCATAAGGTAAGCCTGTGTTTTTCACTCTCCTAAATAAGACACTCCAAAAGGCTTATTCAGGATTCAAAAACCCCAACAAAACAAAAGAAGGATATATAGAAAAAACAGAAATTTCCAAATGAACAAAATTTGAAAAGGGCAAGACGGGAACTTACGCAATCATAATCCTCTGACATGTTGAGGATGACATAGCCTTTTCCTGCCAGATCACTCCAGTCAACACAAATTACCTAGAAAAAAAGACAGAATGCAAGGAAAAGTGACAGATGGGAGTTAGATGTGTCACTGGAAGGGATTTCTCACAATTATAGTGAATAATTTAAAATAATTAGCACCATTCATTACAGACAGACAGTATGATCAAAAGATTAAAATGTCAAGATATGTCAGGAGAAATGGTACAATGTGCCTCATTAAATCCATTTAGCTAATAAAGAAAGGACAGAAATGCATCTTATTCCTTTTAAAATGGCTGTGTTTCAGATAATGTACAGTAAAACTAGGGGAAAATATGTGAATTGCTTTTTACTTCGAGTGTTTGTTTTAAAAGTTTATAAAATGGCATGAACTCTACATAATAAAAGAAAACTAATGTTAGGTTAGGTTTCTTGTTACTATGAGCAGAATTTGTTGCAAACAATTCAGCTACCTACAAAGAACAACTGATACAAGTTTGCTTGGGTTTCTGTTTTCATTATTATTTACATTTTAACATAACATTAAAGCTCTGCTGAATCCAATTATTATGTAATTGCATGTTGTTTTATTTACTAAAAACTTTCTAAAATTTCTATTTGCATGCCAACGCAATACTAATATCTATCTATCTATCTATCTATCTATCTATCTATCTATCTATCTATCTATCTATCTATCTATCTATCTATCCCTTACACCCACCCATCCATCCATCCATCCTTCCACCTACCCAACCATTCATATGCCCTTCTATCTCTTCACCCATCCATTCAACTCTCCACAAACCCATCCATTCAACAAGCCAACAATCCAACCTTCCACTCACCCATTCATCCATCAATCCTCCTACTAATCCTTCCCATCCATCCACTCAAAAAACCTATCCATCACCCCAACTATCCACCCATCATCCCTCCATCTCTCTACCTGAACTGCTTCTTGGGAACCATGCAGGTCTGTCTCTGACAAATAATCAGTGCCTCCATGACGGAGTTCAGACTCCTCGGATTCCTCCTCCTCCTCCTCTGCTTCCTGCCAGGTTGTCTCAGTGAAGGCCACAATAGGTGTGTCCAAATCTGCTGATGAAGGTGGCTTCCAAACATCTACCTCCTGTCCATCTATCTCAGTTGGGAATGCCACAACCTCCTCAAATTCATCCTGTTCCTCTGAGTCATTCTGGTGGGAATCATCAGGATGTAAGGGCACTTGGCTAGGGAACATCCCTATTTCTGGAATGGTAGGTGCCTGGGTGAGGATGTTCTCACTTCCATCATCAAAGTCCTCCTTAGGGCTGTCAGCACCAGCTGTGGACTCAGACAGTGGGCTGATTGGGCCAAAGAACCCAGCCATTAATTCAGTGATAGAGGAGTGTGTGTCGGTAACAGAGGAGTGTATAAGCGGTCCTGCAGCTGTGGTAGACACTGGAGAGGAAGAATGAGCTGGAAAACCACTGGCCTCAAATTCCCTCTGCCATTGTTCTGGGTCTGAAGATTTAACCTCAGGAAGGAAGAAAGATGAGGAGAAATTAAGCTTCTTGGGAGCCTTGCGAAGTGTGAGAGACGAAGGACGATTGGAGGATGGATTATAACCTGAGAGAGGACATGGGAAAAAGGAGTTGTGTATATTGTGTTCATATACTTGTCAGGCAACTGTCATTCATTCTGTGTAATGGTATTCTAATAAAATAAAAAAAACAGAACAGATTATAAAGGAGAATTATAAAGGAAATGAATATGGATGGACGGATGGATGGATGGATGGATGGATGGATGGATGGATGGGGAGTTACCGTGTACTATACTATATTGGACTGTTAATTCCCTTGCCACAATCCAATGTTACATGGAGTATGATTAGTCACAGCAGTATAAATGTCTGCAGTAAAGCAAACCAGGTTTCATACACTGAGAAATTATTTTATATCAACATTGGCATTATACCTTCAAAATAGGTGTGCACAGTAAGATTATTCCACATATTTATGACAACACCAGTACCAGACGAAATAAATGGGCTATCAGTCATGAGGCAAAAAAATAAATAAATAAAATAAAAATAAAAAAAACATAAAAATACAATATACATTTTTTCATCTTGGACTGTGGATTATACTTTTCATTTCGTGAAACCAAGTACAACAGCACCAAAGGTAAAAACTCACAGAATAATATAAAATGGAGAGTGGGGCTGATTTCTTTCTAGCCCAGTTTATAGATTCACACAGCCTATCAGTGACAGTCCTGTAATATATTTGCACTTATAGCTTCATGGAGATATACAATAGTGGGTATAAAAGACATGAACTAAGTGTATTACTTTATCAGTCACAGATTTTTCAAAATTCTGTTGGAGAACCTAGAAGTAAATAGTACAAGGTACAAATTAAACAAATGGACAAACAACACAACTGTAGATTTTATGCCAAAAATGAGTCCCCATGCTATAAGGATTAATCATAATGGTTTCCTTTTAGAGATGATGATGGTCAAACCTATAATTTCATTTATAATAACAATTATAAAAATACATGTATATTTTTTTAAAATAAGCTGACTGGGTTCTCAACACCAGTAACAATACTGTAAGATGAATATCCGACATTGAGCAATATTCGTGGTGAGAGGTTATGGTGGGGTGAAGAGGAAAATAAAAAGGTTGTCACTTTGAAACTGTATAAAACGCTGGTACACAATTGTTTTGTTTCAGATCATCTGCAGAGGCTTTCGTTAGGTCTAAATTAAATCTAATTTTTAGCATCCTAAACCACTTTCTGTCTTTGGTATTATTATTCTCTGACTAGCAAGACTTTCCACAGTATTCTCCATTCACCACTCATCACTGGATATCTGGTGTACAGCACTGTTTTATATGCTTTCTTTTTCTCTCACAGATCTCTTTATCTTACACACACAAACACACACACACACACACACACACACACAGTTTATACTGGAAAGAATTTTGACAGAATGAGTGCCTCTGTGGAAACCACCTTTACAGGGCAAACATGTCGGCTAAAAATATCTTCTTTTTTTAATCCCACGTCTTGGCAAGCCTTGATAATGTAGCTGTGTTCTAAGTTTCATCCTTACTTCCAAAACTATCTATCAAATATAAGAATGAATATCAGTACTGTTTAAACCATTTAAATGGAAGAATCCTTCTCAGAATTTAGTGAGGGACGAGAAAGTTTTCATCACTCTTGAAAGCCTAGCAGGAAGTAGAACAATCGTAATTATAAAGTCCAAAAAACATTTTAGCACAAATGTTCACTAGGCTAATTGCTGTTTTGACATTCAGGCAATATTCTGGGATAAGGACTGTCAGCTCAAGATGGAGATTCGTCAGATGAATGACAGTTATGAGACCATTTATGCTAATACTGATGAGTCATGCTACAATATGACACACTTCTTTAGCTGCATAGAGAAATGGGCTAGAAATGCTTTACATGGCTTACCTAAGAACTGACTTCAATATGAGGGTTATACAATTTTAAACACCCATAAAACATTCCGACACGTCCGCACGACATCCCTGTGAACTTAGTTTTCTTTGATGTAATGAACTGTCTATTTTTAATACAGAAAGTACTAATCTAGTATTGTGTTATTCTAATATTATATACACATGCCCAGACATGCAGGGATATATTTGGGTCCATGAGTAGGGAGCTGTTAATGTGCCCATTAATATTACAAGTACGAATGTGTATGTAACGTAAAAGGCATTTTAAACATAGTTAAAGTATCCTTCAGAATACCCTTTAGGTATTAGGGTTAGGGTTATGCAGGATAAAACAGAATGTGGGCCGACTAAAACTAAATCATTTATCACATAAAACATTTTAAAATAATTTTTACATTCATTCAACATCTCATGCTTGAAAGGTCCTACTCCACGAGTCATTCTTATAGTTCATGAAAAACATACATTTTAATACCAACGAATGTCCCAAAATATTCAAATCCCACTACATGAATTATTCCACAAGTTGCTTGTTTAACAGGAAGTTGCATCATCTCTATTTCCTAAAGGTCATAGAAAGACAAAACGTCCACTCTTGCTTTTTCCCATGTTTTAATAATATTATGAAATAGACCGGCTGAGGCCACTTTAAAAGTACATCCCTGTAAACTTTGCTGTATAATTATATATTGAGATAAAGAAAATGAAAAAATGAAATGAAAAAAAATTATTTAAAGTAATCAGAAATGCATTAATCTCATCATAAATATCATTAGCATAGATGCTAGATAGCATAGATGCTCATGTATTTGCTAACTCTATGCTAATTATCTCTTGTTATTATCTTGCTAATTAAGTCTTGTTATTTACACTGCCATGAAAAGAATGAAATGCAGCCATTGTACACCGAAGATGTGGTAAAGATGAGATATTATTGCCAAAGTTGGGTTAACAGATATTTGTATGATTAAGTACATGTTTCCTTTGTTTCTATGTTAAAATTATTTTTTAAAGAGTTACACGTGTTAAGTGGCACCTCCAACATTATATCATGTTTATCAGCGCTATAGGTCCGTGATTTAAACAGAATTACTCAACAGTCCAAGTTGTAGTGGAAGACACAGCATTCTAAGTCGCTTAACCATAAGCACTAGTGGAACTGTTGATTTTATTCAAGCTTCAAATTCAAATTTATGCCACATACACATGTAGTGAAATGCTTTCTTAAAAATATTGTAATAAAAAAACTATTCAAAATAGAATTTAGAAGTAAAATAAAATACAATGCATTTTGCTATACAATACAGTAGGAAGCTGTACAAGGAAAAATAAATAGACAAAATATGGGAAAATATAGCATACAGTGACTGATGTGGTGATAAGAATGATATGATACCTATCAAAGAATCTGCATCCAAACTGGAGTTGAGCTCTGCTTGAGCATCCAACTTCCGCAATGCCAAAGGACCCTTATTCTCCTCACTGTCTTCACTGAAGAACCCAGAAGTCTCCTGGGAACTTTCTACCAAACCAGACACGGCAGGATTTTCAGCATCCCGAAGCATACCATCATGTTCCTCCAGACCAACAGATACATCCGGGATGGATTGAAATGAAGCAGAGGAGCTGGACAGAGGTGTTGTACTGCCATTAAGCCCGTTAGTTATTGTGATGAGCATAAGAGAGGAGCCTGAGGAGAAAAGCACAAAATTAAGTTAGCTTAATGAAAAAATAAAACACAGTAATCCTGAAGCTTAACAAATTCTGGAAGACCTCCAGATGCAAGCAGACAGTCAGTAATAAGACAATCTTGCAAAAGTGATTACAGATTACATGCTATGAACCAATACTTATGAGCATTTGTGATTGCTTTCTTTGATTTTGATGTAGCTGTTGTTTGTGACATTTCAGAATAGTAGATACGCTTAAAGATAGGGTATAAAAAAGGGTGTTCTTCTATAAAGGCATTCAGAGATCTGTTATCACCAGTTAGCTGCTTGGATAGGAATTTGTATTCATAAATGTATTATAGCCATGACAATGAAAGTAAGGACACAGCCATACCAACAAGTGTTGACAGGCTAACCTACCCAGCAACACTTCTAGCACCAGCTGGCCCCTGACCACAGATGGCTCCATATCAGCTTAACTTGCCATTTGAGACATATCGCTTCTCACTTATAGTACAGGGTCACTGGGGGATTAGAGTTAGCATTAGCATTAGCAAATTAAAGGTGGAATTTGGTATACAGGCTACAGCTGCTCCTCTTCTATGATCCACCAGAACTGAGATATAAATTTAGTCCAAACCTCCAGATGGTGGCTTTTGTGCCAAATAAAACTGAAGTAATCTAAATAATAGCGTGGACATTTTACGGAACTCATGGAGTTCCCTGGAGGTGTGAGGCAAACGTGCTAACCAGTAAGCCACCGTGCCCAATGTCTTTGTGTTTATGTTATATAAATCGCTGACCATATAACAAATTAATCAGTCACAGATATGTAAATTTTACTCCTGTCTAACTAGTTTGGTAACAGTTAAATTGCTAACTAACTATTTACGTCTATACTACCTACAGAACCATCTAGTACAGCAGTAGTAAGAAATATTAAATTAGAGATAATAACTGAACTATTACCCCAATTTGAGATCCAATGTCTCATATTTATAATAATTTAATACGTGAAAACTCAGAATAGTCTTTTTAACTAGTTTCACTCAGTTCACAGAGTGTCGTCAAATCTGTATAGCTGTGAATGGCGCAAGTAGTAAATAAATTTAGCTTCTTACCTTTAAATGAGTTTTTGTAATTGATCAATCAACACAGACATTTCTATGTCAAATATACAATACTGATTATATTGATCATTGTTTGAGGTAAAAAATGTACATCACTCTTCATAGTTAATTCGCGAGCTTGTTACTATCAAATACTTCTGAGCTTCTATAGCCACAAGGTATGTTTATTACAACATTAGCATAGAGACTTATACTATATCCAGGGAGCTGAGAAACTGATAAGATTTACAGTACAACAGTGCTGCATGGAAGAAATCAAAATTGTATTTGTGCTTATATTTACGCTTATACTCCGGTATTTCTATACCAATAACAGTTCACCTATAGCAGAGCTATAAGCATGACGATTAACATTAAATTGATTGACTGATTCTACTATGCCACTGTAGTTGTAGAGGTGGGAGTCCAGCAAGCAGGTGGAGAAACTGAACAAGGAGCTTTCGCAGTATCTTTGCAGTTATTGGCAAGACCATAATAGTGAGTCCATTCAGAGCTAGCTAGGCTACCAACCATCACTATTCCCTTGAAACCTGACTCAAGGAGAGTTGCCAGTGGTTGACAAATGTTTTAAATGTAGTGGAAAGATATAGAAATCATCACGCTTTCAAATGGAGAGGGTTCCCAATACAGAGGACCCAGGCCAATCACCACCACAGGTACTACCAGGAGCGTGTGTATCCATTATCCACCCAAGATCTTCTGCTGTGACTACCATTCAAAAGCCTGTTTTTAAGCAACACTGGTTGATTCCAAAATATATTTAGGATGACATATAAACTTTAGTTTGCCATCCATGTGTCTTTCTCATTAGGTCTGTGTTTCCAGGCACAATGCAAGATGCTGTTCCCTTGAAAATAACACCATCACATCTCAGGGATTACAGAGCCTATGCCGTTGGAGACCTCAGTAGACGGGTCAGCTCCACTATTTAGTGGAGTGTTCAGGGGAGTTACTGTTCAGGGGAGTGCACCTGGGTCCATTCTGACAATGTTCTGGACCCCTTGCACCACCACTGCTCACATCACCTAGCACCACACAGTCTAGGTTGTTCATTTACTCATTGTTCTGTCACCCTATGAGTGGCTACTAGGTGCATGAAAAGTGGTAACAAACTCCAAGTCCCAGTAAACCATGCTGATAGCTTCACCCTTGATGTCTTGTGATGGTGCACTGTCTTGACCAAAATACTACCACCTACAGTTCATATTCTAGTGCATTAAGGATGCGATGTGTTGGGATCATGCACTCACTTTTTCCAAACCATCTTGCTCCATTATTTCCGTATGCCATGCATTCCTAGTCAATTTATATAAAGAATTCTCTGTTTAAGTCCTTTCTTTCTTGTCAGTTACAAGTTTAGATTCAGACTTTCAAATCCAGTTCTCAATTGTGTTTTGGGTTCATGTTTCATATGTGTTAGTTCATTCCCATCCTGTATCACATTTATACCTTGTGAATTGTAAATTCATGCACAAGTGCCTAGGTTCTGTCTCATTATAGCCAATTTAGGACACTCCTGGAACTCATTAGAGTGCCTTTCTCTTAGAAATAAAAGTGCTACATTTCCCCCATGTAACATATACATAGGATATTCTTAATGCTCAGATTGTTAAGGTGACAGCATATACTTTGGATAGTCTTTTTTATTGCAAACATGGCTTTTAACACAATACACTTGTGCATACACAGTTGCTTTCTCTGTTATATATATATATATATATATTGGGACTTTGAAGGCTGTCAATTTTTTTCTTCTTGCTTTTGTGTCTATGTTGTTGGGCTGTACATAAATGTAAAAATAAACACTGATTCCCCTGACCTCGATAGGTTACACGTCTGCACCGTGGTGTCTGTCTGACTTTGCAGCAGTGTGTAGGTGGCACTCTGGAGACTAAGCATAGAGGCTTGTACAGTATCCAGAGTTGCTGAATAACCAGTAAGACGAGAACAGTACTGCAGTAAAGAGATCTGAGACATTCCTTTTCAGTGTTTTTTTTATTTTTATTTTATTATTACAGGGAATGAGACCCACTTCACTTTATTTCACTTTAAAAAAAACAACCAGTGCTAAATCAATTGTATGGTAACTTAATTTGTGATGTTACAAATTATATTACAGGATACATCTTAAGGATTAGATTTGTAAAATGTTGTTGATCCCCCATAATCTTTCCTGGGCTATTGGTGAACATGGTTTTGGCCACCATTAGCTTCTAAGAATTTTCTAATTTTTTATTTACCCCTGTGCTTCTCAAAATGAATCCTTCATCTTTTCCAATCTAATCTGAGAACAGTCTTGTTTTATACATGACATGCAGTAAGATGTTGCAGTTTACTGCATATGTGATGTATGATATTTTACCAACCCTAAGACTTATTAGTTGTAGTCTTAGTAACTTTCCTTATCATTATAAGAGTAAGGAAAGGCCACAGTTTGAATATTATCTATCAATCAAATTGCACCAAGCTTTGCAGTTGTTTTCACGATAATCAAGACTTTATTTATGTCACGATTTAACGCTGACCTTAATTTAATATGAATTTAGATTATATTAAAATCCAACTAAAATGTCACTAATAGATTCATCATAGATATTGGAATGATATCATAAGTGAGGTGAATCAAATATTTCAATACGACTCAATATATGCATATATTAGGTATATTCCAGTAAAAAAAGTTATTATGCTATTTAAAAAATTATGCTATTTTTCAAGTGAAACATTAATAAAAAATATAACAACTGACCCAAAAATGTACTTTTTGCTTTTTAGATGAATCTAGTTTGGCATTTTTTTTTATGTTAAAAATAAATTATCATACAAGGCATGATTTTACTTGCAACCACACCCAGTTTCTACACAAATATGTCTGGCCTCTATCGTTTAATGCCTGTGAGGTTTGCTAACAATGTCCTTGTGTTCAATCTTCCAGAGCTTGCAGGTTTACCGACGTAGAAACACCATCCAGCTTTACTGCATTTCAAAGCTTTTCTGAGATGGGAGACCACCTGTACTAGGATTGCAGTGTCTGGGGAATAAGAAGCGTATGCTTAATCAGGCTGAGGTCAGTTGAATATATGAAATTCAAAAAGTAGGAGGAAGCTGAATGATTTTTTTTTTTTTAGGATTACTTATTAAAAGTAATCTTAAACTGAAAGGAAAACTTTATCCAAAAATCTTTTCCACTGGCATTCTCAAACTGATTCTGTCTCTCACACAAATAAACCCTATCATTATTTATTGACCTCCACTTTAGCTAAGTGAATATCAATAAATTATTATTTATTCAATAATTGCATGATGAACAGCATGCAATTATTATTGATTGAATCTCATAATAAAGTGGTTTCTTTACATAAGCCTTAATACCAAATAGAACAAAGTAAAGCAGTTAGGTTTAATTTAATCTGGATTAAATGAAAGCCGGGTTCTCCGTCCCAGTTTAAGCCTGTCCCTGGACCAAAAGCCACCGATTTTCCATCAAATGTTTAGCATGAGATTAAGGTTAATCCTGGGTCCAAGATCCTAGCTCTGGAGATTTTCTATAAAGAAGCTCACAGTAGCACAAAGTCTCCTTTCTTTTTGTAATCCCTGACTATGTTTGCCTGAATGAAAGTGGCACATGCAGTGGAGCCTTTTAGAAGCTGGCTTTAATTTCATGCCAGACACAACATGTCTGTTCTCCACCTGTTTCTTCTGCATGACAGCTGAGACGATTTTTACATTCTACTCTTGCACCAGGGGTGAAGGTATGCTTATGGATAGGGTCAAATGTGCATTCTGCATTTGTGACATACTCTCTTTATAGTCATACTAGATTAGTAGTATACTATACTAAGCTGCACTGAAAATAGTGATAACACTGAACCTACACAGCAAACTGGAGTTCAATATTCTGGAGTTAGATATAAACTTTGCCAAGTTTGGTCACTTTCTGACTTAGACTACAGCCAGTGTTTAAAGTTGCTCTAAATATTTTGGTGTTCATCTTTCCTCTGCCCGGCTCCGTTATCTTGGACTTTGTTGTGAGGAGGGTAAAAGTTTAATTCAAAAGGGAAAAAGTTTACTTTAATAAACAATTTTATGCTGTGAGGGATTTTCAGAGAATACAGCTCTTGTTTGGAAGTAGTAGCTCAGTGTTTAAGGCATTGCACTACTAATCTTTGTTGTTAGTTTGAATCCCAGGTCCACCAAGCTGCCTATTCTGGGCCCCTAAGTAAGGCCCTTAAACCTCAGTTGGTCAGTTGTGTAAATGTAAGTCACTCTGGATGATGGTTTCTACCAAATGCTGTAATTGTATTTGTGGGTTTGTTATTTTTGTAATTATTTTGGCCTGAAAGCATTTTAGTGTTTTGATTTTTTAAGACCATGAAAGGGTTATTATTTAAAAAAAAAAAAAAAACCCTAGTTAGGAGGTCAATTTTATTCTATATGTTAGTAGAATTTCAACTCCACAGGAGTTTAGTTTTAACTCCTGAAAAGAACTAAAATATCAACTCCCAGAAAAGAGTTAAATAGTAATAAATATTAATAAATAATTACGCCAGAATTTGCTGAGTAGCATATTGTTTAGCAATTTACATTTACATTAACAAAAGAATTAAGTCAAGATGTGGTTTCAGGGCTTTGTTTATACCAGACTACAGACTTGGTTAAGTAAAACAAAGCACTTTATATTTTGGTGAAAAATTGATACAAATTTTCACTGTAGTTAATCAGGTATGAATTGTGTAGTGTTGAATGGTGCTTCTTATGTTTTGTGCTAGCGCTATACAGCTAATGTAATTAATAAGCAATAGAATATTAAAATCGTTGCTGATGGTTTAGGATGTTGTACTATTTACTGTAACCTAGAAAAATTAATTGGGTAGCTAAATTGCGAATCACTATTGTACTTACAGCAAGTAAACCCTGCCTCTGAAAGTTTGATATTGCTGTAATGTGGATGAAATTTCAACAAACTTTTATAAAACACAAACAAACCAACAAAACATGAATGTTAGCTTGGCAATGCTTTTTGACGTTAAAATAAATTACGTTAAATTTGCTTAACACTATGGTTCCAACTCAGATATAATGATACCAAACTGTTCCACTGCATATTGCAGTGCTTATTATTATTTTATTTTATTTTATTTTATTTTGTTTACCACCGCAGAAACAAAGGAAAGGTTAATACTCTTACTTCTGAAGGTTTTGGGTTTTGTGGGTCTTTATTCAAGAAAGCATCCCACAATGCATTTCATTTTTGCTGGGTGTCTCCCATTTTGGACCCAAATTACTGTACACAAAAATGCTGATTGCATCGGACCTGAATTAGTTGTCTGCCTGCACCATGATCTCAGGCTGACTTTGCAGCAGCAGTGTGTAGGTGGAGGATGGAGATTTATAGTCTCTGGTCCAGGCTATGAGCTTTCTGCAGTGGTCATAAACATTAATGAATGAACAAAGTAGTGGATAAGGCTACAGGACGACTGGCACCTCTTGGTAGCGAGCCACAAAAACGTCTACCAGGATTACATTGGTGAGATTGATGTTTTGTTTTGGGTTTTTTTGCCCGGTAAAGCGGCTAAATATTCCTTTATTATTCACAGTTATACTCTAATACTTATAAATTCTAATACTTTCTTTAAAAATAAGGAAAAACAGATATTCTTCTTTTTCTGCTCGTGAACAGCATAAAGATGACTCATATCAGGTTGAAGGTAAGATGTGCAGCATAGCATTGCACAGAGACAGACAGGCAGGCAGTTTTCTGTTTTACCAACAGTCCGATTGTTTTGTTGGAATGTTTGCCAGAGCAGCCAAAACACAGCATGGCTTTTGACCAATGCAGTCTGTGAATAACGTCAGCCAAGTCTTCGGACTCAAAAACAAATCTGAGAATTTTTTTGCATCCCTGAGTAATAGTTTCTTAAACTCTTTCCAAAACAAAAAAAAACATACTATCCTGTACCTTGACAATGGGGTGGTGCATTCAAGAGATGCAAAGGCAACAGACTTTACCTTAAGGTAAATAACAGCAAAACTGTCACAAATCCACCATTTTTTTGTCAGCACACTATCAGACAGAAAAAAAGCCTACTAATATTTACCCGCTTGGATGGCACCCTGAAGGGCAGATCTATTGTACCTTTAGTAGGCCTATGTACACTATCTTATACCTAGAAAGTTGCATGTCATGCTTGATTTACTGAAAATGAAATACCATGAAATAAAATATATCCACATTTCCAGGGAAAGGATATATATTAAAGTTATAACCTATGTACCAGAAATGGTGCCTTCCCAGAGTGAAGAAAAGCTACAGTTTAGTACCATTTATTTCTTAGAGTAAAAGATGTACAAATAAAATATCTTCCAATGTATTTTACAGTCACTGTAACAAAAAAGGTTGCATAAAATATATATTAGAATATAACAATTCCTTCTCATTGAAGGCATATTTATGAGATTGATTTGGATGTATATACCTACATTGGCTATGTGTATATATGTAGACTAAGAAAAGCACAACCTGCATTTTGGTGATAGATATTATCCAAGCATAATGATCTGTATAAGATTCAAATTTCAAAGTGAAACTTGTAAAAGCCATAGCAAAGGATCAAAGCAGAAAAATCTGTATCAGATTGTTTGATCTTACCTATGATGAGGTGATGAAGAGGAGGAGCAGGCATGATTGCGCACACAACACCGGATGCACAATCAGAGAGAGATTTAGAAAGATATCCTTTGATACGCTGGTGCTTTCCTAATGCACTAAAAGCACAGCACTAAGGGACATGCTGTGCATCTGAAGGTGCGGGATGAAGATTAAAGGAGCGTCTGCAGCATCCCAGTGACCTCGATGTGCAAAAGCATGACTGCGCAAAGATTTCACAAAAAACACACTCGCATCTATCAAGACTTGTGAAAATTCTGGATTGCTCCAAAGCCTGCGGCTGGTATGCTTAAGTACAGGGGGTATATTCTGGATGATTTGCCCCTCCTTCGACGCTCTAATGTTGTGAGAAGTGCGCGTGAGTAGTGCTGGCCAAAGATTCAAAGAATCGACTCGCGAGATGAACCGACTCTTTAGAAATTACAACGTGCCGTTTGCTTTCGTTTGTTTGCTTTATATATATATATATATATATATATATATATATATATATATATATATATATATATATATATATATATATATATATTTTTTTTTTTTTTTTTTTCTTCCACTGTGTTAAAGTACCTATCTGTACGATGCTAAAAAAGAAAAAAAACATTACACGGTTATATGGTGTATTATTCTATATTATTTTTATATTATATTTCTTTTTTTAGACGCACATATAACGTTAATTACACAACTTGAGTGTAGGTTTAATTTTTTTTTTTTCAAACGTCGCCTATGATATTTCCTTTTAGTTATGAATCAGACGAATCGAACGGAATTCAATTCATTCGCGTTTGTTCAAACCGCTTTGTTCGAAAGAATCGATTCCGAGAAGTGAATCGGAATGTTCATCAATATTGAGATAGCTTTACGAGCCCGCATTGCACTATATGGACACGTACTTAGAAATTCTTAACTACTTGATGAAAAAAGGAATTTTTTTTCATGATCAATGTAGAACATCTTTAAGATCATTTACAGCAACCATCAGAAATGTATAAGTAATAAGTAATAAGTAAATAAGTAATAATAAACGTGTTATTAAACCACACGTGCGCCCCTTAACTCATACCTTGTTAAAGCACCTTTTGCTTCTAATTTCAGTTTTTATTGGGTTTTTTTTGGTTTTTTTAAGTCTCTGACTGGACTAGTCCAAAACTATTAGCTTCTTATTCTGAAGCCATTCCTTTGCTGGCCTGTATTTGTGCTAAGGGTTGTCATAAGAGCACATTCATTTTCATGCAGATTTCTTACCAAAATAGTCTGATATCCATGATTCCCCCTATTATTACTAGGGCTCCAGCTAAAGAGTCAAGTAGCTTTTATTGTCATGTGAACCATATATAGCTGTTGTAGTACACAGTGAAATGAGACCAGGGTGCTACATAAAACAAAGACAGAGCTATAAGGACTTAGTAAGTTAGTCCTAGATACATAAAGTGCATCTGTGCAACCTGGTGCAAACAGTGCAGGACAAGACAAACAAGACAGTGCAGGACAAAAGACACTGCAGGACAAGACAGACAAGACAGAAAGAGTGCAGGATAAAAGACAGAAAGACAGTGCAGGACAAAAGACAGAAAGACAGTGCAGGACAAAAGACAGTGCAGGACAAAAGACAGTGCAGGACAAAAGACTGAAAGACAGTGCAGGGCAAAAGACAGAAAGACAGTGCAGGGCAAAAGACAGAAAGACAGTGCAGGATAAAAGGCAGTGCAGGACAAAAGACTGAAAGACAGTGCAGGGCAAAAGACAGAAAGACAGTGCAGGGCAAAAGACAAGAAGACAGAAAGACAGTGCAGGACAAAAGACAAGAAGACAGAAAGACAGTGCAGGACAAAAGACAAGAAGACAGAAAGACCATGCAGGACAAAAGACAGGAAGACAGAAAGACAGTGCAGGACAAAAGACAGAAAGACAGTGCAGGACAAAAAATAAAAGACAATACATAAAAGACAATACACAAAAACAGTGCAGACCAGTGTAAATACTGTAAGTTCAATCAATATTATGTGTGCAGAAATACTAGAATAAAGTATTAGTATTATAGCAGCAGTTACATGAGGTAATGTAAAGCATTGTGCAAAACAGCAATCGACTGAAATGTGAGACAGCATGTGCAAAGAGCAAAAACAGTGTGCAAAACAGCAAGTAAACAGTTTGATGTAATGGTGCTATAGACATGGATATAAATTGGAAGAGTGAGAGAGAAGCAGCCCTGAAGATTGATGCTGACAACACCACTGCCATCACCACCACCACCAGGCTAGACACCCTTCCCCATAGCTCATGTGACATGTGAAGAATGAGATTGTTGTCAAATGCAGTGAGACCAGAACTTGCTAGACATTCATCTACCTACATTCATGTTGCTCCATGATGTCTTAGTCTTGTTAATTTGGGGGCAATTTTGGAGGTGATGCCACAGTGATGCCAAATTTGTCTACTTTCTGATATCCTTTACAATGTTCCATGCTTTATCTAATGATTTGTAAATTGTTTTGTATCCCTCTCCTGATCAGTACCTTTCAGCAGTGAAATCCAGTACATGCTTTATAAGCTCCTTCCAGACAACAACTTCAGCCGCCTGTTGAAACAGTTGATCTTGATTTGGGGTTAGTCAAAAATAATAGATACACGAGTCTAAATCTGACTGATTCATTCTGATCACATACCCCATTATAAAATAGTGTGCATACTTTTGTAACAGGTTAAAAAGATCTGATATGATTTCTAGTAGCTTCAAAACTTTTACATCAGAACAACTACTTTAGCATATTTTTATATCCAATGTATTTATTCTACTATGTTGTCTACATTGAGGAAACCTCATAATTCCACCACTATACTTTTCTTTAGTTGCTTAAAAAGCCTAGAACAGACCAAATAAAATTAATACCTGCTCAATAAGTCACAAATTATAAATAAAACATTACAATTTAGCCCAAAGGGGGCACGGTGGCTTAGTGGTTAGCACGTTCGCCTCACACCTCCAGGGTTGTGTGTGTGGAGTTTGCATGTTCTCCCCGTGGCTCGGGGGTTTCCTCCGGGTACTCCGGTTTCCTTCCCCGGTCCAAAGACATGCATGGTAGGTTGATTGGCATCTCTGGAAAATTGTCCGTAGTGTGTGATTGCGTGAGTGAATGAGTGTGTGTGTGCCCTGCGATGGGTTGGCACTCCGTCCAGGGTGTATCCTGCCTCGATGCCCGATGACGCCCCGTGACCCGAGGTAGTTCAGATAAGCAGTAGAAAATGAATGAATGAATGAATGAATTTAGCCCAAAACCTGTCAATTGTAACATGCTCTGAAGTGATGTACTGTAGGACAGAAGAAGGTGGAAAAAAAATTCAGGATTTGAAAATAAATTTAATTTTGTTACTTGCATACTTAATATTACTTATTATTATTATTATTATTGTTCTTAAATACATATTACTTTGGGGTATTTTACATTGAGTCTCATGGAAAAGGAGAAAAAAACTTTACTTATATTTTCTACGTACTGTTCACATTCATCTGCTGAATTTCTTCTTACATGTAGGTATTTATAAAGTTTTAAGACACCACTTGTATAATCGCAGTACTTTTTCAACCCATGGAAAAGAAAACACTAACCATGCACTCAGCTTTTTTTGCTAATAAAGCAATCAATAAAACTAACAGAATTAATCAACATATAATATATTAAAATATTTAAAAACATTGTTGTAACAGAATCCTGAATGATTGTAGCCCGTTACTGTCCGAGCAGGTAGGAATTTTTCATCTCATTTAGAATCCCAGTTCACGGATTCAACCGTTTTAAAAACTCTAAAGCCGTTAACATTCGTTATCAAGGGCACTTAAACAAACATGCTTAGTGATCTTAATAAATTTGAGTGCACCTCGATAAGCTTCCTAGCTGGTGATCAGTATATTGTATACACAAGTTTACGCAATATCAAGGACTCAAATCCCAGTGACATGTCTACATACTCATATTGTAAATCATCAGCTTTGACCTTTATCAACAAGCAGGAACAATATCTTACTTTTTTCTACGTAGCTGATTTAAAAAAAAAAAAATCTCAGAGTTTGTTTGCCATCGTTTCCAAGCTGAGAGGCTTCAGACAGAATCAGGCCCATTAAGGGAACATGGTGAGCATCGATGCTCCCTGTGGTGTGTTAGAGAGTGAACGTTCCAGTACACCGGGAGGATTTTGCAGTTGAGAAAGACCTTAAAACAGCCAACTCCCTGATCAGTCCTTGGGCTGTTAAAGTAGATAGCTGATTGAGAGACACTTCTTTTGCTACGGATTGATCCTCACTCTTGCTAAATCAGGGTGTGTGTACTGGGCTAGACTACAGTCTGAGCCAGAAAAGTATATAAACAAAAGAAAGAAGAACTTGTAAAACACTGGCTGTAGTTCAGCAACACTAGCTTTTGTTTTAGAGCTGCAACTATTAATGTTTCTGTAATAGATTCTTCTATTAGGATGTACTGTGGCCAATAAAGCCCAATATATCTTTAGATAAAGATCTTGACAACATTTGGTGAACAAAGATTGCAATCCAACAGTGTGTTGTGTGTACTTGGGGACAGTATTAATAATTAAGAATCGGTTTAACCTTTAAACTGCATTAGCAACAATTAAAAATCACCAGGAGAATGAATTACCCAGAATTCAACCCAAATCTGAACATTTGTTAAAAGCAAGAGAAAAATCTGGAATCTAGAAAAATCCATCTGGCACATAACATGCTATAAAGTCTGTCATAGCAAATCACAGGACGATTTACTCCAAATTATTTCAGGGCAAGGGAACGTTTTATTTTAGAATATGGTACACATCTTTTCACAATAACCAATTCTACACATCCAGGACATTTCTGCATTTGACAATAGAAAATACACAAAACAAAAAAAAAAACAAAAAAAAAAAAAACAACCATACCATCTGTTTGCTAACAAGCGAAAGCGAAAGCAAAAACGATGAAGATCGAAGCGCGACATCTCTCTGAACGATCAAATAACTCTGTCCATATCAGAACTCCATTTCCACACCGTGTGACGATCCACAGGAACATATTTACACGTCCACAAGATTTTTCAAATACAATCCGTATGCAGCACGTGACTTAAAACTGCTGCATGATCAGCTTCTTCTTTGCATCATGGGAGAACTTGTTAGAGTGGAACAAGTCGCTGTCATAAAACGCAGACAAGCTGTGGATGTTGATCTGTCGAGCCTATGAAGGGAAATGCTTCACTTAGTAAAGATAATGACGACCAAATACATGGTACAGGGTAGCTTTCACTAGCCCGTTGAATTATCTAATAAATATAGGATTTGTCCTAAACACATCAAAAACTGCCTTTATATTCTACATCAGAAAAATGTAACGTGTAATACGACATGTAACATGATCACATGACATAACCGCATATTATTCAGCGGTAGAACACGTCGTCCTGTCAGTTACCTTGTCCACCAGGTCTTTCTCTGGGATCTCGATCACGTCTTGCTGCACTCCGTAGCGGTTGCGCTGGTAGGACACCTGCTCGGCCACCAGTTGCTTCAGGATAAACAGCAGCAGCTCGTTGTTGTCTCGCCTGAAAGCCAGGTAGCGTGCGAACGTCTGGAAGATAACAGACACCAGTCAGTAAACCCCAAAACAAAAACAAAAAAGCAAGAATTTGGAAAAGAGAAATAATGGAATCAGTAATATAATATAGGAATCTTATGACTTGTGTTGCTGTATTTAGGGTTACAACAGAATTAAACACGGACATTTTTATTCTGCATTATAAAATGGCTACTGCCCCTTTTGGCAGTAAAGAATTCACAAAAAAAAAAAAAAAAAGAATAAAGCACCTCGAGGAACCCTGCTTTAAAACGTTTAACCTCTAGCGCCAAACTGCTTTTATCGACTGCACATTATGCCAGTGCTGAACGGGTGAAAAAGCAAACAAGCAACGTATTGACATGCATTTAAATGCAAGAACGCTGACTTCACTCTGCTGACCGGACAAACCCCAGGGTAAAAACGCAAGTGCTCTTACACTGACTGGTTTGTGGCCCAAGGTTGATCCTAGCAGCAAGAGACACTTGTCTATCATATTGATAGAAATTTTGTTCCCATAGTCAGCAGAAGGCAGAACTTTGTGGTAGATTTATCAGGGTTCCCACTCTTTTTCAGAGATCATTTAAACTGTATTTCATTTTCCACTGCTGTTTTTCTAAATGTAATGTATTTCACTGAAAATTATGTGTATACCTCAGATGTGTCAGTCAGGGTTCCCACTCTTTTTCAGAGATCATTTTCCAGGACTTTTCCAGGACATTTCAAATTTAGCAAAAAAAAAATACAAGGCTCACAGATTCACGGCCTAAAGTAATATGTTCTTCTCTCCAGAAGTCTTAAAGACAACATACAGTTTATGGCTGTTACTTAACTATACTTTTAAAGACAATTTGTCATGTGAATGAAATTTCAACATTTATAAAATAAAAAGACAGCACATATTAATACCCTTTCCTTTCTCAGGCCAATGCCGTCATGCATGCTTTAGTTTGCTGTGCATTCCCCTTGCACATGATATTCAGATTAACAAGGTTAATATAACCTGCTGACCCGTCACCATTTGCTGAAAACATTCGAGCACTTAAACCATTCCTAGCACCTGAAACCGCCAACACAAGACTGCGTCATCCGTCACAGCGAGATTAAACAGCATAACAAAAACCCGTCAAAACTCAGCGTCCCTGAACAGAGCGCTTTCTGTTACTAACGTTAATTGTTTCGACCAGTTGTAAACTGTTCTTTAAAGGATCAAGAACATTTAAAAATAATAATTTCCAGGACAACAAGAACAGGACTGGAACATTGGTCATTAATTTTCCAGGACATGTGGGAACCCTGTTTAAGCATGAATTCTAAACAGCAAAACAATGCACAATGATCTATTTGATCATCAAAAGGTCATTTTGGTTCAAATACAAATTGGATTTCTGGGAAAGTCACCTCTTTGCTAGCTTTTTGTTTTTAAGCCAGAAATTTGCCAGAATGCAGTTAAGGGTAGAAGGGTATTAAAAAGGTGCCCTAAGCTCATTTCTTTCACACATTCTTACTACTAAATTTATTCCTAATCATGACCATACATTGGCACATAATCCACCGTATCAGTAGGAAGCTATATTTTAGGCCATGTCCACACTAATACGTTTTCGTTTGAAAACGTATATTTTTCTCTCCGTTTTGGCCTTTCGTCCACACTGAGACAGTGTTTTAAGTCAACGAAAACGTAGCTGTTGGAAGACGCTTTCCAAAGCGGATAAATTTGAAAACGCCGTCTTCGCGTCTTAGTGTGGACTGTGAAGACGGAGGCTTTTGAATACTATGACGCATTTTTAGTCATGTGATGCAGTCGAAAGTAAATAAACGCCTAGCGGAAATGACGCAGATTGAAGCTTTACTCATGCGCAGTAGGGAGATGTAAGCGTTTTCATACATTTCAGTGTGGAGGAGTGTGGTACAACTTTTGGAAAACGTTTGAAAATGATAATGTGGACGCGGAGCATTTTTAGACGTAAACTCCGTTTTCAAATATATCCGGATTAGTGTGGACATGGCCTTAATTGGTCAGAAAACGGATGAACAGATTTCTGCACCTTTCTCATGCTCCTCATCACGCTGAACTTCTGGGTGTCAATAAAGCTCTCCAGCATGACGCGTATAGCCATGTTGACGTCGTCCTCCTGTACATAATCACGGAGATGCATACGTGCGTGAGCCTCTGCCATTCGGATCATCGATTCAATGTGACGCACCGTAATCGGGATGCTGCCAGTAGCCTGTCACACAGAGAGAGAGAGAGAGAGAGAGAGAGAGAGAGAGAGAGAGAACTACATTAAAACACAAAAGATCAAACACAAGAGATCAAATGCAAACTAACTACACTGAGTGAAAAGGTCCCTAAGGATGAAATCAGAAACTTTGGTATCTAAACAACTCAGAATTAAGGGTGGAACCGTCAGTGGTGTCTTCGGGTATATATGTGTGTGTGTGTGTGTGTAGGTATGCATGTATATATTATACATACATATTATAAAGTGTGCAGACAATATTATGTTACCCTACAAAATAATAAGCAGTGAATTGAAAGCTGTTTAGGATTCGGCATAAAAGTAAATTAATACAGGATTCAACAAATAGGTACACAGATCACCTAAGAAAATGTTTTTTTTTTGTTTTTTTTTTAAACAACCAGGATATTACTCTATTATTAAATTCAGTGAATTTAACCATGCAGCTCTACTCTTAATGTCTCTTCTGTCTGACGCAGCATAAAATTACAGACTCCATGTTTAAATCCATTTTGAATAGAATTCTGAAGAAAGTCCTCTAACCATGGATTCTTTGCGGAGGTCGCTGTAGATGCGTGCCACCTTGTCCTGGTCCATCTGATTCAGTTTGGGACGCACGCGCTCCTTGGCGTAGAGGATGTACTTCCTGAGCAGCTCTTGAGGAACGGGTGGCACGTCTGACGAGTTGGGCAGTACCATCTCTTCCAGACTGGCCACACCGCCTTCCTTATTGCTGGGGTGATGCTTTATGTGGCTGCCCACCACGAAGCGCGCAAGCATCTCATCCTTTAGAGAAAGAAGGAAGGGGAAAAAAAGAAAAACAATTAATATTCAAAGTCCTACATGTAAAAGAAACAAGAGAACAGCAAGCCGTGTTGTGTGTCTCACCTGCACAGGATCCACAGTGTCTCTTACTACACACAAGATGTCAAAACGAGACACGATGGGCTCTGTCAGGTCCACGTTCTCAGAAAATGTGAGGGACGGGTCATATCGACCACCTTAAAGCAAGAGAGAACACAATACAAAGCTTATAACATAATAAAATGCTAGATTTTGAATATACACAAACAAAACTTATGAACTATTTACTTTTGTCTAATATGGCTATGAAACCACACAAAGTGACTGAACGGTCTGTTTTTGTTTTTTTTTTAAAGATCGCACTGATAAGACCATAAAACATTTATTAACTTACAATAAACTACAGCCAACGTCAGAAGTTAGCCGTTATATCCAGATTATTAACTTCTGTGCTAATGACATCATGAACAAACTGCACTTGATCTGGAACTTGAACTGGAACCTGCACTTGATCGACACACAGTGGCATTCTAACAAAGACGAGGGTTCAATCATTTTCCCCCCACAGGCTTTAAGTGTTTTCTTTCACTTGACTGAGTGAAAATTGCCTGAAATCTTTTCTGATTTTACGAACGATTAACGAACACTGAATCACCTCAAATAGGGCTAATTGAATGTGAAAGCACTCAGCAGGATGTGTGAAAATATGATCCATTTTATATATAATAAGAAATAAGAACAAGAAAGTGACAAACAGAAATTTGTCTTGTAGCAGTTGTGTGTGCATTTAAAAAAAGTTATCAATAAGATAAGGGATTTCAGGGTGTAACTATTCACTTTAAAGGTGGGGTCTCCGTTGTTTGAAAGCCAATGTTGACATTTGAAATCACCAAAACAAACATGCCCCCAACCCAAATGGGTCCCACCCCTGTTTTGATAGCTCCACCCACACATACAAAAGATAAGTATAACCCAAGTATAACCCAGACAAGTATTACAGCAGAACCTGTTGGGGCAGCTGACCGAGGGTATATTTTTATCAATAAATGAACTCAGTGAGTAATACTATGGTAATACAAATGTGTTTTTGTAGTACTGTGTGTTGTACCGTGAAAGGTTTATCTCCGTTATATGCAGAAGACGTTCAGATCTCTCCAGCGCTAGAAAGCTGATCCTATATTAACACGGGTCCTACTTCTTGCCTTATCGTAAGCCATTCTTCACTTTCTTTGATTTTATCCGCCATGTTAATGTTAAAACAGCTTTCTGCTAATGTCACACATGCGCACTGAACACTCTCTCCGCCCATATTGACAAGACACGCCCCTTTCTGCTCATTGGCTACACGTTTGTTTTGTTTTTGTTTTGTTTGGTGGCCCAACTCAGTTTTCTGAAGCATTTCTCAAACAACGGAGACCGCACCTTTAACTATTCTGCTTTCTGCCTATTAAATGCCTGAATAACAGCTGAGAACTTCATACTGTTCTGAAAAATGATCTGTGAAATGATCTGTGAGATGAAATGTTCTGAGAAGCAGCACATAAACCAGTCCTAAGTGTAGAAATAAAGTTAAACTGGATCAGTGATCCAATCACTCACTCCTTGCTTAAAACTATGGTACGCACCGATTGGGTTAGAAGCAGCGATTACGGTGCATCGGGCCTGCAGGGATGTTACAATGCCGGCTTTGGAGATGGAAATACTCTGCTGCTCCATCGCTTCATGAATACTAGTGCGGTCCTGATCGTTCATCTGTGTAACAAGCAAATGTTAGACTTTGTGAATCTGTACGGAATGATAAGGACTTATATAGATAAGGACTTCTGGTGAAAGTAAAACCAGCACGATTATATAACTGTGAATCCAAAGACCATTTAAACTTTTGCTTATTGTAATAAAATCACCACATATATTTATCCATCTATACAAGGGGCTCACCTTATCGAACTCATCAATAAGACAGACTCCTCTGTCTGCCAGGACCAGAGCCCCAGCCTCCAATGTCCACTCCCGGGTAACGGGGTGTCTCTGGACGTAGGCCGTTAGACCCACGGCTGAGGCACCCTGTCCCGTCGTGAACACCGCACGGCTCGCCACCTTCTCCACATACTTCAGAAACTGGGACTTGGCTGTGCCTGGATCTCCACACAACAGCACGTTGATGTCGCCACGTACTTTATGCTTCCCTCCTACAGACAAAGCAAATTAAATGTAAGAAATTAAAAGATAAATCAAAATAAATACCCTGAATTACATACAGGCCCAAAACCAGAGCTTTATATGACAAGAGAAAGCCTTCAGTGGCAGCTTCAGCAGACTTCGTCATGAATAGGAAAGTTCAAATTATCTCTCAAAGTGTAAACATGTATAAGATATAACAAATACAGGTAACGTAAGACTGAAGAGACGTACATTATTCTTCAGTGATGCAACAGTATAAAACACCCTCACTGTGTTTTAAAATCTGTTTCCATAACAGAACTTCAGAATATTGTGAGGTAAATTAGGTCTGGTATCTGCTGAAATCCAGGTTTACAGGTTACAAAATGCTATAAATAACCCACCTGGATTCTTCGACTCGCCACCAAACAGCGCAAGAGCCAGACCTCTCTTGATATCTTCATGGCCGTAGATGGAGGGTCCGATGCTGGCGAATATCTGCAAAAATCAAACATAACCCAGTTAAAAGTCACACCGAAAACCCTCCATTATACAGTGCAAGAAACAAGGTAGACAAGGTTGACTAGCTGTATATTTTAGTATAGGTTCTGTGCTCACTCACCCTCTCTCCAACACGCTCGTCCTTGGACAGAGCCACGATGGCCTTCACGTCCTCATCGGTGAGCTCTGCCACGGCCACTCGCTCATCTTTCCTCACAATGTGATTGGCCAGGATGACGGTGGCAAAAACAGGAAAGCCGTTAGCCATGTTCAGAGAGCCATCGTAGTTGTTGTGGTAGATGCCCGTCAGCTCCTAAGAAACAAATTCACATTAAATTGTCATTTTCTTAATATCCTTTCCACATCATAAACCACGTAACCATTACGTACTTTAATGGGCACTGACCACCACAGTTTAACTGTTTGTTTCAAATGAACTTACAATTTCATCTCCAGGCTTGCAGCTGTCTACCAGGTCAGCCAGAAGGATCGCGTCTTTGGACCGGGGCAGACGGCCAGCCGCTACTTTGCCAGGACTCTCCTGGATGGTGATGCGCTGGTAGTTCTGGTACACGGTCTGTGGAAAGAACGCTTACACTTAACCTAGCCTTTCACAAGATTGGCTCAAGCAGCGATTAAAAGAATTTCTGACTTTGATCATAATCAAGACATTCATTCATTCATCTTCTACCGCTTATCCGAACTACCTCGGGTCACGGGGAGCCTGTGCCTATCTCAGGCGTCATTGGGCATCAAGGCAGGATACACCCTGGACGGAGTGCCAACCCATCGCAGGGCACACACACGCTCTCATTCACTCACGCAATCACACACTACGGACAATTTTCCAGAGATGCCAATCAACCTACCATGCATGTCTTTGGACCGGGGAAGGAAACCGGAGTACCCGGAGGAAACCCCCGAGGCACGGGGAGAACATGCAAACTCCACACACACAAGGTGGAGGTGGGAATCGAACCCCCAACCCTGGAGGTGTGAGGCTAACCACTAAGCCACCCTGTCCCCCATAATCAAGACATGATCATGTTAATAGCTAGAGGAATTTTATTCACTATTGATGCATAGCTTTCTTGAGCATATTTTGTGTATGGTGATTCAAACACAGTTGCCATACAATCAATCAGTTTAAAGCATGGAAGCTCGTCATCCTCATGCTCAAGTACAAGTACAAACCTGCTCCATGTTGATTTCGAATGGACCAAGAGACTGACATTCTGGACAGGAGCCTGGCTTCACTTCCTGATTCTGTGATTGGAAAAAGGGTCCGAGGATGAAGTTACACTTGTTACAGTTGTATTTGACCATGCCGAGCTGGGGCAGAACTCCCGTACAGCTGGTTACCACACCGCTGGTTCGGATCAGCTGGTTCAGATGGAGCTGCCTACAAACAGCAACAAAAAAATAAATACACTGAATTTTTTTTTAATTAACCTTTATATTGTATTAAGGCACAAGGCTTTAAAAATTGCATGAAATCAGGCCATGCTTCTATTTCTTTTGTCTAATATTTAAAATCACAGAATTTGTGAACAGAGATCAGACAATATCGCACAAGCTCCGATAATCCCCCCATTGAAAAATTTCAATTTGATGAATATTTAAATTAGATAGCGACTTTCTGCCAAGATTATATTTCATAAGAGAATGTGGCCACAGACACTTTCGACCAGTCTGTAACCCCAAAAGGCTTTATATCATTTAAGATAACTCATTCTGTCTATATTGTATCTCATCGTCTGCATTGTTTTCTTGTATAGTTTGTATAGTATAGGGTTATTTATGTCTGTACTTTTGAGAGTCACAAACTGCTGGAACCAAATTCCTTGCGTGTGTCAACACACTTGGCCAATAAATCTGATTCTAAATGACACGCAACAGAAGCCACTGTACCTGAGCGAACGTAGCTCCTCTACTAGAGGCAGGTTGCCAATACGCACATGGATCTCATGGGCTATACGATCATATTTGGGGTACATGGCCAGTACCACTTCTTTCGCGGCTTCATCAAAGATCTTCAACATCTCAGCGGGTGCCTCGGGAAGAAAGTAAGCCAGGACGTGCTCTCTTGAGGCCAACTCCTCATAGTTAACCAACAAGCTCTCTTTGTTTTCTAGAAGTGAACAATAACGGTAATTAAAAACAAAAGGTACTGAAAAGAGACCCCAAATTCTCTCATACGACCAGGAAGGGTGAGGGCTATAACGCACTCAAAGCCAGTCGCAAATCCTGTACTGTCAAAATAATAATGCTGCCATTTAATAAAATAAATAAATAAATAAATAAATAAATAATAATTTAAAAAAAAAAAAAAAAAAAACCTCCATTATAATAAATTACCTTTGCACATGTCGCTGATCCTCTCCTTGAATACGTTGTGGCCGTGCTCATCCACATGCGTTCGTAGAAAGTTCTTGAAACGGTGGTAGATTTCCAAGCGTGGGGCAGCCATGGATACCCATTCCCGCACCGAGTGCCCCTTCATATCCTCCAGGTTCTCAATACTCTCAATCATCTCTTCATCCTCGCCTTCAGCACCAGCTCCTTCTGCGGCACGCTCTGCCTGGCGCCGTCGCCTTTTCGATGGCCGCTCATCATCCTCATCTTCGCTATCTGAATGAAGAAGATAAAAAGGTCAGGAGAATCCATATGTTTGGCCTGAGCACTGAAGTCTTGCATTCTTAAGATGTGCACTTATATAAGATGATGGTGCACTGTTCTAGTAGAGTTATATGGTAGTTTTGAACTGTATGACTTCTACTGCATTTTGCTCAATCCGTTTTTGTTTTTTTTTCCCCCCAACAGTATATTTCTAAGCCAAAGTTATCTAGCTAATGATACAGCTACAGCCAAGAATAAAGTGCTCCAGTCTCAGACACTGAAATGGTAGTTTGTCATCTGTGCAAATGCTGTGCATTAGTTCCTGTTCTTACAATGTTGTGTATTTACAGTACTGCCTTTGAACAGACCACTTTGAATTTTTGGCTGTTTATACATCAATTTATTATGCACATACCAGGATGTGGTACATATTCCAAATATGCATAGACATATTTAAAACCGATTTACTGTATATATTTTTGTCCAGAGACAGAACTCACCATAGAGCAGTTCTCTCGGCATGCGGCCCACACCCAATCTTTTGTCCCTTTCATTCAAGGCTGCCTCGGCACGAGCGCGAGCTCCAGGAGACAGTTCACTCAGATCCTCTGCGTCATCCAGACCTTCGGCCTCATAGCGATCCAGTTCAGGAATAGCACGATACTCTCTGCAGAGGACAATGAAAAAAATTGTCCATTTATAGACTTAGGTTGTTAGCACAGTATCTAAAAAATGCCAAACCTAAAAAAAGCTACAAAATGCATTTTATAATACTAAGATACTGTACATAATATAAAAAACAATAAAAATAATAATCCCATTTCGTTTTTTATGCATGTGTAATATACGCTCCAATCATACATGCTAAAACATAAATATAAAAGCAAAACATTTGTTACCCCTCCAACTGGTTCCCAAACAGGTCCTCTCCATCTTCCTCCTCCTCATCTTCGGGTCTATTTTCACCCAGCAGTCCCTCAGACTCATCTTCAAAGGGAGGAAGGTCTCTGCCTGGGCTGGAGGTCAGATCACCACGCCGTGACCCGCGACTCGGGCTTGTGGCCACGTTGAAAGACTCTGAGGAATCCTGCAAAAAGAAAACAGAAATGGATCAAGTAGCACATCACTGAATGTAGCCAGTTAGATCTGAGGCTTTAGCTGTAAATTACATTCCACAGATCACTCCATTTATCTTATTAACAATAATTAATTGCATACAATAACATATCTGCTTATTAAACAGCCTACATCATAGTACACATTAGGTCCATGTTGACTTATTAATGAACATATTTGTGAGTTGATTAACCTCATAATCTATGGATATACTGATTATAGCAATAGCTGCTAAGACAAAATATCAGAATTAGCTACCTTTATAAATCTTTATTAGAAGTCTTGTGTTCATGACACTTTAATAATCAAGCTGTTCTGACACTGTAGAAAACATATTCTGTATTTACTGTATTTACTTGCACCATGCTGATAAGGATGGTCGTTAAAGACTCGCGTTACTGAATCGATTCCTTCGAACAAACCCGCATAAAGAGTCGAGTAGAGCGAGTTCCGATTCAGTAACGAAAGAAAACCATACAGATATTTGATATAAATTTCGGCTACAGAAACCCACAAGGTGTCTGGATTCACAGGTCTGTGTGAACGCTTGTACAACTAAAATAGATCATTATTACTATCAGTAACGACTCTCTGTCGACTCACTTCTCTCTGTCTACACAGTTAAGCTTCAGTAATGAACCATGAGTTCACATGGGCAACAATTTTAAACTCAAAACAATATTCCACGTGGTCTCTAAGTATATTTTAATGGATAATACAAACCTCCTATTCGTTTAACAATAACCCTGTGTGAATGAACCAAAACTAGAGGAGTATCTATATCTGTAACAAAATAAATCAGTTATTCCTATAACTATCTCTACAGCCTTATAAATAAACTGTTCGATTCTGCCTACGTTTATAATATTTATTTACCGAGCGTGATCATGATTATATTGTACTCACCGCCATTATACCGTGTGCTGCTCAGGTCTGTTCTCTTCAGACTGCTGTTTCTCGGCGAGGCAAAAATTTCCCGCGAAATAAACATGTGACCAAAAAGCGCGCGAAAACTCATGAATATGGAATAAGCGTGAGTCTCTGGGGTTGCTGATTGGTCCGCGCGCTTCATACGTCACGACTTCAGAATTTGAGTTCAGTTGAGGATGGCGCTGCAGTGCAGGAAGCACGATGCAGTACTAATAAGCCTGGAGCTTACTGCAGAGGAATTGGGGCACGAAGCAGGGGACATGGTGCTAAACCATCTCAAGGCACAATCATACAAACAAAGACGATTTAGAGACAGAAAGCAACCAATGGTACATGCCTGTATGTTAGGATTGGAAGTGAGAGAATTCAAATTAAACCCCTAAAGCATTGGGAGAACCTACAAACTCCACACACACAGGGCAGATGTAGAAATTGGTAGAGTGGAACGTGGATGCTCACGTGGTAAAAAGTGGTTAAGGCGGACTACTGATCAGAAGGTCACGGGTTCAAATCCCAGGTCCACCAAGCTGCAACTTGATGTATAAAAATTCCCTTATTCCAGTAAGCAGCTTTGCATTACATCAGTATGACATTGTTTGTTATCAACTAGAAAGCGGTGTATACTTTTGTTTAATAACTAGAACACAGCTTTACTTTAGTCCTTATTTCTATGTTGTCTTATGTAGCCCTATGTACTGCTTCAGCTATATATGGTTGAAATGACAGTAAGCTACTTGACCTGACAATTTCCTGCTGTAAGACTCTAGTAAAACTGGGTCATTATCTTTATTTGGCAAGTCAAAATGAAACATCTGGCACAAAAATAGATCTCCATGTCTCTTCACAGCTAATAGTGATACCTGAAGTATGTGAAGAAGAATGTTGTGATATTTTTTTATTGGAATTGGGGCACGAAGCAGGGGACATGGTGCCAAACCATCTCAAGGCACAATCATACAAACAAAGACGATTTAGAGACAGAAAGCAACCAATGGTACATGCCTGTATGTTAGGATTGGAAGTGAGAGAATTCAAATTAAACCCCTAAAACATTGGGAGAACCTACAAACTCCACACACACAGGGCAGATGTAGGAATTGGTGGAGTGGAACGTGGATGCTCACGGGGTAAAAAGTGGTTAAGGCGGAAGGTCACGGGTTCGAATCCCAGGTCCACCAAGCTGCAACTGCTGGGCCCCTGAGCAAGGCCCTTAACCCTCAATTGCTCAGTTGTATAAATTCAAATAAAAATGTAAGTCACTCTGGATAAGGGTGTGGCTAAGCTAAAGCATTGGAAACCTGTTGCAGACCTACACGTTACCTTGAAACATATAAGCATACAATGTAGTACTAAAAATACACTTATTTTTCATTATTCTGTGAGTCCATTTAACATCTCACGGGTTATGCAAAATGTACAAACACCTCAACACATTCACCCCTGTGAAACTTTTCAGAAGTTCAGCAGGATCATCAGAATTTACTGAATCATAGTAAGATCATGTTTTCTTGTTTCTCCTTTATTTTTATTGACATTTATTGGTGAGTTTTTTAGAATACACACAACCATTTTACCCAAATCATAGAATAAAATTTAATTATTAAAAGAAAACCATTACAAAGCCTATTTCAGAAAAGATACTGTCCTAGTTCAATTGCTAATAATTAGGCAGCAAAATGGTACCTTGATCATCTCCTCTATGACAAAACATCATACTATAGTGCTTGAATCTATGAATAGGTATTACGATACTTAGAGCAAAACCAGTAGGGTTATATACGTAAAAATAAAGATAATAAAAAAAAACTTATTTTTATAAAACCTAATTATTTGAAAATGGAAATAGTTTTACTACAGTAATGATACTCAAAGATAACCAAGCCCTCTGAGAAGTCTTGTAAATTAGAAGAAATGCCAGAAAACATAATTCATGTTTAATTTTTTAATTCTTAACTCCTAAGCACCAACATACAGTTCTTATAGTACTTTAAAATCTGAGGTCATGTACTTTTGAAGATAATGTACAGCACTGGCATAGATAAAGCAAACGCTGTGTAAGTAAGAATAGTGTTGTATAGAGTAGACTTGTTAATCTGAGCCTCCAGTCTTTTCTCTGTTTGGTCCAGTCCTTGGATGACACTCTCTGTCTCACATACTAAAAGCGGCGTATCTTTTGTCTGAATAATCGGTTTTTCCACAGGACGGTCCAAGATGGATTTCTTCACAGCCTGAAGCTCGGTCGCCATCTTCCCTAAACTCTGCCTGATCTGCTCCATCTGTGGCCTGAGATCTTCCATGTTTGACTGAGCTCTCTGGCTGTGCAGAAGCATCTCTTTAATGGCTTCTTCTGACATGCTGGACTTTGATGGTAGTATTACATCTGCTATGGCTGCTATGGGGACAGATACAGGCTTCTCATCTGTTCTATTAGTAACGGCTACCTTTAGCGCGTCTATGAGGCCTCGGAGTTCCTCTTGCTGGCTCTTGTGAGAACCGGCTTGGACTTTAATAGCTTCTTGTAGACTCGCTGGTCCCTTCTGCGCCTCCAGGAGTAAGCTTTTCAGCTCCTGGAGACGCACCCTGTTGATATAAGTGGACCCCATGACACCAATAATGGCACCCATTATTGAGCCAATGATGGACCAGTTCTTGGTGCGTTCTGCCCGTGACCGCTCCTTCTCATGACTCTCACGCACGCCAGCGGAGAAAAGTGCAAATTTTTCCCTCTCTCCTTCCTCTGCATTTTCGTAAGCCATTTTCAGGCGCCGTTCTTCCTGTTAGCATTAAAGAAGAATCAGTGAGTACAAATACTAAATATATTTATCATCTCATGCCTTGATTCTCATCCCACCTGAAGTAACCTGTGTTCCAGTGTTGCTAATTCAAGATAATGTGCCTCCTCTCTTGATACCCGATCCAGGCGATCTCTAACCTCTTTAAGCTTCACCTGAAGAGCCTCCAAACTCAAATGAGCCTCACGAACCACTCCCCTGGCCACCATGAATGCCTTCTCAGCCTGATCACAAAGCATCAAGACACTGTCAGGATTGTTGATACTAGGTCTTATTAGTGATATTAACAAGAAAAAAAAAAACTTACCTCTGCAACCTTAGACTGAGCATCTTGCACCTCATCAAGGCCAACAAACTCTTCATACTTTTTCCACCAGTAATTGACAGTAGCTCTAGCAGTTTTAACAGTATTGTGTCCCCAATGTTTTGCAAGCTCGGTCACGGTGTTCAAAGCAGACGTTGTCTGCTCCTGATCAGCCACCGGTTTATGTGGTGGACTTTTCTGAGAACAGAAAGTTCTGTTGGAGAAAGAATTGCACTGGTTTCTGCCAGAGATTTGAAGGAGGAAGTAGCAAGTGCCATTTCTCCTTCGTAGTACGCAGCTCCCTCTGTAGCTCATTGATCCTTCGATTACTGATTACACATATCAACCTGGAATAAGTAAGAACAGTAATCCAGTAAACAGAGCTTATTGTTTCTGTACAACCAGACTGACCAAATTCTACACCAAAAATTAACACACAATTTGACACAACCCTCTAAATCAGGTTATAACATTCAATACTATACAGGCATGTTATTATATTCAAACATATTAAAAATATATGTAGGGGTTCATTTCAATAACACACTTAGCATCAAAACATTAGCTTCTTAGACAATTAGGTCCAAATTTATTTAGCTAAGCACAATATATAAGCCTAAAACATACCAGATATCGGCTTTTATTCCGGCCTGTTTCCGCTTATTAAATCTTAAAGTAAATAATGTATTAAAAGTGTTAGTTAAAGAGGTGGATATGTAAAAATCATTCAATCGAACCTGACAGATAACGTTTACTTCAGGCATATGATAAAACTACTACATCCGGGTTTCACGGCGGCGCATGTGGTCCTTAAGCTCTACTTCGTTTCGCACCTGTATTGCGTGTACTACAGCCGATTATAGCGAAGTAGGCGGGATTTTTTCTTAATACGGGTGGAAAAAATATCGCCTTCTTGAGCCATACAGTCTTTGCTGTTTCTCACACTCGCACGCGCGCATTTACAAGCGACATATCCAAAATGTCTGGAAGAGAAGGTAAATATTTTATAAGTAATACATAATAAGACGGATAAAGTAAGGTATCGGACATGATTATTTATAGAATGGATTTTTACAGCACGAATATTTCATGTTAAACCGTATGCTAACGTTAGCCGTATGTAGCCACGCTAGCTAACTATTAGCTTATTTCATTAGCCGATGATTAATTAGCGATTATTTATCAAACATTTGGATTTGTTGATTTATTTTTACCTTACTAAAGTGTATAACGTTATATTTTTGTCTGTGGTTGAATACCAATTCGTCAGTGCACTATGTAGGACTTGAATATAATGGTTTCTGCTCCCTATATAGTGCACTAGGTATCTAACAGGAAGCTATTTGAGATTCAGCCTAGCAACAGTTGGATAATGTCTTTATTTGAACTAATAAGCAAAGAATGATCATCAGTGCATCATGGACACGTTCTGTAGGCTGTGTATCCTGTCCTTAATTCCAGTGATTCATGGATTTCATTAGATTAACCTACAGCAACTGGTTCAATCCTCTGTGTCCTTTCAGATTAGAATTTACTCAGTGAAACACTGCATAGGTTGCTGATGTGCACATTTGTAATGGATTACAGTGTGACCGTTTATGTATTTGCTCACACAGGAGGTAAGAAGAAACCCCTGAAGGCTCCTAAGAAGCAATCAAAGGAGATGGATGAGGTGAGTTTATGTACTGAGACTCAACGAGTGAGTTGTTTTGTAAACTACAGCCGGTTTGACCTCTTTGTGTTTGTGTCCCACACACAGGATGAGATGGCTTTCAAGCAGAAGCAGAAGGAGGAGCAGAAAGCAATGGATGCGTTGAAAGCCAAAGCAGCAGGAAAAGGACCCTTGAGTATGAGAATGTTTGTTTGATTTGTAACCGTCTGTTTGTGCTAGCAAGCAAAAAAAAACGACAGGTAGCTAAGACATTTGTCCATTGAAGTGTTGTCGGTATCTCGAAAGATTTTTCTCATCCAGGATCAGCACCTGGTAGCTCGGCCCTTCTTCCGCTACGTAAGAAAAGCTGGTGGAAAAAAGTGCATCATCTGGCTACTTGAACTGCATTGGTATTTTCCATATGAACACGCTACTCACACCATTTATACTACACACTATTATTCTCTGCCACTAAAATGGTGTAGAATAATGCAAAAGTATGCGACATGAGACATGGCTATAATTTCAGAGTCCAGTGCAAAAGACATTCGAGTTTTCTCAGTTCTACACAAATTCGGTATGGCGTGGTAAACTAACACTTTCTCAGATCGATCCGTGCTATCTGACGTCTCTTCCTCACACACGGCTTGAGTACCTCTGGAGAGTGTAAAATATATATATGGCTAATACACTTAACTTGCTTTGCTGATCTTCCAATTTTAGCACATGAAGTCTACATCAAATGGAAATACATTTTAAAGAAAAGAGATGTATATAAATCATAGAATATATCACTGAATATATTTTCATTGCAACAAGTATGTCACCACAATAGTGTCCACTACACGAACAACTTGTTGCTTGCTAAACAAAAAGTCTAAATGTCAAAGAATAAATACAGCAGGAGAAATCCACATAATCTAATCCCAGTTATAAATTGTTATATACTGAAGTTTTTATACACATACACACAGACACACATGTTTTTGCATCAGAAGAGGGACGAAGCTACCAGGCGCTGATGCTGGGTAAGTATCGACATAGCTGACCGCACTCTGGTGGACGACATTGTACAAATGTCTTTCAAATAGTGTTGAAGTTCAGTATTATAAAAATTCCCTTATTCCAGTAAGCAGCTTTGCATTACATCTGTATGACATCGTTTGTTATCAACTAGAAAACGGTGTATACTTCTGGTTAAAAAAAAAAACGTTAGTGTTTGTTTAATAACTAGAAGTACATGACACAGCGCATAGTGTACAGTGCATAGTGTGTGGCACGTCATGTGAGACACAACTATTCATCTTACTGCAAATTTAAATAAACCAAAGGACAGTGTAAGGGTTCTGTTAATTTTGTATTGCTTGCCACTTGACAAGCAGTTATTACAGAACACAGATTTACTTTAGTCCTTAGTTCTATGTTGTCTTATGTAGCCCTATGTACTGCTTCAGCTATATATGGTTGAAATTACAGTAAGCTACTTGACCTGACAATTTCCTGCTGTAAGAATAGTAAAACTGGGTCATTATCTTTATTTGGCAAGTAAAAATGAAACATCTGGCACAAAAATAGATCTCCATGTCTCTTCACAGCTAATAGTGATACCTGTGGAGATGTGGTATGTGGAGAAGAATGTTGTGATATTTTTTTATAGATAACATCTCATATTGCCCAGCTGTAGTTGACCTGGGTTAATATCGTAATGAATGAATAAAGTGGTTGTGAAGTTGTGCATCACTATTTTGTACTTAGTAATTCATTGACCTCTAGATGGCAGCACTGAGAAGTGTGTTCCACAATTTGTGCATACACATCAAGCTGTGACATGAGTCATGTTGTTTTGCAAACAGTTAATCATCTTATCTTGTCTCTGCTTTGCCCTTACAGCTGGTGGTGGAATCAAGAAGTCTGGAAAGAAATGAACTGGTGGTGTTAGTTACCTGGATTTGGGAAGGTTGTGTGGAAAACGCCGTTCAGTTCTGCTTTGGGGCCACAAATGCAAATGTACACAAGCTAGCATTTTTAATACCCTCCTGTGAGGATAGGAAGGAAACAGACAAATAGTTTTGTATGTATTTTGTGTGGAATCAGACACTGTTCAATGTATAAAGGAGTACAAAAACACACACAATCTCAGATTTTTAGATGTACATTATAATTTTAAACATTTCAACCATGCATTTATTTTCCAGCAAACTGGTTCCTTTATTCCAGGTCCTCTGGCAGGGTTTTCTGTCTCCTGGCTTCATCTAATTCTTGCGTTTGGCAGACCCTAAAGCAAGAGGTTTTTTTTTGGTCATTTGAATTGACTCCTGTTTTGTGTCTTAGGTCGTAGTTGACAATTTGTGTGTACAAAATAAAAAAATTATGCTGCTTACTTGGATCACTGGCGTTTCTTTCTTTTTTCCACATTTTTCAGTTCCACCTCCACTGGATAGTGATCACTCACTTTAAGTGCCTGTAAAAAAATGTTCAGTAGTGTACAAGAATAAGAATTATTGCTAGTGTAAAATCATATTAGAGCAGCCTGGATTAGGTGCTTAAATAAATTAATGTTGCTCACTTTTTATTGGTTATACCTTGATTACATTAATGTTCATTCTTTTAGGAAGGAAAACAACAGTGAAGTCCATTTGAAGCAATGCAATGTAACTACATTCACATATTCTTTAGATTTCCCACTTTGTATACTAAAACATAGCAGTCAAGTCTTCCTTGACCAAATAATTCTCACATCATTGTCTCTCCCTCCTTGAATATGTATGTATGTATGTGTTGTATAAGTCACTTTGTGTGAAGTTACTGACTGTAAACTTTCTTTAACACAGACTTTTGCACAGTTTTTCAGCTGCCTTCACATTATCAAATAGAAAAGGGCCACCTGTGACCAGACATGGTATCGTCATCAATCCTACATCATTTAGCTCATAACCTGGAGATTACAGTTCCTGTAGTGGTTTTAAACGTGGGCTGACAAATTTTGCATAGCAACAGATAGTCTGAAATAAATAATTATACACCTACCAAGTATTTTTGATATAATATTACTGCAACTCAAATACAAATGGTCTTGATTACTTTTTAAAGCCACAGAATGAAAGTAAGTGCTTACATCAGCTGCACTCAGTCCATATTTCTCTTGGAAGTTAAATGGTTTGGCGGACTTCAGCACAAGGGCATCGAGCAGTTTTTGTCCATACACCACTATCCTAATGGAATGGAGACACAAATGACTGTGATTATAAAATGGCATATTTCAATGCTAATTTAATTAAAAGTATAGATCTTTCACAAGCACAGCACACAAGATCACTAAAAAAATAAAGGACAAGACAAACATGACACACCACTTTTTTCTTTCTATTTGTTTTAGCCTAATACAATGCAAAATAACACTTTTGTCCACAAAAATCTGATTGGTTAAAAAATTCAATAGTACCTACAACACTCAGATTTCTTCACTATCTCTGTATGTATTGTAAATTTCTGCATCACAACAAATCTGGACAAACCTGTCATAAGTGTGGTCATTCTTTGTGCTGGTGGTGGTGTCCACATTATCCGTAATCAGCCAGTGGAAGTTTTTATCTGTGTAGATACGAATTGCCTTCATCTCCTTTTTAGACACATAGCTGCCATCTGCATTGAAGTCACCCAAGATCATGATATTCTGTGTATAAAAAACAAGAAAAGCAGCTCTTAAATCCTGCCCATAAATCATGTAGTCAAATGAATTTTTGATTGACAATCCTCAACGTAAAGCAACATTTAAGCATGGAAAGTTGTAATGTAATTCTTTTGTTCGATGCAGATGCTGCTTTATTTTTTTGGAAGATGATGAACAAATCCTAAAGGTCAAGTTTTTAAACTTTTAAATGACTTCATTTTAACTGAATCCAAACCCACAGATTTCACTTAATTATCTTGTGTTTGTCCTACAGTGGAGATTTGTATCTGGATAGGTATACAATATATTACAGAGATTTAAAAATAATAATGCAATTAAAAATCACAGTAATTTGCTTGCTAGAGTTGACTTAAACTTACATCAGTTTTCCATTTGTTTCTCACTGCCGTGACTACATCATAGAGCTCATCTATCTCTTTCTCTGAGTCTTTAGGCTTTGTGTGGACAGACACCAGGACCAGGTCTTTCACCACTTTCACAGACAGACAGACAGACAGACACAGAGAGAAAATTAAATAAAGTATATATTAGCACAAAGCTGTAGGTTTGTGTTGCAAAAGTACAATACAATCAGATCACAAATGCAAATTGTGATTTTCACAATGTTTATTCACCATCATAGTAATGTGATCAACAGAAAGCAGATTTAAAAAACCCTCCAGCAAATATTTTAAGTTAAAGCCTAACCCTAACTTACTGGAACCAGATAACCAAATTAATACTAATGTTTTCCGCCATTCTTACCAGTTAATAAACACTTTATGCAGTATGGCGGTTTCACAACTTGTGTGTCCTTTTAACAAGTAACTAAATTGTTAAGAGACTTGAGAGAGACAACCAAAATACCCTCTCTAATGAATATGTTTTTTTTTTTCATTGGTTGTTGCATTAAATCTTACCCATATACAATAGTGCTATTTTCTGGTTGGCTATTGTGTAGCCTCTTTTGATTGGCTGATAAGTGTCAGACTCGACTAAGAACTCGAGCCTCGACTAGAGACATATCATATAAATATATGATAAATAGTCAAAAAGTTTTTCTGCGTGAGAAATACAATGTGTGGCGGGAGAGCGTGACAAAAGCCTGAAATGCATGACTGTCACTCTCAATACATGACACTTGACAGCCCTGTATATACACACACACACACATACACAGACACACACATACATACATACACACACAGACATATACATACACACACATACATATACACACACATACATATAAACACATAAATATACACACAGACAGACATACAAACACACACACACACACACACACACACACACACACACACACACATACAGTACGTTGGTTAATTCCTACCTGTGTTAGGAGAAGAGAAACGCAGGATAAAAGGTTCTCTATCAAAGGCATCCTCATCTCCAGATTGATTGTCCTCATACTGATAAATATCAGTCACTTCCACCACATCATCCCTGACAATAAAAATTACAATCGCTTATTAACAGTATTTACACCATTAACACTATGCAGTAAATATGTGTAAGATTTTCTTTTACAATTTTGTCTTTTTTCCACTTTTTTTTTTTTGAAGTATATAAGTTCAATAACTTGGGATATGGGATGAGCTGATCAGAAGTTCAAATCCTAGGTCCAGAAAGCTGCCACTGCTGGGCCCCTGAGCAAGGCCCTTAACCCCCAATTGCTCAGATGTATAAATTTAAATAGAAATGTAAGTCACTCTGGATAAGGGTGTCTGTTAAATGGGGTAAATGTAAATAAGAGCAGGAAGGAGGGACATTGTTGTCAATTTCTTTAATCTGTTAGCAACATTAGACTCATAGTTTGAGAAAGAACTGGGTATCCCAGTCTGTGTTTCATGTTGTGAAACTGCGTCCTCATTTTTTAAAATATATACTTTATTGTACCATAAAACACACATTTACCTGTAAATGAACATAAACTGCTCCTTGTAAATGGTCCTGCCCAGACGTACACTCAGCTGCATGCTGTATTTGTGCTGTGGGTTGGCCCTGAAGAAAGAAGGTTCCTTCAACTACATGCCTCACTTTAAGGACAATGTTAACTAATCTTGTAAGGTAAAGATTTTTTTTTAAATCGTAGCTTACTTAATAAGTTCTTCCATAAAGCATTCAACTGCTTTCCCACTGGTGTCCACCACCTCCAGGATGAGAATGATATCATAGCGTGACACTATCTGAAACAGGAAACAGTGTGTAATGTTTGGAAGTGTCTTTTCACATGTTCTTCTCAGTATAGACACAGACAACACATCATACTGCACATGTCTTTACCTTAATAAGTGTTGTCATGACCGCAGGGTCTGACAATTTTTTCTTTCCAAATTTCTGAATGTTGAAAGCAGCAACTTTCATGATTCCTGCTTGACAAAAATAAGTGGAGAAATTATTCTTTGTAATGTTGGCAGGATTTAAGAAGATATGATAAGGCACTTTTTTCACATTCGCACATCAACTTTTTTCATGTTGTATTTCACTTCAAGCTATAGGAAGATTATTTTGTCATAAACAGTGTTATATCTAGGTGCACAGTTTAGGTGGTGGTGAGGTAATTATTTAAAGGTTTTTTGACTTATGTAATTTCTTTTTTTGTATTTACTTTTTTAAAGTGTATTTTTAACTGGAAAATTGTTTAAATTTTGAATTTAGTGAAAATTCTGTTCATTAACAGTGTCAACAAAATCAACGGCTCGGGAAAACACGGGAAAAAAATCAAAAGGGAAAAAGATAAAAATGATGTTGTACTCCGTACCGAACAACAAGACTTCATTCAGCATCTGTTACTCGTTAAAAACATATTCAGAAAAGCAAGTCAGGCTTGCACCGATCATAGATCCTTTAAAAACACATGTAAACAGAGCTGTGCGTTCACTATGGGACCTATACTTACAAAATAAAACCTACATTTGTAGCTTCTGTACTAAAAAAAAGAAAGTTTCCCAAAGATATAAATAGAGTTTTTAAAGTGCTGGACAAAAAGAAATGTAGAAAATGTAGTCTCAGCACACAGCCCCCAGTAAACTCTCACAGTAATCACTATCAGGTGACAGATGGTGCCTTGGGGGAAAACTTCTAAACAGAAAAAAGAGCATTGTGTAAATTCTTAGTAAAACAACACAACATGAGAAAGCAGTACTTAGAGTACTTCACCTTTACAAGCATTGATCTTTCACACCTCCAGGCTCCAGTACACTGGTATAATTGAATCAAGGTTGAGCCGTTGATTAATGGCCCATAATATAAACCTGGTTACCCATAATACTGTTATATAGGCTTCAATATTAAGGTTAACAAATTTAAAAGAAAAATAACTGAAGGGCTTTGATTTTTGTCCTTTAAGTAATAAAAGGTACTGCATTTCACATCCAAATAACAGACATTTCCAAAAAACCTGTTCATCGATTCAAAATGTTTTTTAAAATTATCTTATTTTGGTTGTTCTGATCTAAAGCATAAACAATACATGGAAACACACAAGGATTTGGGCACAAATAAATTGACTTACTTTCAGAGATCAAAAGCAAAAACAACAGGAAACGGGAAACTGGAAACTGACCTTAAAGGCACAACTGAGACACAACTTATAGTGGCATCCTGCCATCTGATTAGCCAAGGGTGTGTGGCTTAGTATGTTCTTGGCGCACCCCAAACGTGAGAACAGAGGTTCAGTAAACATTGCTTTCATAGCAAGAAGGAGGGAAAGATTGCAGACACGAGACCTAACCCACTCCATTCCACCAGCATATGGCTGCCTACATAATGTTAGAGCAAACAAACCCAGCAACAATTTTTTCCGTTTATAGATTATTGTATACTAAACCAGCTCTACAAGTCCACAAGAATTGAATGAGGCAGGTATTTACAGAAAAGAATTTGGATGAGAAGGAAGACTTGTGACTACATGAAAAAAATTTGCTTCATTATTCACGTTGCTCCGGTGCAAAAATAAAGATGCAAACTTCACACACTGAACATTCCACAGCTATGTTTAATGGCTACCCTGGAAATTAAGTCATTTCTACTTAAAAAAGCATTTTATTAATTGATGTGGTTAATCATACTGGATCTACTAAGTGGTTTGCATAAGCTTTCACCCCCACACACCATGTGCTTTCTGATGGCACCAGTTGACACCAGAACAACGAGAAGTGCAAACAATTACACAATTCCTTCTTCTTTTTTTTTTTTTTTTTTTTTTTAATTTTCAAATAATTTTGTAAACTGTATTGATTTTTTCCCTCACCTTTATTATATTATAGGCTATTTTATGTAGATCAAATGATTCGCTGTGGAGAAAAAGAAGAGGAAGAAAGCTATTTAGTGTAGATGCATTGCAATTAAATCCATTGTATTTACTGGATGTTATATGACAAAAAGTGTAAAACTTTAGCGATCCACTGTTTTGTATGTCTCATTTTGCTAATAAATAAGAGGCATGTATAAAATTAAGATTTTGATTTTTTTTTTTGGCGTTTACCTATATTGATAAAGTTGTAAAGTCAATTACAAGAGACAGAGAATCACTTGAAGCATCAGCTGATCAGTCACATGCCTTTCTTGACAAATGTGGTTCATTGAACTAAAACTACTGATTGACCAATAACTGTTACTACTATTTCTCCTCATGAATGAATTACTCATGCTGATCTAACTGTATCAAAGATACACATGTATCACCCAAACCTTCAGGCTAACTGCTTCCCAATATGACGTGTGTGGATTCTTTCTTCTTACCTGAGGTGTAATACGGCTGGCAATAAAACAAGATATAATCACACAGCTTTTAATAGATACATGTGTATTAACTAATATGAGGCATGCCAGGTCTAGACAAGTTTGAGCATGTGTAAAACACAGAGTGGGAGGTTATTATTATTATTATTATTATTATTATTATTATTATTATTAGTAGTAGTAGTAGTAGTATTTTATAGCACTTGTTTTTCAAGGTTTTCCTCCCCCGGTCCAAAGACATGCATGGTAGGTTGATTGGGCACAGGCTCCCCGTGACCCGAGATAGTTCGGATTAGCGGTAGAAAATGAACGAATGAATGAATGAATGAATGTTTTTCAAGCTTAACAATTAAAAAAGCCTTAATATTACATTAATAAAAAACTATTTATGTAGCACTTGTGTTTTGCACAAGTTTTACAAAAATACTAGAATAAAAGATTGCAACTAAATAATGATGTACATAATTACATCTTATATATACATTTTAAGAGCAGTCCAATAAGGCATGACACAAACGAATCAACAAACAATAGTCCATAATGTAGGTTTAGAAAAAGTGAGTAACAATAAATTGGGACTGTTCATAATCAAAGTTGAAAAACAGGCACAAGTGAAATAACTCACACTGAAACAGAAAAACAACTCTTCAAACTTAACATGACAAGTCGTAATCCGGCTACTCATCAAGACAAAAAAAAAAACAGCCGGGTTTAAATAGAATAACGCATTAGTCACTTAACACAATATGGGTGCACACATTTGGCTATGACAGAACTACCTGGAAACACAAACAAAAGCACACGGATGACAAAGGAACACAACGATTTATTGACCCAACCTGTAGATGGTGTAGGACAAAACCCCACATATACCCAACATCTCCTCCAGTAATCATCAGAGTATTTCATCTGTCTTTTTAAGTATAACGTATTACATATATATACATTGCTCAAAAAATTCAGGAAACACTTAATCATCACAGTATAATGTCAAATCAATGAAACTGCCGGGATATCAGTCTGTGGTGCAAATGAACATGAAAACAGGTGGAGGCAACTGTAAGTTTTTTTAACAACCAAAACAAAAGCAAATGGTTTTGAATGAGGTGGCCACAGATAATTGCTCTCATCAATCAATTCTTGACTGATTTGTCTCTGGTTTTGTGTATTGTTAGGGTCCTTGTGGGTACTTGTAGCATAAGGCAGTAAATGCAACCTAATCAGGTTTCACAGGTAGTCCATCGCCTTCAGTATGGCACATCCATACGTGTCATCGGGAAAAGGTTTGGTGTGTCTCTCAGGACAGTTTAAAAAACATGGAGGAGATACTCTAAGACATGCTGTTACACAAGAAGAGCTGCACAGGGCATGAGGACATTCATTTTTTCAGTACATTATGTTATTTTTATTTAATGTTTACTGTAAAAGCCTTTAACACCACCACACATACATCACAGCACTGTAACATACTGTAAAACATCATAAAATTATTGTAAGCTGGTTTAAAACAAATGCAATAATTACAACTGATTCAAGTTTTACCACAAGAAGCCTTTTATGTGTTGAGACCCATGACAGTGCACACCCACTGCGCAGTTCAGTATCCAACAGTATGCAAAGCATAGCAAAAGCCGGCTGGCTGTGGTTCAAAACCAGGAAGTAAACAATCTGCTCTACTTTGTCTGTTTTGTGCCCACAAAAGAACTGGCGAACTGAGCACACAAAACAAGACGCAAACATAAAGGTAAGTGAGATTTCATTGAGACTGTAATAGATTATCAAATTGTAATAGATCATGTATTGCAATATCAGTAAAATCTTACTTTCCCCAGCTTTTATTCATCTTAAACCAAATCATATTGAATCTACTATCAATTATTCAGTGACCAGCATAAGCTAATTGTGAAGCCAATAGAACATTGTTAAATGTAAATCTTTATTAAAGAGCTTTCTATACTGATATATCTTGATTTACAGTTGTATTTTAAGATTGAAGCTCTTGTTTTGTTAATGAGTTGCTAAAGTTCATGAAAGCTTGAGTTAATAATTGAACTATGACCATTTCTTTTTATTAGAATCAATGTTAGATGATTTGAGTTGCATTAAACATCATAATACTGCTGTTTAGAATGAGCTGAGATGTGAAACTCTTGTATTTCCTCTTGGACCCACATTGTGGTTAGAATTGCTTGTCTCTTGCACGAAAGGCTATTTTCCTGAGAATGTGCTTTTCTTCATATGAAACAAATCATTTGGAATTTGCATTTGTAATGAAATACAGCAAAAATGTTGTGTGAGAGAAATTACACACGACTCACACAACAGGGTAAAGTGTGCTTTGTAATCCCAAACTGTTAAATGAAAGGAAGTTTCTTTGAATTACTGACTAGTAAATCTTTATGTTCTTTTACTTCAGACTAACATCATGAAGATTGCCTCCTTTAACATCAGGCGTCTTGGCTTGATTAAGCTGTCAGATGAGAATGTTGTAAAATACCTCATAAAGGTAATTAAAATAATAACACTTTTATGTGTTGTGCTCCCAAATGGAGATATCTCAATGTACTTGACATTTCTGCCTGTTAATATCACAATACACAAAGTATTTCACACAAAATCTCCTCCAAAGAAAATTCAAGTTACAATTACAGTCAGTGTGCATTTTAAAGATAAGATAAGACAAAACAAGAGAATTCTTTATCTGTCCCACAGTGGGGGAAATTTGCAATTGGTGATATATAATTTTGCATAAAAATCACAAAGTCAAATTTAAAAAATGTTTAACATACTAAAATCTAAAAGGACATGGCTTGAGCACCATGTAAATATACTGTTCACAATTTGACCATCAGTTTAACAGCAGTGCTCGGATTTTCAGTTTTCGGAATCTGCTCATTGGTCATTGGAATTTCTTAAATAAACTGACTACCGTAAAAATCCTAACAATGAGTGAAATGCAAAACTGACAGCATATACGCGACAGAACCTGGTAGAGGGTACAGTAAAAAGTACAGTTTGTCAAATGAACCTTGTTAATAAGGATTAATTCACATGTATTATTTTACGTTTTAATACATAATGACTGCAAATTTACGAAATCACCCGTAGTCATCCACTCTTTTACCTGAAACTAAGTCACTATTTTATATGTCCATGTAGATCGTTTCTCGCTATAGCATAATTGTGATTCTTGAAGTAGTGGACAAGAAAGGAAAGGCCATGGCTGAATTCCTGAAAACACTGAACAGCACAGGGTCTGTAAAACTTTAGAACTCAATACATATGTCCATATATTCTACATATTACTACCAAGAAAGATTGTCATGCTTTTATCCAATATGTTCTGTTCAACAGCGCTAATAAGAAGCATCCGTACCGCATGGAAAAGAGTTCCAGCCTGGGACGCTCACAGTACAAGGAACAGTTTGCGTGTCTCTATAGGTGAATTCATACTATTGAATACTACTATTGAAAGGTATAAATCAAGCAAAAAATAAATAAACAAGAAATGCTAGTGACAACACACATACACACACACAAACACACACGCGCGCATGCGCGTGCGTGCACACACACACACACACACACACACACACACCTCTACATGTTAGGACATGTTTCATTCACTTCAGCACTCAGCTACATGAATATTTGAATATGTTGTTGAGTTGTTTGGGATGATAAAAATTATTGACTTTTCTCTATAAGGCCATTAAAAAGCTAAAAACAATAGGTTTGATTCACTTCCCTAAAGCTTCTTAAAGCTACAGTATATATATTTTTGTTTTTAAAGAAAAATACACCATTATAAAGTTATGCAAGAGATATTCCTCAGCTTCTGTAATACAAGCTTACAGAAATTCATAGCCCAGTTTTACAGCTTCTGTCATCCTACCCGTAAGTATACACACAAAAATGTCTAGCAGTTTCACAGATATGTCATAACAGAGAAGTCTTCTTCAGCAAGCCAGTGTGTTTAAGCCCAGTAGTTTGTATTACTGTGCAACTGAGTCTGTTGCCTGTGTGCTGTGGTTTTGCAAAATAAATGCAGTGTGTGGCATTGACAATCAGGTCAGCAAAACAGCTAAATCCTCTAAATGCTCAAACAGCTCATGGTAGTGTGCAGGCTGGTTAACATTAACATGCTAGCTGAATGACATTGAGGTTTTGCCGTACACAAGATAACCATGATACTCATGTTAATGTGCACTAAAGAGTTCTTAATCTTATACCAGGTCTGTAATACTAAGGAAACCACATTAACAGCCAACAACAGATAATTACTGCCTTAGAGGATAAAATACTTGGGCTGAGTCCCAAACCACATACTATCTTACTAAAAAGAATGCAGTACAGCCTGCTGAAAGGATGACATTTTACTACCTACATTTAACAGCAATCACGACACGTGAATCAGATTTAGGTAGGTGGTGTGGCCCAAATTTGAAAGTATTTGGAATTGTACAATTTACGTACATATGGTATTCAGAAGCACAAAAATAGCCTTAAGCCTTAAGCCATAATGTCTTAGATCCAAAACAGATCTAACGAAGCTTGGTTGAAAAAATATGTACATTTTGTTTTGTTTAGTAGAGATTCCTTTAAAACAGACTAATGGTGTATCAATTATACACTATGACATTTGACACACAACATAAATCAGACATTTAAATTAGACATTTTAAAATGCCATTAGTAGAAGTGAAAGGACATTATATATTTTAACTGGGTGTTAACTTCCAAGGTTCTGCATTGGGTGTGTCAGTTACTTTGAGGCGTAAATAAGAGCAAAGAAAGTCTTATTGAGAGTAAACATTTCTTTTATAAGAGAGACTTAGCTGAGGGGATCAGCCAAACAATCTACAACATATACATGATCCACAAAAATATGAAATTAATCATATACCTCTTTGACACTTTGAATCTAGTACATCAGCTTATTTAAACTGTCATAAACTCTGGGTTTCATGTATTAGACCAGACCAAGTCCAGCTGACTGAGACATACCAATATGAAGACAACCAGGAAGGAGACGAAGACGCCTTCGCCCGCGAGCCCTTCATTCTGCGCTTCAGATTACACGAAAAAAGTAATGATTCACATTCAAGTTAAATTAATCACTTCAATTTATTATTTATTTATACTGTATATAAGTTGACGTGCAGCAGTTAAGGCTCTGATGCTTCTGACTGAATGGATGTATTCAAATCCCAGGACTGCCAAAGAGCTCTAAAAAGAATTGCCCATGCAATTATCAGATTACTACTGAAGTCAGAAGTCATTCTAGTTGAAGTGCTAGTAGAAGATTCATATTTCAAGATTCAAAATTGTGTCATGTACACACTAACATGCCTTATTTTTGAAAACCCAGTCTAACTCCACCTTAGACTGTGCAAATAAATAAACAGAAAATAAAGAAGAAATAGAAAAAGAAGAAAGAAGAAGTAGTAAAGAAATGTGATGTGAAATGCTACATGCATTAACATGATGTACAATTATGATACATGTAGTAACAGTACAGAATGAAAACATAAGTGGTCTGTAAAAGTGATGTATTAAATATGCAGATAAGGAAGAATATGAATGTTCCATTTAACCCAAATGTCACTGATTTACTACACATCATTTTTGCCTTGAATCTGAATTTAGCTTCCTTAGTTTCACACAGGAGCTAAAAGGATTTGTATAGATAACTGACTGATGCATATAGATACAAGTTTAATATTTTGCAAACTAGATACCCTACATACTGCTTTTGTATTTAATTTCTGCCAAAGTATCACGTTAAAGGCTTTTTCTGATTGATTAAGAAAAAGCTTTACAGTACATTGTTGGAGGTAAGCTAAAGATAAGCATGTACAGCTGCTGCAGGAAAAAATCTGAATCGTTTGAAAAGGTAGAGAAGTAAAAATCTGGTATATTCAAAACATTTTAAAGTTTGTGTGTGTATGTGTGTTTCTAGTGATAGATGACCTGGTGTTGATCCCAGTCCACACAAAGCCAAAAGATTCAGAGAAAGAAATAGATGAGTTGTATGATGTGTGCATGGCTGTCACTAAGAAGTGGCAGACTAACGTGAGTAAAATGCTCAATGTATAAAATGAATGGAAAAGTGGTCACTGAAACAATTTAAAGCCACAATGTTAAAATGTTTTCTTTTAACGTTTAAACCTCTGAACAAAGGGTTAAAATGATCAGTACAGCGTTTTTGCTGTTATTATGTCATTAATTATAAGAGACAATCAGGTATGTAGTGCACATGCAGGCCAGGTACATTAAGTCCTTCTGGGAAGTTTGTATTAAAGAAATAGGGATGTCGTATTTATGATGTCAGATGCGTTCATGTCACTTTAGTCAGAAGAAGATGGACGTGTTCCTTCAATTAATTAACTACAAAAAAAATACAATTCAGAAAGGTTTTTTAACTTGAAGAACAAATGATGTGCATTAGGTGTGTTTTCTTTATGTTTTAATCCATTTATGAAGCCACTGTAAACTTTATTGTTACATATTATATCGTAATTATACACACGATATTCGATCATATTTTGTGCAGCCAATTATGTTTATCTTTTAAAAAAAATTATAAAATACAACATTTTTTTTAAACATAGTTGTTTGTTAACAGCCACGAAATAAGAAAAGAAGTTTTTCTGGCATCTATATTGGCTTTACGTTTACAAAATAGGCCCTGAACAAGACTTATTTTCAGTGACTCTGAATCCTGTAATTACGTCAAGGCTTCAGTTTAAGTGTGTATTTGAGCCATTACAGGGTGATTACGGTTTTTTAGGAACAGAACATAAAACGTAAGTAAATATCATGAATTGAACATGTATACATGCCTTACAGAATATAATGATCATGGGGGATTTTAATGCCGATGGTGCGTACGTCTCCAAGAAGAAGATGAAAAAGATCAGGATCCGTACTGACCCAGACTTTCACTGGCTTATAGGGGACGATGTGGACACCACAACCAGACGGTCCAATGACTATTCATACGACAGGTCTCATCCAGTTTTATCCCAGCCTGTCATTATTACTGCTTAATCTTGTTAAATGAAAGATAACAGCTGCTATTTGGAGCGCAAAAGAAATTGTGTATTTTTGTACTTCATCTGTAATCCTTTAATAACTGAACATTTCTTTAGGATTGTGGTGCACAAGGACATGTTGAACGCGGTAGTGCCGAAATCGGCAAAACCCTTTAACTTCCATGACGCCTATAAGCTGACAGAGAAAATGGTAAGAGCATCAAAAACATTGGCTATCAAATAAAATAAGAGACTTTTCTTCATTACAGTTAGAGCTTGGTATCAGACTGAGGCTAAACAGGAAATAAGGTGTCCTCAGAGCTTACTTTGGAGCAAGTCACTACTAACAATTGCACATTTCAGGATGTTGAAGAGAGCTTTCTATAAAAACACGATTATTGCACCAAATAATTAAATGCTATTGATTTACTTTATTTTATACTATTACGAACAAATAAATAAAGGAACAGTTGGGGTTTCTAGCTGGACATCTAAATATTACGAAAAAATAAATATACAGTACTGTATTTCACCAAAACATTTAGGATATTTCTAACTTTGCTTTGACATTTTTGACTTTCTTAACCTTTATTCATATTATATAATACTTTTCTGTTTTATGATAGATAGATAGATAGATAGATAGATAGATAGATAGATAGATAGATAGATAGATAGATAGATAGATAGATAGATAGATAGATAGATTTTAATGACCTGATATGGAGTAAATTCAGCCAACATAATGAGTCCAACTAATTTAAATGTAACTGTTAGATGTAACTGTGAGCTCGTGTTAGCTTCCTTCATATTGATGATGTTTAAATACTGAAATGTTTTAACTCATTCCCCACTATGAACTTATAATTCTTTAAAATTGAGAAGTATGTTTTTTTTAGATTAAGTATATTCACTCACCATCCACTTTAACAGGAACACCTGTACATTCATGCAGTTATCTATATAACAGATGCCCAATGCAGGAAATCATGCGAATACAAGTCAATAGCTTCAGATAACGTTCACATCAAACACCAGAATGGGGCTGGGGGGTGGGGCGGTTGGGGAAATGAATCATGTTTCACAAAAGAACACAACAGCCTAACATTAAGGAATCATGTTAAAGTCAGTGAGCTCAGTGAAGTCACTGAAACGTTGACGTGAACATACACTGAAGCTGTATCTGTAGGATTGATGCATCATGCTGCTGCCGCATTATTAGCTGATTTCTCATTTATGAAGTTCCTATAAAATTGAACAGTAAGTGTATATAGAGGTGGGGATATTGTTCATTGGACTTGAAAATAAATCTTTAAATTAAATTTCTTAGATTAATATTATCTCCTTTCCGTATAAAATATATATATATATATATATATATATATATATATGTGTATATAAATCTCAAATTTGACCATGCGAAGGGTTTTCCAACAGTGTCACACTTATAATGGGATTAAAGGTCAGACCTGTTTTTGGAAGAGCTCTACACAGACCTGGGAAATATCCATAACTACTTTCCCAGACACAATACAAACAACATTTGTTGCTAATCCCACACAAGAGCCAGATCTTACTGTTCACAATAACTAGTGTTGCGTTTTTAAACTTCTACATTTACCACAAGAAAATTCTCTATAACTCTAACAAAACTGTGTGTGTGTGTGTGTGGTATTCTGTTTATCGCAGGTTACTTGCACAGAGTATACTACATTCTCATTGTTTCAGTTTCATCACAGTTAAAAGCAGAACAAAGCCATATTTTAAAAAGGACAATAATGTATTTATATATTTAGCTAACTTATATCTCACGTCATAATGTTTGTATTACACTTTAAAGAACTAAATGCTTGTGTCTTTTTTAGGCTCTGGAGATTAGTGATCATTACCCAGTGGAGGTGAGCCTGAAGAAGAAACCTGTAACGAAACCCAAAGGCCAAAAAAAGGCATTGAAGCGTAAAGCAAGCTAATAAGAAGGAATGTGGCTTATTCTCTCTCTCTCTCTCTCTCTCTGTCATCTGTTTGTCAGACTATAACTGAAATTAAAATGAAAAATAAATTAAGATTTTAAATAATATGATCTCAGTGATTTCACGTTTCACATTTAGCATTTTCGAAACTGTTGATCTCAGATTTACACACAATCTCAAAAGTCATTTATAACCTATAAAGAAATAGAATTTACATTTACGGTCTTAGCCTTGTTCATGAGAGATGTCAGAAGAGAATGGCCAGATTGGTTCAAGCTACACTCAAAACCCAAAACTCAAAAACTCAAAACCCAGCAGAAGATCACCTCAGAGACCAGGAATATCAGCCAAGAACTACACTGTGAACAGGATCACCCATACTGGACAGCTGAAGATTACAGGCTCTTGCAGCCCACACCGAAATAACACAGATAATTATTTGACTATACATGTCGTGTAATATTTGATGTCATTGAGATACACTTAGTTAAAAATTTTTAATGCAGATGAATACGATTGAGGGACATTTTCTTGCCACTCAACGAAGATCCTTCACAAGAGGGCACCATAGAGCAACAGGCAGAAAAGTGTTCAGGATTCACACTAGAGCATGTATAGAGTTTAATCCATAAAAACTAAAATAAATATCCCTCAGTTATATAAAAACACAGGCCTAGATATTTGAAACCTTAAACCTATATGACCCAGATTCATGTATTCATGCCAATCCTGGAAACACTGGGCATGAGTTAGATGCCCACAATATTGCAGGGCACCACACACATTCACACACTCATACATGGCATTTGGCAGTGGCAGCTTAGCAATACTGGGATCTGAACTCACAACCTTCCAACACAGGGGCAATTAAACATAGTCACTCTACCTACAAGCCTGTTTCTGGGGGTTTGGAGGTAACCAAACAACTCAGAGGAAACCCACATAGACACATGTCGAACATGTGAAACCCTACTCTGTCAGTATCCAGAGCATGTGACTGTGACTGCCCTCCCCAACACATAACTAAATAATTAACTAAACTCTGCAAACAGATGTCTGATGTATAGTTACGTTATTGACCCCCTAATGTCAGGAATTTGTTTGCTGTCATTAGAATGCAAGACTGTTTTTATCCAAATGACCAGTTAATCGCAGTTAGCGGGTTGTTTGTTCAATTTTTAGAATTTCTTCTTATAACACATTTTGTTGCTAGTTCATTAGATACAGCAGTGTAGTAAGTAAGTATCAGACTGGCATTCTGGTCACATTTCCATTTAGAATTAATTTTTATTCATTTTAAATTTAATTTTCCTGTTTATAAAATAAAACTGTCTTTTTATACATCATCTTGAGTTTTGAAATGTGCGCTCCTCTGTGTTACTTTCAAATTATGTTACACAGTACAGCATAATACTGTTCTATTAGAGATCAGTGAGGAGGGAGAGAGAAAGAGAGAGAAAGAAAGAGAAAGAGAGAGAGAGAGGGAGAGAGAGAGAGAGAGAGAGAGAGAGAGAGAGAGAGAGAGAGAGAGAGAGAGATGGTGGTGGTGGTGGTGTAGAGGGAAAGAGAGAGGGAGCGAGAGAGGGAGGTAGCAGGTGTATGAATGGGTGTGTGTAAATTATGTGGGTGGATGTGGAGCAAAACGGAATGTGTGTGTGTGTGCGCTCCCTATTCCTGAGACAGGAGACCCACAGAGAGCAGACTGTCCAAGCACTTTTGTGTGCGCATGTGCATCCACTGAAACTGGTTTTTCAACATCTCTCTCTCACTCCACCCAAATCCCAGGATTTAAAAGCCCACTCAGGTCAAGCTTGCTGCACTTCCACAGCATCTCTTACAGCATCCTCAGCTTGGTTCCATCTGTCCATTATTTCTTCACCATGAGTTTGAGGAGCAAGAGGATCAGTTCAAGCAGCTCTGTAAGGAGCAGTGGGAAGCTCGGTGGCTATAGCACTGGGTTTAGCACAATGTCCCTTGGAGTTTTGTCACCCAGCTTCAGCACCAGCAGCACCTACTTGGGCGCCCCCATAGCCAGCATCTCGGTCAACAAAAGCCTGCTGGCCCCTCTCAACCTGGAGATCGACCCCAACCTCCAGATGGTGCGCACTCAGGAAAAAGAGCAGATGAAATCTCTTAACAACCGCTTTGCCTCATTCATCGACAAGGTAAGACTTGGGTTATCGCTCCAAGAAAGTAAAATGTGCCATTAAGGCAGTTGAAATGTTTCCTGGAATTTCTAAAAAAGAATAGCAAGCAGGTACACTAATGACGTCAGGTATAGTTTACAAGGTGTACAATAACTTTGTTTCATTTACATCACCGACATTTCTATCGAAAGTAACACATGGTTTAAAGGGCTGCTTTACAATTGTGGTATTGTACTTCAGGACTGTGACGCCAAAGTTGGAGTGAAATTGTTGACCCCATACCTTTTTAAAAGGATACTTAGTTCTAGACATCTAAGAAGCCCAAGTGCTCTTAGACAAGAGCGATTTGCTTGACACTGCTGGAAAGCACGTGAAAACGATAGTTGAGCTTTAGCACCATGGCCCTTTTTTGTAAAGCCGGACTGTAACCTGATAAAAAAAAAACAGGTCAGGCTTGGCCAAGTCACCTAAGACACCACTATCCCTGAGAGTATGAAGAGAACCTTTGTGTGCCTGGGGACAATGGCAACCCAATCCCAGGGGCCCCGTTGACTGAAACAGAGACTTTTACTGATACTAGTTAGGGCCAAAGGGGTGTCTCTAAGTACTGGCCTCAGATCAGTGTTCAAAAAAGAATGAGATTAGGTTTGAAGAGAGGTGGCTGATCTATGTGCATGCCTTTTCCATCTAGCACTGCCATACAAGTAACTGAGGGATAATGTTGCTCCATTAGTATTACAAACCTTGCACAACGACTCTAAATTAAACCAGTCTAGGCTTTTAACATGTGTGATGGACAAAATGCAAAAAAGAACCTTTAATTATTCCTTTAAAACCAAAATGACATTAAAATCAAGCTTTTTTTTTTTTTTTTTTTAGAAAACCTCAATAACAGAAGATGTTTACTATTACTAGAGTTATGCATTGATTAGGGTCAATTTTAACAAGCCTATTACCTACAGTAAATAACATATCTATGTCATTTTGTAGACTCAACCACCTACACCCTATGACCTATACAAAATGTAACCAGAGTCTATGCATCTTTGATCTGTTTGGCACCACACCAGACTTTATCTTTCAGTAAGGCTATAAGATACTACTGATAATAACAGACATCTGGGAAAACAATGAGTTCTTTTGTTTCAACTGCATGGAGTAACATAGCAAGAAGAACTGCTTTTCTTTTTGGTTCATTTCCTCAAAGCCTCAAATATCAAAAGGTATCACCATGTCTTCTTTGGCCTATATTTTTATCTATAGGTGAGGTTCCTGGAGCAGCAGAACAAGATGCTGGAGACCAAGTGGGATGTTTTACAGGGTCAGACCCCAGGCAGGTCTAACATTGAGCCCATGTTTGAGGCTTATATGGCCAATCTACGCAGACAGCTTGATGTGGTCAACAATGACAAAATCAAGCTGGATGGAGAGCTGAGAAACATGCAGGGCCTGGTGGAAGACTTCAAGCACAAGTATGGTTCTTAATTAAAATGAACAGGAACTATGAAATGTGGGAATATTAGGGTTATATGAGGTTGAATTAATGAAATATTACTCCCAAACTGACTACACCCCCTAAAATATTAGTTTATTAGTTATACTGAATACCGAAATGTACTTTCTGTTAATCCATCCTAAGATCTATATCGAAAGATATTGTTCAATTAGACTGTGCAATAAAATACTTCTGTTGTGTCTTGCATAACAGACTAGCTATGTATCCACAGTAATCCCTTCTATTTCTGTTGGCTTTGACTCAGGTACGAGGATGAGATCAACAAGAGAAACAACCTAGAGAATGACTTTGTGATTCTGAAAAAGGTTTGATTCTACTAGTGTCTTCTCAGGGAACACATTAGGACAATGGAAGCTTTTGTGCACTTTAGGTCTGATCCTACCACAATGGGCCACTGGGTAAATTAGGCATCAAGGGACAAGAGTGAACTCTACAGTGTGATACAGTCTGCTTTCCTCAAAGGAGTCAACAAAAAAGGCACAGTAAAAGTGTCCCGGCTTTTAATAGATGAATATTTATAAAAGCGGCGCCTATCAATATTAGATATTTTCAAACAAAAACCCGGATGAGGTTAGAAATTATATATCCAAGGGATGCCAAAAGAACACATATTGCCTCTGGCACTGTAAATGTAATGCTAGAAATCTTATCCAGATTGATTACTGCAAGAAAAGTATGTGACATTTCCAGGATCACAAACGCTAATATTTCCATGTCAATAACAGCTCATCTTAAAATACTAAAGTTGCATAAAAAGTAAAAACAAACAAAGGAATATTTAAATATTTTAGGGTAATGCAAGTAACATTATAAGTAATACTACTAATGCAAAAAAAAGGCATTTAAATCATTTGTCTCATTTTGAAATGAACATAGAGGTCGAATTATTTTATTATCTGAAACCGTGTCTGTAACTGAGAGAAGCTTTGGAGAGAAGTTGCTGAACTAGGTCACTTGTCCCTCAACTGCTGTAACACAAGTACCTGAGGGATAATGTTGCTTCATTAGTGTCACTAGCCAGAACTCTAGCTTTTAACATGCTCAATAGACCAAAAAGTACCTTTAATCATCTCCCTAAAACCAATAATTACACAGAATTAAGTTCAGCATTGTGGTAGTAAGTGCATATTTGTCACGAGGAACAACAAAGCTCATATTGTATGAATAAATGTACGGGCTAACTTGCAAAAATAATAATAAGAATAAGAAGAAGAAGAAGAAGAAGAAGAAGAAGAAGAAGAAGAAGACCACCACAGTTTTATTTTAGGTGTTCATAGCATGAAGAACTAATTCTCTACAAAAAAAAGGCATGGAAATGAATGGTCTTTCAGCCACCACACCCACACCTTAAAATGTATGAGAGATATAATAAATGACACTTTTGATGGTGACAGCCCTCATGGGAAAGAGTACAAGTATTAAACCCCTTCCTGTCCAACATGCTAAACTATCTACTGCTTAATGGCTCTGAAATAGATATCAATTTTATTAAATTGGTCTTATTTACTGCCTCGGTTCTTAAATCAGTGGAGTTTTTCAGCTTCGTACAGTCCACAGATTTGCTCTCTCCCAGCTCCCAATATGCCATTGGGAAAGCTAAACATAAAGCGCAGAGCTGCAGTTGAAGGCCATCTGATCACACTTGTCTAATCAATTGGTGTAAGTCTTCAGATGACTGATGAGTTGTATCAGGTGTGCTCTTTCTTCATTGCAATGAAAAACCTGCATACATTTTGACTGGTAGAAGAGGTGAGTTGGGAGACCCTGAAAACTCTATTAGTTAACACTGCATTTAATAAACTACCAGATAATATTAACCCACAGAAATATTAAGGCTGACAGAAATCTATAGCATTTTTAACTTGAAGACAGATGTACAGATTGATGAACTGTTTTTAGGATGTAGACTCTGCATACCTGGTGAAAGCTGATCTAGAAGACAAAGTGGGTGCTCTGACTGATGAGATCAACTTCCTAAAGACTATTTACGATGAGGTAACACCACCACCACCACCTCCAGCTTGTTAATCAGGGTTATACAAGTCTATCTAGATTTCTGTACAGTACAATAACAAATTTTTTAAGACCTATGCAAAAAAATCAGAAATGAATAGAATAGTAAGTGGAAGTAGGTAGAATAGGTAGGCTGTGAGAACAATGCTAACATTTTATACGTTATGATGCAGGAACTGCGTGAGATGCAATACAGCATCAAGGACACCTCTGTCATAGTGCAGATGGACAACTCCCGCAACCTCAACATGGACCAGATTGTGGCTGAAGTCAAGGCCCAATATGAGGAGATTGCAGCCAAAAGCCGTGAGGAAGCTGAGGCCTGGTACAAGTCTAAGGTATGAAGAGCTCTGAGTAGTTGACACTGTGAGAATTATGTGCTAGAATTAAACATTATAGAAGATTTCAAATGCCTTCTTGAAATAGAAGCCTTTATTATCACCATATATACTGTACATTACAGCACAGTGGAATTCTTTTCTTTGTATATCCCAACTGAGGAGGTTGGGGTCGGAGTGCAGGGGCAGCTATGATACAGCAGCCCTGGAACAGGGAAAGGCCTTGCTCAATTGCCCAACAGTGGCAGTTTAGCAGTGCTGGGGCTTGGACCCTGACCTTCCAGTGAACAACCTAGAGCCTTAACCACTTCAGCCACCACTGCTTAACAATGACAATTCCTATAACATTTCGAATAACAGTTCTTACTTATTGTTATACCACCATCAACTCATGGTATTAAAACATGCTGTACATACATTAATCTTGTTATAGGCATTCATACAGCTTTATATTTTAGATAGTAAAGTATCTGAACATATTTATCCCACTCAACATGCAATTATTGGCTATATAACCTGGAGATATCCAGCATGTGTTTGTGTCCTATCTCCAGTATGACCAGATGGCCAGCCAGGCCACCCAGTATGGGAATGAGCTGAGGAACACCAAGGCTGAGATTGCTGAGCTCAACCGCATGATCAGCCGCTTGCAAAGCGAAATCGAGTCCATCAAAGCCCAGGTGAATAACGTAACACAATGAACACTTTCCCAGAGAAGAATATGCCGGAACTTCTATTGAAGAATTAATCCTTTATTCAGTCACTATAACAATCCCTTCTACATCAAGCAATTATTATTCAGTATATGCAAAACTATAGTCTTCAGAACTAATTCATGGTTATTTTTCTGTCTATCCATCAAACAAGGAGGAAGGATATTGGGTATTCACGGTATTTAAACATCACTACTGAACAAGCAGATGTGTGAGAACCTTTTTAACCTTCCCTAAATCTGTAGATCTTGGGTAATGGTGGATGCAAATCCAGTCCTGGGAACACTGAGTTCAAGGTGGAAATACATAAATCAATCATAGGACACCTTGAACACACACTCATTCACACCAAGCAACTGTTTAGCAAAGCCTTTCCATCTACCAGCATATTTTTTGGGAGGTGGAATGAAACCAAAGAACATGGTGAAGACATATAGAAACTCCACACAGACCATAACCTGAGTTCAGGATCAAACCAAAGACCCTGATACTGTCAGTTGCCAATGCAATACACTGCCAGTGTGCTAACCCCAGTGCGCAGTTTTAAGATTTCATTAATTAAACCCGGATATTGCCCTTGGTTCCAGCGCACTAACATGGAGAACCAGATCGCCGAGGCAGAGGAGCGTGGTGAGCTGACTGTGAAGGAGGCCAAAGCTCGCATCAGAGACCTGGAGGAGGCACTGCAGAGAGCCAAACAGGACATGGCACGCCAGCTGCGGGAGTACCAGGAGCTCATGAATGTCAAGCTGGCACTGGACATCGAGATTGCCACTTACAGGAAGCTGCTGGAGGGAGAGGAGGACAGGTGAGGGACTGAGACGGCTTATGGAGAGCTTTCTAACATTGCGTGCCTGAGCTTAAAGACCAGCACGGGTAATATTACAACAAGTGAAAAGTTTAAAAGCGTAATTGTATTCTCTCTCTCTCGCTCGCTCTCTCTCGCTCTCTCTCTCTCGCTCTCTCTCTCTCGCTCTCTCTCTCTCTCTCTCTCTCTCTCGCTCTCTCTCTCTCGCTCTCTCTCTCTGAAGAATTGGACAGCAGTCTGTTGTCAACATTCAATCCATGCCCAGTTACAGTGAGTATCAAACTTTACAAGATTTTACTATTAAAAGATGTCAATTTAAAATAAACATTACCAAGAAATGGAAAGTACAAAGAATTATTTTCTGTTTACAGTTATTAACATTTATATAGACAAAGTTTGACACACTCACCTTAAAAGATGTTGTTTGGCTCAATAATAAGAATTCTATTCAAACCATGAGAAGATGAGAATATGGATGTACTTAAAAAAAAAAAAAAGAAAAGAAATTAAATGCAGACAGAACGCTGCTTCAAATGGTTAGTTCCTGTGCTTTTAGCTCTGCGATGTCCTTGTGTCTATTATTATAGATGACAGTATATCGTACAGAGTCTGAAACCACAAAAGCAAGTTGGTTTGAAATCACTAAAGATATTTTGAGGTGAGCGTGTTTACATAATGCTAAACCCGAACTTAGGAGCTTCCCATAAAAAAATAGCAACAGTGGTGTTAAAGCTTTAGATCGAAAAAGGGGAAATCTGTGTTTATATTATGCATGTAACATTTTATGCAATTTTTTTTTTATTTTTTATTCCAGGCTCCAAAGGAGTGAACGGCTACCAGCAGTTCAGCTCTCCATCTCCTAAACTACTGATCAAAACCACGGAGATTAGAGACAACACCAGATTCAGTACACACTGAAGTATCAGTATAAACTACACTCTCAAATATCTGATAGTGTAGTGAACAAAACTGGTGCAAAACTAACCGTAGGTTTATTATACGTTAGACTTCTAAAAGAAACTACATCTATATGCATTTTCTGTATTAATAGAAGTGTCGGAAACCTGATATAATAAACACTATAGCAATTAAAAGAGGTGGGAAAAGTCAAATAGTGAAACACATCTTTTATTGGTTTTTGAGTATTATTTTCTTTATTTTTATTAATTTCTTTCACACTGAATCACATAATGTTTAATTAAGATTTTATTTAAAAAAAATCACATCTCAATTAACTATGCATTTGTTAATGTTGCTATTTTAGTGGATTATAATGAACTTGTAAAAGTTGACATTAAAGGAACAGTTAGATCAATAAGCTACAATAAGCTGTTTTTGTCATTGTGTATTTGAGCTAAAATTGTACGTAGACGCACACACACACACACACACACACACACGTAAATTAGAGTTGCCACATACCTATATCTGGAGAATGCTTGCAGACACAGAGAGAGCATCTGTACAGTCAATGCCTTGAGCTCAGAGTCGAACCAGGGATCCTGGCACTGTTAGTTGCTACTTAGCTGTCTTCTGATATCCATCCACAGGGTCCTGGAGCACCTGAAGCCTAGCTCAAAAACCCTCACAGGTTACAATCACACAAACACTCATAGTCATACTCACACATACAGAAAACACATGAAATAATAATAAAAAAATAATAGTAAATAAATAAATAATAAAATAAAAATAAAATAAATTTAAAAAGGGTGGTGGGGGGGGGGGGGCAGAATCAATCACATGGTAGAGTTTGTAGCGATTTAAAATAGTCTATGAAAGAGCCCCATTCATGGTGAAATTTTTCAGAGTTACCCCTGGATGAAAACTTTATCTTTTCCAGTTTAAGCAATGACATCACATTCTGGAGCCACACAGAAACTGAAGGTGCTTTAGAGGTTTTCCAGAGAAGTAAAATGCACCGTCTAGCCACAAGTGACGTAAATGTCAATATATCAGCCTGAGCAGGGTCAGTTAACACAGAATTAACCGGGAGTCCAAATACAGCTAAGAAGGGATCTATATGAACCTGAATTCTAAGAACTTTAGAGAGAATCGTGGAATACAGGCTCCAAAAGTTATGAAGTCTAGGGTAGGAGAAAAACATGTGACCAAGATTACATGAGGTACCGTGACACCGCTCACATTGATCGGTTATCTGTGGATAAATTTCAGATAAACGAGACCTTGAATAATGAACCCTATATAATACCTTAAACTGAATTAGTTGCAACCTTGCACAAGATGTGCTGGAGCGAATACATGATAATGCCTTTTCCCCATCGCTGATCTGAAAAAGTTATTCCTAGCTCTTGTTCCCAAGACCTCTGAATTTTAGCTGTTGAATAGGTGTCTAAATCCATTAACTCTTTATATATTATTGATATAATCGATTTCTTGTTGGGCTTAAGAGACAGCAGCTCTTCCCAAAGTTGAGTATTAGTTAGTGAAGGATGGGAAGGGAAGAGAGACGAGGCACAGTGCCGAACCTGAAAGTAGTGAAATAAATGAGCAGCCGGGAGATTCATTTCACAGGACAGAGTGGATAAACTTGAGAAAAGGTGATCTTTATACAGGTCTTTAAAACTTTTAATGCCACAGTTTTCCCACTGTATATAGACAGCATCAGTCAGGCCAGGTGGAAATAAGTGATTTTTCGTTATTGGCATTGTGGTTGAGGCTGAAACAAACTTGTAATTATTCCTGAATTGCGACCAGATTTTAATACTGGACTGAACCACAGGATTCTTTGTGAAAGAAGATGGGTTAATTGGGAGGGAAGATGTCAGTAAAGCATTTAAAGAAGAGGAGATAAAGGACTGGTCCTCAAGCCTACACCATAGCAGTTCTTGTGATTGAAGCCAGTAAGTCAATTTGTGAATGTGAGCCGACCAGTAATACAACAAAAAATTAGGTAAAGCCAGACCGCCACTAAACGTAAATCTCTGCAAAAGTGATTTCCTCACCCTGGGATTTTTACCTCCACAAAAAAGAGGTAAGTTGGTCCAGTGCTTTGAAGAATTTTTTGGGCAAAAATACAGGGATACACTGAAACAGAAAAATTTAGCCAAGGCAAAATGTTCATTTTAATGGCGTTAATACGACCAATTAGAGACAAAGGGAGGGAACCCCACCTTTGAAAATCCGACTTGATCTGGCTAAGCAATGGGGAGAAATTAACCGAATATTAGGAAGGCAGAGTCCGGGTCACGTTGACTCCTAAATATTTGAAACCTGAAGTACTGATCTTGAAAGGAATATCAGACTGTTTCAGTGTAAGAGCCAGAGAATTTATAGGATATCATTCACTTTTAAGTAAGTTCACTTTATAACTTGAAAAAGAGCCAAATCTCTTCAACAAAGATAAAATTGGTGGAACATTTGCCAAAGGATCAGAAACATAGAAGGAGATCATCTGCGTACAGTGACAATTTCAGACCAATATTATAGCGGCATACTCCGTGAAATGAAGTGAGTGATTGCAAAGCTAACAACAAGGGTTCAATGGCCAAAGCAAAAAGTAAGGGAGACAGGGGGCAGCCTTGTCTAGTGCAACGTGACAAAGTAAAATAGTTGGAAGAAATCTCAGTTGTGTGGACGCTAGCCTGAGGGGAATTGTACAACAATCAAATCCATGAAATAAATCGGTCCCCAAAGCCAAACTTATTTAGGACGGCAAAAAGATAGACCCACTCCACCCGATCGAAAGATTTCTCGGCATCAAGCGAGATGACTGCTTCTGGACTAGTTAAAGAGTGATAAGACAGAATGACATTTAAAAGTGTGCGAACGTTAAAAAATAACCGCCGTCCTTTAACGAAGCCATTCTGTTCCTCTGAAATAATAGAAGGAAGGATCTTTTCAAGGCGTCTCGCTAATACCTTGGCCAAGATTTTTACATCCATGTTGAGAAGGGATATAGGTCTATATGAGGCACAAGATGTAGGATCCTTATCCTTCTTTAAGAGAAGCGTGATAACTGCCTGAGAAACAGTGGGAGGCAAAGAGCCACGTTCTAAAGATTCATTGTATACTAAAAGAAGAAGTGGAGCTAAATGGTCTATAAATTTCTTGAAAAATTCAACAGGGAACCCGTCTGGGCCTGGTGCCTTACCATTATACATAGCTTTAATAGCATGCATAACCTCTTCTAATGTTAGGGGCGCATCTAATTGTTCAGCCATGGTGGGGTCAACGGTAGGCACTGCCAAATCTTTGAGAAAAGAAGCCGAATCAGATGCATCAGCTACAGAGATGAATAATATGTTTTTATTTATTTCCTTTGGCTCAGAAACCATTTTGCCAGCCTTGTCTTTAATTTGAGGTATCAAACGGGAAGCAGCCTGGCACTTTAACTGGTGGGCCAAGAGCCTACTAGATTTATCACCATGCTCATAATAAATTGCGCAGGAACGCAACAGGACATGCTCAGCTTCAGTTGTTGAAAGCAAATCAAATTCAGTCTGTAGCTCAAGTCGTTTCTTCTGAATACTGGGAGTTGGATTGGCAGCCATTTGCTTGTCTAAATAATAAATGTTTGTAGTCAGATCCTGAAGCTTAGCTTTGTGGTCTTTATTGGAATGGAGAGAATACGAAATAATTTGACCGCATATACGCTTTAAGAGATTCCCACAACAATGAAGATGAGACAGCATCACTCCTATTAAAGATTATGTATTCGTCTATTGCAGACAAGGTAAAAACCTTAAATGCCTCGTCTGACAACAACAAAGAATTGAACCTCCAGGATGAGGAAAAAGTGGCTGGCCCACAAATTTGATATTAACACTAAGTGGTGCATGGTCAGAAATAACAATTGCGTGATAGTCAGACTCTGTGACTTTAGGGATTAGGGAATTGTCAATAAAAAAATAATCGATACGTGAAAAAGACCTTGCACCTGAGAGTAAAAGGAATATGTCCTGGCACTAGGGTTGTAAAATCTCCAAGGGTCTACAAACCCATTTCTACTCATAAAATCCAAAATGGATTTGGACATAGAAGACTGGATCAGGGTTCGAGGGTTTGAACGATCTAAGGCGGGGTCAATAACACAATTCAGATCACCAGCTAGTATTAAAAGATGGGTGTCGAGGAAAGGGAGGATACTCCACAACTTGTCTGTAAAACCCGGATTATCAAAATTCGGAGCATATACATTGACCAACAATACAGGGTTATTACAAAGAGTCCCACAGCATTTTTACATGCATTTGTTGCCTCTATTTATTTGTCTGGCTTAGTTTCGGCTTGTGCAGATTCATGGCAACTTGAACAAGAGCTCCCCCTTGTGGACAATATTTCACCTGAAAAACGCGACTTATTTTCACAACGGGTTCTTAAAGTAGAAAAACTACTAAATTGTAAATTAATCTTTCTATATGAGGCTCATTATTTAAATATAATAGATCCATTTAATCTTTCTCCACACACTGAACATATTAGACATCAAGTAGGACCTACATTATTGACTGTACTGTAGATATTTATATATAGCCTCAGAATTTAGGTCAATATTTGGTTGCCAGATCCTTGGATTTCCACAGAATCTACTACAGGAACCACTGTGTTATAAAGACATCACTAGATATCAAGAATTCAATTTAACTTTATTTGTATTGCACTTTTAACAAAAGACCTGATCACAAAAGTTAAACATAAACCCTGACGTAGATTCATCATGAGCAAGTCAGAGGTGACTGGCAAGAAAAAAAACTCACTGAGATTACAGAAAGATACTGTAAACTTCTTCTGGGTGACACTGATTAGTGAACTTATTCCTCAAATTGTAATTGTATACTTTACTGTACTCTAACTAAGTTTAACAACTTGGGGATGTTGGATGTTTACTATGAACAGATTATGAATGAATGAATGAGTGACAGTCCTGGGATGAGCACAGAAAAGTATTTATAATTACAGCAGGTACAAGTCTCTAGTATCAAAGTGAGTCTCGGGTATGAAAGGAGTTTTTAAGAGTTTTACATTTATGCCTTAACTTTTCATTTAAAATTAATCTACAATGATTATATAATGTTCACAGGTTACTGGTCATTGCATTATCGTCTCTTGAACAATAAAAGGCTCCGGTCCCACGATGTACTACCGAAACTCTGAACCAGCTCCATTCCACACTGCTTTTCTAAATGCTCTTTAGCGTGAGCTGCCATGTCCCCACGGATCTCCAGAGTCTTAAAGTGGTCAAAGTCACTGCGCCCAAGCTTCCGTAACCGTCGAGCAGCAGAGCGGTAACATTTCCATGGCTGTGCCTCAAGTAACAGGCACTCGCAGACAGAGGCGAGCCGTGAGAGGAAAGCTAATAACGCAGCATCTCCGTGGTTCAGGTGAACCCACATTGTTACAGAAAAACAGGAACACAGGTGAAAGCGACTGAGGCCAAACTTCTTCAGATAGGAAGCAAGTTTAGTGTGGCTGTCCTCACTGGTGATATCAAGTGGAATGAACTGAATGTTTTGGGGGAATGGGTTAGAGTTTTGAGCACGTAGGATTAAGTTCTGGTCCAGGTCAAATCCAAGTATGTGAATCCTTTTGGAACGGTCACTTCCATGTGGCTGGTCTTGAAGAAGATGCTTATACAGGGCAATAGATAAGTCCTAGTATAGAGCAACAACAGGGAAAAGTGAAAAAGATTAGCTTAGCTTACTTCAACAATGTAGTAATCATACATATGTGTATATATTCACTCAGATTTGTGAATAATTGGCATCTGTAACATGCCTTCTATTAAACACACCTTCATGTTTTTTTAAATGTTAGTATGCACCAAGCAATCTACAAGATCAGCAGTGGTATAGTGTGGTGGCAGTCTTGGCAGATCTACATGTAAAAAAAAAAAAGAAAAAAAAAAACCAAGACACACACAGACTCAGAGGTGGTGGTCAAAGCAAAGAAGTAAAGATGGTATTTTATTTTGCTGCAGCAAAAGGCATCTTCCATACAATGTATAGTGCCAAGTCTACACAGTGAAGAGGCAAAGACTAATGATTCAGCTCTCTGTTTTATACCCTAGGTGCGTGTGTTGGTATGCATGTGTGTATGTGCGTTTAGGTGACCATTAGCTGGCAGCCACCTCAGCAAGGTCAGAGCTTATCAAGCACATGCACCCAAACTCCCCTAAAGTTCCCATCCCATTAACACATGGAATGTTTATGGCAGGAACATTGGCCTCCTGTTCTCTCTCTCCCTAATCTAAGACACAGAATTTAATATGAAAACACATATAAACACAAATGATATTTAAAATTTCCACTACAATAGGAATAAATGTTTATTATCTGGAAGCTGATTTATTTCAGCAGAGTAAAGATAAGGAAGTGAGAAAACACGGGAGACTGAACGATTGAAGCGCTGCTGCATCATCGCACTTTTTAGGCAGATATGAAACAAGAGCTGACTGGCACCACCATCAGTGGGCAAAGGCAATCCAAAGGCATGGTGGGTAATGCAGGGACATAACCAAAACCTATATAGACATGTTGGTGAAAAAGTTTTGTTCAGGAAATTTAAGTTCTCTGCAGAGCTTACTTGTGTTGTGTCTGGTAACATTTTGTACCCATTATTACTAAAAGAAAGAGAGAAATGAAAGACTTTTATTTTATAAATAAATTGAGCTAGATGTTCAGGTTCCTCACCCCTGAGTTACATCCCACATCGAGCATCAGCACTGATTCTCTGTCTGCATGATATCCGACATCCTCCAGCAGTGTGTTCGGGATCAAACTCAGGCGATTCTCAGGCGGATTAAACGTATAATAATTTATAAAATTTCCATATGGAGCTGCACCGGGATCCTTTTTCTCTTCAGCTGTCACTAGACACATGTTACTGCTGGACGCCTCCATTTTTGTCCGTCTTTAAAATAATTCCCCCTGCAACAAATTCCTGCTTTTGTGTGAAGCATAAAACAGCATTTTTAACAAAAAAATAAAGTTAACATTACTCAAATGACAGCTCATCTCAGAGATTACAGCAGTCGCTTCCTTATTTTCCTTAACGAAAAGATAGAAAAAGCAATCAATATATATTGATCAATATATATTGATATTCATTTTATATATATATATATGTATATATATATATATATATATATATATATATATATATATATATATATATATATATATATATGTATATATATATATATATGAATATATAAAACGCGTTGAGGAAAATTGTCCCTTTTGTTTATCCGTAGTGTAACCAGGAAGTGGTGCAGGAGCAATTGACTGACATTGAACTTTCCTAAAGGCGGCGTTTTAACCATCATTTTGGAGTTAAACTGAATAAATAAACTGGTGAGTGACGTCTCAGGATAATAAATATGTATTATTTCTGTTATTAGTATAGCAGAGACAGATAGCAGATAAGAACAGTTTGTTTATGTAGCTGCTAATTAGCTCGTGCCTTAGATCTCTCTCTCTCTCTCACTCACACACACACACACACACACACACACACACACACAAATACAAATGTATTTAGTCTCGAGTTTTATCCAGTTTACACTTAATGTTCCCCACAGAAGCGCTTTATGGAGGCCAATACGATGCTATATCTGGTGAAAAAAAATAATAAAACCAATAATTTGGCTTCAGTTATTTTTAGGACTCAAACTGAACTCAATTTTGTTCATCCAATTAATCACTAAACGCAAATGCCCCGCCCCTAGACACATGCCCCGCCCCTAGACACATGCCCCGCCCCTAGACACATGCCCCGCCCCTAGACACATGCCTGTTGCCTAAACAGTTACTGTTTGTTAGCAGCAGACCTGCTTTGAGTGCATCTGACCACTTTTCTTCCCACTTTTCTGTCTAGATCTTTTATTTGGGAACAAAAAACTAACAAACATTAAAGCTGATTAATTTCCTAGAGGGTGGAGTTTGCATTTGTTTATGTTTACATTCTACATTTCCAGCATTTAGCAGACGCCCTTATATCCAGAACAGCTTGTTATCTGATTTTTTTTTTTATGACTGAGCAATTGAGGGTTAAGGGCCTTGCTCAGGGGCCCAACGGCGGCAGCTTGGTGGACCTGGGATCAAACTCACAACCTTCCCATCAGTAGCCCAACACCTTAACCACTAGGCTACCACATGCCCTTATGTGCCATTATGTAGCACTTTGTGGAGGACGGTTGTACCAACGTGACCCTTTTCAATGTCACAATATCACTATCACAGACTGAGCTTCTCACTTTGTTGGGGCTGATATCAGTAAGATTAATAAAATTGTATCCATCATTCAGCACTGCGGAGTCTAACTATAAAAACAAATACTAATCTTCTATGATTTGAACCACATTAAAGTTGACAAGTGGGGAAAGGTCATGATAAACTTAAAGTTCTTCATATCTTGTGAGTTTTTAAATGTACTGTTTTAGAAGCACATCATGCCTCTCATGCTGATTCAGAACAACACATTTTGTTATAATGAGTGGACATTAGATTGAGATATGAACTAGGTTTCCTCCCAAGATTCTGTTCTTAGCTCTAAATTCTTAAATCGTGTGATTTATCAAGACACATTGCATCAGGTGAAATTGAATTCACATTTAAGCAGAAAGGACAAACTGAACAGTGCAGCACAATCCTTGCTCTGTCTCTGTATCAACTAGTGGAAGATGTCTGGAGTTACTAAAGCAGTGTATTTAAACTGATATCATGCATAATTAAGCAGCACATTTGTTTGACTGTTTGGGGTGATAACTTGGCTAACATGTTTTTTACCTTTGTGCGAGTGTCAGAGTTTCAGGCTGATGTGTCCCTCATCTCCAACTTTTCACAAATCATCAGTGCACTTTTCAGGTACAAGATCTGATTAACTGGCAAACAATTGAGAAAACTGGGTTTGGGTTTTTGCAGACTTCTACAAGACAAATATTAGGTTAGTGACAGGATGCACAGGTCAAAATCTGGCCTTTCATTTGTGCTCTGATGTATAGAGAACAATGAGGGGGGAATAGCATACCACTTAGAATATAGAGTAGAACTACTTTAACACTATTTAACCCTGTCTTAATGGCTTACAATAAGGTCCATCAATTGGGAGAGTTCAGTCTAGTCCTGTTTCATGCCAGAATCGACCCGGACCAGAACGTACCCAACTGGAGTTAAACATTCTCAAGGAAAGCACATCTCAGGAACTTGAGCAGCCATAACTGAAGATCTGTTTCTTTCCATTTAAGTGAGTTCCTCATGCTGAGCACCAAGCGTCTGGCTGATGTGGGTTACCGCGTCTTCTCCGGGTCCATGATGCTGCTGACCATGTACGGAGGCTACCTTTGCGCCATGCGCGGCTACCGCTACATGCTGAGACAGAAGCAGCTCAAACTGGATGCACAGAATCAGAACATCGACCCCGAGATCGTCAAGGACTGATCATACGTTCATACAGTAGCGGCTGGGTCTCATCTCCATGGCGATGAGATCCCACCCACATCCACATATGGATGGCAAATACAGATTTCAATGAAGTGTAAAAATGTTATTTTGTTTAACTCTGATTTTTCTGTTGTAATATATTAAATAGTAAACAAATAACTCGATTTACTTTTTCCTTATTGAACAATGAAAAAAACAATTGATTAGATACAAAGTACAAATTCCAACTAATCTGCTTTAATCCTTGTACATTTGTGCAAGTTCAAGGTGTATTGCATAGACAGCTTTAAATAACATTGAATTGTTGCATCTTTCACACAAGATTGATCACATCACAGGAAATAAACATATCTAACATCACTGTCACAATATCAGACATACAGTATCGATAGTGCACTTCGTCAACCTGAAACTTTTTTTTTACTCTTACATGTTTTTTTTAATTGACCTCAGATGCACAGCTTTGTACAATACAAAATTCTGAAAAATTGTGAACTAGAAAAAGCATGATTTAAAATGTCAGCATAAATTAAATCTAAAGAGTTTTCTAGCTAAATGGCCAATGTAGTTGATCAGCAAAGACAAGTTTGATGTCCAAGATCTGCTTCTTTACCTCAGAAACGATGCAAACAAGCGATCGTATTCCAGCTATTTCCAGTAGTGATTATCCTACACAAGGTCAGGGGAAGTCTGGAGTCTATCCCCAGGGAATCGGGGCACGAAACAGAGGACACACTGTATGGGGTGCCAACTCATCACAGAGTACAATGATACACACACCCACACACACACTATGGGGTCAATATAAATGCCACTCAGATTACAAAGCATGTTTTTGGACTGGGGGAAGAAACCCATGATGCACAGTGAAAACATGCACACTCCACACACAGGTCGGAGAATCAAACCCCTAAAGCTGGAGGTGTGAGGCAAACGTACAAACCACAAAGCCACTATATGCCCCACAATAAAAGACTCATCCAAAACACACCCAATGGCTGATTGGCTATGGAGTGAAATGATACTAAAATTTCTGTATTCAATATTTCTGTACATTCTAAAGTTCCCTTGACAGCAGAACGAAATGTCCAGGGGGCAGAGTTCAGATTCACCTGGGTGGAGACAAATCGGTGTGTTTTAAGCTGAACGTGTGTGTTGTTCTGTGTTGTACAGCATCTCATGAGGGTTAGGTTTAGGCCATATGATCTAGTTAAGCTCCACCCCCTGAACCTTTGGTTCAGCAGTGATGATTATCTCAGAGAATACGAACATCAGTCCGAGTGGAAGCAGAAAGCCACTAAAACAAATGGACATCAAACATAATAGCTGACTGACTAATTGCATTTGTCATGAGGGGACAACTTTGTGAAGTCCCAAATCTTTTTGCACTGAGATGATGATTCATGAGGTATAACTATCTAGGACTACTTATGCTGGCAGCTGACTATATTTTCTCATGACATAATGGAGTACCAAATCATCTCTCAGTGTGAAGCGATCAAGTCATATTTTAATAAACTTATTACATCTCTAAATAAAAAAATCGAGCATAATGAACAACAGGACAGGCAAAGACACAGCAGGAGTAACCGAATGATGAACTGCATAAAAAAACAACAAAACAAAACAAAAAAAAAAACAGTACATGAGACAGAAAGAATAAGTGAAAAGGTAAAGGACTTCCTCCCTGACTTCAGTAAAACATGAAGATTAAGGAAGAACATGAGCACACTTCTGCTTCTGAAAAAAAGATAATGAAAAAAAAAATAATCGATCGTTTAATCTCACTATTGACTGTCTCTTTTTTCACACATGAAGCATCATTGTCCAAACAGCTATCAACATCATCGTCGTCATCATTATCGTCAACATTTCACACCATGTCAACTCAATGTGTGTAAAAACTAGGGAATGTGTATATGAGGCTCCATTGGATTTTACAGTTTGGTCAGGAACTGAATGGAGGAGTGGAACTAAGATTCTGCAGGATTATCAGTTCTTCTGAATGGAGTGTCTCCTTGTCACCAGCTCTCGTCTTTCTTGGTCCAGCGCTGGGATCCAAAATGGCCGTTGGTGCCGTTTTCTTGTTTGGCTGAAACTGTGCGGGAGGGAGTGGATTCGGGCTCTTCCTCTGAGCTGCTTTCGACATCGCTACGCACGTCTTTGGATACCTGGTACAGAGAGAGAGCGTGGGCAGTAGATTATCGATTGGTGGAATTATGCATGAATGCGTCATTTACTCTTTATTAAGACAACACTTAAGAGTTAAGTTTTTTTTTTAGCGGTACTGATTATCGAGTCCTCATAAACCAAGTAGCCAGTTTGTTAGGTACACATGATACAAATACAACGTCAACCTTCTGTCCAAAACTTGAAAAGCAGATACACTATATGACCAAACGTTTGTGGACTCTTTCCACTAGATTTGAGTGTGGCGGTGGGGATTTGGGATTTGTATTTCAGCTACAAAAGCATTACTGAGGTTAGGCACTGATGTTGGGATGTGAGGAGATCTGGGGTGCAGTCAGTATTCCAGTTCATCCCAAAGGTGTTCAGTGGGTTTGAGTCAGAGTCAGGGCTCCAACCTTAACAAAGCATGTCTTCCTGGACCTGGCTTAGTGAATAGTGATGCCGTCATGCTAGGAAAAGGTATTTGGGCTTCTTAGATCCAGTCTTGGAAAAGTGTAATACTACAACACACAAATACAATTATGTGCTTCCAACTTTGTGGCAGGGGTTTGAGGAAGAACCACATATGGCTGGGATGATCAGATGTCCGCAAACATTTAGCTATACAGTGTACTGCAGCTCTATATAGTGTACCCTAGACTTTATTTATAAACTACTTCATTGATTATAGGTGACAGAAGGCATGACCAGCAGCGCACTTGGGAACTACAGCAGTGACAATGTTTAAAGTGATTCTGCAGTAAAAATGTGTAGTGAAATCCACCTGAGTAAAAACATCGGTGGATATTGTGGCTGTTTAATATCAGTAAGGACGAAAAGGATACTGTTATTTTACACAAGCATAGTGTAGAACAAAAGAGAAACATGGTGGTATGACAGCAGGATTTACTGCAAATACCGCCTTATGTTTTCAGTGTGTGTGGACGTTCCACACCATCCATTGATGCTGAAATAGGAAGCATGTTTAAATAGTTATTCCTTGGATATGTTTGCAAAAATAAAAAGTAAGAAGTAATCGGTTTCTTGTGCAACTTCCTGGACTAAAATCCATTGCAAACTTTACCATTCAATCATTTTTTTTCCCTCTAAGATCTTGCATGAACACTACAGAGTGACAAGGAACCGTCTCATGCACATTTAAAATAAATGAAATCTGAATTTTCCCTCAATATCCATAAATATCCCAAAACTAAAACGAGAAATGAGAGGAAGAGGAGGCACACTTACTGCTGAGGAAGGAGAGAACAGGGTCTACTAGGCGAGAACAGTGAGCGAGGTTAAAGCAGACAGAAAAGATCTCTATCAGGAAAGAGCGACAGAAAGACAGCAGCTGCTTTCCGCCCGAGAGGAGAGGGTGAAAGAGAGAAGCCGGTTCTGCAGTGAAAAACAGGGAGGAGCAACAAGTGAAGGATGAGAGAGTGAAGGAAGGTACAGAGCACTGGAGAGAAGATAACTGACACACCAGGTAGCGCAAGCTGGAAATGCAAGAGTTAACTGAGAGCTGCACTGTTTTAATATAAACCAAGGAACGTTACTTGCAGACCTGCTTGGAAATGAAACCTGGTAACTATCAGCTGAAGTGTCTTTGAACATCTATTAACTGTGATGGATTTTGGGCCACTGGGACAGCAGAAGTCTCATTATTGCTTTCTACCAGTGAAGAAAAAAAAAATCGCTGTGCTTATGTATCAACACACGTGAATGGAAGGAGGCTTTGGATGAATGTGTCTTGGCCAAAAATCCGTGAAAATTCTTATGTAATTTTTAAAAACTGCACGTTCCGCCGAATATTGCAGTTTTCTCGATTTTATGTTAATTTCTGTGATCGCGGCATCCTGGCCGGACTGGATAATGTCACATCAACACTTTAGAACGGAAAAGACTGATTCCAGCACTCTAAACATACTGCTACACACTTAGTGTTGTTCTCTTCTACACCTTTGTACAGATTTACGATCTCACTACCTGCTGTCACTCAGGAGAGACTGAGGTAAAATCCCAAAGCTATCCGAGCCACTGTTGTGTATTTCTAACTTCTATGTTGCTTGGGTCATAAAGAAGCAAACTCTAGACTCCAACAATATACTTTATATAATTTATATATACGATATATAATTTATTATAAAAATAATAAAACTTTACTGTAGGTGTTGATATAAATGCACACCCTGAGACGTTCTTTCGTAAGAACTACAAGCTATGATGACGTAGAGGCCTGTAACAGCGGCTCACCTTTCCTCTCATGAGGGCATTGAAGGCGATGCGTGCTATGAGGTAGGACCAGATGATGTGCAGCACCTGCAGCACCAGCAGCAGAACGTTAAAGATCCACCATGAGGGGAACGGCCCGATGATGTCCCAGCTCTCAAACATTGTGCTGTTCAGGATCCTACATCACACACATTATGTCAAAAGCAGTGTCTCAAGGGTCCTTGAGATTTTATTTTTCAATTTTGAAGGATAAAAAAAAAAGCTATAAGTCTATTTTTCCACTAGGGGGCAAAATATTTGGGTAATAAAAACTTCATGGCTGTTCCACATATATGTACAAGCACATAAACAATCCCAAATTATTAAAAAAAAAAATTTTTAATTGTACATCATACTAACCAAAAGGGGTAGGAAATATGTGAATAATTTAAATTACATCAATTTAGAAAAAGAACTTTTTATTTTTAGATACTCAAGTGCATTTAAAAGGAGCATTTTTTTTGCTTTGCGTTGAGAATGTTAAATAAAATGCATTAAACAAAAGCTGATAAATAAACAAATTTTTAAAGCTGTTGTGCATTAAACGCTATGATGGGATATGCAACATCCTCCCTGTGAATAGTTAAGGTAAAACCAATCACTTCTCATTTATATTAATCCAAGTAACATGTGTAGCTTGTACAAGGTTTGGATTGGTCCATTAGGTCACATGGACAGTGTTCTCAGTAGCGGTTATGTTTCGAATGCTGCGAGCTCAAACCACAGTCCTGTCAGCGAGCCTCGGTCAAGCCCTTAATGCTCGGCTGATTGGATTTGTGTCTCACTCTGAAGTCACTCTGAATAAAAGCGTCTGTTGAATGAGTTAGTGTAATGTAAACCTTGTGCACGGCTAAAGTGATGAATGAGCTTTAGGTCAGGTTTATCTGCGCATTATGACGAGCGTGTGTGTTGTCAGCGCTCGACTTCTCCTGCACTGCTGCATGAGGTTCGGTAATGAGACCGGTGCTCAAACCCTAAACCCCAGACACCGAATCCGCCTGCTCACATTACTCTGCTGCAGGAGAAGGCAATCTGAAGCAGCCCTTATCGGAAATGTACTTAAGAGCGTTTAATTGGGCCTTTACACACACAAATTCGGATAGCTTTTTTTTTCTGCTACAGACAGAGCAAACTTTAGCAGTAAGACTAGTGGCATCATCCACAGAAAACAACATTGGGGCAACTTGCTTCTTGCATCTGCTTTAGGACACATTTTTATCCTTAGTCTATATTCATATTAAAGTTCTAAACAGACATATTTACTTAAAAAAGTAAGTGCGCCTTCAATTACAAACAAAAATCTCAGGCGTCATCGGGCATCAAGGCAGGATACACCCTGGATGGAGTGCCAACCCATCGCAGGACACACACACTCATTCACTCACGCAATCACACACTACGGACAATTTTCCAGAGATGCCAATCAACCTACCATGCATGTCTTTGGACCGGGAGAGGAAACCGGAGTACCCGGAGGAAACCCCCGAGGCACGGGGAGAACATGCAAACTCCACACACACAAGGTGGAGGTGGGAATCGAACCTCCAACCCTGGAGGTGTGAGGCGAACGTGCTAACCACTAAGCCACCGTGCCCCTCGTAATATTTCTAATTTCTTCATTTGAAATATGGCAGAAACTCCAACTAATGTAACCAAAATAAGAAAGATTATATATATGTTCAAAGTAAAGGTGTAGAAGATGGTAGTGAGAGCAGCTCTGCTGTATGGGTTAGAGACTGTAGCAGTGAGGAAAAGACATGAGGCAGAGATGGAGGTAGCAGAGGTGAGGATGTTGAGGTTTTCTTTAGTGACGAGGATAGACAGGATTAGGAACGAGCACAGCAGAGGGACAGCTCAGGTTGGCTATTTTGGGGACAAGGACAGAGAGGCTAGATTGAGATGGTTTGGACATGTACAGAGGAGGGAGATGGTTATATTGGTAGTAGGATGTTGGAGCTGCCAGGTAAGAGGTCAAGAGGAAGGCCAAAGAGGAGATGTATGGATGTATTGAAAAAGGACATGAATTTAATTGGTGTATTCAGGTGTATTCAGTGACTCATTCTCTCTCTCTTGTGCAAAATCTCTCTCTCTCATGCATACTCACTCTCGTGCAAACTCAATCTCTTGTACACACACTCCCTCTTGCACACATACACTCTCTTTGTCTTTCTCTCCTACACACATTCCCTCTCCCTCTCACACACACTCACCAAAAGGGGTAAATGATGAGCCTTGTCCCAATAAAGGCTGCACCAAATACCACAAACAGGAAGTCGCACAGACGCTGGTATTTGGCATAATTGGCTAACTTAGCAGCCTGGGAAAGAGAAATTCAAAGTTGTACATAAACATAAAACACTAAACACTGACCACAGTTTCAATTGTGATTTGCATTTACAGTATTTACTCAATATACAGTTCCTTTCACACTGTACCTCCAAGAGGAAGTCCGAGGCGTCGTGCACACACATGACCAGGCTGCCCACGCGAGCCATGTTGTTCACATACGAGAAGCTGATCAGACTCACAGTGGCCAGGTGATGCACAAACATAATCAGGAAGTCCTTAAATTAAAATGTGCAGAATGTTAGACTTAAAATGTTTAAGACAAACATATAATAGCAGAAGCACAATTTGTGTGAAGGTAACAAGAAGCGGGTGAAAATACATGCAAAAGTTTCATTCTCAGGCCCACAACAGTTGAGCAAAATTATTCTACTCACAAAAAAGCACAATAAATGAAGCTGAAGTCTCAGAAAATAGTTTACGTGACATGGAGGCTACAAAATGACTGATAATTACTATTAATAACATTTTGTTGATGTTAATGCAGGAAATCGTAATGCAAGTAAAATGTATGATGAAAACAAACCATGACAAACTAATTAAAGTAAAATGCTCACAGTTTTAATCAAATCATCTCAGAAAATAATCATAGAGAGTGGAAGCACAAGAGGCAGAGTGTAAAATAGAGAGTAGATTCCTCCCCTGGAAAAACCTCAACCCTAGCAACAAGCACAAACAGTTTTGTGCAACGGACCTGCTAATGAATTGACCAACGGGCAGAATCATTTAATTAAGTCACATTTTTTTAGTTAGGATTTAAACGTTCTTGTGCACATGGAGCTGGTTTCCAAAAACTCCATTTAAACATAAAACGTTTTCATTTTGCAATAACCTTTGGAGATTCCTATTCCTCCATCTGCTCTCTAGCAGTTCCAGTTCATCCCAAAGCTCAATAAGGGTTGAGTTCAGGGCTCTGTGCAGATCGCTCCAGCTCTTCCACTCCAATCTGGACAAACCGTGTCTTTATGAAGCGTGATTTGTGCACAAGAGCATTGTGATGCTGGAAAGTTTTTGAGCCTCTTGGTTCCAGTGAAGGAAATTATAAATGCTCCAATATAGAAAGACATCCCCGACAATTGTACGCTTCCAGCAGTTTGGAGGAAAAACTACATATGGGATCGATGGTCAGGTGTCTATGAACGTTTGGCCGTTTAGTGTACGTACGATATACGAGGAACATCCAAACTACATACACTAAATGTCATGTTTCAGTCATTTTTATCATCATCAAGAAACTAATAGATTAATATAATATTCTTACTACCATTATATTATACTGTAGTCCAAAATATAGCAAAAGCAGAGCTTTAAATGCTATATTTAATTAAAAAAAAAGTTTACAAAATAACACAATGAACCATGTGTTGGAAATTCCCGTAAAAGGGAAATGGTGAGAGGAAGTGGGTAAGGGTGTGTTAAAAGCGAAACAGTGCGCAGGTGTGTTTCATAGCTAAACTAAGAGTGCAACTGTATTTTGATGTGGTGAAGATTTCTAGACGTACATATATGTTTAGCATTTTATGAAGCAGTCTTCAATGCCAGAGTGCTCCAGTGATTTCTTCCTGTCAGAGGTAAAGCTGCATGTTGTCTGCATTGTGTAGGTGTGTATGTACGTGTGTGTGTATGTGCGCGCGTGTGTGTTTGTGTCTTATTACTTACTTGTGTTGTGTCTATTTACTTACTTCATGAGAAAGCGAGGGAACAATTTATATCTGCTTTAATGTAGCAGGCACATCAAATTTAACTATAAAATATATGATTTGTTGCTTTTCATGACATGATATTATGGAAAAAAAATCAGGATGTTAACAGTAACTCCGATAACTTTGATTATTTACTGCCCAAATTATTCTTTTTTCATTATATGCCAACAGCCACATGTGGCAATCTTTGAATTATAGTTTCTATGTGTTAAATTTTACAATGTGTATGCAATGTTACAATCATATGCAAATAGGTCACATGAAGGAGGAGTTATAATATAATGCACCAGAGACAATTCAACTGACAACATCAATTCTGAAACGAAATAAATTCTTCACTGAGGAAGCAACAAAATGCTGCCATGAGTAGATTTAGATTACAGTGTGTTATAAGTGTGTGTTTGGAGATGCAGGTGTGAACAGAGAGTCTCTGCATGCCGGAAATATTTGTGACACGCGTGCGTGTGTGTACGTGCATGTGCTTGTTGAGTCTCTAATCTACCCTGAGCGCTGTCTGCTTGGCACAGTGACCTACTTTACACACCTGCTCTACTCTCGATCAGTCTCTCTCTCACACACACACTCACACACACACACACACTCAATAAAGCTAACTAACAACAATACACGCATACTGCTGTAAGCAAAATAAAATTACTGTGCTTGAGGATAAGGTAATTGTGTGAATGTAATCCAGTAAAGCCGTTCCTATTAAAGTGGCTGTAAGTCTCTGAGAATGTTTTGATACAGGAATTCTGACACACACACTCACCTTTCTTTTAATGTCTGTAAACTGGGAGAACATGAGAGACCAGTAGAAGGCCAGTTCTGTCACATAGTAGTGATACAGGCCAGGACTAAGTGCCTTGAAAAAGAAAACACACACACATACTAAATATAAAAGGCTACAGGGCCGATACAATTAGGTATGTGCTAATGTAGCACTGCCACATCACTGCACTACATCATTTATATTTATCGATCTTCTGATAAAGAAGTGGACTGGAATAAGAAATGTCACTGTGCTAGAGTCTGATTCTGAACGAGTGACTATAACTAAAAGAGAAAATCATTACAGCGCCACTGCTGGACTTCTGATTTGTTGCTTTGGTACTGGACTTGTCAAATCTCTCTCTCTCAAATGATATTTTATACATACAATTAAGCTGATTGCACATTAGGCATCCACAATATCCACAAAGAGATTGGAACATGCTATGGTTGAAGACATTGCTATAGTAGAAAAGGAATAAAACACTTCAGGCTCAGTGCTTATAACATTGCTGAGCCCTTGAGCCAGACTTCTAACCCTCCACTGCTCTGTAAAACGACCAGCAATCCTGAAGAAATATGCCTAATGTGAAAGCAGCCTTGGTCTCTAGCTTCTCGGCATTGGTGAATACATCTCTAACCCATTTTTCTGTCTGCCACTAATTATGGGAGCGAAATTTATACGAATCTCTTCCTTTTGAAGCAAACATGCGATGCTCCTTCAAATTTGCCCCAAATGAGAAAGACAGATGAAGCACTTTATTAAAAACAAATCCAAAATGCTAAAGCTGCATGTAATATTTTCATGTATTGTAAAATCCCTCATTATCAGTATAATAAACATGAAATTGTTGAGCTGCACGCAGGTTGATTGTATCTCACCTGATAGGGGTAATTATACCAGCACTGTCGGGTGTCCCACATCCAGAGAGACTAAAATAGCATACACACACACACACACACACACACACACACACACACAAAAGTGTTAAAATGTGTTCTTATTGATAATGAACCGCTATTGACTGTGTGATCTATGTTCTGCAGCTGCACTGAATCGAACCTTCATTGTAAACGCCGCTTAAGATAGAACATGATGTCTGTAGACCCAAAATGTGTTGGTCTTTTGCAAACATAATAAAAGCCATGAACAAATTAGGCACTACACTGAAATCTACGATGAAAGCTTTGCACATATTACTTTACGAATATCTGTTCCAGATCATATTTCAACCTTTCAACATTTCCTGCTCTTTTACCAATTTTAGTTTTTTTGCTTACCTGCCATAGAAAGCAGAACCCATAGGTAAATATACCCAGATAAAATGTAAACCTCCACCTGGAAAGAAATGAGAGACAAACAAAATGCTTGTGTGTTCATAGTGACAAAAGCTGCCACACACACAGAGAGACATGCACAGCCCTGAACAAACAGATAAATTCATACAACACTTGAATATTCCCTGCTGAAAAGGCTCCAGGTCATGAGCACTCTGCCAATAATGCTCTAACTCTAATCTACTCTGGCAGTAATAAAAAAGGCCCAAGGACATGCACAGGCAGAGGAAGGCACACAGCAGAACCTACATGCTCTCACAAAACTTGGTCCTCGTGCTGGGTTTGTCCTGATTCCTCCGATGACGAAACCATCGCTGGATCTTCCTCACTTCCCAGTCTAGCTGCTTAGACAAACCGTCCAACTGGCGTGCATCTGGACACTGCAATACAATAAAAAAACAAAAACATGAGCTGAGTGGACACTTCTATACTGACAAAGCCAGATTAAGAAGCTACTAAATAACCCAAGACTATTTATTTCTTTTTACTGTGTACCCTGAGTATGGAAATGCCTTCAGAGTGAGAAAGGACAATGACCAGACTGGTTTGAGGGGACAGAAACTCTATAGTAACTAACCATTTTTGGTTGAATAACCACTCTGTACAATCATTGTGAACAGATAAGCATCTCGAATGCACATCGAACGTTGAGGTGGGTGGGATACATTTTGTGCCTATTAAAGGGGCTTGAATTGATTAAACATGACCAACAGTTATATTGCTTAACTTAGATAATTTATTGACTGGGGTTCATGGACCAGTCAAATGTCATGAGGCTAGAGCTGCAAGTTAAGGCTATATATATACGTACCATCATGACATCTACGTATGACATCACAAGACTTTTTGGATTTGGACGAATCAAAAATGTTTACAAATACTTGCCAAACTGAAAACAAAAACATACTTAGCATTTGCCAATTACGTGACCTAAGCTCTAATTACTGGTTTAATTAACTAACAACAAATTTATTTACTAATTAATTCATTCGTAAATTAACAAGAGAGGCTGATGGTTTTGCACCAAAATCAGGGTTCCCACTCTTTTTCAGAGATCATTTTCCAGGACTTTTCCAGGACATTTCAAATTTAGCAAAAAAATACGAGGCTCACAGATTCACAGCCTAAAGTAATATGTTCTTCTCTCCAGAAGTCTTAGAAACAACGTACACTTTATGGCTATTACTTAACTATACTTTTAAAGACAACTGGTCATGTGAATGAAATTTCAACATTTATAAAATAAAAAGACCGCACATATTAATACCCTTTCCTTTCTCAGGCCAATGCCGTCATGCATGCTTTAGTTTGCTGTGCATTCCCCTTGCACATGATATTCAGATTAACAAGGTTAATATAACCTGCTGACCCGTCACCATTTGCTGAAAACATTCGAGCACTTAAACCATTCCTAGCACCTGAAACCGCCAACACAAGACTGCGTCATCCGTCACAGCGAGATTAAGCAGCATAACAAAAACCCGTCAAAACTCAGCGTCCCTGAACAGAGCGCTTTCTGTTACTAACGTTAATTGTTTTGACCAGTTGTAAACTGTTCTTTAAACGATCAAGAACATTTAAAAATAATAATTTCCACAGGACATGTGTTTTCCAGGACTGGAACATTGGTCATTAATTTTCCAGGATTTCCAGGACGCGTGGGAACCCTGAAAATAGATTGGTATATGAAGCCATCCGTGATTCGCTCGATCTTAACTAGAGTCCCAGCCCCAGCTGATGAGACGTAGCTCCATATCACGATGTTGCCACCACCACGTTTCAACTTGGGTATGATGTTCTGTGCTTGAGTGTGTCAAAAATATCTTTCAGAACTTTGCCCAAAAGCTTCTATTTTGGTCTCCTCAGACACAAAAACATTTTGCCACATGATCTGGAGTTTTATAAGCAGGCTTGGATGTTGGCTTGGATTGTTTTCATAAGAAAAGATCTCTATTTAGCCACCCTTAAGGCAGCCTCCCTTATAAGATTTCGTCCCCATTTTCTGTACTTGATAATGGCCTTCACGGTGTTCCACGGTTCCCACTCTTCTTATTATCACCAATCTTGATGGATATGTTTGGATAATGAGACCCTGTACATGATTTGTAAACTGTTTGCAAACCCTGGCACGTCAAGAAAAGCTGCAGAAACAGCTGCTCTCAGAATCTTTTAATCGAGGACATGTGTATAAGAATTACTTTTCTTAATGTGATTAGTTCAACCATCATATGATACACCAGCTTATTGTATGGCTTTACTTTTTTTTTTCCTTTCAAAAAAATGTCAAAGTTTGTTGTTTGCTATATCACAATAAAAGTGGGGGAAAACAATCTGACGAGTTTTATCTTGGTTTCTTTTTCACATCACAAAAACCTTCAATTTTAACAGGGGTGTGTAAACTTTGTACGTAACAAAGTGCTGCCAAAGCTGTTAATCTATGATCGGGTGCTTTATATCAGAGACGTGGTCATAAGATGTTGGAAAAGCATTCTGCAAAGTGCTTAGAAGCTGAGAAGCTATGTCTACATTAACAATAAACCTTCTTACAAGAGGTGTTGTTTTTACTGTCTATGGATCAAGGTACAGCACAAAAGAACACAATAAAATATAAAGTTTTATACAATAAAAGAGTAGCTGTGTATAAGCTTGACACAGCAAGCTTAGGAGGGAAAAATGCAAGTGAGTATTATTCAAACCATTAGACAAGAACCTTAATCCAAAAGAAAAGTGACGAGCTTCAAAATCATGAATAGTACACGCTCATAAAATCACAGACAGATGGATTACAAAGGTCTAAAGATCCCAAAGAGAAAAAAGGGTAAATTGAAAAGATAAAACCAATAGGAAGGTGAATTAGAGGTACCTTTGAGATAGATGTAAACACTTTCTCTAGGACAGCATTTGGCTGGGCTCTCCGGCTCACCTCGGTCTGGATGTGGAGGAGGTGCGCGCAATGACCTGCGATGAACCTGAGAAAACAAAAACTTTACTTTTAAATAGGACCTTTCACTGTTAGGTTTATACAAGTGCAGACTCAAATAAATGAAACTATGACTGACTTGAAAAAGCACTGGGTTATCATCAACACTGCTATGATAAAAACTGAGTGGGAATCCATGCAAACGTTTCTGTTACGCACATAAAATTGTTTTTGTTAATATAAAGTTTTTAGATGTAAATACAATACACGATGTTACACTAATCAAAACTACTGAAACTCTACACATAGACAGGTTTAAATGAAACTCACAGGACAAGGGACAAGAAGGAGAAAAAAAGGATGGATGGATGGATGGATGGATGGATGGAGCGAGCCACTCAGGGTAGAGCACAGATCAAATACGTATAAAAGTGTCTGCATTTCCTTTTAGCAAGTAGCAAGTGTGAACTTATGTCTACAAGCGATTGTACATATTAATGAAGACTGTCTGTGAACACGATTTCCTTCTGTACAGACACGAAGAATAAACGCTGCATCACATTTTCCTCACAAACTACTGACTTGTGGTCTTAGTGCTTTACTGGCACAGAAACACACAGCAGTGTTCACTGGCCTGAGATTTTATCTCGTGTGGGGATGTGGCAGCTCAGTGGCTAAGGTATGGGACTACAGATCGGAAGGTCGTGAGTTCAAACCCCAGGTCCAAGCTGCCACTGGTGGGTCCCTGAGCAAGGCACTTAACCCTCAATTGCTCAGTTGTATAAAATGAAATAAAAACGCATGTCGCCCTGGATAAGAGCGTCTGCCAAATGCTGTGAACGAATCTCTTAATGGTTTAGTGAGTGTTAAAGAAAAATCGACAGAGTGTGCAGCATCATAAATCTAATCATAACTGTATCATAATCCTTTAATTAAACAAACATAATATTCATAAAATATCTCTGAATGCTGGCCTTGAAAATCCAGGTTAATGAAATGTTCAACTACAAATAGCAGACCTGCCAACCTTGGAAAAAATTTTTGAGTAGCAACTTACTCAACTTGCTTTACTTTTGAGTAGCAACTAAAATAAAGAGTATAACATCATGTGCATGATCGTTTGTGTATAATATCTATAAAATAGCATTGTAACAACTCTTTATGTATCGCCATAAATTAGATCTAATGAACTAAACAGTAACTTCATATCTGACAACACATATGACACGTGTTAATTTTCTCAGCAATAATGCAAGACTCTAGACTTCACTATGGTTTTGACTGGCTGATCATATAATAATACCTCCCTCATCATTTCTACTTTCTGCTTCTATTTCCCTGCTTTTCACAAAAAAAATCTGATGTCCATCAAATGTGATCTACAGGAGCCAGTAACAATCGAGTCAGAATACGATTGATATTTAAAAAATTACATTAGTTTCGTCATGTTATAGCATGACTGCGTGCTATAAAAGGGATACACAGACGCTCGCGGATATTGATTTCTGTGTGCTCGCGCCAGTTTGTCTTTTCCGTTAAAGTACGACGGCAATGCGTTTACAGGCATGACTTACGTTTCCTTTATAAATACTGGCAAATAAAGTAAAACTTTATCTGTGCGTAAAACTTAAACTTGAGGCACAACACCGGACACTTGGGCACATGCCCCAGTAAAGGAGTCTAACGACGCCTGTGGTTCGGCAGGCTTATTAAAATGGATGAAATTCACAATTCTGGCCATTTACCTTTGAAATGTTAAGTCCTCACTTGTAAAAAAAAAAAAGTCACTGTAAAAAGAATTGAAGACTCAAAGGCATCAATGGTTTTTTACAATGCGTATTTTGAAGTGACAAATCGTAGCAGCGTACTTTGATGTCTAAATGTGTATCTGCTACACAAAATGCGTAAAGGTTGGCAGGTCTGAAATAGACTTGCTTATGTATACGTTTTCTTTCAATACAAATTCCTAATAAATACACAGAAATATATCTGTAATTGAGGCTCGGTGATGAACATGCATGGAAAAGGTGACTGTTTTCTTTTTATTGTTAATACTTTTTGTTCTTTGCTGTCCAGCTAGCAAGAAAATGGAATCTCAAAATAACAAAAACCGGGAATCATGATGCATGAAAAACGTTAATCTGACATTCACAGGGACTGGCATGGAGGACAAAATCTAATTCTAACCAGAACTGTGTAAAAATGTGTTTTTAACAAAGGAAAGCGTGGAGAATTCGATATGGCGATGCTTAAACGGCGACCAAAATGCTAATTCAGACTATGTATATTATATCCTATACACTATTTACTACACTAACAAGTATATAAATTTAAGAAAGGTCTATTGTCTGAAATGCAAAACTAATGGAAGTCTAATTCATCTGATGCTCAATAATGCTCAGTTTTTGATCAGTTACAAACAGAAAACTGGACTTTTGAATAATCAGCTTTTAGTTTTCCTGAACAGCTCATCACTGATTATTTTCCTGTAGCAGCATGTACTAAAATTATTACATGTATTCTTGAATTTCTTCAGCCGATGAGACGAGAGAGCAAATCCGGTGGTTTAAATAAGCCTCTGGTAGGAAGAACAGCCTGCCTGGTTAATAACTACAATTTGATTTCCTGTTCCTGCTAACTCTGCTAACTCGATCTGTGAGACTTCTGCATTTTCAACATTCAGTATTGTGGACCATTGTGAAACGAGGCGCCGCCTCCGATGTCTAACAGAGGCACATACATGAGCATCCAGCTAAGATGAGGAGATTATACTGAATAAAGGATGAGTGTGTTTGCACATAAACAAAACAGGAGAACAATGTCATGACTGGCCTTTAGCTACACTCCGTGTTAAATGAGTAACACACCTCCGCACCACCGTCTGCGTGCTTGGGTGTAGGGTGTTTATCTTTTGCCAAAACATCACACTCAAAAATCTCTCTGCTATTTCAACCTGTAAATGTTGGTAACATATTAATAATACAAAGCTGGGATATGGGATAGACTTGTGTATACTGGTGATAACACTATTTTCATGTATACTCAATAAATATCAGTTCAGATGAACAGCAAACCTTAGCTGAATGATTCAGTGAGTTATTGTGTAAAACCTGTCATGCCTGAGAATGTGCTGGTCAATGTCCTTTGGGAAATTCCTTCTAAAAAGAAAGAGTTCTAACAAGAAAATGCTTGTTTGTTTGTGGAGAAAGTCAGTAGGCAAACATCACCCATTTTATTGGGAATGCTGGTACACCTGCTGGTTCGTTACAGCAGAATTATCCAGCTAGCTAATAAGTTAATGTTCACATTAAACGTCACAATGGGGGAGGATGTGATCTTTGGTGACTTTCACTTTTGCATGGTTGTTGGTGCCAGACGAGCTGGTTGGAATATTAATATTAAAAAACAGCTGACCTGAAATTTTTAAGCCAGAGCAGTCTACAGTGTCGAAGACCAAAAGTTAATGAGAGAGGTCTGAGGAGAATGGTTTGAACAGATAGGAAGTCTACGGTAAGTTACAGTAATAACTACTCTGTATGATAGTGGTGAACACATACTCCTAGGGTTGGGCGATGAAGCGATAACGATATGTATCGCAATAGACACGTGATCGATATCAATAAAAAATGTGTTCGATAAAACTTTTGATATTTTTTATTCTTCGTCTGAAGAAAACAGAGGTTGCGAAGCAAGTTTGGTTGCATTAACAAAGGCACTCGCTCTCTGGTAACCTAGCAACGTAGGAAGAGACACGCTAACAGCCAATCATGTAAGTTTAAAATAAAAATGTTTAAATGTAATATATTTTTCTCCTGGTCCTTATTTTAAATGGGTCATAAAAAATATCAAAAATTATCGATATCGACCGACATGAAACACTGATATCATGATACAGTTTTCAGCCATATCGCCCAGCCCTACTTACTCCTCTGAACCAGTCCTACAACAACAGATGATCATATCACACTCCACTACCGTCAGCCAAGAACAGGACTATGAGGTGATAATAGAGATAAAATTACGGCAGTACTATCAACGCGACCACCAAGAGCAGAACTGAACTACAGTAACTTATGGCAACTACGCTGCACTGGAAAGCATCTCAGTATATACTCAGTATAACACTGAACATTTAAGCAGACAGACTACAGTAATACACATCAGGTTTGTCTCCTGTCAGTTGAGACCCGGAATCGGTGGCTACATGCTCACTGAATCTAGACAGATAAAATTTGGAAAAACGTTGCCTGGTCTACTTTCAATGTGGCAACCAAAGCCACTTTATACAAACGTTAAAAAATAAAGTCTGCATTCAAGTCTTTGCCATGATGCTGGAGACATGAATTCTACTGACAAACAGCTTCACATAACATGGAAAAGGGCCAGAGAGAAAAATCTCCCAATTCCCTATGCATTTTTTGAATAGCACACAGCGTTTTTCGGCCCATGACTGCATGCAGCTGTGGAATCTGGCGCCAAGGATATACCATATCACTGACCGGTGAAAATGTTAAATTTAGCAAGTGGGAGTCCTGTGATTTAGCCTTTGACCCTGAAGTCATGCTAATTGTCCTTCACATAAAAGTTTCTTTGTGGAATACAGGAGAAGCTTGTGTGAATGTAATGAGGGGCATGTACAGATCAAATGCAGTTAATGACAGACAAGGTACCGAGTGAAATATGGGAAGAAAATAAAATAAATATATAAACAAATAAAAATAATTATATATATAATAAAAAATTACAAAATGCAGTGTTCAATGGCATTTTGTAGAATACTGTGAGGAGTGTGTTCACACTGAAACCCACAAGAAGTAGGGCGCAAGTATCTGGATGATGCATTTGTTAAACTGAAAAGAAAAAAAAACACTTATGGAATGTTGAACACTTCATGCACTCAACTCTCACAGCTTTGTTTACGTAGCAGAAGAGGAACGGGGCTACCACACCTTGGCGATGGATGACAACATTCTCAAAAGAGCTGACAGACTGGTGGAGAGAACATTTTTTAAATTGGCACACGTTGTGCAATTTATTTTTTTAACATTTACAAAATTGCCTGTGTTCAGCTAAATTTCATGGCACGTGATGTGCATTTGTTGTCATTTGTCGTTAAACCTGAAACAGCTTATACTTGCATTTTGTAGAAAAAAAACCCCAAAATTTCAATTTAAGACAATACTAGACTTCTAAATCCTGTACACTAGGTGAGAGGACATAGCACATAGTGTGTAGTACATCGTTTGGGACACAGCATAAGTCTAAACATAAGTCTAAAGTTTACACATAGAAATGTGATTTAAAATGAATCAAAGGACTTTTCAGACCTTAAAAAGAGCAAGTTGCTGAGGTCCTTAAAAACCTCAGGCATCTATGAACCAAATACACAATAGTATAGTATAATAGTATAGTGTATAGTATCTCATTTAGCACGTGGCTATAGTTGGTCTGGCGTAAAGTATAGTTGTAATACGCAGTATTTGGGTAGTATACTGTATAGTATATTAACTGACTGATCATCCATTTCACACACAGATCTTAAAGCCAAACTTTTGCCCATACTGAGATTGATAGAGTAGTTTAAAAGGAACAAAAAAAGGTGTAACTGTCTTAAACTCTTAACTTCATAATGTAAAACTGAGGGGTGTAAACAATCAAAACAATCAAACCATAGTGACACTGGTACAAGAGGATTACTGATTACAGATTACAGATGTCTGTCTGCGCCACTCTTTATTATTATTATTATTATTATTAACACTTGCTCAGCAGGCAAGTTGGCTCAGTAGGCAAGGCACTTTAAAGCATTTTGTTCTCCTTCTTTCATTCAACAATCAGAGAAAGCACAAAAGCCCTAGTCATAAAACAAAATGCACTCGATTGTAACAGGACACACCTCGAAGTTGTAACTACGGAGCACTCTACTCATCCTGAATCTCTCCACCTGCTGTAGCCTACTTCAGGCTTTACTAGTCAAATGAATTTGCCTGAAAGGGGGAAACGCAACCTTTTCAGGATCAGGAACACACGGATACTCGTACACAGACAAAAACAAGACAAATAAATTAAGAGCAAGGTCATACCATGCTAATACAGGACATGGACACAAGATTAAATATCAGGAGGTTACACAAAAACAGGATGCACTACCTCAGGCACTTTCACGAACATTATAATGGCTGAAATGTCTTCTCTAAGGGGAATGTATTATATTACTCATTTGTTTCTGTATATAAATAGTTTGTTATGCTATTTTAGCTACTACTTTTCCAGCTAGTAAGTGAGGCTGGAATTGGACAACAGATTAATAAATTTATCGTTTTTATAAATTATAGAATGTCCAGAGCTGAAAAAAATCAGGGTAAACCTTGTAACTCAACAACAATACAAGCATAAAAAAAAACATTTTTGAATTTTAAAAAATGTTTGCTGAAAATGTATTCTGAAAATTTATTTATTCCCCTTTTTTTGTTTCTGAGTCAAAAAAATAGCGTACACATTCTGTATAGAAAAAAAAGAAGAAATTTCTGAAAATATAACAAGAGGGGTGTGTGTGTGTGTGTGTGTGTGTGTGTGTGAATGTGTGAGAGAGAGAGATAAAGTGGGCAGTAAAGGTACAGCGTATGAAAACTTGAGATAGAATGACAAACGACCATCAACACAGATACAGTGTAGGTGTGTTTTTGTGTGTGTGTACATCCACACTCAAGGCCAAAATGGCAATAACAACCCACAATACACCAGCGTTAACACAATTGTACTGTTACTATATGACGTCTCATGATAGAAAACAACTGTAACACTCCAGAGACTGCAGCCTGCATCTTGTGTACGGATGCTTCATATACATGTTAAACATGTTCAGACTCAACTGCTGAACTTCCTGCATAGCTAAACTTAAATTACAAGCCTGCAGCTGTGAATATCAGACTAAAGCTGTTACTCAGCTGTTAGAAAAAGAAGCGATCGGAGTGTAAATAGAGACTCTGTCCTCCAGGTCAGTGTTGCAAGGTGAGTGCACTCGTGGGACGTCTGGAACTTGAGCTTTAGACGCACACATTTTAAAGAAGGTCACCAAATTGTGTGATGCAAATTTCTCCAATCATTAATGTCCGTCAGTTTCTGTAGTAATACAATCTGCATGGGTGAAAGCAGAAGTTTGCAAAGAACATACAGTTTATGAATGAGAAAAAAAAAAAAAAGAAAATGCTGCAATATCTATAAAGGAATTCCAAGCTTTTCCATTTAAATCAATGGGAAAAAAGTTCAAATATGTGACCCATACAGTTTAGCCTGAAACAGAGAACGGCACCTTAGTACCGAACCCGAGACGAGTTTATTTGTACAAGAACTGTTTTGCGGTTCCTGTGAATGTGAACACAACCCATACTCGGGTCTGCATTTGTTCAGGAAGTAAATGACCCTGATTCTTAGAAGATTCGATGTGTATTATATATTTATAAATGTATATAAAAGTTTTATACAGTTTTTTACACTTACCTTGTGTGTTTGATATATTAATATAATTTTATTCCTATAACAACAGATGTAGAACGGATGCTGGATCCCCTACAGTTTGCCTACCGTGCAAACAGATCAGTGGACGACGCAGTTAACATTGGACTGCATTACATTCTGAAACACCTGGGCTGCCCAGGGACATGCGCCCGGATTCTCTTTGTCGACTTGAGTTCGGGTTTTAATACTATAATTCCAGAAATTCTCCACTCCAAACTCCTAAGGCTTACTATACACCCTTCCATCTGTCAGTGGATCACCAGCTTCTTGACAGGCAGGAAACAACAGGTGAGACTGGGAGGTTTTACCTCCAGCATTCATACAATCAGCACTGGCGCTCCTCAGGGATGTGTCCTCTCCCCACTTCTATTCCCCCTCTACACTATTCCCCCTCTACACTCTACACTACACTTCGAGTGACCAAACTGTTAAACTCCTGAAATTTGCAGATGATACTACGCTCATTGGTCTCATCCAAGATGGCAATGAATCTGCATACCGGCAGGAGGTGAAGTGGCTGGTGCTATGGTGCAGTCAGAACAGTCTAGAGCTAAACACCCTCAAAACTGTGGAGATGATACTGGACTTTAGGAAACCCACAACACTACTCCCCCTCACAATATCCAACAGTCCGGTGTCATCTGTGGAGGCCTTCAAGTTTCTGGGCACTACCATTTCCCAAGACCTGAAATGGTAGTCCAACATATACTCCAACATCAAAAAGGCCCAGCAGAGGATGTATTTTCTACACCAATTAAGGAAGTATGGTCTGCCACAGGAGCTGATGCTGTTCTACACTGCAGTCATTGAATCTGTCCTGTTCACATCCATCACCATCTGGTTTGGAGCAGCAACTAAACAGGACAGGAACAGACTGCAACGCACGGTTAAAACTGCAGAAAAAATAACTGGTGCCCACCTGCCCACTCTCCAGGACTAGTACGATACAAGAACCAGAAACCGGACAGGAAAAATCACCACTGACCCTTTGCACCCTGGACACAACCTCTTTCAGCTCCTCCCTTCTCTCAGGCGCTACAGAACTTTGCTTACTAAAACTGCTAGACACAGGAATAGTTTCTTTCCCCAGGCCCCTCATCACCCTGATTAACAACTCACCAAAATTATATTCTCTGCTTCATATCTATAAGTACTGCATTGTCAGAACTGTCAGTCATCACATCATCAGTATATGTTACACACACTACTGCTGCTGTATATTGTACAAATAGCATAATATTGCACAATATTGTTATTAGAACTACCAGTTCTCACACTTTATGTACATGACTGATCAGTCATATATTCTGTATTCATATTTAATACTCGAACTGTCTATTGTATCACATCTGCATTGTCTTGTATAGTCTGTATTATCTTGTCGTGTATAGTATAATGTTATTTATGTCTGTACTTTTGAGAGTCACAAACAGCTGGAACCAAATTCCTTGTGTGTGTCAACACAATTGGCCAATAAACCTATTCTGATAATATTAGCATATTTAATTTTGTATTAATATTTGTACACTGCGATGGGTTGGCGCTCCATCCAGGGTGTATCCTGCCTTGATGCCCGATGACGCCTGAGATAGGCACAGGCTCCCCATGACCCGAGGTAGTTTGGATAAGCGGTAGAAGATGAATGAATAATATTTGTACATATGTATATATTTATGTAACCTTGTGCATATGTGTGTATAAGTGAATATATATATATATATATATATATATATATATATATATATATATATATATATATATATATATATATAAATGCCTGTTTATATTTATTCTGTATTTATTTTTATATAGGTAGTTAGTAAGTAAACATATGAGTATATATAGTAAGCTATTGTATTGAATAGCACCAAAATAATATTAAAAATATACAAACAAATAAAAAAACAGAGCCTGTGCACACGCATGTACACTAGGTCAAAGACACAAACCAAAAGGGAGCTAAATTCAGATGATCTAAAAGTTCCTCAGAAGATATGAAAGGTCTTGAAGGCAGTCTATTAATATTACGTTCAAAACAGAATATGATTTGTGATTATTATTATTATGAATCTGTCTGAAACACACATGCGTGTGAATGAGAGTCCAGCTTTCATTCATAAATGACCCATCGCTCCATTTCAAACACGAGTGCAACTTTTTCCAGTCATAGCTGATCATATGACCCGCTCACCCAGTCCTAGCGATGTGGGTCACATTTAACTTCCGAATGTCAGCTATAACGCAATCTGATGACAGGAAACGTGTCATTTACGCATAGGAGAAGATTCAACACCCACCAGCTCTCACAGAGGATATGAACAATGAATGAATCTGATCTGTAACACAGGAAATTTCAGGCTTATATCCTAGTCCTTGTGGTTTCCCCATTTTCTCTCTGCTAGATGACACTTGTGTAATTGTGACTGTTAAGTTTGGGCTTTAACACAATACGCAGTGCTAATTAGCTTGAATTGCTAATTAAACTTTGAAGTGATGGCTTAAGCAAAGGACTAGGATTTTAGTACAAAACCATCTCAACTTAAGACCTTTATCCTGTGTTTTTGTTTTTACCCAGAATTCTACACACCAGATATATACAAGGGCCTAGAGAAAGTCCTACTCCATTACAATAACCGGAGTCATCTATTAGCTACTGTGAGCGACTGAGCTGTAAGCTACTGCAGCTCAATTGCTTTTCCGGGTATTTAACACATTCCTTAAGGCAAACTCAGGCAAACTGTGAGAGAGATACTGAGAGAGAGGTAAATGCCTACATGATTGGGTGTAGTGGACTAGCACAAATATGGCTATGTGTAAGGCTGTATATACTTGTGTGTGTGTGTGTGTGTGTGTGTCTCTCTCTCACAGGAATTTAACTTTCCCAAACCTCTTTCCCAGAGTTAACATGGCTATTAAAACCTCCAGCAAAACAGAGAAGTAGAGCAAATGTACAGTTCAGTGCTTTATATAGTGGTTCCACTATATAAAGTTTGAAGATAAAAATGTTTCGGTTCAGAACATCCACACATCCACAAACACAAGCAGCTTTCAGTTAAGAGACAAACAAAATGACGGTCTTGTGATACGAGAGGAACTACACTAGGTCTGTGAAACGGGGCAACAAAGAAACATTTCTCAATTTTGTGCTGTTTATTTTTCTTAGAAACAACACGCTGCGGTGTCTTAGTAAGAAAAATTTAGAACTAAAAACTCTTTCACTAGCGGATTAATCAATCGCTGCTTCATAACATAAGCCAACTAATCGTTAATAAAATGTGTTGCATTACATTGAAGTTTATGGCTCAGATAAGCTCATGGAAATAAATTTCATTGGAACGGGAAAGAAATGATCGATTGTTAGATTAACAAAACTTTTAGTTATTTCCCTTCGACCTGGAGCAACTAATACAACAGACATGGTCAGTGAACCTCCAGGTAACACGAGCTAACCAGATTTGTTGTGTATTGGTAATAAAGTAACAAGCGACATAAAGGAAACATTGAGGCAAACTTTCTGTCTGAATGAATACAGAACTAGCGAATCCTCCATGTTGCTTGTTTGGCTAGTCTCTGAATTTGATAAAAGGTATAAAGAAGATCTCCAAAAATTATTTCTGAGTGTTACACAATGACAGAGAACCATAAAAGACGGGCAACGGTCTTGTTCATCTTGGCTTAGGAAACCTCTAGCGATAATCTTGTGATGTGAGCTGAAATCAATGAAATGACATCACAAAACGAAAACTGAATATCAGGTCAAATCGTGGTTTATCGTGTATATAATGATGCACTGGGTAACATGTTTACTGTTGACTGTGTGCTGTGGGTTATTGGGATGTCGGGATGCCGCCTGATTTCCCGACTTGTTATTCGGAGTTGATCTATTTCCCGTGTCGGAGGTCAAGTTTTCAGAGTACGCTGGTTCACTGCATTAGAAAACAACATTCCATGACTAACCCACCTACTGGCTTGGGCTACTGAGGGTTTTATCAGGTATTTGATCACACTGTGATCACTGTGTGTATTATCCCTCACAATAATCACATTCAATGAGTGTATGGCTTATTCTTGGGCAATAATGACGAACAGAGTGCTGGTGTTGGCGTCTCCAAAAAAAAAGTTTCCTAATGTGACCCTGACTGCAAGTGTCTCAAAGAGAGTGTGTGTATGTTTGAGTCAACCTAGAAACACAAGCTGGTGTCATCACACAGATTTCTTTATTATATAGAGGCTGGAAGAAATTAGGACATTCAGGAACATGATGCAACTATAACAGCAACTAAACACATGACTGGGACTCAAGTATTTAAGTACTGCTGAAGTATTTAAAAAGATGTTACATTATTTTTTATCGTTTCATTAAATCCCTGTTCGCTCTACTGTATAATTCTGTATAATGGATTCTGTAAATTTGTACCTGCTGTAATCATAAAGACCGTCCTGTCCTGTGTTATGTTCATCACAGGAATCTTATTCACAGTATGTACAAGTGTACACCTCTGTACTGTAATGATTTATAATCTTGGTGTCCGGTGTCACCCAGAAGACGACGGGATCCCTTTCGGGTCTGTATCCATCCTTGAGGGAGGTTTTCCTTATAACTGTTGCACCTGACTTGCTAATTAAGGAACCAAATCTACGTTTGGATTTCTGTGAAGCTGCGATCTTAATAGCACTATATAAAAAAAAAAAAAAAAAAAAAAGATTTGAACTGCTTACAATACAACTATTGCCATGTTCTTAATTTTGATTATATAATAAAATTAAACATTTAAGTTATATATAAGTTTATAAAAGCTCCTGATCAAGGCCGTTACTTTCATCTGGACACTTATGAGAATTTAGCAGCAATTCTCATTACGATCAATATTATACAGATTCATGTACAACAACGGCTCCTGGTACAGCTAGCTAACTCTCTGATGCCCCGCCCCCTGCAGAGCACCAGCATACATCGGTTGCTATGGTTACACTGAGACGATTGGACCTCTCTCTGTCAATTTTACTTTCAGCATTTCTGTATAATTGACTGAATTTGGTGCATTCAAAATGAACAGAAAATTTCACATTTTAAGTAGAATTTACTAGAACAGTACAGTATATTAATAATAATAACTTTTACAGAAAAACGATAAAGGCATTTTGGGCTTAAGAAAGCGAGAAAAGAAAAAACCTAAACCCTGTACTGTTAGCGATCATGCTGTTATTTTGACGTAGCAACTTTTTTTTTAGTTTTTAGTTGTTTGAATTTGATCTTTTTATTTTTAGTTGAGGTTCTAGTTGTTTGCTCATTTTCACCCCAACACTTACACTGGCAGGTTTTTGTTTATTCATCTTTTTCTTTGATTTGTTTATTGTTCTTTTAATGCCATGGCTATTTTCCTGACAGGATCAAGGTTGGTAAAGTGAGAAATTTTAGTAGTTCTTATAGCATCTTCTAGTATCTTATAGTATTTCACTTGCATCTGCAGCAGATACGATGAGGTCCTTCACTTTAATACTCAATGAAAAGTAAAAGAATTCTTTGGTGAGATTTTGGAAGACTCCTAAATATGTATTTTCTAAGTAAAAGTGTTGGATAGTGTCTGACTTTGACATACCGATCCCGAACACATCTAAACGTGTTTTCGATCACTCATGAACTCATACTATTCCTTTGCTCTGGTTGAGAAGAAAACTAATGTACCAGTAGTTTTTCTTATTGATGTTTAGCACTGGAATAGCAAAATGGTAATATGAACAGGTGGATCAGTAAGAGTCCCCAAAACAGAGAGCAGCTGAAGAAGCACAAGAACAGTGTGGACATATTCTGCTATGTTCCGGTGCGTTGTGCATCCTGAGATGCAGTTCTGATCATTGTGGTTGTACAAGGTGGTTATTTGAGTGACTGGAGCCTTCCGGTTCACTTCATCTGACTTCTCTTTACTTCTTTTAGTATAAAGGCTTAAGACTGATGTGTGAGAAAATCCAAGGAGTTTCACAAATACTGAAATACTACAAAAAAAAAAAAAAAAAAAAAAAAAAAAAAAAAAAAAAAAAACTCAACTGCCACCAATAACCATGCCATGGTTTTCACCTTCTGATGATTGATGTGAACACAGCATTAACATAACATTTTTAAGCAGTGTGAGCTGCCACATAATTGCCTGATTAAGCAGGTGTATTAATGTTCCTAATAAACTGCACAGTAAGCCTACAGGCTATTAACTGAAAAAAGTAGTTTTGACTGGAACTACTTGAGAACAGAAATTAATTCAGCCTTAAAGAAACAGGCCCTGCCTTGACCATGGACAGAATTTTTCGATTACACAGGGCTTAGAGTGCATGTGAAGACGACGTTACCACTGATAAATAAATAAATGAGGGCGCGAGTGCAGCCTGGCTGAGTGCCAGGTCCTGAGGGGAAACGTAGCTCCCCAGCTGGGCATTAGAGCTTCCATTGTCATTCCTCATCACTTGCTCCCCAGTCACCCAACTAAAACCACATCAATCCTCTTTAGACCAACTAAGCTAATTGGCCCGCCAAATAAGACGACATAGCCTGAAACATCCGGCGCTGAGTCACGGCAGGGGAGCAACGTGATCTCTAACAATGGTGACGGAAAAGATTCTAATAGGACCCGGTGTCCTCGGTGGTAAACATCAGGTGACAAGGGGCCCAGGGGAGGAGGGGTGTGGTAACAGAAACACCATGCTGGAGTAAGCAGTTAACCATCGAGGTTAAGTGGCTGGTCGTGGGTTAAAAAGAGGGAGGATTCAAATTCAAACAAACTCTGAGTTTTAAAATAAATTCTATAATCCTTATCTCTCACTCTAACCTCCATGCACCAAAAAAATTATTAATCCAATAAGGGAAATTCAGCTGTCATGAAGCTCAGTACAATTGAAATGTAGCAGGGATTACTAAAAAAAGGAGAAAACAAATAAAATATAAATAAATACAGATAATGAGATAAGGCACACAGTAATAAATAAGAAGTGTGATTATTGGGCTGAGTGTGTGTGTGTGAGATTATTGGGCTGAGTGTGCTTGCATGTGTGTGAGATTATTGGGCTGAGTGTGCATGTGTGTGAGTAGGGTTGGGTATCAAAAGAAATTTTCTGGTTCCGATTCCGGTTCTAGTTCTGCCTTACGATTCCCGGTTCTGATTCCAATTCCATAATAAAATAAATGTGAAAAATAATGCACAATACTGAAACAATTCCATTTGTGTTTATTAATCACTCTTTAAATATTTTAAACAGAGCATTTCAATTCATATCAATTTAAATTTAAATAAATCCAACATCATATTTAACATCCAGAATTTTGCCAAAACAACTTGGCAAAACAGTTAGCAATTTTTCTGAAGAAACATTAACATGTCTGCTTTCTCTGGGAGAAGATGAGACCTTTCCTGGCTTATTGTATCTCCAGCTGTGGAGAAAACCCTCTCAGACGGGGTAGATTTGCTTCATTGTTGTAGCTTTGGAAATGAATCCACACTTTAGACGTTTTTTAGACATGTCTAACACAAAGCGTACCTCAGCACAGCAGCGCGAGTGACTGATTTCTGTGGTAAGCTGTGTTAATTTGGTTGCGTGACTGTAAACAGTGTAAACAATTAATATACATGAGGTAAGACATGGCTATTTAAAGTGAAAGCTCCCAGCGCTTTGCCCGTCATCACATCGGAACCACGTTTGGAACCGAAACAAAAATTCTGCACGGTTCCAGTTCCTGTTAAAAAACAGAACCTTATTCAGAACCGGTTCTCAGTTCCCAACCCTATGTGTGAGTGTGTGATTATTGGGCTGAGTGTGTTTGGGTGTGTGAGTATGTGATTATTGGGCTGAGTGTGTTTGGGTGTGTGAGTGTATGATTAGTGGGCTGAGTGTGTTTGGGTGTGTGAGTGTATGATTAGTGGGCTGAGTGTGCTTGGGTGTGTGAGTGTATGATTATTGGGCTGAGTGTGCTTGGGTGTGTGAGTGTATGATTATTGGGCTGAGTGTGTTTGGGTGTGTGAGTGTATGATTATTGGGCTGAGTGTGCTTGGGTGTGTGAGTGTATGATTATTGGGCTGAGTGTGCTTGGGTGTGTGAGTGTATGATTATTGGGCTGAGTGTGCTTGGGTGTGTGAGTGTATGATTATTGGGCTGAGTGTGCTTGGGTGTGAGAGTGTATGATTATTGGGCTGAGTGTGCTTGGGTGTGAGAGTGTATGATTATTGGGCTGAGTGTGCTTGGGTGTGAGTGTATGATTATTGGGCTGAGTGTGTGATTATTGGGCTGAGTGTGCGTGTGTGTGAGTGTATGATTATTGGGCTGAGTGTGCTTGTGTGTAAGTGTATGATTATTGGGCTGAGTGTGTGAGTATGTGATTATTGGGCTGAGTGTGTGTGTGAGAGTGTATGATTATTGGGCTGAGTGTGTGTGTGTGTGTGTGTGTGTGATTATTGGGCTGAGTGTGCATGTGTGTAATTATTGGGCATCACAGGGTGTGTGTGTGTGAGAGAGAGTGATTATTTGGCTGGATGTGTGATCACTGGTGTGTGTGTGTTTATTTATTAGATTATTAATTGGAGAGAGAGAGAGAGAGAGAGAGAGAGAGAGAGAGAGAGAGAGAGAGAGGATAACTGAGGATCATGTGATGATTTTTTGTGTGTATTAGTATTGATTTTTGGAGTGAATGTGGGATTGTTTGTAGGGAGATAATGTGATTGTTTTTAGGCTGTGTGTGTGATGATTATTCTTGTGAAAGTTAGGATTCAGAGGTAAGAATGAAAGTAGGTCTTCAACTATGCACATTAGTTTATGAGACTGGTTCACCCGGCTAAGCAAAAGAAAGACCATACTGCACATACTTTAAAGGCAAACTAAAATACTGCACATACCCAACACCACTGACAGATTTCATACAACCAGTGGAACCAGCCCCGAAACTGTCAAAAATATCCACTGTAACAGGAAGAGCAAGATAGCATCAGCATCACACAGCTATCTAAACGGCAGACATGACACTGAGTAATTGAATCACTAATATCAACACTAGTTTTAATACGAGGCATGTAAACGTTCTAATAACAGAATAATAAGCTCAGGCATTATATTTATGTTATAACTGGTGTGTTTGATCACTGGTGTGAGAGCGTGCGAGCGCGGGTGTGAGAGCGTGCGAGCGCGGGTGTGAGAGCGTGCGAGCGCGGGTGTGAGAGCGTGCGAGCGCGGGTGTGAGAGCGTGCGAGCGCGGGTGTGAGAGCGTGCGAGCGCGGGTGTGAGAGCGTGCGAGCGCGGGTGTGAGAGCGTGCGAGCGCGGGTGTGAGAGCGTGCGAGCACTCGTGTGAGAGCGTGCGAGCACTCGTGTGCGAGCGTGCGAGCACTCGTGTGCGAGCACTCGTGTGAGAGCGTGCGAGCACTCGTGTGAGAGCGTGCGAGCACTCGTGTGAGAGCGTGCGAGAATGGATGTGAGAGCATGGATGTGAGAGCGTGCGAGCATGGATGTGAGTATGGGTGTATAAACTTAACTCTTTGCTCTCTATTAAAATCAACAGTTAATGGCAAATAAATCAAATGCATGTACTGTGACACCACTAATTTTATCTAAATACTGTGAATTTTTAAAATGTTGACTTGTATAAAAAATCTAAAATGTATGTAAACATACCCTGGTGGAAAATGCATATTCAAAACATTTATGCAAACAGAAACCGCCATGTAGAACAAACTTTCCGACTACAAAGTGCAAAGAAAGTCTTATAACTCACCTGCAGTTAGCAGCCTGCTGGGTCCACACAGACTTTGCGTATGTATATAGATCCTCATTGTTCAACACAACAAGCAATAGACATATTGGCTATTTTCTACACGTCACAAGACTGAACACACAATGTTTTAATTATAATGCAGAACACTCAAGAGCATTCAAAGTTTAAGGAGTGGTTAAAAGGGAAAGAAGTCAAATTTACACAAATATCTTTAATTCACACCTCTTAGTCTATCAACAGCCTAAGGCTTGATGGTATGCAAATGCTCCTTCTTCCATTTGGCATTTGGCTAATGCAGCTAACAAGTAATGGAAACTCATAGCCACCAATTAACATCATGAAAACTCATAGACATCTATGATGAAAACTGCATAGTAAATGGAGGACCTGCGTACTTGAGATACATCTTATCTTTTTTGTTGTCACGCTGTTAACATCTCCGTAGGGCGTTCATAACAAGACACTCATTTATTAAATAAATCCACTTAACCACATCGTCAATATATATGTATAATATCAATAAGCATGTATAAACAAACCAAAGCCGGTCGAATGATTCAAGAATTTAAAGCAAACACTGAAGCTTAAATACATGAAATGTAGTTTAAAAGGTATACAAAATATTGCACGAATCCTTACAGGTCGTCATTACAGTATTTTATAGTGTCACAGAACAACACACTGATATGGACGGATACTATTAGCACACGAAATTGAAGTTGTCATTGATGGCTAGTTAGCTTAGCATGCTAAGGTGCTAACATGCTAAGGTGCTAACATGCTAATGTGTAAACCGCCCACTTTTTTCCACTCCTTCTTCCCTCTGGTTTGTTTGACAGGAATAGATTTTAAAGCCGGTTTGACAGCCAATTGAGAGATTTTTTTTAACTCTATAAAACGTACATACCTTTCGAAAAATATCCTAAAAACGAATATTCCCAGGGCCAGCGGGAACGCGTTGAGAAGGTGTACGGCTCTTGGGTACTCCACCCCGGGTGAGGGATTCGCCAGGTCCGCCCAGCTCACGTTGTGAGGAAGCCAGAAATCCTCGCTCCAGAACCAGGCTGAAAGAGCAGCCATGTCAGAGACAAAGAGCTTGGTCTTGGAGAATGATGTTTAAAGTAGTTAAGTAGAACTAAAACAGTACGAAGGGGGATTAATCTCACTATTCACCGCCCCCTTTTACTGTGCACGACAGCAAACTTGTACCGAAGTGAAGCTCCATCGACAGCTGCTTTCCACACCCGTGTTGGGTTGCCAGATTGTACTGCGCGGATGAGGTCTGGTTGCCAAGTCGAATGTTTTTCCTCGATCACCAGGTTTAACAGGCTTCCATGGACTTGACTGAAAACAGTAGCTGCGTCCAAAAATGACGTACGTACTGAACTCTGTTATTGTCTCAAATGGAACTGACTAACCGGAAATATATATAAACCGGAAATATATATAAACTGTTTCTCAGTTAATGGCAAATAAATCAAATGCATGTATTGGGACGCCACTATTTTTTTTATAGCTGAATACTGTGATTTTTTTAAAATGTTGAAAAAAGAAATCAGACATGAGCTAATTTAAAAGACATTTGTAAGATGTAAGTAAGTAAAAGATATGCTTGTGTCAATTAGAATGGTTTGTGAACAGTCAGTCATTGCCACTATTATATTAGTAGCAGTGATTTTTGTGATTTTCTCAGTAATTCTCTTGTAAGCTAATTCTCTTCTACCTTAATAAGAAAATCTCTACATCTACACTACAATATCTAGTAGGAGCCATCCCAGAAGAGTTTATTGTATTATAACAGCAAAAGGTGGACCACATCTATAATGCTATGTTTAGAAAGCTTGCACAAACAGCTGTGATGACACAAATCTGGCTTATAGTGTTCACCCAATGCCCTGTGCCTTGTGAGTGACTAGCATCCCATCTAAGGTGCATCCTGCCTCACACCCACTGTTCCATAAACAACATTTCTATTATTTATTAGGGTTCAAGCGCGAAGCGCTGGAAACCTATTGTTTTTGTTAGGATTTTTATTATTATTATTATTATTATTATTATTATTATTATTATTATTATTATTATTCCGCCCTAGAAACGGTCGTGCAGCCCAAACCGTAAGGCCTAGAGAGCTCAAACTTGGTCAGATGGTAGTACTGGTCACAGTTACTCAGGGCCAAAATCTCAGCGGAATCGGACAATTTGGGGCGCTTCAGCGCCCCAAAACGTGTTTGTCCCCATAACCCCTAAACGCCTAAAACCCATATGTCCAAATCTCAAGTGCTTTATATCATTGGAATCCTTGGCTCATGACTTAAAAAACGTATATCTCCAATTTCATTTCTGCCATTAAATTTTTTCGCTATCGCGCATTTTATCCGAAACCTACTTTTGCTAACTAGTCCTAGGTTTTTCGCCTGATCAAGACCAATCCAGTGCAGTAATATTCTCTGGAGTCTCAAAGACAATAATTTTCAAAAAAAAGTCGAAATTTTGATTCAGGGTCCTTAAGGGGCCCCAAAAAGTTTGGACTGTGAGGAGCCAGTTTTAATAAAATGTCAATAACTCAAGAATTAAATGAGCTATCAACACCAAACTTGGGACACATGTGAAAGAGGTCAAACTGAGGTCACAGTTCAAAAACCGTGGCGATTGGCCACTTCGTGGCGCTATAACGGAAAAATCACTAAAAACAGCCATTTTTTAAAAAAAAGCTCTCTAGCGCCCCCAACAGTCCAAAAACCCAATTTTGTGCTGACTTGTAAGGCAAAGATTCTGATTCTGATTCTGGTTCTGACTCGGAGTGGGTGGGGCTTGTCTTGAAATGGGCGGGGCTTTAGCCTGTAATAAATTTGTAATATTTATAACACTAGCTTACTACCTTTATGTTTTTATGAAATACAGCAAAAACGTGTCAGACACTCAGTGTCTGGTTACTGGTTAGAGACAGCTGAAGGTTTAAAAAAGAAAAAAAATCTCTGACAGGCAGAGACGCAATGCGAGTCGCATTCTACCAAGCAAGCACCACGTCTGAACGAACCCACGTTTACCAGAACTCTACTGGTTAGTAAGTACGTATTATTAACGTTACAACCCGAAGTAAAAAGCTGAAGAAACCCTAAACATTAACGGAAAAGACCCACGAACCCGAGTGACTGAAGGAGAGACAGAGAGCTGTTCTGTGTGTGACTGTGAGTGAGCAGAGCGAGACACAGCAGCAACACTGTGACTAGCCTATCACTGTAGGGGAGGGGCGCTGTGACTAGCTTATCACAGAACGCTGACACAATCAGCTAGCCAATGATGATTTTCATACAATCCGAGCACAGATATTGACTCGTATTACTCGTATAATACTTGTACTCGGCAGAAGTGCTTTATCCGTACCGGATACTCGTTTCAGCCGAGTATCCGGCTCATCTCTAATGGATATGACTTTGTTTATTTTAGGGAAAACTGGACGGGTGAGTACTTCACATGACATATGTTGTGGCACCCTCTGTAGCATGACATATGTAGCATGACATGACATATATTATGTCAATCCAAAGGCCTTAAACGCTTGAACCCGGGAAATGCTGCTTGCAGCTTTAATATTTATTTAAATTCGATCCTGGGTTCTGACTCTATCTGGCAACCCATACACACGTGATGAGGATGAGGAAGTGATTCGTTCCTCCTGCTCAGGCAGTTTCATAGATATATACACTAGATGTCGCCTTTTATACGGCAGTACATTAGAGCGAATGCGTCAACTGAGCCGCCATCTTGGTACGGGGGACCCCCTACTCTTAATGCATTAGCGTCAATGTAGGCAAAGAAATAAAATCACCATAAATCGTCATGAATGCGATTCCTAGGTTTTTTTTGTTCGTTCCAAATGTCAGACATGTATTTATCATTAAGTCCAGAGAAAATTTAAGGTTTTGATATTAAGATAATCTACTTTTTCACAATATAATGCATAGTGCTAGTAGGTGTAAGTTTATTAGTTACATTCTTCCACTTGAGTAAACTTCAAATGAACAATCACTACTTACCTTATAGCCTACTGCATGTAACACTGCTACAATGGTGTGACTATACATGTTCATTTAAACATTTAAAATGTATTGGTTTATTAAATATGATACACAAAGCAATTTGCAGGTGGAAGCAAATCACAAATTTGAGAGGAACATTGTGTGAAAGTTAGATAGTTGAGGTGCCAAAGACTGTTGAATCTTTTATTTATACTTTTCCCGCAATACTTGTGCCACATTAAATAAGTATGTACTAAAGTCACATAAACAAACAAAAAACCCCACAAAGTTTAACTTTGTGTATAGATATCTATGAGGCAGTTTAAGGAGAGAGAAATCCTCCAGGGGGAGACAGTGTACACCTAGAGACTCCACACAATCTACACTCTGCTGTGGAAGTGAATAGAGCAAATGTGTTAGGTTGTTGAACTCAGCTGATGAAGGTGTGCAGGTGGAAACTCCTGAGTTGACCCTGATGATCTCAATTTTAGATCAAGATTAGATAATGAGACTGTAAAATGGTTCATTATTAAAGCATGAATGGCAAGAGCATCAGTCACAAGCACTGTTCAATTGTCTTATGTTTATATAAGGAACAATCACTGAACTGACTTCCAAAAAAAATTTAGATTTATGGATAAGACATAAATAAAGAGCACTGGAAAGCAGGGTTGAAAGCACACACTGACTTTGGTGCTTAATGTGATGCTCATGTGTTAGTGTAACGTGTACTGTAAGGAAATACACAGTTGTTCTTTAGGTGTCTGAAAATATCTAATGCAGGACGTTATCAGACGTTCAACAAGAGTGGGTATTTAAAAATGCTGTGCAGAAAGTAATATTACTATCTTAGCTGTGTTGCAGTGCATAAATTCTTCATTACAAAGATGAATACACTTTTGAGAGTCTCACAGCTGCCAAAACCACAGGCCATGGTCAACACATATGAAAAATATGACATGCTCATCCTTCACCATATTCTAAACAATACATAGTGGATGTGTTGAGCATAACGCTGTCTGCAAGGTCACAGGTTTATATAGATGTCCTTGTTTTAACAAGCTACTGCTTCAATAATAACAGCTCAGGCATGGAGATGTGAAAGTGCAGATTATACTTACACTTTTAATGTAACACTAAAATTATAATAACACCCATTGATAGTGTGAAGTGTTCTGTATGGAGATATTTATGTAATAATTATATAAAGAGTCCCCAGGGTTAGTCCTTTGTAACCGTAAAATAGTTTATCAACATAAGAAAGCCTTCACTTTTTCAGTAAGATGATAAGCTATATTGAGAGAGATTGAAAATATACAGCAGTAGATAAATAAAATAATAACTGTATATAGATTAATTTCCATCCATCCATCTATCTATAGTTTATACCACATATCCTAAACAGGGTCATGTGGAACCTGAAGCCTATACAAAGCAAAGGAACTCAGGGCACAAAGCAGGGAACACACTGGACTGGATGTCATGTCCATCACCCAATCGCGCACACACACACGCACACGCACACGCACACGCACACGCACACGCACCAAATCATTTAAAGATGCCAATCAGTCTACAATTCATCTTTAGACTTTAGAAGTAAATCAGAATGTCCAAGAAACCCCCAAAGCACATATTGAACATACTCTGTGCAAACTGGATGGAAGTAGGAAGCAAATCATTAACCCTGAAGATGTGAGTGAAGTTTAGTAAACACTAAGCCACTATATTTCAATTATTAATAAAATATATTGTTGGCAATTAAATTAGAAGCGTAAAGAATTATTAGAAGAATAAAACTCCTTTAACAGCATGCTGCAAAGCTGTTTTTTTCAGTATTTGTACATGCTTCAATTCAATTCAATTCAATTTTATTTGTATTATGCTTTTAACAATGGACATTGTCTCAAAGCAGCTTTACAGAACATAAGAAACATAATTAAAAAAACATAATGTTATACAAAGATTAATATAATATAAAAATTCAAGATTAATATTATACTTATTAGGGTTCAAGCGCGAAGCGCTGGAAACCTATTGTTTTTGTTAGGATTTGTATTATTATTATTATTATTATTATTATTATTATTATTATTATTATTATTATTATTAGGGTTCAAGCGCGAAGCGCTGGAACACTATTGTATTTGCTCAGATTTTTATTATTATTATTATTATTATTATTATTCCGCCCTAGAAACGGTCGTGCAGCCCAAACCGTAAGGCCTAGAGAGCTCAAACTTGGTCAGATGGTAGTACTGGTCACAGTTACTCAGGGCCAAGGTTTCAGCAAAATCGGACAATTTGGGGCGCTTCAGCGCCCCTCAACGCGTTTGTGCCCATAACTCCTAAACCGTATCTCAAAATCTCAAGTGCTTTATATCATTGGAATCCTTGGCTCATGACTTAAAAAACGTATATCACCGATTTCATTTCTGCCATTAAATTTTTCCGCTATAGCGCATTTTGTCCGAAACCTACTTTTGCTAACTAGTCCTAGGTTTTTCGCCTGATCAAGACCAATCCAGTGCAGTAATATTCTCTGGAGTCTCAATGTCAATAATCTTCGAAAAAAAGTTGAAATTTTGATTCAGGGTCCTTAAGGGGCCCCAAAATGTTCGGACTGTGAGGAGCCAGTTTTACTAAAATGTCAATAACTCGCGGTTGATAAATAAGTTATCAACACCAAAACTGGGACACATGTGAAAGAGGTCAAACTGAGGTCACAGTTCAAAAACCGCGGCGATTGTTTGTTCTTGTTCTCTCTCTCTCTCTCTCTTTGCTCCACTATCTATCTTTTCAGATACCTACCATTGGACATCTCCTGTCAATCTTCATTATCCTGTGTGACATCACAGTCCGAACACAGTTCTAGAATCAGTGTTTTCAGTGTTCTAGAATTAGTGCTCTCCTCCAAGCACATTCAGCTTCAATTGGAGGGCTCTATTGTTGTTCATTCAGTTTTAGTATGTCAGAGGGATTTAGTATGTTTTTTTAGTATGATTTAGTATTTTTTAGGGAAAAGTTTTAGGGAGTACAGCATTATCTGTATCTGTATCCGTATCTGTTAACCATATGAATTATCTGTATCTGTATCCGTACTTGGAATGGGTGGGGCCTAACCCGGAAGTAGGCGGGGCTTATCTTGAAACGGGCGGGGCTTTAACCGGTAATAATTAATTTGTAATATTTATAACACTAGCTTACTACCTTTATGTTTTTATGAAATACAGCAAAAACGTGTCAGACATTCAGTGTCTGGTTACTGGTTAGAGACAGCTGAAGGTTTAAAAAAGAAAAAAATCTCCGACAGGCAGAGACGCAATGCGAGTCGCATTCTACCAAGCAAGCACCACGTCTGAACGAACCCACGTTTACCAGAACTCTACTGGTTAGTAAGTACGTATTATTAACGTTACAACCCGAAGTAAAAAGCTGAAGAAACCCTAAACGTTAACGGAAAAGACCCGCGAACCCGAGTGCAACACAATACATCTGTATGTAGAGGGGGGGGGCGCTGTGACTAGCCTATCACACAATCAGCTACCCAATGATGATTTTCATTCAATCCGAGCACAGATATTGACTCGTATTACTCGTATAATACTCGTACTCGGCAGAAGTGCTTTATCCGTACCGGATACTCGTTTCAGCCGAGTATCCGGCTCATCTCTACACTAGGTTAGGAGCGGGTGCCACCCTCTGTAACTTGCGGGTCACTTTGTGTATGTGAAAATCCTTTAAGGCCTTAAACTCCGTAAAGGCCTTAAACGCTTGAACCCGGGAAATGCTGCTTGCAGCTTTAATTATTATTAATTTTATTATTATTATTATTATTATTATTATTATTCCGCCCTAGAAACGGTCGTACAGCCCAAACCGTAAGGCCTAGAGAGCTCAAACTTGGTCAGATGGTAGTACTGGTCACTGTTACTCAGGGCCAAAATCTCAGCGGAATCGGACAATTTGGCCAAAACGTGTTTGTCCCCATAACCCCTAAACCCCTAAAACCCAAATGTCCAAATCTCAAGTGCTTTATATCATTGGAATCCTTGGCTCATGACTTAAAAAACGTATATCTCCAATTTCATTTCCGCCATTAAATTTTTTCGCTATCGCGCATTTTATCCGAAACCTATTTTTGCTAATTAGTCCTAGGTTTTTCGCCTGATCAAGACCAATCCAGTGCAGTAATATTCTCTGGAGTCTCAAAGACAATAATTTTTGAAAAAAGTAGAAATTTTGATTCAGGGTCCTTAAGTGGCCCCAAAAAGTTTGGACTGTGTGGAGCCAGTTTTACTAAAATGTCAATAACTCAAGAATTAAATGAGCTATCAACACCAAACTTGGGACACATGTGAAAGAGGTCAAACTGAGGTCATTTCAAAAACCGTGGCGATTGGCCACTTTAAAAAAAAATATACTTCATACTATACTTCACATGACATATGTTGTGGCACCCTCTGTAGCATGACATATATTATGTCAATCCAAAGGCCCTAAACGCTTGAACCCGGGAAATGCTGCTTGCGGCTTTAATTTTTAAATGTGTTTGTATTTATCCCCAATGAACGAGTCTGAGGTAACTGAGGCGACTGTGGTGAGGAAAAACTCCATTAGAGGGAAGAGGAAGAAACCTTGAGAGGAACAAGATTCAAAAGGGAACCTCATTCTCATTTGAGTGACACCTAAGGGTGTAATTATAAAAGGTCTTTATTCATTCATTCAAAGGCTATGAGAATAAGTTGATAAAATGGATTAGTATGAATCATAAATAATATAAATGTAGCCACTATGTGAAGTAAAAATGAATGGATAGATCATTCAATTAGTCTGCCATAGGACAGATATGATTCTTCCTCTTCTTCATAGATTACATTTCAGTCTGTGTCAAACAAGAAATCTTCCAAATCTAGGCAAATTTTGCCGATCATATTAAAGACGTGTACAACATACCATGGCTCAAACTGTAAGAACCACACAAACAATATCTGTTTGTTTTTGCTTACATCTTGTGGACATTGTACAAACTACAGCTGACGAGTTGTACAGAACTATCACCTGTTGTTATACATAAATCCCCTCTCTCTTTCAATTATGAACATGCATTCAAATCTTCTGCTTGCTTATGTATGTTTAAATTAATTTAATATTTAAATATATTTTTAAAAATTGGTTAAAACTTGATAAATGCAATCAGAGGCAGAACATTTCATGACAATGTAATAACAAATAATAAGATATGCTAAATGAATAAATTAACAAATCAAGAAATCACTGAATGAACTGAGTATCTGATATTTGAGATAAAACAGAGTGTTGTGTGCCTTCCTTAACGTTCATTGGTCTTTCCACACTCCTCTAATTATAGCTCTAACTTTGCCTGACAGAAAGCAGTATTAATAGCAGTGCCATTGGAAGGGCGGCCCATAAAGTATTCACAGGATTACAGTCAAATAGATTGGATACACATTGATACTATTAGTTAGGATTCACTTATAAATATTACACGCATTGATTTTTTATCCACATATGATCTATTTACTTAAGTATTCACCACTTTAAACTTTTACCCAGGTTACTAAAATGGACTTAACCTGAATTTTATGACATTACACTGGTTGCATATCTAGATGCTCACTAACATTTGTTGCATGGGCTACTAACCTGTAAACATACCAAAGTGCACCATTAAATTGTGTTTTAAAAAAAAAATCATGGCTCAGCTGTGATTATATTTTTCCACGATCAAAATCTTTGTCCCAGACATGTTTGATAGCTCCTCGGTCTTCACTGAAGATCGCTGAAAAGACGTATTACGCCATTACACTTGAGGTCATGTGTTTCTTTTTTAGTTTTGTACAAAACTGTGACTGATGGTAACAAGTTCTACCAGAACTAATTTCTGTATTATCTTATCTTATCTCAATGGGGTGAATACTTAAGCAATCACATTTTTTATTTCTCTCTTTTTATTTATTTATGTTTTACTAATAATAATGTAGAAAGGTTTAAGTTGGAGGCAGTGGAAGCTTATGCAAACATGTTAATTATAGTGCAGAAGAGAAAAGCTATAATAATAATGAGATTTATTTAGTGTTACTGTGTAGTTATATATTTGTTCATCTGAAGTGTGAATAATCTGTAAACATAAGAAGGATGTATAAGAAAACGTATTATCCCAGTACCAGGTCTACATGTACAGTGCTTCAGTGCTTCGTCGTGACTAACAAAGGTCAAAGGATGAAGCTTGGAGCTGCTAAAGGTGAAGAGTTTTGGGTGACACCCGAGGGCATGTGGAGCAAGAATCGTATGTCATGCTTGGAGTGTGTGTATCTGAGTGCATGCACACAGTCAAAGTTACATACATGAGTTAATAATGTTCAATTGTTTACCATCAAACTGCATACATCATGATATAAAGCTCATATGAACAAATAAACTGGAACCGATTCAGTTTAAATAATTTTTTTCAAAATGACAGTATTTTATGTTTGGAGCCATAATACACATGGAATCAAAAATAAACCAGATTGTAAAAGCAGGGATGTACACTTTGTATTAGTGTGTAGTTACTTTTAATGTTTCGCCTTGAACAGAAAACAAATAACTGAGCAGGATGAATATTCAGGTAAAAAACAATTAAGGCACTTAAATCCACACTCCTTTAGATTCTGTCAGTGCACACAGTTTTGTTACAAAGCAGCTTACTCACTCACGAGAAGCTGCATGAATACAGTTAGTACATATCTCAGTTAAGAAACATTTACAAAAAAAAAATTCATAGGTTAAAATCTTTCTTAACAACATAGACAGGGTGATTTAGAAGTTCAGACATTCAGGTTAGCCCTAGTTCAGATTCTTCTTTCCTCAGTTACAAATATAGGCACGGTAAAGACAGCCCCAACTCCCCAACTAGATTAGTAGTAGCTTTTTAAGTAGACAAACCTTATCATGCTACAGGATGGTCAATGAGTTACATGTGTTCTGGGTGATTCTGCAAGCAGCTGATGAACTCTTTCACTGGATGGCCCTGGAAGCAGATCTGATACACTGCGTTGAACAGAGGAAATCTGAAAAGGACAATAAATATACTGTACAGCAAAACAGGGAAAGTGGTAAATCTGAACATCAGTATAGTTAAATATGTTACAAATATATCATAAGAAAGATAAGTATTACCACTTAAAAATAGAAAAACAAAAAATAGATGTATTTAACATCATTTACACTATGCATTAATGTAAACTGTCAGCGGACAAAGATGCAAATCCAAGACATCTCAAAAACCAGGTCAGCCACGCTCGAGTCGAGTCCAAATGTAAGCATGACCGAGTCAATATTGGCCAAGTTTGTACTTCAGCTAGTTGGATTTATGCATTCATGTGCCCAGTGTTTAGGCTAGATTTTTAAGGAGAAGCAATTAAGACCAATACTAGTAAAATCAATGCCCAAGACTGAGCCAAGTGAGGAATACATTTACATTTACATTTCCAGCATTGAGCAGATGCCCTTATCCAGGGAGACTTAAATTTGATCTCCTTTTTTTAAAAACAAAGCAATTGAGGGTTAAGGGCCTTACTCAGGGGCCCAGCAGTGGCAGCTCGGTGGACGTGGGAATCAAACTTCTGGGGTTAGGGTAGTCCGATTAGTAGTCCAGCACCTTAACCACTAGGCTACCACATACCTACTCAGAAATACACCCTGAATGGTACACCAGTCCAGAATAGCCTAGATCAGGTATTAAATTGGTCAAAGTTTTGTCAATATCAAATCCAATTGAAAGCAAGGCAGGGTCAAAATCAAGACCGCAAATCATCAAAACCTGCATTGGGCCATTGTTTTCTAAAGGAGCAATAAAAATGTTTTTAAAAATAAAAAAGTTTGGAATGCACCCTGGATGGGACAGCAGTCCAAAAAAACCAAGGCACCATCTAGACATTCATTGCAAGGCACCATGCACACAGTCACATACTTATTCACAACTTGGGTCATTTAGCTTATCCGTGTTTTTGGATGGATGAAGGAAACCAGAGTGCCCAGAGAAAACCCACATGGACACAGTGAGAATATGCAAAATTCCACTGGCTATTCCCTTACCACTGTGTCATCTTAGCAGCTTGCTTTTCAGAAAAATACATGGCATGTTTGATTCACTGCCTGCAGTTATGTTCAATCAAAGTCAACCAAATTGCAATGAGGTTTGTTTGGAGTTCGATCAAGACCACATCTCGATAAATTCAAATCGACAAAATGCTGCTTGTAGGAAGAACCATAAGACACGTGTTGGAGATACCCAAGGTAAGAGTCTGATTTTTCAAAACACAGCCTGGTAGTGGCTTCATTATGGATGTTTTTGCTTATTGATGAGTTACATGGACACTCACTTGTCCACCAGGTTTTTGTGTTGGAGAATGTGGTTCACTTCAGCTGCAGTGGCTGGACCCTGAAGCTTCTGCCCATTCAGCATCTCATTCTCCAGCTCTTCAATTGACTAAGGATGGCAGGATCACATATTTTTCCCAATCAGGCACCAGACAGATATCCAGTGAAAGTAACCAATAATTAGAAGCCAAGTAACAACAGACATGACTTACCTTACCGGTTTTGGCAAAAGCCTCACCGATTTTACGGTTGCGACCTCCATAGCAGGTAGTGATTAGGTCAGCAACACCGCAGCTCTCCAGGAAGGTGGCAGGGGAGACAGTACTGGATGTGCAGAAGATCCGTGCAAAAGCAATCATCTCCATCAGACCCAAACGGATTACAGCTGCTTTGGTGTTATCACCAAAGCCAAGTCCGTCGCAGAAACCTGCGCCAACTGCCACAATGTTCTGGAAGGAAATTCCATACCCATAACTTCCTGTTTGTCTGGTCTTTTAAAATTACATCTTGTTTATATACAACCATGCACAGATAGATTTTCTAAATTCCCTAGTTTAGGTGAATCAATCAAGGTTACCTTCAAAGCTCCACAAATCTCTACAACATCTGACTCTTCCACTACTGTAACCCGAAAGTTCGTTGTCTGCATGAGTTCCTTCAGCAGTGGCCCGTGTTCTTTACTTTTACAGCCTGATGGGTTTGACACAAATTAGTACACCAAATCCTACACCAATGCACTAGCTAGATATTGTGTATTGATAAATAAAACACTTCTTGGTGTGCTATAATAGGAAAATAGTCTAGACTGGGGTGGTCTTATAGTATAGTTGATTACCATTGATTATTTTCTTATAACAGCACATCCTGAAGTGGTTTATACATATAGCACAGATATTTTGCCAATTATTCAAGAATTTCATGTTTAATGGACATTTTTGCTTACTTACCAATTGTGGTCTCACAGAATTTGCCCTCAGCCACCTCATTGGCCAGGTTGGCTCCCATTAGCACAGTCATATTTATACCCAGCTTCTCCTTGATGACATCAGAAATGAGTTTCAACCCATCTGGACCCTCATCAACACCCTGGAGCAGGTAACAGAACAAAAGTAAGTAAAAACCAAAAAGAATGAACAATGTAGCTGAGTGCTATAAGATCCTGGAAAAGCTGAAGGGTTTTTCAGTGCATCTTCCAAGCATTTTAAGCATGAACCAAACCATTATTAGTGTAAAATGAGGAAGAGGAGAAGATTGAAAACAGCTGCACAAATGTCAACTGACTCATTTGCCATTTGTATCATGAAAAATGGACACCTCTTTTGGTGTATTTTGGAGTATATTCCAACATAGTCTGATGTTTAGCTCCTACACAAAATGTGTAAGGCTTGGTAGGTCTTTTACATATTTATTTATGGTATGTTATATACTGACCTAAAAGATGTGCTCTACAGTTTTAATATTTCCACCTTCTAAATTCAAATCCCATCCCATCCATTCTTTACACTGCTTATCCTACTGGGTCATGGTGAACCTAGAGGCCATCCCAGGAGACCCAGGGCACATGGCAGAGTACACCCTGTGATAGACTGGCATCTGGACAGGATGTCAGTCTATCACAGACAGAGACACACACACACAACAGACTATTTAGAGATGCCAATCAGCCTAGAAAACATGTCATGTTGGACAACTTTAAAATCTAGCTGTCAGATACACTACCTTACACAGAACAACATTACATTACAACATTACAGCAAACATTAGATCATTAGATCATGAATCCCTAATTGTAAAGGATGAACTATACCACTGGAGTAAAAGCACAATTCTGTATCTTTCACTTTCATGTAGAAAAATGTAAATTCAAATCAAAGCATCATTGAATTCAATAAAATCTGTTGGCAATTCTTTTTAAATACCACACAATAAGTGAGATAAGAAATTCCACATGACAGTGTGAGCGCTTGCCTTGATTAGGGACATGCCCACCGCATCCGACTTGATGTGACCTTTGATTGTGTCGCAAGTTCTCTTTACAAACTGGTGTGGGATTACAAAGATAAGAATGTCTGCACCTTTCACAGCTTCTAATAGATCTGGAACAGCCACCTGGAAAAGAGAACAAATGTACAACTTAAATAATTGTTTTTCGAGCAAAGAGCAGTAGTTCAAACGTGTTTAGCCTGAATATTTAGCATATTAAACTGTAAATCAGATAAATGAGGAGTAATATAGATAATGTAGACTTTATACTACAGTAATATACATAATATTCCTTCAAAATCTGTTTAGTTTACTTTAGATTTTGTTTTTGAGACAATCAACATAACTGAAGTGTTTTCAGACCAAGATTGTTGTAATGTAAATTTCCTGTTGAAAACAATTTTAGCCCTGGGTCACCATGTTACTAAAGATGACCAGCACAATTTTTAAACTCACACTCTCCAAATAACAGCAGGGGACTGAGACGTTTATTAATTCATGTATTCGGTTTTATAGTTGTGCAGTTGTAGCCTGTTCCCACTCACTAGCCTATTATCAGACCTAAGAGGGTAAAGACTTTTTAAAAAACGTATACTCCCTCCTACACATATAAAACCAGATGAACCATTTTGTTTAAGGATAGCACTAGCTGTCATAATGTTACTTTGCTTTTATCTTTGCTCGTTAGTATAAAAGATATCAGGATGAAGGTTCAAGTTGCTTTCACCTCAGCTGGATTTTCAGTTCACCTACTGTATAAGCTATTGCTAGTTACTATTCGACTGCCTTAAATGCTGCTGCTAATTAGCATGATCATGCTAATGGAAACATAAAGCCACTTATAGCTTTCTCATTAGCATTTAGTGTAGTAGATGCTCTTTCATTTGTAATACATAAGTTAAATACGAGTTAAGACAGGTAAAGGATGAAACGTTATGTTTTCTATGGATTTTCCATTTCTCCATGTCTTTCATAGTAAAGGAGGTTATGACCCCATTCATTCATTTTCTACCGCTTATCCGAACTATCCTTGGGTCACGGGGAACCTGTGCCTATCACAGGCATCATTGGGCATCAAGGCAGGATACACCCTGGACAGAGTGCCAACCCATCGCAGGGCACACACACACACTCTCTTATTCAGTCAAGCACTCACACACTGCGGACAATTTTTCCAGAGATGCCAATCAACCTACCATGCATGTCTTTGGACCGAGTACCCGGAGGAAACCCACAAGGCATGGGGAGAACATGCAAACTCCACACACACAAGGCAGAAGCAGGATTCGAACCCCCAACCCTGGAGGTGTGAGGCAAACATGCTAACCACTAAGCCACCGTGCCCCCCTGTTATGACACCACTCATTCTTTAATTTAAAGTTTATACGCAGAACTGCCTGTGACCAACTGTTGGACCACAAAGAAAGACCGCTAACCCTTAATAACTTGGAGCTAAGCTTGGATTTTTAACTCACTCAATTTAATTTCTGTGTAGTTTGGGATTTATGATATATTATGAGCAGTAAGCATGTCTGTCATACCACGTTAGGAGGCAGCTTATGTCCTGGTAGGTATTTGACATTCTCATGCTCCGTGTTGATAATTTCTGTGAGTTTGCGTCCGTTCACCATTTCTTCAAACACCCACATGTTCACCGTGTCCTCAAATGTGGCAAACTTGGCAGTGTTGGATCCAACGATCTTGGCAATGGCAGAACCCCTGTGAATGAACAAAACCTTTAATCTTGGCAATATGAAACCTCCCTGCATTGACTCACAATGGTCCTAAGCACCACTAGCTGACCAGTTTTGGTGGACCGAGCAGGGTGTAAAAGTAACTTAGATGAAATAGAAAAGAAAACATATTGCAAATGAGATTTAGGACATTGTATATAAGTGTCTGTGAGACATGTAACCAGTGTACTTTTTGGGATAATAAGGAATGACTTTCGATATAATGACCATGGCCCCTATATGTCAGGCTTTTACCACAAATTTCAAGGCATATGATTGTCTAGAATGTCTTTTCTTTACTATAGCTTTAAGCCTTTTTTGCACATTTCATGACCTCAACCCCACTGAACACCTTTTGGATGAACCGTAACTCGCCCAATCTCAATTGGAAAAAATTCCCAAAATCGAACCGAAAGTCTTCCCAGAAGATTGGAATCTATTATGGTCTACATACTTTTGATCATAAAGTACCTGGAGTGTTGATTCATTTGTTTGTTATATAAAACCAATCCAGGGTATTAAAGCATTATAGGTAAAAAAAAAATTCATAATAAATAATAATATTTCTTCCAGTTACATGACATTCTCACAATTATATAGCGGTTTCTTCTGCATGTTGATGATGGCGGTACCAGAATATGGTGCAAGCAACCTGACTCTGTTTGATGCCAACAGACTTTGGTAGCAGATCCTTTATTCATTATCGTAAACAATGTCTCCATGAGGAAATATTAGGCTCCTCTACTTTTCTCTCTGCATTCTACATTATTACCAAGCATGTCATCAGCAGCCAATGTTTTGCTGATCAATCTGTGATCTATCTCTGTATCTGTGGGCTGTTAAAACCAGATAAGCAGCAATTTCCTTTTATTAGCTTCATAATCACTAATTGAGCCTAAAACAGACATGACCAGTCCAGGAAATGACTATAAAGCTTCTTCAGCAAACCTTACTTGCAGATATTAAGAATGGTGAAAAAACTACAGGAGGTAAAAACAACCTGTGTATCAAAGAAATCAGAGGATAACGGTGAGAAGCAAATTAATGAACATGGAATCAAAGTTTAACGCTGGAGTAAAGTTTGTCAGGAATATGTCCTTTTTGGTTAACCAGCTAACAGACCAGGTTAAAAAACATGCCAGTCAGCTTAGAGCAGGAAAATGTCTATAGTAAAAGCAGAATAAACAAAACCAATCAACTAAGAAGTATGAAAGTGACTTGGACTGATTAGGTTAATACTTTTGTAAAATTTCAGAATGAGGAAATTTATTCCTCACAACACTGTCCTTAAGATGTCTAGAAAAATGATAGATGTAAGTGATTTATAGCTGTTTCAAAACTAGGTTTTGCAAAAATAATGTCTGAAAAATGCCTCAAGTCTTGGACCCACAGAGTAGCAAGTTTACCTCACACACGTCATGATGCAACGCAGAAGGGTTTAATAATTACCTCCATTTCAGCAGCATGGTCATGGATCAAAGGAGACATAACATTTCAGCCCAGAATTTTGAAATGTATTTTAGGAATTAGAAGCTTGTGTGGAAATGTGATATGCTGTAATGTGGGACTTGATATCAAATTCCATTTCCTTAGGCATGAATTTAAGCAGGGATTCTTGATTTTGCATTCATGGTCACCCTGAGCACAGAATGCTTCATGTAAACTTTGCAACTATGCAATGTTGCATTTAAATCAGTCCCTGAAGTATTGTCTAGTCACTGATATTAACTCACAATCAAGCAAACTCCACAATATTAGGAGGAGCTTGCAATTTTTAAAAATTACCACAGATTTTTTGCAAATCTGTGTCAAGACCTGCTGCCAAGACATGCTGTCAAGAGATGTGGGAGCTCAGTGGTTAAAGTGTTGGACTATTGATCAGAAGGTCATGAGTTTGAATCCCAGGTCCACCAAACTGCCACTGCTGGGCACCTGAGAAAGATCCTTAATTATTAATTGCTCAGCTGTATAAATTGAAATAAATTGTAAGTCACTCTGGATAAGGTTGTCTGCTAAATGCCAGAAATGTAATTGTCATGTGACATCATAACACACATTCAGCCAAAGCTCTCTTTGATTTATGTGTCAAACATGAGTAGAGCTATTATAGAAAGTAATTACATGTGTCTTCACTGGTGAGAGTTTAAATGTGCTTGCAATTTGACCCATTTAAGAAGTTGAAAAAAAAAATGCTGAAAAAAAAAACCCTGCAACTATCACAAAAATAACGAAATCTTTGGGGAACTGAAATATTGGATACATATATAATATTGGTATATAAATAAATAAATAAATAAACCCAAATACCCAAAAAGATCACACAAATTACACTGAGCTTTTTGTTTCTACTTGCAACGTTTAATAATTTACTCCAATAAATAAAGAAGTGGAATTCACAACACTTTTGCATCCCTACTGATTTTTAACTCACTCATAATTAGCATAAAAAAAAGATTTCTACATTGATCCTTGCAATGTGAGAAGAAATCCGAGAACCTTGAAGAAAACCCAATGTATGCAGAAAGAACACAGAAAACATCAGCTTGACATTAACCCAAGCTCAGGATCGAACACCTGACCCAGGAGCTGTGAGGCAGTAATGCTAAGAATTTCAGCCTTTCCAGACATGTGTTAGAAAATCAATCTATTTCTATCCATGCTTATTTGTCATAGACAAACAAATGTTCCAAACATAAGAAAAAAACTGGGTTATTTTCAAATAAAGGTCTAATCAAGTGTAATCAGTGTTACACTGAGCGTGTTGTGTCAGACATAATGCCTGTTCTTTGTACACAATGACAGACTTTGACATCCTGCCTCATTGATCTCTCGCAGAAAGCAGCTATACTTTGAAACAGCAAATATGACTCATGAAAATCCAAAAACACAAAACACTAGCAGCATAAGCTTTCTTTTCCCTGTAAAAAGACACTGGAATATATGTAAACTGGGTGCTGATAGGTTTATAGTCAGGGTGTGCAGTCATGCCTTCTGTCTCTGAGCATTACTCAGCAACTGTAAATCTAAAGGGTAATGCTAGGAATCATTTTACTGAATCGATTCATCCGAACAAACAATTCAGATCCGAACTCGTGAACTTTGATTCGTTTGGTTTAGTTTCTTTTAGACTTTCACAGTAACCACATTAAATACAATTTCTACTCAAATGGTAAATATCACATTTTAAATGATTAACAACCGAGATTTTTTATTTTACCAATGTAATTATATCGTTATTTAATGTTATTTATATTGGTGAATAATATAAAAAAGAAAAATATAAAAAATAAATAAAAATATTTAGTGCTCATTAGCAAAATAATTTCTTTTGCATTATTATAATTATAATTAAATTACTAGGGACTTTTACATAACAAATCATGTAGCAAAGCAGGTCTTAATTCATACTAAGGTATAGTGTACAAAACCTTTAAGCTCAATTAAACAAATAACCAGACGTAAATAAAATCCTCATATTATATTTAATTTATACACAATTTATACTATAATTGTTATTTAAAAATGAGGTCATTAATTGTAAAAAAAAAAAATAAATAGGAAAAAACAAACCTTAATTAATGAATTATTATTCCTCAGTTAGTTAGTCATGGATATAATCCTAACAATTCACAAAGTCTCAAAGGAGTCGTTTGAAAAGAACCGATTCTTCCGCGACTCGTCCAGCACTCCTTATTTATAACCTATTATAAACGGCGACATTGTAAGGTGAAACGTGTGGTGCAGATTTCTCTCCCTCACACACACAGGTACTCACCAGTTGCCAGAACCGATAATACAGACCTTCTTCGGTGCCATTCTGTAGTGTTGGAGCTCCCAGTCTATTCAGAGGAGCTGCTTTGTGCTTCAAACGACCCACTCATGGAGCTCCACTGCAGCGCCTATTTATATGCTATAAACGGGTTGCCAGATTGACCGACTGTATCACCCAGTTACACTACATTCAACACACCTAGTACAAATTCTTAACCGCACTCGCACAGCGTTGCCAGATTAAGCAATACCCCCACTATACAAACATATTTACACTCATTATTAAATCACATGAGTAAACCATAAAGCTTAATTACCACAATCTGGCAACCCAACCTAGTAACTTAATCTCACAACTTCCATATTTTCAGATGTGCAAAAAATTTATGTACATGTTTATAAAATATGGAGCCATTACAAAGGATCAAGTCAGAAAACAAATGTAATCTGGACTCAAAGGGTGAAGATCTTGTACAGGCAAAAATAAATAAATAAAAAAAATGCTAACATGCCGACTAGGGAATAAAACAAAATAATGGGCTGTTATAGGAAAATAATCAACAATGTCATGGTGTGAAGCAGCTTGATGCAAAGCTGTTCCAACCTCAAAGTTGGATATAAATGTTTATTACAGAAATTTGCCAAAAATTCCTTTATTAATTTATTTTTTTATTATTAAATGAATGACATCATACTTTTATAGTTACAGATTTCATCATTCCTGTCTCTTAGTTGGCAACTGACCTTGATGCTGAAAAGTGTAATATAAATCAATCGTGGCATACACTGGAATGCGAGTTACTATTTTGGATTATGAAATAATACAATAAACATTCATATAAGTTCATCTTTATTATAAGGCTGACACATTCAACAAATTTGGTCCATAAAAGGAAAAAAAAACCACTTTGTAATGAAGGAATGAAGTGATGCACACAAAGTTAAATATTAAGTGTTTGAATATCTTAATCACATGACCATTTCTTTAACTTTCAGCTAATTTGTCAACTCTTAACTCAAGCCTGCTACAATCATGGCTGTTAGTGTGTCCTTCATGAAAGCGTGAGTGCATGGAGCTGGAGTATGCATATATGGCCAGTGAGATGGTAAGAACTGCTGAACGATGTTTATGGTGGAGAAAATACCTGAGCATGGACAGTCGTGTCGATTTTGAAGCCAGTCGACTAGTTCTACGCATCTGCTCGCCATTTCATAGCTTTGTTGAGCTGAAGTACTACACTACTTCGGTAATAAGAATCTAAACCTAACTAATATTCATATAGTCTGTATTATGAAAAAAAATATATCAAAAAGACAAATATCTACCTTTCGCAAAAGGGGGAAAAAAACAAAAACAAAAAAAAACAACTAAAAGCCAAACAAAGTGGCCCCAAAACACATAATTGATTTTGTCATTTACATCAACCACATTTTGCAATCCACTACAATCTATGCAGCAGCCGTTTATGAAAGGAATTTCTGTTTATATATAATAAACTCAACTCAATATAATACAGTAATTGAGTACTGTCAGTCAGTAGAGGTTAAAATGTTTCATGATGAGGACTTACTTATGAACTAGTCACATATAAATCACAGAAATCACAACGGCAAGTTTATTAAACCTGTGGTATAATGCGCTCATGAGAAACCGAGCAGGATCAAACAGCTTCGTGAGCCGCTGCCATTTTCAGGGTTGGTGATAAAAGACACTTATTATTGAGCTAGTTAATCAAATAGCTTAGAGAAAAAAAAAAATCAAGCAAAACAAACATGGTCGAACAAACCAAGACAAGCTTTGCGTCTGAAAATTGCTTCCATTTTTTTTTCCAAGGCTAAAGTAATAGAGCGCTCTCCCAAAAATCTTTCTGTGAATATCTGCCTCAAACAGCATCCAGTTCTTCAGTGATCTCACAGCATAGTATAAAAACACACAAATGTTGTAGCTGGATGCTACATGTCATGAGGCAGCCATCTTGTTCAATAAGAATGTCTTCTTGCTGCACGAGACCACACTTAGTCTAACCACTAATAAATGTGTACGGCATGTTAGGAAAAGTATAACGACCGGCAAATTGTCTCCGCCGGCAGCTGAACCAGCTCGGCCTTTAGAGTTTTACATGCATCCTATCAGAGTAACTAAATAGCAGTGAAGCTCACTGACTTCTATTAGTAGCTTAGAGAGAATTTGGCTGAAAGATTTTGTATCTCACAGCCGCTGCAGTAACATCTGCGTCTATATGGAAAAATTTAGGGAAAAAAACAAAACAAAAAGGAGGCAGAAGCATCTTTTATTCCCCTCCTGGATAACGAGAGGACACAAAACAGAAGGAGGAGAAGAAACATTTTGGTTTTGAGGAAACCAAAGTGGTGAGAGCTTTCTGGTTTGGGTGGAGGAACACCAAATGTTGTGTCCTACCAGCCACAGCAGGAGTGTGGTAAAACAAACTGTAGATTAGTGTCATTGATAAGGAACCCGAGATGGCAGACATCCTCTTCTGTTTCCTTAGGTGTCTTTTTTCTGCTTATGTGTTCCTGATGCCCAGTGCTTGCTCCAGCTCCTGTCTCCTCTGCTGGACCTGGAATGAAATAAACATGTCAATTAATTTCAGGAGAAAACAGAAACATCTCTGATTAAGTGAGATCAAAACTGCACTTTGTTCAGCTATTCAGTTTCTAGCACTACTTGGATGGTATTAGTGCTCTGTGAAGAAGTGGAGTATTGAGAGCTGTTAGTTGAAAACGGAGGTCTTGGTTTCCTTTTTTCAGAAAATACCCAGTCATTGCTTGGCCTTGGCAGGCTTAAGGTTGGGGCTAAAATGCAGTCTGGCCTGGATAATTCATTTCCTTCCTTTCCTTTACGGAAAGATGCCTCTTGGAATGGAATATTGTGACCATTAACTCAGTAATTAGTCACTGCACTTGCAGTCAGAGAAGACTTCAAACAATTCTTTAGAAAAAAAATCAATAAAACTTGTCATGATTTTGTAAAGAAGAAAAGTCTGTCAATTCCAAATGCTGGTTAAACTTCGTAATGAAAGGAACAGCTACTAGAGATCCCCAAATAATTGAATCCTAAAAACAAGGTTATAATTAAACCAGGCCTGATGAATGTAGAAACAACGCATTTCTAAGTTGAGGGGGAAAAAAAAAAGTTTGAATCTATCTGGAATTTTAAGACATCTGAGAGAAAAAACAAAACAAAACACTGGCAGACAGATGACACTGCTTTAGAAATCAGTCTTCTGAGTGTTAATGTATCTCAAAGATCCTCAGGACATTTGGACAAATCAGTGTTTATTGCTAAACTTTAACTCAGATGTAGTGGGTAATATCCAGATTCAAACTAAATAAGAAAAAAGAAAAAAAAAAGGTGAAAAACTTTAAACATTTGTAACTCTGTAATGCTTTGTGTGGCTGAAGACACTGCAGGTAAAACTGTTCAGACCGATCCACTGACAACCACAAGGCAGCTGTTTTGAAGTTGAAGATGTCCAGATGTGGTTTGAGGATAAAAAAGAGTGAATTGTGACAAAAAAGGAAGCAAACACTGTTAGGAAAGTGAATTTTACTTTTAAAGCATTTGGCAGATGCCCTTATCCAGCGTGACTTGCATTTAAGGGCTGCCACATCTGAATTTTTTTTTTTTTTAATAAGCTACCTAGATCCAGTAGAACAAAGCCTTACCTTGGAATAGAAGTAGCGACACACAGCCTCTTGAGCCCATGGCTGGAAATAGAACTCGGCTCTTCTCTCTTCTTCAGGGTTTCCAACCACATCGGTCATGGTCTACACGAGAGAGAAGAGACGATCATAGGAAGTCCTCTTAGGGAAAAGCTTACCTACAGCATTACTCATCAGAACCTGGATTCTGCCACAATATCAAATCCTCAACTATAAACAACTTAAATCCTTAAAATAGAGCTGAAATCTCCGATATGAAATAACTTGGTGGTGGAGGCGAGGACTTCACTTCCCCTAACTTCCCATCAACTGCACAGATTATTTCAGGATAACCAAAAGACTTCCTGACATTAAACCTTTTGAAAGCACAAACACCTATACAGAGTCGCTACAGGATCAAACCTGTCTATTCACTGTGAAATTCAATACTAAAAATACGGTGCCTAAAATAATCAGAGGCAATTAGTACTGTTCGCTGTAACCATCCATCACGTCACTCAGCCCAAACACTGGAACAGCTCCATTACATGGATCTGGCTCCTGGTTCATTTAAGATTGTATCAACTAATAAAAAAAAAAAAGAAGATGGAGGAAGAGTGTAACATCTTTCTTCATTCATTTTGTACAATTTTATATTTTTAAATCGTTATTTTTTATTAATTTTTATTAAAGCTTACTCACAACAACTTAAGTGCAGTGCTGTAAACACTTTTTTTTTTGTTGTTGCACTTTTGTAAAAATAGCAACACTCCCACCCCTTTATCTGGAGTCAGTCTCATGCAATCCCTTTCTCTTAATGTCATTATTAGTCCAGTCAGCCAAGCACTGGCCCACCACCAAGACACAGCTGAGCAAACCTACACACACACACTAGTACAGACAGATACCTGGTGTGAAGGTTCAACAACCGACGTCATTTAATGACAGAAGCATGAAAACCATCAATTCAAACCGGCCAGAGTTGAACGGTTATAACTGGTGACTGAATATAAGATACACTTGTGGGATATTACTGTCAAAAACAAGCTTGGTGGTTGAGTGGGATGTGTATTTTACCTTGAGGTCCCTGCACTGGGACTGCAGCCAGTCGTTGATAAAGCCCTGAGGATCACGGGCAAAGCTCAGCATAAACTCCCTCTGAGTCTTCAGCTGATTGATGGTCTCGATGGTCTCGTGAATCTAAAGGTGATGCCGACAGATAAAAAGGGCCAAAAGTCAAAATCACGAGTGTTTAATTGAATGGTAAATTAAGGGCAATAAAAGAAAAACAAGATGAATGCAAGCCGACTGGTCACAAAACAAGGTGAAAGGAACAAATTATCGCAATAAGAAAGAAAAAAGGAGAAATACACCATTAGGCATAAATTTAAGTCAGAGTGAATGTTTTCCATTCATGCGAAAGTTCAAAGCTCATCTTTACATGTCTACAGTTTAGTTGTTGAAATGTAGAAGTTGCAAAATGCCGCTGAAGTGAACGGGTCATTTGGGTACAGCTGCGACAGCAGTCTCCAAGCTTTCGCTCAATCATTACCAAGCCCAACATTCAGGGTTGAAAATGATGCAACTATAAAAACAGAAGAAATTTCACTCCAAGGCCATCATCACATTATTATTTTAAAATATCAGTCTTCAGTTCCACCCACCACGATTTTCATTCTGCCTGAAAACACTGCCCAAAAGACACCTACCTAACTGTCTGAAACGAACATGGAGCATCGCTCATTTTAAGCCTACAATGTCCTGCGTGTTTTTTTAAAGGGAAAGCGGCCCATTGTATGAAACTATAAGCAAACAAAGTGTGCATATACAAAGCCGTGCTGCCGGATGATGTTCAAGACTGTGAAATCTTTTCAATAAAACCAAAATGGAACAGGACGTGAAGAGAAAACAATGCTGTAAACCTACAGACCTTTAAAAACAAAAAACAAGAAGAACGTCTGCATTGTATCAGGGGAATTCACTTAGGAATAAATAAAAAAGAAACTGGGCTGAATTATAGTGTTTACTTTAACTCTGTAGGGATTAGTCTAATATCCAGTTTGTGTTGTGGCTACTGTCACTGAGGGCTTAGAGAACATGCTTTTTGTCCAGGATGAACAAACTAGAAAGTACAGACTTCAGACTAGCAGCTGTTCTGTTTTGAGGGATTGGACAGAACTGTGGGTGTCAGAGCCTCAAATATCATTAGAGGCGGCAAAAAGACTGGGCATTACTTATACTACCATCCTTCAATGGCAAGAGCAACAAGAATAGTGGCTAAGCAGCACATATGTCTATAAAAAAGAAACTACAACATACATAGAAATGAAAACAATTATACAAATAACTAGTTAAAAACATCAGAAATATCCATAGCTTGTTTCTCTGTTTTCTTTGTTAGTCCAATTAACCAGAGCACACTGCATATCTGCAGCACTACAGCTCTGGTCATCTGAGCTCTGGATCAATTGAATAACTTTAATCTACAACCCAAACGATGCCGTGCTTGGTTCTGCAGTTGTCACCGTTATCGCAGTGTGCCAACACTGACTTGGAACAGAATCTTATTTAGACAAATACTTTGGGCCCAAAATTTGATTCAAAAAGATTAAATGCTGCACATTCGTGAAACTTCCTCATAACCTCAGATGCTTTGGCCATGGGTTTGTTTTTCTGTTCACTTTTCTGGCTGCAAGCTCCAAAATCTTAAATTTTGCATTGTTAATGTTATTTTTCAACAAAACTCCATATACTGAAAACAGAAACCCAACAACGAAGCTCATCAAACGTGCCATATTAAAAATAACACGTACGGAAATGAACGCAATATAAACATATTCATCGGAGATGCCTACACAAACTGATAAGGATGAAACACAAACGCTGAACTGCAAAAGCAGAGCGAGAGAGAGAGAGAGAGAGAGAGAGAGAGAGAGAGACAGAGAGATCACGTGAGCTGACTGAGTAGTGATGAAACCAGGTGAAAGGGAACATCGAGGAACAAATATGGAACAACAATGGGATCAAAGGTTGAAGCGTAAAGATAAAACTCACATGTGAGAAACGCTGCTCTAAAGAGAAACCTAACACATTTGGGCTCTCCAGTAATCAACCAACAAAAAGCTTGTATACATTTTAGTACCAGACTAGAATCTCCCAAAGCTACTCAGTACTCTTTAACCAATACACAACACAGAAAGTCCAGCATGACGATGTAAAAGAAAGAAAATGACTAGCAAATGATTTAACTAATTCCCGAGACCATTCGCTATTACTACAGCTCGTTATTTGCAGAAACGTCGTGTTTTATCTGTGAATAATTAGAGGAGTAGAGAAGAAGCCACTCCTTGTGTTCACGTCGACATAATGCTGATAAGATGACGCTCAGCTGTCGAGATTTCTCTTCGACACTGAACAAAGGGCATTATGCCTTACAAACATCTCTTCAGTAAAAATTTCCACCACACCAGCAAAGCATTTCATCCAATAGGATCTTGTTTCCGCTCTGCATCTCTGACTCACAGTCCATATGCCATGCGAATAAGCAACACAGCGGGGAAATAAATCCACAGTTATAAGCAGTTTAAAGAACCGTACTATAAATCACAAATTAATACAGAAAACATCTAACAGCTCTTTATCCCATTTTTCTCATGGATTCTTGGGGTTATAAAAACAACTACCTTGAAAATGAGTAGTTTAGTTTAGTTACAGAAAGCAGTTCTGCATGACTGGAACCTAAGCCTTAGAATTTAACTCATTTAACTAACACGCAAGTTTCACATAACAGAAATGTTCACAATAAAGAAAATAACATTGGTTCCTGCTACTTTTTTGTCAAAATAAATTCCTTTAGTATTCCTATAAAACTACAACAGCCATCTTAGTAATTAGCAAAAATTTAGGCTGCTTTCTAACAAGAGAAATGACAGTTTAGATTTAGCTAGAGCACTGAAATGGGGTGTGCATGTTGTCAGTGCAATACACATACAGTGATGCAAGTGCTGGGCTGTGTGATTACTCGTTTTAATGACAGTCGTGTGTGAGAATGAAAATCTGCACGTGTAAGTAGAGCTACTGTAGTATGCTACGGAGTAGGGTTAATGCGGTTTCACTGAATGTCCCGATGTTTTTTTTTAAATAAAGAAATTAACAGAACAAATGACACTAACAAAAGTTAGTAAAATATATTAACATCGTCTTGTCAGTCATCGTGTCTCACAGAAGAGGCTGCTCGCACCACTCGCCTACAGTCATGTGACTCCTGCTCTGTGATGAACAGAACAGACACGTGCCACTTCATAACTGTAAGGTCCGTGTCAGACTGAACTAAATTCCTACACTGTACAGACCCTCTCTCCCTGCCACTGAAGTTATCATTGGACCAATCACTTGCATTAGCAATTTAATTCGAACCTTAGTAAGACGGCCATTTCTGCTCCGATCCATAGACGCCACGATTTCAGTGCCGAAAAGCTTTGCTGCTATTTTGAAAAATGTTTTAATTAAAGAAAAGCTAAAAGAATGTGTCTGCATCTGCTGATGACTTGCACCAAAAATTTTTTTAAATAAACAAAACCTCCAACATGTGCCAAACTTGTTGAATCACCTTTTTCAACTGCTTAATTTAATGCCTGCCTACGTACATGTCGTCATGTAGCTTTTATTGTCATTTCAACCATATATAGCTGTTGCAGTACAGTGAAATGAGACAACGTTTCTCCAGGATCAGGGTGCTACATAAAACAATGACAGAGCTATAAGCGAGCTATAAGGACTTAGTAAGTTAGTCCTAGATACATAAAGTGCATCTGTGCAACCTGGTGCAAACAGTGCAGGACAAGACAAATAAGACAGTGCAGGACAAAAAATGCAAGACATCACACACAAGAAAATAAACAAAAGACAACACACAAACAGCGACCAGTGTAAATACTGTATGTTCAATCAATATTACTTGTGCAGAAATACTGGGATGAACACAGTATTATAGCAGCAGTTACCTGAGATATTGTAAAGGATTGTAATTATATTGTAATGTCAAATCCCTGTGGGGAAATAAGTCCTTATATAACAAGTGCACTGATTAATTAAAGGCTAAGAAGTTGCAGTGTGAAAGCAAGACACCGAACAGAACCATGCACAGGATGCACACCAAAAAAAAAAAGGATTTGTCTAAATATCAGACTGTGGAAAGATCTAATTGCTAAGAAATAGGCACAATAAACATGAACATAAATGTGCTGTGTGTCATCAGCATAATCACATCTAACTATTACTATTATTGTATGATGATAAGCCAGCTATTACAAAATAAACTGTTAGCATGTTTAGCCTAGCGTTTATCACAGAGATTTGCTAGCTACCTGTTGTCCTAGCATGACATCAAGAAACTAGAGCTGCGTCCCATAGACCAACAGCATTGTATGCACTTAACCCTCTAGTTTATACATTTTAGAAGGTTATATTGCATCAAACTGAACACTAACAGTTTTTTTTACTAACCAGAAGCTGTTGCTCAGTCAATAGCAAATGTAGCTTGATGCAGCAGAATATATCTAATTTCAAAGATGTACTGTTGATTATCTTGAAAAAGCAAGTGCCTGGTAGCCCTGCGCCTCTTCTGCTACTTAAGCAAAGCTGTGAGTGTTGAGTGCGTGAGGTGTGTAACATTCCACATCTCTGTCATTTTCTCTTAATAGAAAACGGCACAGAATAGTGCACAAGTATGTGATCTGGGTTGCCTTACCTTAGCATTCTTTACTCTACGCAAGCTTTATGTGAGTGAGTATACTCTTGTAAACATGAGCGTTCATTCACTCGAGGAAGACATAAAAGCCGAAGGCAGCACCGGGTGTTTGCATACCTTGTTATCCAAGCCTGCAATCTCCTGCTGACTGGCAGTGGACAGCAGAAAAGAGTTCATCTGGGTCTTGAGTGTATCGTCTACTTCGACGTCGATATCGTAGCAAGCCGTTTTCTTCTGGTCATTCGGGTCCACGCTGGTGATGTGTTGAAGAGGAGCACAAAGAGTGAGTGGATCTCTCAGAGGACCATCATGGGAAGTGGGTTCATAACGTTAGAGGTCTACCTTATGACATGGTTGATGATGATCGGTTCGGGAGGCATCAGCAGGGCGTGCAGCCGCTGAGGAATCTCAGAAAACTTCATCCTCTGAGTCTCAAAGATCTGCAGAAAAAAAATAAATAAATAAAATCACCACATCATTGTGTTCATATTAAGCTCAGGATTCTTAGTGTTTAGTCTTTAGTATTGTTTAACATGTTAACAGGACAAATGACAGGTTATATTAATACACCGGAACTTGCGTGTTTGTTTCTATAGGAACAACCTAACCACAGGGATTGTATCGCAGACGCTCCACACACACTACAGATGCGTGGAAACCTACACAATCGTGTGCTTCTAATTTTGTCGCAACAGTTTGGCAAAAATCCTCATATGTTGTGATAGACAGGTACGACATCGTGTGTGATCATCAGTTGTCCACAAACTTTTGGTCATTCAGTGTTGATTTTTTTTAGCTGTTTTCACACATGCTTAGTTTGGAAAGTCTTTCCTGGGTCGGTTAAGTAAACACAGCGATCGTGTTCAGTCGGGATTCTAGCTCATGATGTCAGCTTGGCCTGATTGCAAGTAAACTCTGGAGCTGTTCGCTTTTGGTGAGAAAGTAATCCAACCAAACATCAGTTAATACCTGCACGAATCGTGGCTCATCTTGTCTGATGGTCATTGGTGATGAATTCAGTGTATGAGTGAATTACTGCAATTCGTAAACAAAGCACGGCTCTTCATTTTAAAAATGATGTGTAATGTCTCGTCTCCAAATCACACGAACTGTGACAATGCTGTTCAGATGGAACCCGGATTGCTGGTCAAACTGATAAATTCTAACAACTACAGCTAAAAAGAAAGCCACACTGAGCTTGTGATGCTGCTGACTCCCCATCCTGTTGGATGACTTATGAGTGGAGTATAAACAGGTCCACACTGAATAAAGTGGGAACAGCTTACGTATTGCACTTGCATAAGCAAATTGGAGTATGTTTTGAAATTTTGCCATGTGAAAGTGAACCGTGCCAAAAATAAGGTCCAACAATAAACAGACTTGGCTTCAGCAGAGAAAGAAAACCTAGAGGAGCAAAAATATTCTACAATACTCTATAGATTTATATGCTAAATGCGATGTAAAAAAGCACTTCTAAATAATATCATAAATGTTGGTAGATTGCTGTGGGAGCTATTTATTAGGGTGCTTATTACGGCCCACCCGTTCACCGGACTTTTATAATAAAATGTTTTTACTTAAATAAAGTGACCATAAAACAGGACGAAGAATCTAAAACAGACTGCATATGAACATGTTGAAATGTCATATTAGGGTGTCTGGCTAAATAGGATGTCGTCAAATAAGTTGTAGTTTAAGGAGTATAATTACAATAAAAAAACAAAACAAAACAAAACAAAACAAAACAAAAAAAACAAAAAAAAACAGTAAAATTATCTACAAACCCGATTCCAAAAAAGTTGGGACACAAAAGTATTGTGAACAAATTGTGAACAAAAAAGGAATGCAATAATTTACAAATCTCAAACTTATATTTTATTTTAGTCACAATAGAATATAGATAACATATCAAATGTTGAAAGTGAGACATTTTGAAATGTCATGCCAAATATTGGCTCATTTTGGATTTCATGAGAGCTAGACATTGCAAAAAAGTTGGGACAGGTAGCAATAAGAGGCCGGAAAAGTTAAATGTACATATAAGGAACAGCTGGAGGAACAATTTGCAAATTATTAGGTTAATTGACAACATGATTGGGTATAAAAAGAGCCAATCAGCGTGGCAGTGTCTCTCAGAAGTCAAGATGGGCAGAGGATCACCAATTCCCCCAATGCTGCGGCGAAAAATAGTGTTGCAACATCAGAAAGGAGTTTCTCAGAGAAAAATTGCAAAGAGTTTGAAGTTATCATCATCTACAGTGCATAATATCATCCAAAGATTCAGAGAACAATCTCTGTGCGTAAGGGTCAAGGCCGGAAAACCATACTGGATGCCTGTGATCTTCGGGCCCTTAGACAGCACTGCATCACATACAGGAATGCTACTGTAATGAAAATCACAACATGGGCTCAGGAATACTTCCAGAAAACAGTGTCGGTGAACACAATCTACAGTGCCATTTGCCGTTGCCGGCTAAATCTCTATAGGTCAAAAAAGAAGCCATATCTAAACATGATCCAGAAGCGCAGCCGTTTTCTCTGGGCCAAGGCTCATTTAAAATGGACTGTGGCAAAGTGGAAAACTGTTCTGTGGTCAGATGAATCAAAATTTAAAGTTCTTTTTGGAAAACTGGGACGCCATGTCATCTGGACTAAAGAGGACGAGGACAACCCAAGTTGTTATCAGCGCTCAGTTTAGAACCTGCATCTCTGATGGTATGGGGTTGCATGAGTGCGTGTGGCATGGGCAGCTTACACATCTGGAAAGGCACCATCAATGCTGAAAGGTATATCCAAGTTCTAGAACATCATATGCTCACATCCAGACGTCCTCTCTTTCAAGGAAGACCTTGCATTTTCACATAACCTGACAATGCCAGACCAGATACTACATCAATTACAACATCGTGGCTGCGAAGAAAAAGGATCCGAGTACTGAAATGGCCAGGCTGCAGTCCAGATCTTTCACCCATAAACATTTGGCGCATCATAAAGAGGAAGATGCGACAAAGAAGATCTAAGACAGTTGAGCAACTAGAAGCCTGTATTAGACAAGAATGGGACAACATTCCTATTCCTAAACTTGAGCAACTTGTCTCCTCAGTCCCCAGACGTTATAAAAAGAAGAGGGGATGACACACAGTGGTAAACATGGCCTTGTCCCAACTTTTTTGAGATGTGTTGATGCCATGAAATTTAAAATCAACTTATTTTTCCCTTAAAATGATACATTTTCTCAGTTTAAACATTTGATATGTCATCTATGTTGTATTCTGAATAAAATATTGAAATTTGCTTCCACATCATTGTTTTTATTCACAATTTGTACAGTGTTCCAACTTTTTTGGAATTGGGCTTGTACAAAACACTTTAGTAAAAAAAAAAAAAAAAAAAACGGAAGTTCTCCGTGTTTCTCATCCTTACCTGCTGGAGGTATTTGTCGCAGTTGATGAACTCGCGCTCATGTGGGTCCTGCAGTTTGTGCGTCTTCACGTACTGCCACAGAGCCTGGATGATGACGGGTCTGGTCTGGGTATGGATGCCCAGCATGCGTGCCAGTCTGGGGTCCAGCTTGAACTGAGGAGGCTACAGAGAGCACATGATCAGATCACTTTAAACAGAACACACTAAATCACATATCTGACCTCTGACTCAAGAAGCTAAGCAAATGCATTAAATAAACACTTAATACTGTGCCTTTCCCTCTCCTGGGCTTTCTTGCAACTGATTTACTTAATTATAGCGACACCTGGTGGCTTCTAGAGATATGAGCAGATCTTGGAGATTTTGGGGGGAACGCTTCATGCCTGGAGAACTGCAGAGCTCTGCCATTGAAACGCTTCTGCCAGCACTCAGCTTCAGTTTTTTTCCTCTTTCCAATAAACTGATTTAAGAGAACTTAAAGACACACAACGGACACCAAAATATCTGATGGAGGATGAGCAGTGTGAAAGAACACTTTTTTAAATTTCCAGGACAATTGCGGTAACACACTAGCATTCAAAAGTTTTCGGGATCATTTGGAAATTTGCTTTTTCCAGTGCACCAGGGCCTTAAACTCGTTTTACTGTTCAGTTGCTGATAATGTGCAACAATCTTTTTTTTTTTTTTTTTTTAAATAAAATCATCTGATTCATATGATGTTTTTGAAATGGCTAAAAATAGGATTTTCTTTGGAAAACAAGAAAAAATTCTAAGTGATCCCAAACTTTTGAATGGTAGTTTATGCTCTAGCGAATCATTTTTGCTACATTTACTACACAATCTCTCTTACACACACACCTGTTATAGTTTTTAAGGCATCGCTCTATTAGCACTGTATAGTTTTTTTTTTATAGAATTCTTAAAAGGCTTCTGTAGCATTAAAACATTCACAGCAGTTGGTTTACCTGGTAGTCGAGCATGAGGAGGACGGTACAGCGCACTCCCACGTCTCCGGGCCTTTTCACCTGAAAGCCGTCAGTCTCCTGAGTAGTGGGTGTTCTGTGCCACTGCGCAAAACAATCAACAGTCATCACACACTGTTAAACGATTGGCAGCCATCAAAGGCAAAGTGACTTACCTCTACCAAATGATTGTCAGGCCCATAGAGGTCTTTGTCCAATTCGATCACTAAAGACTTGAAGAAAGAGGAAAATTTCCTTTTCTGCTTGGTGGCCTCGTATTTAGATACAGCAGTCTGAAAGAAATCAATTGGACAGTGGCATCAGTCAGCTCAGGCTTGTTCATTGGGGATAAATACAAACATTTAAATATAAGTTTAATAATTAAGGAATTAAAAGCAATACCACAGACATCTTTATTACATTACGATATTTTAAAAAAAAAGATTTTCCACATAGAAATGTGATGTAAAAATAACAAAAGGAATCTTTATTACTAAAAATTTGCATGCTGAGGTTAGCTCAGTTAGAAATCTAGTGGTATCTCTAAGGATTTCCCAAAACATGAAAATCACATGGTGGCACAATCCTTAAAATCATGCAGATAGGCATCGCTTAATGGGGAGAAAATAAGATTTCAGTGACTTTGACTGAGGCCCTGGCTGAAGATGCCACAAGGGTGTCGATGTTCAGAAACTGCTGATGTCTGGGGAATTCAACCTTAAAAATTCTAAAATCATTAGAATTTATACAGAATTATAATGGAGGAGAAAAAAAAAAAAAAACACAATAAGAACTGAGTGAGCTGAAATTCTGCTGACAGAAACCTCTTGGTGATGAGAGAATAAGCAATAAGCATTGAGTTGTACTCCTGGTGGCTAAGAACAGGAACTGAGGCTCCAGTGGGTACGTGATCACCAATAACAGCGGGGAAAACAATTATCTTTACTGATGATCATCTTCTGCAGGTGTGATATTTGTATCGTTGTTCCAGGACGTCTAGAACGTCGATACTTACGTCCTCGAGCAGCCGTCCTTCCACTCGCAGCTCCCATGATGCCACAGTTCCCTCACCATCCTCGGCGTCAGGCTTGGCAGGGTTGAAAGTGTTGGAGATAAAAATACGCAGCTTTCGTTTTTGCTGGAGAAAGACAAAGATTCCAACATTTTAATGAGCAAACGATTTCATGATCCATCAGCTGTTCTTCTCACTCAGAGACACATATATGCACATGCCAATTTCCCTAATTGCCACTTGTGCTATAATCCTGTTACGGCCTTCAGCTTACGCCTTCCTATCTATTTATAAGACCTATTTATTTAATTAGCTATTTATTAATTATTAATAATAGATGAATCACATTGCTTTAAAATTCTGTTGAGAAAAACAAAATGTAATTTCAAAGTAAACACGGAGTAATCGAATTCTGAAAACTCAACCACAAAATTACTCAAGGCATTTATTTATTTAAAAAAAAAAAGGCAGGGGTGATATCTATCTATCTGGTTAAAACAGAGTTATATGTACTTAAACCTATGCAACTTTGCCTTATTTGCATTTAAGTGCAATTTTTTTTATATCTTAAGTGCCAGCAGGGGGGCAGGGGGTCCAGCAGCAGGACCCTGTGCTCTCATTGCTTAGTTCAATTACTGGGTTAACCCAGTAACTGAAGGGAACTCTCAGTGCCGGTCCTAAGCCTGGATAAAATGGGAGGGTTGCGTCAGGAAGGGCATCCGATGCCAAATCAAATATGTGGACTAGACGACCCGCCGTGGCGCCTCTGAACAGGAAGCAGCCGAAAGAATGACGCGTGATTACATTTTTATATATCTTGCTATCGTTAGAAAGCTGCTTCAAACCTCAGCCACTCTGAGAAAGGGGTTTGGCCTTGTTACTGTCCGTGCACGCAAGTTAAAAAAATAAATAACTAAACTAAATATCTGGCTAACAGTGTACGTTACGGTGACATCAAGATCAAAACAAATAACGTATGAGGCGTTGATGCAGCGCCTGCCAGCTCCAGCAAAAGGAAGCGCCTGACAGTCCAAGTAAAGTGACCTCTTACTTGTCAAAGCTAATAAAATGGCTCTTTGTTAGAAATGCATCATGTGGATGGTTTTATACATCATTTCTTAGGTGGTTACAATAAAACACTACAGTATTACGGTAAGGTATTTCAGCATACTTGAGCATATACTGTTAAAACTGAATTTAGCTGACATCAGAGGCTTTTAAACCCCCTGCTGGAGCTAATCACACTTTACCTAATGCCAATTACAGATAAAAACACACAAACATTTAAAAACATCCTAGCAGGAAAGTATCATAAAAGTCATGCTGTTTGGTGATTAAAGGGATAGTTTATATCGCTATTCTCTGCAGGTGCTGTTTTTCCAAAATGTAAGTTTAACCTTGATGGGTCTCTTCAGTGCCTCCTGGATATCGAGTCTCTTGCGCATGATGGTTTGATCCAGCTTCCTCTCAAAGGCTAGCAGATCCATGTAAGCCTGAGACTCGGGGACTAGCTCTCTGATCTGCAGTGAAAGAAGACGGAAGCGTACTAGTAACTAGAAACATCAAATAAGTGAATATAAAAAGGTGCTGATGCTAGAAGATCTGTCGAAAGAGGAAAAAGAGGCAGGGCCTATGTGCCCGTTAGGCCTAGTCAAAGAGAGAAATCTTTCTGATCTAAAAAAAACAACTAAGTTTACAAACTACTGAATCACTGCATGCTCATTAGCAGCTTTGTTTTTTTTTTTAAAATAAGCATCACACCTCTACATAATTTAGAAAAAGGCCACTTACTCTCTGAGGTAGAATTTTATCAGCCATCTTCTTCTTCTTGGCACTAAAAGATAGTTTAAAAAAGAAAAGAAAGAAAAAAACTTAGATCTCAACATAGTATAAAAGTAGAAGTAGATGTACAAAAGCATGTGTTTGGTTATTGAACACTCACTGTTGGTTGCGGTTCTGTTGTTGCTGGACCTGCTGTGGCAGCTGAGGTGGCGCAGGCCTCTTGCGTGATGGGTCCATGACTGGCATTCCAGGGCGAGGTACTGGACTAGCGCTGTAGCCTGGAGGACCCATGGGTGGGCCTTGAGGAGTCATCCGGTTTGCTGGGGGCATCCCGGGTCTCTGTGTGCACAGAACAGTGTGGTCTGTTAGCTAATTCCACCACAGACAATTCTTCTGGCTGAAGTCGAGAAGGAATCTGAGCCTTTCTGTACACACAGCTACAAAGAGTTCAGACTTCCCGGAGAGTCCAGACTTCCTGGCACCATCCTGAAGTGTACAGAACTGTGGTCATACAATCTTCAACCTCTGTATGTATGATAATGCTTTGAGGTTAAAGAAGTTGCTGTCTCCTTACTTATTTAGTAACTTTAATAAATCTTTACAAGTAAACCGTTTGTTGCACTAAAAAGCATACCGGATGAAGGTCAATAAAATACATTTACTTTACTTTCTGTTGCATCTGATCTGCGTTATATTGCATTACATTTACAGTATTTTTGCAGACTCCCTTACCCAGAGAGACTATTTTATTTTATACAACCGAGTAACTGAGTCTGGGTCCAGCAGTGGAATTTGAGCTCACAACCTTCCATCACCTTAACCACTGAGCTACAACTTCCCTGCATATTCGATCTGGTGCAGATTTTATGCCAGATGCCCCTCTTTACACAACCCTCCCATTTTATTCGAGGTTGAAACCAGCACTGAGATTTAACCCCTCACTGTCAGCGTCGGCTCTTTTCCCAAGAATAAAACCTGGGCCACAGGTTCCTGCTTGAGTAATTTACTTAAATTAATTAATTTACTTAAAAGCTGCAGAACATTGATGGCTGTTTTTGTTTCCAGACCACGGCATGCTTCATCACCTGCACAACTTTAACGCACAACAGGAAATAGACAAAGGCTTTAATCGATTGTTACTTGCACTGTTTGGAGAGCAAAACCTATCAAAGAAATAAGGAGGGAAAAAACTAAGAAACCTTAGGACAGGAAGACAAGCAAAGGAGTGAGAGACAACTAAACAGAAAGGAGAGCCAGTGAGGAAAGTCAACAGGTTACTATAAAAGAAAGCGAAATTCAGGATTGATATTGAAATTCAAACTTTTTTCTTTTTGAACAAATAGACCATTATTTGTTCTCTAACTTGACAGAAAGCCAGTGAATGAAAGGTATGAGGAATTCATGACAGCTGGCTAGTGATGAACAAGCTGTGTGTGTTTCTCCGTAGCTTCACAAGTTATCCAGGGTTCTACTTTGAAGCTTTTTACCAGACTGGAGGAGAAAAAAAAAAAAATGCACGAATTGGATAAAAGACATAAGATAAAAGAGGAGAACATGGACCATCAATAAAAATGCACATGCATCAAAAGCGAACTGAAGTGACTGTTGTTCTCCACGTTGAATTTTAGATGGATGTCTAGAATTAACTTCGCCAGCAACATGCAGTGAGACAACTTTTACATACAATGTTTTTTGGTGGTTTCAAATAACTCTGGCAATACCGAAGGAAACAGGCACAAATAAATCCCTCATTAAAGTGGCACATACTCTGGCTGTGTCCTGTACTACACGTTACAGTAAATAGTCTATTAGTGCATTGTTTATGTATTCTACATAGTGCACATTGTTTTTACATTTTTATTGTACCCATCAGATAAATCTGTGTGGTTTCACACAGCAATCATACATTTTATGAATTTCCTCAAGCCAGCGGCATTTTTTGCATTAGCATTTTCCGAACTGGGGGGAAAAAAGCCTTAAGCACATGCTTGCTATATCACCACTAGGGCTGGCTGATACGATAATGCGTCAATATCGTGACAAATGTCAACAGTTCACGGTCAAAGCTTTGATTTTTTTTTTTTTTAATCGGAAACTGTTGACATTTGTTTGCTTTATTTAAATTCCCTTCTTCAGTAGACATCAAAAGCATTATTGAACACAACACTACTGATTTTAGCTGCTTGTGAACAAGTCTTTATACCATGAGGCACATGGTGTTGCACAGAAACAGCTTTTTTTTTTTTTTTTTAAATATCATGTGATAGAGTAATAATTTATGTACATTTGTTTAACAGTGTAGAAAATTTAGCAGCACTGCTCCATGGCGATTTTGCCAGATTAACAATACAATGTGGTGATGAACCACAAGTCAAAATCAGCAACAAATTGCCCTAAAACAAAGGAAACGCAAATCTAAACTTCTTATATACTCACCCAGCCATGAGCCAGGAACTCAAACAAGCGGCTTCGTGTTTCAGACCACATGTGCAACACAGGGTAAGAAATCCAGCCAAAGGTAAAACTCCTGCCTCCTTTCTATCCTTCACTAACAGAAACCACCTATCCAGCTGCTTATCATTTAACGCCACACGCTTACCACCACCAGGTGTGTGTAGGCTAAGTACTAAACACACAGCTCTTAATCACATTTCCCCCAACCTGAGCATTTGCCTCAGAGACTGCTGCTGACACTAGAACAGCAGTGCATCAACTACAGCATGTTTTGTAACTGCAGTGAAAAACAGGCTGTTACGCGAACTGTACAATTTGTACATCTTATACACAAAAAGCTGCTCTCTTTTCACAGCACCGCAGGCTTCTCTGACCTCGAAGCTCAAAGCGAGAGCGGAGGCCGTGGACACGTTGGACGCACGAGCACTCACACTTTCTGTGGATGTCGCCAAGGCCACCCATGGAAAAAAAATAAATAAATAAGCAGAATACGGCTTTGGAGGAGAGAGAGAAAAAAACGTCCCTGAGTGATGAAGATGAATTCAGTAGTGACTAACAGCCTTTCATACAGTCCCACTCTAATTAAAAGGTTCATGGAAATGTTCTGTTCCCTCCAGGTCTGTTTTGCAAACCGATGACCTGCTACTCACCAAGCGGGATTGAAGGATTGAGACGATACAAAAGAAGCAGAAGTTACAAAAAAAAAAAGCTATCTGTGGCTTCCAGGTTGCGCAGCACAAATACTTTCCATAAATTGTTGTATTTCAGACGAGTTGGTAAGCAAGAAAACTTTCTTGAAAAGATCTGCAACCCTTTATTAAAAAAATATTACTTCTAACATAATTATGGCAGTTTCTCCAATTCCTCTTGGTCTGTGAAAAGGATGGAATTGCATATTTTAAAAAAAAATCCCTGATTTGGATGTAAACATCTTATAATTAAAAGAAAGTAAATTAAGTCTATAATGAAGAATAAAATGATCCTCTTTAAAAAAAATAATTGAGCATCAGTAATTAACCACAGCTGCTTTTCTATGTGTTTTTCACACCTTTCCTTGTACATTAGGGAGACATTTTGTATTAAGACGTTAAGAGCTTTAAAACACAAACACACGTTATTCTATTCTCCCATAAATTGTCAGAGAACCTCAGTTTAATAATGGCTTTATCAAGGCAAGTAATAGTATATTTATTTTAGTAAAACCTACCTAAGATGTCTGCGGTGTATTTGCGTAACATATCAAAAGAAAATCAAAATCAAAACAAGTCTGATTTCTTCATTCATCACAACGTAACGTTCCATCTGTATCTACAACACACTTAAAACTAGCACCGATTGTTCATTTTCTCTGTTCCAGGTCTACGTAAACACTGTATTTTCGTGTTTTTGTCAACATTTCAGATTAATAAACAATTCCCAACTGAAAAGCGAATAACATTAATAACAATTAATACTTTTTTTTATAAAAAAAAAAAATAAAACGTTAACTAGCTACTAGCATTTAGCTTGTTAGCATTTAGCATGTTAGCTACGATGCTAACAATTCGGCTGAATATCAAACGGCTCGGTTTCTAACCTGTCGTCCACTAGAAAGGGAGTAGAATTGTGTAATTTAGCATGTCAGAGATTAAACGTATAAAAGGTCGCATTGAGCCATTTGGGATTGAGTTGTGCAGTGTGCGGTGATGAGCCGCCTGTCCAGCCGCCTTTGTTCTCGCTCTTACCGGGTATCCAGGCCCAGGCATCGGGGAGCGATACATTGGATTCTGCGGTCCTGCTGGTCCCATCCTTCCCGCAGGAGTTCCAGGAGCCATACCCGGTCCTCCTCCACCCGGTACCGGAGGTCCTGGTCCCATTGCGCCGCCTCCACCGCCTCCAGAAGCCGCTTGTTGGAAACCACCTCGAGCCGCCATCTTGTCTCCTCACAACGAGGAGAAATATCGAGCACACAACCCACCTATCGGGAGCCGATGAGTGTCACGTGACAGGAAACCGGAAGTCTTGATTACATTATTTACATTGTAGTTTGTTTTTGTTGTTGTTTACAGTTTAATACAAATGATCGTCGAAATCAGTCATAAAGTTGACGTTACCACTGAATAATATCATTGAATAATATTAATATCGAGTCATACAATACAAACAATTCATAGGATTTTTCAGTATGTTTTTGTTTGGGAAAGGAAACTATTAAATCTTAGTCCTGAGGTACAAACTGTGCTTTTTTGTGCGTTAGTAACTACTACAGAAAATATAGAGTTATATTTTAATTAGGTTTAGGTTTGTATCTTTCCCCTTTATTTTCATATGGATGAAGAAATGCAGAAATATATAAAAGGGAAACATTCAGGATCACCTAAATACAAAAACACATGAGTAAAGATGGGGTGTAACAGAATAAAAAGAGAAACTAATTCAATTCAACTTATTTGAATAGAGCTTTTACAGAAGTATGGAAACAGAAGAGAGAGAGAGAGAGAGAGAAGAAATAAATATATTAATAAGAATAACAAATAAGGATAAAAAAATAAATAAATGAATATATACAATTGTAGTTTAAAATTAGTTTAAAGAATATTAACTTAAAATTTAAAATGCTATATATCTTTCCCATCCCTAATGAGCAAGCCGAGGCGACGATGCCAAGGAAAAACTCCCTGAGAGGACATGAGGAAGAAACCTTGAGAGGAACCAGGCTCAGAAGGGAACCTCATCCTCATTTGGGTGACACTCTACAGTAAATAGTGTAAATGTAAATAATGTCCTTTCTACAACAGTTTATAATAGTGCAACAGAGCTCCTGAGGTTCAGCGCAGACCTGATTGCAGATAAAGACCAGACCATACAGCTGACTGACACAACATTGGTTCAAAAGAAGACATTACAGTATCAGTCTCCAGGCGGCTCTGACAAATAATATATACAATTAATTGCTAAATATTTATATTGGATTTATTGTGTAATTTATTTATTCATTATTTAATAATAAAAAAAAAATCCTCTTCTTAAACGTTCCACAAGATGTCAGAATTGTACAGTTTCAGTAAGGAAAGATTCCTTATGCGTAGATTTGCAGATCAGTGATCTTATATTTCCTTTATCATTTTTTCATCTATATATGTGGCAGCCTGTGAAAACCCATAAGAGGTTGTTTCTTCAAAAAGTCTTTTTTTTTTTCTTTTTTTTTTTTTTTTTTACTAAAATGAGATGGACCTCATGAAATGGCAGCTCAGCAGTTACTTCACTGCTCTGGGTAGGCTTGTCTGACATTGATTGTTCCCTACTTAATGATTCAATCACTCAGAACTGATCAGCCAAAAAAAAAAAAAAAACATGGAAATGAGAATTTTCATATGTCAGGTATTAAGGGTTTGATAATTTTATCACATAATCTACCATTTAATCCTTTTACAAATAGGTTGTCTAATGTCCAAATTTCCATCCCAATGTCATTACAATTAGCATCATTTAGTATTAGATCTTATACTTATTGAGACAAATTTAATCCTTTTAGGTCATGACCTTGATTTTGGGGTAACATTTTTCATTTACCTTGACATAAAGTGAGGAATCTTTTAAATCCACACAAAAGCATGCGAGCCTGGTGGAAGAAGGTGCTTCCAGACAGTGCCCCTTAATATGAGAGTTCAAAACAATCCACCTAAATCAGTCCAGACTTGCATGCATATTGCTTACTCTGTTATTGGGGTGCAAAAGACTAGCCACTTTATTTAGTTTGTTTTGGGCGATATTACAGACATTCAATTGTGGCGCCTCTATGCAACATGCATAAATGTAATGGCACTGGTCAATGTGTCAAAATAAAATTGTGTAGGGATGATAAAATAGTATTTGCTTTGACGGTTATTGTCTGTACAGAAGCAGTTTTACGTACCCTCCCAGTAGGTCTCCTCTAGGTTCTACAGCTTGCTGCCACCTCCTTCCTCTTAGAAACATGCTGGAACATGGACTATACAAAATAAATTGCACCGCTTTGTGAATATGTGATTGTGTGGTGCCATGCAATGGACAGGCATCACAGATCTGGATGGGATGCCTGTCCATTCATGAATGGTAGTAATGGTAGTAATTTCTGTTGCTTTCTTAAATGTTAAAGTAAATGTTCGTTACTTAGTAAAAGCTCTACAACAGCAATAACTCCTCACATAATGGTTAAAGTTTTGTGAAGCACATGCTCACCCTTATCCAGTGACATTTTCATGGTTACGATAAATAGCTGTCTTTCCACATTCACATTTTACTAGATATATAGAATCACTACAAGCATGCATTACTCATGGACAAATCACATATGAGAGCAAACATGCAAGCAATTTTTTTAAAACCATTGTAAAGATTCTGAGTATTAAATAAACAGTGCTGGTTTTAAATGAGAGAATTAGAAAACCATGTAACGAAGTCTTCAGGAAAAAATGGGGTTTGGAAATAAATATCAGTAGGACAAAAAGACTACATTGTTGACAATGATGCACAAGTATTTTATAAAAATGTTATAAAAAAGGACTTGTTTGATTTAAAACATTTTTGTCAATTTTCGTGTGGATATTTATTTCACTGTTTTATTTTTTATCAAGTTCATTCTGGCACAAAGGAATTTTTCATATGGAGTCATCTGTTATGATTTGCGTAGAAGTGCTTACTGCTAGTCATTTTAATTCTGCGCATAAGCAGTGAGACAGGGGATGGTTGATGACTTGGTTTATTGTATTGGCCATTTAGAACGCATTTCTAATTAAATGGTTTGAACCGTTGAGAAAAACACCATCCATCACCAAAGAGTTGGAACCGGAGTATGCCTGGTAAATGAGATGAGGAGGGAACAGTATGGTGGATACCAGCATCCTGAATCAGGCAATTAACAGCGCTGATGGTTGAAAGGAAAGTAAAAGGACTGTGTGAAAACAAATGGTCATTTTATATACCTCTTCTCTTATTCACCAACAGTTGTGTAGATTCGATGCAAAGCTCTGCAAACCAGTTTTGATGTGAAAGTTTCATATTGCCAGACATGAAAGGGAGAAGGTTATTTCTATTTGCTGATGAAAGTTGGAGCAATTTTCCACATAAGGCCATGAATTTCACAAGGGTCAGAATGATGTGAACAATTTTCAGATTATTAAAACTTTGAATAGTCTTTCAATAGTTAATCAGTGAGAGCAGGTTATGGACATTAAAAATGATTAATAGCGCCACAATGAAACAATTAAAACGGACAAAAAGATTAAATAATATAAATGGGGCAAACTATTACACATATGTTTAACAGACAGGCATTTGTGATTTTTGCTGCATTTTTTTCTGAAAACCGAACATGCTAAATGGAAAGTTTGTACTTTGATTGGACAATGTGTGTGTAGTCATTTTTCTTTACTTTGAGGAATTCTGGTAAAAAAAATAAATTATAAACTAAATATTTTACGATTATTGTTTATTACATCTAGAACTGTATTTCACATGTGCCTTCACATGTGCCCTCTTGTCAATTACTTGATATGACTGACCTCTGACAGAAATCTATAGTCTCAGCTATAGTCTTACTTTTTCATAGTCATCTGCTTTCTGTTTATGATGTCATACCTGGTTTAGCATTTACAAAATGTACATTGTGCTCAACCATCTCTCTCTCTCTCTCTCTCTCTCTCTCTCTCTCTCTCTCTCTCTCTTTCTCTCTCTCTCTCTCTCTCTCTCTCTCTCTCTCTCTCTCTCTCTCTCTCTCTCTCTCTCTCTCTCTCTCTCTCTCTCTCTCTCTCTCTCTCTCTCTCTCTCTCTTTCCAGGCTGGCCTGATCCATCACGATGCTCTACTTCTGGATGGGGTCTCATCACTTGCACAACACTCGCTTGCTGCTGGATGGACTGTCTAAAGATAGATGACATTACTGTGGATGGTAACACTTACAAACCATGAAGATGGCTTAGGACTACATTTGCTATGATATATTTAGGACTACAGTTTTGCACTCATCATTTGTCTCCATCAGTGAACAGTTGAAAACTTCAACATAATTGACTTCAGGAGAAAATGAGAATGAATTTCCTGGTTAAATAACTTTTTCTGTCTAAATAGCACACAGTTTTAGAAGGGAAATTATTCATAATCGTACAGCATTGTAGCTGTAACAATGTAGAGATAACAATGTATTTACTCCCTCACAGAGTTTATATTTCCTTTCTACTACCATGTGATAAGCAGCACCCCAGTGCTTATTATGTAGAAATTAGTCAGATAACACAAGACAGACTGCAGTCAACAACTTGATTATTACATAATGAAAAAAAAATTGCAATATTAAAAATATGAATGAGCAGTGTTATATATTATATATTATGTTATATATTATTATTTATTTTAGAAATAGTGCCGAGAAAGTATGCAAAGCCATCAGAGAGCTATTGCTTATACTGATGTGTTTTGTAATGGTAATTTTTTTTCTGTCTTATGTCCCTGACCTACCTTTTCCTAAGCTTCCTGTATCAAAGTACACCATAGACACAGGCTTTAACTTTTCATCTACCATTAAGAACCAAACATCAGATATCTCCGACCTATTGTCTGCCCTTTATAGCCTGTCTGCTGAATTTCAATAAGCAGGCAGGAAAACTGCAGACAAAAATCACAAGGTTTAAAATTGACCAGTCCATCTGTGGACAAGTTCAAAAAGACAGTGGAATATGCTTAGTGGTCACAGTACATAAAAGGTCATTGAGGCACTGAAAGAGCACAAACAAAAGCTGAGCATCAAAGAGAATCAAAACCACAGACAAAATATCTCTCACCTTTTTACAAACAAAGCGGCATCATTTCATGCTTGTTTTTATCTTTCATGCTTTTATTATGTCTGTGTGATGTTTGTTTTGGTCCAAATTGCATGACCTCAAAAAAATTCTCTTTCTGTTTTGAGGTGTGAAAAACCCTTGAATAGTATAAACCAAACTGGGCTCTCTCAAATAATGTGAAGTCAGGGCAAAAAAATGGTGGAGCAATAGGTAAAGTGGCTAATTACTTACTCAGTTTACTTACTTTATCCACCTCCAGAAAGCGCTGCAGGATCAAATATTAGGTTCATTACTCAAACGTGTACAGTCCTATTCAGTATTCTGGCAATTGATTGCACTCCACTGAGAAAATAGGTCCAGGTTGACATTAATTATAGGGCTGACTTGATTTTTAATTATTAAGGTGATTAAACCTATTTAATTCAAGCAGCAGCAAATGCAAGGTTTTTAATAAAGAAAACACAAACAGCCTTTTATTATAGAAATCACAAAGTGGGGGAAAAAGAGCAAGATGAATGTGGTATACTATGTACATTAAACACAGCACAAGTGAGTTTATTTACAACAATACGACAGTGAACCCGGAATTTTATATAGAGTTAGTGAAACACATGACAGGTGAGAGTACCTGTTGTGATACACATAAAATATACATGACATTACAAGTCAATTTTCTTTTATTGCATGGATAGTACATATGTTCATGTAATTTGTTTTACTGGTCATTAGTGTTGGACCATAAGAATTATATTGCAATTAATTTGTATTGTAAGAGAATAGACAATCCAAAAAACAGAGCCACAAACTTTCAAAAGTCTTTGATTCTCTCAAATAGTGAGAAGTCAGTGCAAAAAAAGGGTGGAGAAATAGGGTTTGAGAAATTACTTACTCAGTTTACTTACTTTGTCCATCTCCAAAAGCCAGGTGCAAATTAACGTGTTGTTTGGAGCATAATAGGCAGCGCTGCCAGGTGCATAGTGCCAGGTGTTGAATAGAAAACATCACAGTGTGGAAATCATCCAAACCAGGATTATCCACCTCACCTGGAGATTTGCCTGTGTGCAATTCCCATTGATGTAGTGAAGAAAGCACTTGAGCATGTTGTTTCTAAAGGTTTCCTTCACACAGCTGATTGTGTAGAAGTGCATTTGTCTCATTTTTGTTCTAAAACACTTCATTCATTGTGGATCGCTGTTAATATAAACAGTTTGCCCACAATAAAACAATGTAGAATAAAAATGCTAACAATTGGTGATATCTTTGTATTAGTATTTTATAGGGGTATAATCAACTGGTGGGCAGTTGGGCCTAGTGTCACGGTCAGCGCGCCGCACGCACCTAATGAACACCAGCGAAGAGAATCGTCTCCAGTCTGGTTTTAAGAAAATTGTTTGAAGAAAAAAAAATTATTATTATTATTATTATTATTATTATAGTTGTTGGCATAACATTATTATTATTTATAATAATAATAATAATGTTTGTTGTTGCTGCTGCTTGAATTAAATAGGTTTAATCACCTTAATAAGTGAAAATCAAGTCAGCCCTACAGTATAATTAATGTCAACCTGGACCTATTTTCTCAGTGGATTGTAATCAATAGCCAGAATACTGAATAGGACTGTACACATTTGAGTAATGAACCTGTACATAATGACTACAGTACTTGAATATACTTAAAAAGCTCTCTCAGGCTTTTACAGGATATTTCTTGTATATGGTGCCTTATGGGACCTCGAGACATTTAAAAAACTTTAGATTTGCATTATATTATGTGTTTAATACATTCTGCTAGAAAGCACAAGTTTTAAATGGTGGTTCATAACAGGCTGTAAAATACATAGGCAAAGATTCACAGTGCAATCATTCAGCAATCATGGTAATCATCAGGAAATGTTTGGCTTACAGTCTAGAATTCATAGGAACTTGTATAGTAGAAGAGCAATATAAACAATATGATGCTGTTAGTGAATACATAAAAAATACTCTGATCACTGATCACAGCAATCTCTAAGGAGTCACTGATTTAATGGTTAAGGAAGGAGTCTTCATTGTCAGTGCTATGCAGTTATTTGTTTTTTTTAATTGCTGTCATATGAGAGGAATAAAACACCACAGTACATGTGGTTATAGGTAGAGTATCAACTTTTTGGGTTTCATCACATCACCCCATTCAATCTAATGGTATGTGAATGTGTATGAGCAAAACTTTTGACCTACTACAAAAATGCAGGGATATGGAGTTCTTATCTGCAATTTTGTGGCCAAAACAGTGCTGAAGAGATAAGAAAATAAACAGGCCAAAGAAAAGCCAAAATGTTTTCAGAAGTCTTTAGTGTTTTAAAGGAGTTGAAAAGGATGTGAAGCTTTAGAGTTCATTATTAGACATTGTTTTCCTAGCAGTTCCATCCAGAATGCTTTTTTATGCTGAGAAGAAGATAATAAGGCAGTATTACCCAATACCCAAATTCTAGGATCATTACTTATTAAAGTACCTATTACCTTTGAAGATACATCAATTATATATCCCCAGAAGAGAAGTTGAGGAGCAAGCAGATGTGGAGCAATTCACCTTCACATTTTACCTCTTTGACATTTTGAAGATATATCACTGCTCATCATGTGAACTTTTTAAGGAGATGCAGAAAATTAAACTGGATTTGTCTGTTTTGGTAGATCAAAATAATTTTTATTCTGTCCATAAAATATTCCAAAAAATATTACATACTATCTGAGTTTTTTTGTTACTGATTTATGCACGTCTAGGATCTATATACCACCACTTAGGAAAAAAAACAATCCCAACCAAATGTCACTGTATTACACTTTCATATCCAAAAACAATAAATACACTCTGGCCTTTGTTATTGCTTTTCTGATATGATACATGCAGAGTTGCACAATGAAGCCTTTGCTGATCTACTACTATTTTGGATGTGTTGCTTCATGCATATGCAATTTGATATTGTAGTAACACAATTATTTTTTATTGATGACAAAATAACTAATCTTATAATTAATGGCAAACTCAAATAATTGCCACACTGAAGATTTGGGTAAGATCCATAATTTCAGGCTTGTTGCTTAAGCTTGTTATCATAAAAAAAAAAACACGTGAGACTGCAGCGTCAGCTCCAAAAGTGAGAGATAAATCTATATTTTATCTGCTAAAAAGTAAGCAAACATACTAATAAAAACTGTTTAGAACTTTATTCACAAAACTGTTACTATTTGAAAACTATGGGCATTAATACTGAGTTATAACTCCCCTTTACAGCTATAACAGTTTGACTTTTTTGGGCAGGTTATGCACTTGCCCATTCATCTAGAGAGTGCAAGAAGTTGGACAAATGTAAGGATGTTGTTTGTTCTCTAGGTAGTTTCAGCAAGCTAGTCTAGTAAAAATGTCTCCATGCAATGTATTTTATTGTAATATAATGAAACATCAAACTTGACCTTTAAAAAATGAAAGCCTCTTAAAAGGGCTAAAATTGCTACATATCCAAAGTGCATTTATGAGACAGAGCTTGGTCCGAGCGTAAAGCTGAGTAGGTCTTCCTAGGAGGTCCAGTGATTTCTGTCCCAGGCTTTGAATTGATTAAATACTAAGTATTTAACTGTTGCTTCTATTATCTGTTGTAGTAGACCTACGTACATTCTATAAGAAAAAAGATTCATAATGCATACCTGGATGTCAGGCTTTCTCTTTTTTTCTGCCCAGAGGAACACTGTGGAAATCTTACAGACGACAAACGACTGGACATGCTAATTGCCCTTCGAGATCTGACAGGATAAAATCATTCCTAGTCTGAGGAAAATTGAAGAATAGGGTGAAATGTTGTTCATATTAAACATTCAGAAGACGTAAATGTGATGGCCTTTAAGTAGGCTAATGTGATCATTTAAAAAAATCCTTCAATCGTCTTCATAGGGTTATATTGTTAGAAATATAAGCAATTAAAATGCTTTAGAGCTTAATTTCATGCTTAATGATTCCTAAGAAGTCTTTGCAGATTAAAGGACGATGCCAGTGCAGATAATATGACAATAATATTTGAAGTTTTGAATATTTGAGTTTCATTGTCATGTTCCTGAAACCAGTTTGATTTGCTTTATTGACATGGTACATTATCTTGCTGCTAGTAGAACTAGATGATGCTAAAACTAGAAGACAGGAATTCACCATTCTCTCTCATCAACAAGGCGTTTTCATCTGCTGAACTGCTGCTAACTGGATGTTTCACAGTATTGTTGAAATTCCTAGAAGCACAGCAGTTAAAGAAATTCTCAGAAAATCAGCCCGTTTGGCACCTACTAAGTCATGCCAGGGTCAAAATGGTTATCACATTTTTACTCAATTCTTATAGTTTAAACCTTACTCATAACTGCTGCTATGTATCTGCATAATTTTATTTATTGCACTGCTGCTACATAAGTTGTAAAGGTGGTCCTAATAAAATAATCCAGGACAGTATACTTAGACTTAATTCGGGATAAAAAACACCCTATATGCACTAATGTATAATTCTGTCATTTTGGTAGATCTGGTAGATGGGCCTCTAGATTCTAGAGTTGGACTGTATTCCCTGTATGTTAGATATTTAAGATATTTTTTAATACTACATCATGATTGATATTTTTACAAAAGTCCTAGAAATGTTTTGAATGTTCCTCTGTCTTCATGATGCTGTTTGTATGCATGCATGGTCTGACACCCTCTGGGTTTATTTATATCAAGATCAGGGATGCAAAAAATAATTACACAAGAAAAAACGAGGAGAGGGGTTTTGAAATACATATGTTTTAGAGTATATATGATTATGTGAAGTAGTTTCATGTAGCATTACTCTTGACACCCTTGATAGGTTCTTGAGAGGCGTAAATGGACAATTAAAACCATAATTTCATGGTTAATGGTTTTCATTAAGACCCATGCCAACACAGCTAGTATAATGATAATAATATTAATAACTTTAGAAGCTATGCCAGCAACGTAGAATCCAGAGACTTCCAGAGTTTTCAGTTTACTGTAAATTCTTATAACACTAGAAGATCACAGTCTGGTAGCCTGTGTGTTTCATCATATACTGTAACAACATGCCTTTTTTGGAAGTGAGGAAAAGTAGAATAATTACAGGCAGAAAATGTAAGTTTATGGGCATTGTCTGATATTGTTCTAATCTATGTGACAGAGTAATAAAATCAATACACAGTCCTGTCTACTTTTAATAAAACAAATGGCAGTCAAATCAGCTAAATCAGAGTTTAAACATGACAGCTGTGATGGCGTCATTAGCATCACTGGTTAAATCTGTCTAAAGGTTGAAAGGTCAGATGATGTATACATATTTATAGATCCCTCCCTCCGAAGAAAAGACAGGCTCCACTGAATGCACAGAGGCACTCGGTTACCACAAATATCACCACAATTCTCAGTGCGGTGTATGTCAACAGAAGCTGTAGATGGAAATAACAAAGTCCTGTCATTCAGAATGCAATTATAATACCTGATTAACACATGTCTTTCAGCAAGACCTGCACAGTGGGGTGACTGCAACGTGTCAGACATTGGAGAATGAGATGTTACATATTGGGGAATGACATTTTTCTGCCCTCTGGGCTTCAAATGTCAAGATTGTAATTTCATTCTAGTGACCTCTAGTGTGAATGCACACAAAGGTAGCTGCTTGGCTACAAGTCGAAGAGTACAGCAACCGGAACAATCTGATGTAATATAACAGCCGAGAATAATCTGTAAAATATTAATAATTTATTCTTTTTTTAATACTTGACTTGCATACTGTTCCCTCTGGGATAAATGTGATCTCAGAGATTTTGACTATACTGTAGCATGTTTGTTGGTGCCAGATATACTGGTTTCAGAAACTGCAGATTCTCATTTATAGTAAGCTCTAGAATTTACAACAATCAAAAATATTCCAGTGAGATACAGTTCTGTGAGCAGGAAAATAGTCAGATATCAAACTGACACAAAATCTACGTAACCACTCTTTACAACCATGGTAAGCAGAAAAGCATTCCAGAAAACGTACTCGGTTACGAACGTAACCTCGGTTCCCTGAGATACGGAACGAGTACTGCGTATGGGGAAAAGCTCCTTTTTTCCTCAATACTGAAGCCTTTTTCAATAACGCAGTGCAACTGCACTGCCATTGGTTTAATCTGTAAACTTTTTTAAACCAATGACGTCGCTGCGTAGCTGTGCCAGCCTGTGGCGATGCAGCGCGCCAAAGCCCGCTAAAAAGGGGCGGGGCGTATAGCTATATAAGCAAGCAAATCGCCAGAGGAAATCAGGTCATACGACTGAAGCGACGACACTGAAGCCGCAGCCTCGTGGCACGGCATATAAAGCAGTACTCATTCCGTATCTCAGGGAACCGAGGTTACGTTCGTAACCGAGTACGTTCCATTTCGATACTCCACTCATACTGCGTATGGGGAACGAATTCAACCGCGCCGTGCCACGGTAGGGAACGATAAGACTTATCTTGAACACCCTGGGGCCCAGAGGATAAGTGAGAGGGCCGGAGCCGTCGAACCCTTGACGCAACACTGCTAAGAGGAGCAAGCTCCCCGAGGTGGTATGATGAAGGAGTCTGAAGAGGCTGTCGTATCAAACCAAAAGAACCCGAGCGTGCAAGGTCGGGATGTCCAGGTTATAGAATCTGACAAAAGGACCAACTGGCCGCCTCACAGATGTCCTTGATAGAGACACCACCAGACCAGGCCCATGAAGAGGCCATCCCTCTAGTGGAGTGGGCTCTTACTCCTATGGGGCACTCAAGACCCACAGAAGAGTAACATAGAGCGATAGCGTCGACTATCCAACGCGAGAGGCGTTGCTTTGAGACCGAAGACCCCTTGGTGCGGCCACCAAAGCAGACAAAAAGCTGGTCACATTGCCTGAACGGCTGTGACCGCTCAGTGTATACCCTCAAAGCCCTCACTGGGCAGAGTAAATTCAGCTCTTGCTCACCTGACAACAGAGGCAGAGCCGAGAGAGAAACTATCTGTGCTCTAAATGGCGTTGAGAGCACTTTAGGTACGTAGCCGTACCTGGGTTTTAAAATGACCTTTGAGTCATTGGGCCCAAACTCAAAGCATGCAGGGCTCACCATGAGGGCCTGCAAATCGCCAACACGCTTGACCGATGCTAGAGCAAGTAGCAGAGCGGTTTTGAGCGTTAGGGGCCGAAGGCCAGCTGACCGCAGCGGTTCAAAGGGAGGTCCTTTGAGCGCTTCAAGGACCGTGTGAAGGTCCCAAGTGGGAGCGGTGAGAGGACGTGGGGGCTTCAACCACCTAGCACCTCTCAGGAAACGCACAATGAGGCCGTTTCGACCCACTGATTGGCCAGCAATAGGAGCATGAAATGCTGCGATGGCTGCTACGTACACCTTGAGCGTGGAAGGGGTGAGACCTTTGTCCAGACGCTCTTGGAGAAATGACAGTATCGGAGATACGTCACACTCAACAGGGTCTTCGTTCCGTGCGGAGCACCAGTCAACGAAGACTGACCATTTCTGGGCGTAGAGTTCTGCGGGTGCCAGATTGTCCTGTTCGTCTGAGAGAGGAGGTCCCGCCTCAGGGGGATCGGCCATGGGGCTTTCATGGAAAGCATGAATGGCTGGACGAAAGGCCACCTTGGTGATTTATGTAGGACACCACTGTCATGCTGTCCGACTGGACTAGGACATGGTGCCCTTCCAGGATCGCCTGAAAAGATCGAAGGGCTCGTTCTACCGCCAGCATCTCGAGGCAGTTGATATGGAGATGGCTGTCCTCGTGCGACCACGAGCCGAAGGCTGGTCTGCCCTCGCAGAGCGCCCCAACCCAGGTTGGACGCATCTGTTGAGACCACCGTCCTTCTGGAAACCACCTGTAGGGGTACTCCACGGCTGAACCAAACAGGGTTCATCCAAGGCTCCAGGGCTGCTAGACAGGCCTGGTTGACTCTGACGCGAAAGCGGCCATGCCGCCAAGCGTGAGGTGGGACCCGGAGTTTCAGCCAGTATTGCAGGGGCCGCATTCGTAGGAGGCCAAGCTGTAAAACTGGGGAGGCATAATACAAAGGAACATAATACGTTGGCTGGGGAGCAGTGAGCTCTTGGCAAAATTGACCCTGAGTCCTAGGCACTCTAAGTGGCTCAGGAGCACGGATCTGTGGTGGTCTAGCTCGGTTCGCGACCGGGCTAGAATGAGCCAGTCGTCGAGATAGTTCAGAATGCGGATTCCCATCTGTCTCAGAGGGGAAAGTGCCTCGTTCATGCACTTTGTGAAAGTGCGTGGAGCTAGAGACAGCCCAAAGGGAAGGACTGCATATTGGTAAGCCACACCCTCGAACGCAAATCTCAAGAATCGTCTGTGATGTGGGTCGACTTCTGAGACTGAGAGATTCTGAGACGAGGTCACTCACTTCAGCTGAGGGACGCTGCTCTGGGCGTGAGAAGAGGACGGCTCTCTCGTTGGAGAGGTTTCATTAAAGAAAACGATCCGCGAGCGCAGAGAGGCGAGACTCATGCTCTCAAAGAAGCAGCATGAGGACTCAGTGAGTGCAGTTTCAGCGTTGGATTTACCCAGGCAGGAAACGCACTCCTCATGGCCGTCATTGTCGTGCAGAGGGACTCTGCATGTGCCACAGTTGTGACGCGGCATGGCCGCCGCCGTTAAAACGGCGTTTTCGGAAATGTTTTTTTAGAGCGGTGAAAACCGCTGGAAAGTTCTTTTTGTGATCACCGGATGGCGGCAGCGGATTTGCCTGCTTATATAGCTATACGCCCCGCCCCTTTTTAGCGGGCTTTGGCGCGCTGCATCGCCACAGGCTCGCGCAGCTACGCAGCGCCGTCATTGGTTTAAAAAAGTTTACAGATTAAACCAATGGCAGTGTAGTTGCACTGCGTTATTGAAAAAGGCTTCAGTATTGAGGAAAAAATGAGCTTTTCCCCATACGCAGTATGAGTGGAGTATAGAAAGGGAACACAACACATAGACCCGTTAGTTGAATGGACTAGGACAGCAAAAAAATTTCTGTTTCTCAATGACTGGAAAATCAATGCCGGGTCTTTTGTGCTCTTCAACTAAATCTGATTTTATGCATTTCACTATTGCCACATGACTGCTGATTGTAGTTTGGATAGATTGGATAGCATGAATGAGATTTATGTCACACTCCACAGTGGTGGTTAATGTCTCATATGAAAGTAGACATTCATGTTTTATAAGTATTTCTGTTTTTACATTAGGGGCAATATATTCACAGAAATGTTCAAGAAAAAAAACAACAACCCAAAATGGCTATTTTATTTAAGAAAAATGTTTATATCTTCAAAGTAAATCATAAAACTTAGGTTTTAGTTTAAGCACTAAAATGCTTGTAAGGTAACAGAATGTAAAGCGATAAAAATGTCTCACACCAAAAGCTAACAGTGTCCTGACTTATTTTATTTTTAGACTTGTGAAGATAAATCATTTGATTATATTAATGTATAAATGTCTAATAAGTCAATTTCTATTCTGCCAGGACAACGGAAAGCTGTTGTTGTAAAAAGGCCAGATTATTTATATGTTATATAGAAGTAATGTCATCAGTTATACAGTATGTCCAGCAATTGCAACTCTTAGTCAGTGATCCCTTTAACTTAAAAAAATTTTCTGCTTAGTACAATATTTAACTACAGTAATATATTTAAATCCACAAAACAATATTATAGATATTTACTTGAGCCAGATATTTTTTCCAGAGCTTTCCAATCTTGAAACCCTTATATTAAAATAAATAAATAAATTAAAAAAAATTGATTCCAAGTAAAACTGTAATCTTGTCAGAAATGCATACTTATTAGGCATAATAAATGTAATAATAGTGGATAATGATTTTTTTGTCTTCACAAAATTGCATGTTATGCTTCATGATCCGAGGGCTCCAGTTTAAAAACCATGGTTATAAAACTTTACAGGTTTTACAAATTGTACTGAAACTGGAATGCTGTTATTTAACTCAGTTAAAAATAGAAATGAGGAATATGCGGTATTTAAGTGTTGGCTCAAGTCCAACTAGCAGTTGATTGTGAAAGTGAGATGAGCTTTGAGGTCAAAGTAACGCAGTACAATAAAGTAAATAAAATATTATTTGTTATATATGCATATTTCTTTGTCATTTACATCATACTTATAAAAATACTTCAAACACCATACCTCATCCCCTGTACTTTTGTCTGCAGTAACTGAGTTGGCAGCTCATGTTATTTTATTCCATATTTCCATTTTACGCCTTCCTTTGATGTCTGATGAAAGGAAAGAAGTTTCAGTCAAAATTTCCTCCAGTTGATCTGCTTTCCAGAGACAGCACTTCATTTCCTCATCTGTAGGGACCGGGTCAGCGTTGTAGATTTTATAGGAGATCCTATTGCACTGCTTCTAATGTATAAGCAATTTCTTCAAAAAATAAATAAATAAATAAATAAAATAATAAAAAAAATAAAAAATGACAATGTGCAAAGTTGGTCACAAACCTATTAGCTCTGCCTCCTCAAGTGCTGAAAGCTTTTTGAAAACGCCGAAAACTGACCCTGATGTCTGGGACGTTCAAGAAAAAGTTGAAAGAGCATTTGAAAGTGTTGTGAATTTTCCATACTTGCTGCAAAACCAGTTCGAGAGGAAGTAGACGCCATGCAATTGAATAATCTTCAGTGATCTGATTGCTGCCATGTTGAGAGGTTGTTGACTGCCCACACTACATGATTAGCTAGGTCGATTGCAAATCATGAGGGAGAAACAGATCCAATCCCAGCATGAGAATACATACTGTATAAATACTAGTGTTAATGCAAGGCAGAGCTCACAGCATCTGACACACAGATACCATTTTTTATCTTGTATTTTTGGTCTTCAACAATACAGATACTCACTCACTCACTCACTCACTCACTCATTTTCTACCGCTTATCTGAACTACCTCGGGTCACGGGGAGCCTGTGCCTATGTCAGGCGTCATTGGGCATCAAGGCAGGATACACCCTGGACGGAGTGCCAACCCATCGCAGGGCACACACACTCTCATTCGATCACGCACTCACACACTACGGACAATTTTCCAGAGATGCCAATCAACCTACCATGCATGTCTTTGGACAGGGGGAGGAAACCGGCGTACCCGGAGGAAACCCCCGAGGCACGGGGAGAACATACAAACTCCACAAGGCGGAGGCGGGAATCGGACCCCCAACCCTGGAGGTGTGAGGCGAACGTGCCCCCCCAATACAGATACTGTTAACAAAATAAATATCCATTATGTTAAAAGTTACTTATTTAGCTATTACTAAGGTCTGTTTATCTTTCCTCTGATTTACACATTGCCCATGAAAAGCTCAGGCTACTTGACTCATTCTTATAATGTTAGCTAATTGGTTTTTAAATGAAGTGCCAGCTATATTAGTTCCCTTGGATTGAATAGGGTTGAAGTGCAGGTTTTTGTTTCACTGCAGAAGAGTGCTTCCGTACGGCTGTAAGTGAAGCATGTTTCATGGTTTCCATTGCAGCATAGTCAATGACCTATAGTGGCAAGAACATCACACCAGGTAAGAGCTAATCATTTTGCTCACCTATCATTGTGTGTAGACATTTTTCCCTAATCCTATAACCACTCACCTATAAATGAAGTCCACATGCTGAGTTTTATGTTTGAGGTCTTGTGGCATTGATGTAACTTTCACTTTAACTCGTGAGCAATGTGTAAATGCCAGCAAAGAAATGGGTGTGTTATCAGTGCTCACATGACTGAAGTGCTCTTTCTATTTCTCTCACTTTCTGTTGCTCACAAACACACACAAATAAGCAGGTTCTCTACCTGCACACTCACTTCATTGCTCCATGCTCATAAATACTTGTGTGCAAGTCACTGCACCTTGCACACAATTTTTAATGACTATGCCCGCTGATAGTGCTCCAAGTGATTGAGTTGTCATTCTCTCTATTAAATGTATTGTTTAACCTCTATAAAAACATTTTATTAGGTTACTTGTATTTGTGGATGATGATGTGGTTGCTCCTCCTGTAGAGCAGTTTGCAGGCTGCTTTGCTTTGATTGCCATCGTTAATCGTGACGTGTCCAGATTGCTGTCACTTTGTCTCGTCTGTTCATTAGTGTGACAATCATGCTCACATCACACGCATCCCTAGTTGAGACATTAAAAATGTCTTCTTTCCCAAAATAATCCCCAGACATAAAGTACAATTATTTCATCTAAAATTCTCAATGATATTTTATTATACCTTCATAGATAAATAGAACAGTCTAGTATCTGTAAAGATGGTGACTGGACTATCAGGCAACATGTCTACCTTTTTTTTTGTAGAAAAACAAAAATCGGAATAATAGAGTTGTAACGATTCAATTATCGTGATGGTCATAGTCTTTGAAATAACATGAACCCGCCTCCATTTTTATCATCTTTTACATAATGGTGGTCTTGTGCTTCGATATGATATTTGAAACAGTGACAGTTCAGAGAAATTATAATAAACTCACAGAAGAGAATAATTCATTGAAAAGCGGCAAATCTCTCTCTCACACACACACAATAATGGGTCATTTCATACTCATACAAATATCATATATACCCAAATATCAACACACAGACTTTTCATGTCAAGCATACACATATCATATCAAACACACACTGACAGACACACATACATACAGATTGACTGATCATGTCATGACACACATGATGATAAATCGAATCAAATGTTCAGACAATTGTAGGGTTCTCACACACACACACACACACACACACACGTATATAATTGAGGCAAACTTGGCAATAATAATGGTTACTGAAAAAAAACTAAAAAACATGCACAGGAAGACAAACACAAGCATGCAGTCACAAGATGAGAGCTGGATGGAACAACAGACTGCTGAACTTTCTTCACCACGAACAGTTGATAATTTCCTGTCAGTAGGAAAAATACATTCTTAAATGAGACACACTGATCGTGAGTGGCACGTCACTGGAGTCCATCAGTCACCACGAATGCTGCTACATTGATTAAGCACTATATTATTTCTAACAATCTAATTAAGCCACTCAGTTAAGATGGTGTTATATACAGAAAAGGCAGGGGACTCCGCCCACAGGAAGCCTGTCCGTTTGAGCTGTGATGTTCCATGTCTCAAAGGCTTAGTCAAGGAGTTCCCGTTCGAGGCAGTGTTCCAAAATCCTTTAAAAGTACACACATGGTTGTGTTGTGGAACAGTACTACAGTATTTCGTGGTTTCAATGTTTTGATTATTTTACATGACACAATGCGGTGTGTTAAAACATCCAGCCAAAATCAACTCTGTGTCGTCCGGGATGGGTGGGTGTTAGCGAGGATGGAGTCAGTCGGCTTTGGTTGTACACTGCGAGCTGGAGTCCAACTCGAACAGCTCCTCTCTCACTCACTCATTCACTCAGCAGGTGAAGTCCTCGAAGTTACCCTGCCCTGGATGGTGAGGTAGGATGTTAGCCGAATATGTAGATGGAGTGCGAAGGTTTTCACATGGAGGCTGAAAACAGAAGAAATCTTTAGAATCAACTTTTTATTCATCTCGTACATAATCATACACAGCATGACATACAGTACAAAGCATTTTTTCTACTGTGTGTCAATACAGATATATATATATATAAATAATGAGTCATATGAGATGAGCATACAGTACGATTATTATGAATAAAGTGCAGATGTGTACAATTAAGGCCAACTTTAGTGCATGTATGCAGTATTTACTGTGCACAAATTTGTTTGAGGCAGTGTGTGTTGTGTAGACGGGTCCAGAAAAAAGAAAAAGTCCTAAATGTTGTTCTGGGTTTGGTTTTGAACGACCTACAGGAAGAAGCTCCTCCTCATACTCTCTGTATAAATGTCAACTGTATATATCCATGCACTATGCACTTAAATCACTTGAATTTTAGTAAAATACTGAAACAACAGTAACAAACACTGATTTTGAAATTTCAGCTAACCTTTTTGTAATGATAATGCTTTACACTAAGATAGTCTTACAGTAGGTCTCATTATGTAACACATTGCAAGGATTCTCAAAACTTTTGCATCCATTAAGTGTAAAATGATTTGAATGTAATCAGTGATTAGGTTTATTTTGGAACAAATAGAGCTCTTATTTTTATTATTTTTTTAAATTTTATTTTCATCATTAAAGGTGACATTATTTATTTAATTAATTAATATTTAGTTTTTCCAGTTATTGATGTTTGGATCACACACTTTTAATTTCCAACACTGAAAAAAAAAAAGGTCAATAACCTTAATAAGTAAAATTTAACTTCAGTTTGCCAAATATGAACAACACCTTTGATGAACATGTTTTTGATTGTTAAGCACCAGAATTCAAAGTAAAGCATTAAGCAGAGCTCCAGTATTAACTGCTGGGGATCAGAATTCAGTTCCAAGATTATCAACAATAGGAAGTAAATGCTCTAATTAAAATGTAGTTTTTCTCATGTATAACAATATTAGTCATGAAAAAAAAGATGTATTAAATGCTGCTGTTATTGTGTGTTCATGTTGTAACTGAAGTTAGTGGTGTCAGGAAACTTAATGTAAAATGTTACGTTCTGAATTTGTGTCGTATGTGATGTGCTGATGTCAATGTGTCGGCCATTTTTAAACATGAATACACTGCTTGCTTTAAAGGTACACAGTCTGAGACATGGCTTATAAGATGCAGCTCAGTATAAGAACTCAGTTGCTGTGTGCTGAAGCAATATGTATATCTTTATTCTATAGATATTTTGATCCTTGAAAACAAACTGCAGTGCCCTAGATGGTCGGAGTGGTAGTGTAGGGAGCAGTTAGTATAATCTTCAACTAAAAATTTTACCTCTTATATTAAATCTTTAACCTGATTTCTGATCAACACTATAAATGTTTAAGATTATCTTAGAGATAACTTTGTACGGTGTGTATATTTCCTGCTAATGGTTATAGAATTCATGATCGCTTCTTTCTTTCTCTCTCTCTCTCTGAAAATACCTTCATTTTTTTGAACATGATGGTATGTTTCTCTTTTCATCTGATTCAACTTCTTTCATCCTCCTGGGTCACCATTTTACAAGCACAAACTGCCTTGTGGGTTGGAAATCATTTAGACTGTAATTTTTATTCATTTTTGCAAACCTAAACAGAAATTTTTCACTACTTCCAGAAATCTGGGAATGATACATTCGTAAAAAGTGCAGCGACCAGTAAGCTGGATCATTATCACTTTCTCTCCACAGTGACCCCATTGAAAGCTCATTAGCAAGAAAATCAATCAAAAGAGTACAATTCTGCAGAGTTCAACTGGCTATTATAATGATATAATGACATACTTTAAATATAAAGCCTCCCTGCAATGCTGCAATGTTATAACTGCAGTGTTTCATAAATAAACTCCCAATCGTAGATCACCAAAAATGACACAAACATTGTGTTTATAAGTGCTAAAAATGTGATAAGTCTTATCATCGAGACAGTGTGGAAATATATCATTTCCTGCATGCAAAACAAATATAAATAGTGAAATGAAAGTCTCTGTATTAGTACATTTTAAGATTAAAACGTATTTTTACGTAAAATTAAAATTTTCAATGATAATTGAAAAATGTGTTTGAAGCTCCTGAGAGCATATAAAGGGTACGGAAAGCTTTAATAAAACTACTTTAATTAATTTAAAAGATTTGAATTCATTTCTCAAATTGTAAATTGTTTATTCATAGCTTTGATTTCTTTATTAATAATATAAAACCTGGAGAAAAAAGATTTTGACTGATAATATATTCTAGCTAATTCACTAGGAATCTGAATATACATTAGGCCAAAACTGGGCTGTTGAAGACTAGAAAAACATCACCTGATCTTCAGCTGCCTAGCTGCCTAGTCTGTGCCCAGCGTAGCATCACACTCCTGTTTTTCGTTGACAGGAGTAAAACCCGATGTGCCTTATTCTGTTATCCAGCTGCCTCAAGGCTAGACGTGTTGTGCATTCTGACATGCATTTCTGCTCACCAAACTTCCTGTCAGCTTGAATAAGCCTCCCTATATAACCCTCCCAAATACTCAAACCAGTCTGTCTGAAGCAACAACATTACATGGCCAAAGTCAGTGAAATTACTTCTGGAGAATCCCACTGAAATAAAATTTTCCCCATTTTGATTTTTGACCTGTTTGTACATTGCATTGCTCCCAGTTGATTGGCGGATTGGATAAATGCAAATTCTAAAACAGCTAGATGTTCCTAATAAAGTGTCCCTACTCTGTATCATAATATATACAGTAATATAATTTTTTGGATGTCTTTCAAAGATAAACTGTTCCCTCGGTTTAGCTTTCTAAAGTTATGTCTATAAAGCTAATTGCACAGAGTGACTTATTGAATAAATGAGGTGTCAAAAGGCAAGAAACAGAAATAAAGCAGAAAAGGTGATTAAGTGCAGCACAAAATGACCAGGAAGATTTATATATTATGGGGTGTAGTGTTAATTTCGTCAGATGAGACAAGACGAAATATGTTCAACAACCTTTTTTTTCATGACCAAGACGAGACGATGACAAGACTGCACCACGGTCCAAAAACGCTGACTAAGACTAAATTAACATGCATTATTGATGACGAAAAAAGACGAGATGAAAATGTTTTGTATAAAATAAAAACTAAGATAAAATCTCTCTTCATTTTCGTCTACAATTGTCTCTTGCATTACGATTAAAAGCAGTATCAATAAAGTAAAAAAATGTCATGTGCAGTCAAGTTCGAGTGTATGCACTGTTTAAACAAGTGTTCTCAACTTCTCACTGATACTTTTGTTGTATTTTAGGCCCACAGTAAAGTAGGCCTATTATTTTCATTTCATTTTATTTTTCTGAGTATATTTATTTTATTTCTGATTTGAACAGAAACATGAGACACAGGGCAACCAAAACAGTTTTAAAAACCTTTGTAACTTAAGTTGTCAGTCGGAGTCTGTTGGGCCCCAGCTTTTGAATTGTGTTGGTTAAAATAAAATACTCTTCAGAACAGGTTAATCATTTGTGAATGTGTCTCCTAAATCAGAAATTGAAAACCAGACACGTTTAACATTTGCATTCAACAAAAATCATTCAACAAGTGTATTTTGTCAGGTAATTATGACATTTAACCAATGTTTGAGATATGAAACACTTTTTTTTACTGAAATGTTTATCAGTAATAATCTCAGTAATAATGTGTTATTTAAAAAAAGACTACAATTTTTTGACTAAAACTAGACTAAAATTAAAAGATTTTTAGTCGACTAAAACTTGACTAAGATACCTTGAGTTTTCTTTTGACTAAAACTAGACTAAAATATGAGACTTTTAGTCAGCTAAAACTTGACTAACAAAAAAGATATGTGAATGACTAAATATGACTAAAACTAACAAGGACATTTGGCACAAGACTAAGACTAAATTAAAAATAGGTCACGAAATGAACACTAATGGGGTGTGTGTGTGAGAGAGAGAGGGAGAGAGAGAAAGAGAGAGAGAGAGAGAGAGAGAGAGAGAGAGAGAGAGAGAGAGAGAGAGAGAGAGAGACAGACAGACAGAGAGACAGAGAGAGAGAGAGAGAGAGAGAGAGAGAGAGAGAGAGAGAGAGACAAAACAAATTAGAAGATAAGAGCTGACAAGCATGGAGTCAAAGAAACAGAGAAGAGAAGAGAGGAATGAATAGAAGACATCACACTGACTAGCTCCACTTCAAGTGCAATTAAAGCTCAAACTGGTTTCCTTAAAATCACAGAGCTGTAACATATTGCCCAGTCATCAACACTGACATCCCTCAACTGCAAGTGACTGCTGCAACTGCAGCTTTTTTTATTTACGCTTGTGTGTGTATGTGTGTGTGTGTGTGTGTAAAAAAAAGTCTTTCCATTTCTTATCACTATCCCCAGTCATTTCTTCCCCATTTTCACAGCTAGTTTTGATCAAGCTTTGCTTCAAGTTAAATCGGATTAGAGCAAAACTTTAAAAGATGTAGCCCTACGGCTGCGTGCAGTTTTACTCCGTTGACAAAATTTCTTTGTTTACCAGAATTTTTTGCCTAAAGTTGTTTTTCTTTTAAACTACATTTAAACTGTATTAATTATATCCTAGTATCTACTAGGCTTGTGCTATATTGAAGTCATTTGAGAAGATGGGAAAAGTTTCTAATTCAGATATTTTGATTTGTTCTCCTAATTTGAGACTACTTTGATATGACTACTAATGATAATCATTATGTACCGTTTCATGTTAAATATTAGATGAATCAGTCATTCTGTCTTATCCCCATTCCCCTATTTCACACTCTGCGTTATGTTGCAGTGTTTGTATGTTAGTTACTAACATGGCACTGCACGTTGTCCAGGCTCAGAACGGCTCCTCGGTCGTTGTTGTTGCTGCGTTTGTGGTTCTTCTTCCTGCAACGGCACAGCTTGTACTTGATCACCTTAAAAAAAAAAAAAAAAAAAAGAGAGGACATGGAGGATTTGCACATTAGGACACACCAAGTTCTACAGGTCCACAATGGCAAAAGTTATAAATTAAGTGAAAACAAAGGATACATGCTTCTTAGAGAAAGTGCATCAGCTTGATTAACGCTAGAACATGTCCTTTTCTTTTAGAAGGAAGTGCTAACATGGGAAATGTGAGCTTCTGGAAGCTTCGAAATGACCAGCACCAGCTTTAAAATGCTAAACATAAGCTTTGGATGTCAAATGTCAACTCCAGACTGCAAAATGACAGGATTTGGTATAGTAAAGTTCAGCTTTACTGTGCTTGATCTCGGTTTCTGTGTGGCAAAAACTAGTCTGAGTATGCCAAAAGACATCTTACACACATCAATGAGCAGCTTTGAAAAGCTTTGTACCAGCATTGGTGACTTCCTATACCAAACTCTGCTCTAGTATACAATATGACAGCTATAGTATGTCAACTCTGGTATGTCACATGGTAGATCTGGTATGACAAACAACAGATGTGCTTCACCAAATTCCAGCTCAAGCATGGCAAACAGCAGGTAGATATGGTATTCCAGACATTGTCTCTAGTGTGCCAACTGCCATCTCTGATGCACAAATCCCAGCTGCGGTATGGCACATAGCAGGTCTGGTACACTAAACCCTGGCTGTGGTATGTAATATAGCAGGTCTGATACACCACACTCCAGTTGTGGTATGTGGTTTCCAAATCCGGAATGCTAAGCTCCAACTGTGGTATGCTAAAGCACTTCTGGTAAGCCAGACAACAACGTGTGTATGTAAGGTATGCCAAACACCAGCTTTGGTATGTTAGCCTCAGCTCTGGTACACCAAACAGAAGTTCTGGTATTCAAAATGCCAGCTGTGGTACACCAAATGCCAGCTCTGATTTACAAAACTGCAGCTTTGGCACTGAAAACAGCAGCTGTGATATGATTCATTATTCCAAATACCATTTTTCTCAGTCTGGCAGGCCAGAACACCTAAAGACAGGAGTTTCTCTTTTTCCATTCTGTACTTTCACTGCATACATACAATAGTCACAACTTATTTAGCATGTTAGGTACATCTGAAACAAATTAAGTAGCATTCATTCTTTTCTGGTAAATTTACAGTAGTACTGCATTTTTGTTTTTTACTCTTAAGGTTGTTTAAATGATCATTTCTGAGTATAAAAAAAACATTCACTGTATGTAAGTAACCCCTTTTATTCAGTGTGAGAACAAAAAAAACCTTCCAAACTATTTTAATCAAGCCTCATAAACAAATTATTGTACTAATGGGAATGTGAAAATAAGCCAGATGCTTTAGGGATCTCCAATGAGGATCAGGAAGCCATATGTTTGGTCCATCTACAGCCTCTAAATAGAAGGTAATTCATTGAAGATCCTGCAAGTGTGGATTGTTTTGGGCTCGGTGGAGTAACTAACTCCTGTAGCTTTGAGAGCTGTCATTTATCATAAAGACACACACACACAGAAATTTCTAGGACGTATAATTTTAAATTCCTATGTAATATGAGTATTAGAGTCTTAACCTAGTCTCTAAAATTAATCAGACTTCACCTTGAGTGTACAGAAATGTCACATGCACCTTGCAAAAGACAAACTAAAAGAAGTGTCTTCAAGTAAGGAACAATCTCCATTCCATGTAACCCTAATGTGAAACTAAAACTAAACAATTGCTCTCTCAAATACTTTTAAAGAAACAGCGTTCAACATGTTCGAAAAATAAACTGATGACATAGAGATTTACCAGCTCCAGTTAGACTCTGCTTTATGAAGTATTCGGACATATTAAGAGGAGATGCAAACTCCATGTGGTCTTTGAGGACAACAACCTTCTCATCAATACAACATTTGTCAGACTGTATATTTGTAAATCACACCCTCCAGTGTCACCCACATGAAGATGAGGTTCCGCTTTGAGTCCTTTGGTTTCCTTTACCATTCAATGTTAGAAATAAAGTCAAACACATTTAAATATAAGTCTAATATTAATCTTGACCTTTTTGTATTATATTAATCTTTATATCAACCTTTTGTTTTGTGTTTATGTTCTGTAAAGCTACTTTGAGAATGTTAAATTGTTAAAATTGTTAAAAGTGCTATACAAATAAATTTGAATTTGAACTATTTATGGTACACGGACCTCTGAATTGATGGCAGAATTCTATAGCTCATGCTACAAATTCTCCTATTATTAAAAAACAATGAGTATTTTTTTTTTGTAAGAGCTGAGTTAACAGCCTCTGAATTATTTGTGCTACTAGTTTTTATTGAAGACCAAGGATAATAAATCATTTTTAGCCTGGAGAAGAAAACATCCGCTTATACTTTAACAGACTGCATGCTAATTAAGATGATAAAATTTGTGTCCACAGGATACAATGTAGACCATCAAAGAAACGATTTAACTCTTTTTAAAGTCTTTTAAGTGGATATCGTTTTACTATAGTAATAATAATAATCATAATAATTATTATTATAATGAATTGACCCTGAACTGTTGCAGCAACACTGAAAAAAATAAAATTAGCACCAATTAAAAGAGATATTATGTGACACAGGATATGCGTTTCTGTAATGATAGGTCCTATAATGACTCGTATCATTCGCTGGATATTTGGGATACGTCAAATGCAGTCTGTTCTCATGTTCCCTGTTACCTACTTCCAGCTTATGATTGGATGAGTGCCTGCTACTATGTGCTGTGTTTCCACCTCCGGTTTTCTGATTGGATGATTGCCTTTTGCCATGTGCCTTGTTTCCTCTGCCAATTTCTGACCGGATGAAAGCTGCTTCAGGTTTCTGTTTTGTCTGCGTCATGACCACCCTACTGCCATGTGTCTTCTTCTTCCTGTTTCTAGTTCCTGATTAGATAATTGCCTCCTGCCATGTGCCTTATTCCTGCCTGTGGTTTCTTATTTGATGATAACTGCTGCCATATGCCTTATCCCTGCCTTTGTTTTTAATATGATAATAATCATTCTCCATGTGCCTTATTTCTGCCTCTGTTTTCTTATTTGTTGATAAATGCCGCCATGCACCTTATTCCTGCCTCTGGTTTTTGCTTGATAATAACTGCAGCCATATCCCTGATTACACTGTTCTTATTTCCAGGATTTAAATGGATGATAGCTGCTTCCATGTGTTTTGTTCCTGCTTCTGTTCTCTGATTGGTTGATTTCCTGCTGCAATATATCTTGCCTCTATTTTCTTATTAGATGACAATTACTGCCATATCTAGTTCTAGTTTCAGATTGGATAAAAGCTGCTGCCATGTCTCTCGCTACTCCCTCCAGCTTCATGGTATCATCCTATCATCTGGTAGGATGATAGCTGCTGCCATGTACGCTCTTCCCTCTTTTGGTTTATGATTGGATGATAACTGCTGCCAAGTGCTTTGTTCCTACTTCCAATTTCTGTCTGGAAAATTATCTGTTGCCATGTTCCTTGTTGTTGCCTCCACTTTCTGATTGAATAACAACTGCTGCAACTCCTGATTTGTAGTCAGTAATGAAACTTATAAACTTTGACAGTGCATGTCATTCTGCTTTGCCCACAGTATTCTCCTTGGAGTGTATAGCTGTATATACTAAGAATGTTTCAACAGCATTTGCTTGATTGTCAAGGATTTTGAAGGACTTTGCTTTTGGTTTAAAGGACTACACACTATATGCCACACACCAAAAAGGTTCTTCATCCATCACATTTTTTACTTTCCACATTTTACAACAGGCGTGATGGATATTCATTTTATCCTCAAGGAGCTGGCTATTATATGGCTCATTTTCCAGTCAGACTGGACCAGACTTGCATTTTCTGGGCCACATAAAATATATCATTATTCAGTCAGGCATTATGCATGAGGGTAGAATATGTTCTGCATGAAGGTGCTAAAATGTTGCTTAAATTCAACGTTGTACTTGTTGGAACATTTTCCAAAAAAATTAAATAACATTTCAATTCTTATTAAACATATTAATAGTTTTAATAAATATAATGATAAAAATAGGTTTCATACAAATAGAGCCCAACTATTATGTAACAGATATAGGATAATCTGTACTAACACCATGGGCAAGTAAAGATTAGTATGACAGTAAGTAAGTCATGACAAGTACTACCACCACCAAGACTCACTTTGTGGACATATCATCTTGTATTTTTGTTTAATATTAACTTGAGTATTAATGTAAGTATTTATCTTATTGTTAAGATTTCTTCAAATAATTGCAAACAACTGAATACATTGCCATTTTCTAAGATAAAATGTATTCAAACCCCTTATCGCTTGGGTTATGAATAATTAGGAACAAACAACAAAGAAATAAGTGTAATTATTACCTTTGGTGGTATCATAATGAATCACGTTTTAGGTAACTAAGGCAACTGAGCATACTGAATTCTACACATAATCCCATAGCATGTTCTGTGACATATATTGAAACAGCACTGGGTTACATTTAAATCAGCAATTTTGGAGCATAAGTTTAAATTAAACAATGAGGAATAAAATACTTTCTATCATATTTAAATCATACCTATTTTCCATTAAATTTTCCAATTTTCATCCATATCACAGAAAGTGCAAATGCACCCAAGGCATCATCTATAAAATCATGTATGTCTGTCAAAATGCTAAAATTCATTAAAAGATCTTACCTCATAAAGATAGTCAAAGAGCTCCAAAATGGTCAGAATACTGGCTCCAATAAAAAGACCCATCTGACCACCGATATCACCTAGAGAAGAGAAAATGTACACCAAATACTGGGCATTGCTAGTTTCTCTGAATAATCACAATATACTCAAAGGCCAAATTACATGTAATGTGAATGGATTATAAATACACAGTACAATACCGATCATACAGACTTATTATTCTTGAATATTAAAAGATGCTATCACTACTATACAACTTTTGTAAAATAAATTTCCAAATGATTGATCTGAGCAAGAACTATGACTTACCCAGTAACCCAGGCAGCTCATAGGCCTTTTTCTGCTCAATAGTCTCATAGTTCAAAGCCTCGAAGAAGATATCCAGAACCAAAATGTTATCCCTGTCAACAGATTGAAGAGTTTATTGAGGAGAGCAAACTTCTATATATTTCTCTTAGAACGTCAACTTGGACCACTTACACCTGTCAAATGGCAGCAAGTGTTCTCCAATTTTACAGTTATATTAAAAATTATGTTGTTGTTGTCCTTTGGCTGCTCCCTCTTCTGGGTCACCACAGCAGATCGTCCAATCCGCATGTTTTGATTTTTGGCAAAGGTTTTAAATTGGATGCCCTTCCTGATGCAACCCTCCCAATTTATCTGGGCTTGGGACCGGCACTGAGAATTAACCCTTAACAAAAAAGATGATGGGTACTGAATAGAGTACTGAATAATCTCTTACCATTAAGACGTACTGAAATTTAAACACATAGTTGATACCTTTGTGCTCGAGACTTGTACGAAAACACGTCATAAATTTCACCTTTCCGCATGCAGAGCTTGTTTAAATCATTTTGAGCATTATGTTTTGACTAACATACTAACTGTGTTATAACTAAGCCTTTATATACCCTAATATTAATTTGTATCTTTTATAATCCATGGATTTCTAAACCTTGGTGTTTGACTATTCCTTCGTAGAAAACTTGCTAGAACATGAGACTCATGAGATATGAGACATGAGATAAACATTAGACCTCTCCATACAAATGACTAAAAATGTGTTTATTAGCCTTCATTTGCATGATAATCACTTATTCTTATTGTAACCTGTAGATGGCAACAGTGTAAATATATAAGGAACAGGAACCTGCTTAGCTAATAGAGTTAGGAGGTTGACAGTTGAAGAAATAAAAATGTCACAGGCCTGTTCATATAATTTACTTCCAGCGTGTTGAAACAAACAAAGCTTGTGCAGATCTTCCGCTATTCGAGTCTATGTGAATTAGCCGTTACTATAGAAAAAAGTGTATTTGAACAAGTACACTGATAAATGGCATTTGAATTAAAGCTGCCACTGCTGTCAGAGTTTCTGTTATAAACATGAATAAACACTCTTCTGTACAATAAGATTAAAAATTATGAACAATTTTAACATGGTTAAATTCTCAAATATTTCTCAGGTTTTCTTTCACATCAGTGTTTGATTGTTCAGTTTTAATGGCCTCGTACAGATGATACTTAGATGATATAATAACACATTAACAGTCCAGAATTGTTCATTATGAACACATGTAAATGTGTTAGAGTGTCTACAATGTTAGGTAGTGTCTGACCCAAATGTTACTTACTCTGAAATTATTTGTATACTGGTCAAAATCAATTGTTGCCCCCTGCTTTACACGCTGAAATAAGCACTGACCCAGAAAAACTCATATTTACATTTTTTTTGACCTACACTGACCTTAGACCGAGGAAACAGATCGAGTGTAACATCCAGCCTCAGGCACGTTCTCTGTAGATCTGAGCTAGTTATTAAATAGAACATATCAAAGGACAAACCCCCAGTGTTTTTTTGCCCTGGTTTTGTTTTTCTGACTCAGATGTGGTTGGGTGAGCTTAAAGAAATGGAGATTGTATTTCAACCTGAGGCATGAAGATATACAGTAAATTTGTATATAATATTTTTAGTTTTGTTAAGTTTAAGCTTGCCCGCAGATGGTAGCTACATGTGCATGTGTGTGGGTGGTTCTATAGACCGTGTACACAATCATATTCATAATATTTTTAATTCATAATTTCTACAGTAATTACTTATTGTATCCTCTGCCCTCAAACATTAAGTTTGTGCTGGTCAAAGAAATGCAAATCAACTTTCAGCCAAATTAAGAGGAATTAAAATAAATGATCATTAAATCGCACAAAATTTTATTCAGATTTGAGGTAAGTGTGTATAGTAAAGATTTAATTACAAATCAGTATTCAAAACTCAAACTGAACTCCAGACTTAAGCCCTATTCTGAAGTAAAGTAATGGGTGGAGTTGGAGTAAAACAGTGGTGTGTCTGAGTTATGCATAATTCTGTAATTAAGTCCATTTGTCCAGCAAACACTGGCTGACAGTCTGATGTAACCACAATATATCATGCTAAAATGTACAATTTGTATATATCGCATACAACTGTAGTTGTATATACACTGAAAAAAAAAACGTTACATCTGAAAATATTATTGGAAAAGTATACCTGATATACATCTATGCCTGATGTTTTTCAGACCTTGGTTCTAGAGGTTACTGCTCTGTTTGATGTAGCTTAAGAAAATTTGGCATTTATGAACCATAAAAAATTTGTCGCCTTTTTCCTAAATTAGGAAGTGCTTAAAGAGTTAAATGCTGATGGAACAAATTTATTCAGATTTCCTATGCCATAAATCATGAAAACAGGAAAATCCATATTTATAATTTAGATGGCAGATAAATTATTGTGTTTTATTTATAAATATCTTGGCATTTTGGAGCAGGGCAATAGCACAGTGGGGAGTGTGATGCTGAATGAATATGGTGACATTTTGCTTAATAATAAGCTCTTTTTAAAAGCACATTTTGAAAACTAAGGGTGAAACTTGTCTGGCTACAGTACATAGAAACGAAACATATTATGCTTGAAAGAACACGGTGGTTTTGTTCCTCTTTCTTTGTTATGGAGAGGTTATTTACAGATAAACTGGATTTTATTTTCATAAAACTCCTTTAGCTATTTATCATTCCATTTACTTTCAGGTTCATAACTGCCCAATCAATACTGTACTCCTCCTTATATTTTATATAAAAAAGCTGGATGGGCTTGTCAGTGTGAGACCTTTGAGACCTTCATTTGTGCTTGCTTATTTATAAAGTTGTTCTCAATAAACTTGCTCCATAGATCACTTTTATGCCGAAGAAGAAATTTAGTACCAATAATATGTGATTAATGCAATCACTCATGCTCACTGAGCGCAGTTTTATTCTGACCTGGGGAGCACAAGGCGCTTCTTAACCAATAAATAAACCTCACTGAAGAATAGAGTTTACAGTTTGCTTTATCAAATATTTATTTATGTACCTAGTGAACACCTTACATAATGGTTGAATATATGATGTTTAACTTATTCATGCTCTTGTATTTCTGGTCTTTTATTATTATTTTAAATAATTGTATTGCATTTAGGCTGGCCAACATTATCTCTTCCTTTTTTACCAAACAATTGACTTTTAATAGCCAGCAAATGGACATCATGCATTTCATTATTTACCATCATGCTTTTGTCCTGACTCAATAAAAGATACTCACTTACAGCTCAGTTTGAATTGGAGTGAATCAGTTTTATTTTCTTTAGTCTAGAAGCACAATTTATTTTTTAACCCAAAAAAACACATGATTCCAATGTTTGAAAGATTATACTGAAGTTATTAAGATGATATTGGTAATAAATCAATGCATTTTGAAAATATTTTTTTTGCTACCCATGAAACAGCTTGGGAGTGCTTTGAGAGAAAAAGTTATAATAAAATGTATTGAGTGCTTTGAATAATTTCAACAAAATAATAAATGGGAGATTTTAAGAGCATTAAATGAGTTGCCAATCACAGAATGAATGAATGAAATAATGAATGATGATGTTACAGTTTTGCAGGAAATAAAAAGGTAATGCAAAATGAGAATGCCCATGAAACTCTCTGGAATCACACAAATAGGATAGGAGACACATAAAAAAAGCTCCAATACATCAATTTGGAATGACAAAAAAATAAATAAATGGAGGCTCATGTTAGAGGTTCTTAATGTTTTTTTTGCTAGGTAAATGGGCAGCTACACAATATTTTGAAAAAGAATGAACGGTGAGACAAATACATCCATCCATGTTGTGTATGGTTTATACTACACAAGTCCCATAGTCCCAGATTGCTGTTTTTGCACAATTCTATACATTATCTCAAGGACCTGCTGCTAAGAAACAGTGTTCATTCTAGTATTACTGCACAAAATATTGTTTGAACATTCAGCATTTACATACAGTATTTACACTGGTTGGCGCTGTTTCTATTTACTGTTTGTCTTTTGTGTATTGTATTTTTTTGTACCGTCTTGTAAATTTTTGTCTGCACTGTTTGCACCAGGTTGCACAGTTGCACTTTATGTGGCTAAGACTACTTACATGTCCTTAGCTCTGTCTTTGTTTTATGTAGCACCACAATCCTGGAGAAACGTTGTCTCATTTCACTATGTACTGCAACAGCTATATATGGTTGAAATGACAAAAGCTTCTTGAGATGACTTGGGACACAAAGTAGGGCCTACTGTACCCTGTATGGAGTTCCAACCCATTACAAGGAACAATCACACACACAAACTATGGAATATTTTACGGCATTCAATGTAAATCCTGTGCCAAATCATTTATGCAGACCAAAGGATTCTCTGTGGCGGTCCCAAACAGGGAGCAGCCAAAAAAAACGACAACAATGACAAAAATGTCATGCTTTCATGTAAACAGTCATTTAGAGTGTGAAATGAAAATGAAAACACTTTATCAAATCAAAATATCAAAGATCTACATTGTGTCCTTTGTGTCAGATAATAAAGGATATGCTCAAGGCCCACTGACATTCAGTATAAGAACTTAATCTAATGAACTACAATGTCCTCCTTATATTATCCAGATCTGTTGAAAGTTTCCAATCTGAATGTATCTTGTTGTGACAGCTGAAGTCCTTTGGATGAGAGCCTAATTTAATATTCAGATTATTTCCTTCAAATGCACTGGGTGAGACTCAAATGAGCAGTTGCAGATTTTTGATTTCCAGTCTGGTGACAAACTGATAAACTGCTGTCTGGTTTCTTCATTAAGCTTCTGTGTAAGTGTTGTTTAGATTATTGTGTAATGTGCTGTTTAGAACACTGTGTCACTGTTTTTGTTTAGACAACAGTGCAAAAGTTTTTGATAAGACTACTGTGTAACTAGTTTTGTTTTGACTATTAAGCAACTGTTATTCTTACTGTGTAACTGATTGTTTAGACTACTGTGCAATGTATTGTTTAAACTACAGTTTGGGCTATTGTTTAGATTACTGTGTAACTGTTATTGTTTAGACCACTGTGTTATGTGTTTACAATATTTATTGTTTAGATTACTGTGTAACTGTTATTGTTTGGACCTCAGTGTTATGTGTTTACAATATGTGTTGTTGTTTAGATTAGTGTGTAACTGTTATTGTTTAAACCACTGTGTTAGGTGTTTACAATATGTGTTGTTGTTTAGACTACTGTGCAACTGTTATTGTTTAGACCACTGTGTTAGGTGTTTACAATATGTGTTGTTGTTTAGATTACTGTGTAACTGTTATTGTTTAGACCACTGTGTAATGTGTTTGCAATATGTGCTGTTGTTTAGAATACTGTGTAACTGTTATTGTTTAGACCACTGTGTAATGTGTTTGCAATATGTGTTGTTGTTTAGAATACTGTGTAACTGTTGTTGAGAATGTTGTTTTAATCGAAAGAACCCCATTCCAACAGTGACGCTTCAGGAGAGCAGCATCATGTGGGTGTGTTTTGCTAGAAAACCGACTGGCGCACTTTAGAAAATAGATAGCATCATGAGTAAGGAGGATTATCCAGAAATACTGAAGTAAAATCTCAACACATCATCCAGAATATTAAAACCTGGTCATAGCTAGAATGTTATTTAAACAAAAGGCATCATGAAGATCCAGGATATTTTAAATGAAAAACTTGCTGCTTCTGTCAAAATGTTACACCTGAGTCATGTCCTTTCAACAGGACAATGATCCACAAAAAATTGTTTAGTGAAGACAGAATCAATTAGATAATTCCCCGAATATCGACATATCGGAGATTTTTACTCAGTATAAACAAATGAATTATGTTATCACTGCAAGTCTGATGTAAAATTATTTAGAACGCTGTTGACTTTCAGTGTGAGACATTTTAACTTTTGTTGGGATAACCTCAAACAGAAATTTAGGGGTTGAAGTTAGATAGGGATGAACATGTACTTGGGGCAGCTTGGACAGCAGAAATGGGCATATCATTATTTACTTTCAAGATATAAACATTTTTTAAGAACTTTATGAAAACTTTGCTCTGAGTAGGCTAGAAAAAAACAGAAATCCAGAAATTGAGTGTTTTCATGATGGCTTGGACAATTCCCTGTCGAAACATCAGTGGGCGTCCTGGCAAAGGTTTGTTTTCTGTCTTGTGCCATGTGCTTTCTTTTATGTTTTTATGTTCATTTGTGCTTGCCCTGGCCAAACCTTATCCCCTTCCTGCCTGATCATTTCTTGCTAATTACCATCCCTATTTATACTTGTTGATTTGTGTGCGCTTTTGCGTTTGTTTGCTATCTGATGTTCTCTGTTTTATGTTTTTAGGTTTTTGTAACTTGTTTTGTATTTTATTTGCAAATTTTTTCCATGGTGTTTTCTGTGTCTATTAGTGTTAATGTTTTGTTAATAAACTGTCTGTCCTCTATCCATGCATTTGGGTCTGTATTTTGTTCCAATAGAGCCACTCAACTCTGACAGTGTTTCTATTTTCAGAAGGCTTTGTAAGCCTTTAAGGCCTAAAATGGAGGGTAACATGACAAAGAAATACAAACTGTACTGTAAAAGGATTCACTGGCACTTACGCAATGTACTGCTCTGTCTTGTTGAACTTCTTGGCCAGGTATTTAGCTGAGGCCTTGCTAGGGATCTTGACAAAGGACAACTCTTTTCCAAAGCGTGTCATGTTGCAGGGTGTCTCACACACACAGTAATCATTGTCTCTCTCCACGAGGAAATCTAGAAAGAACAGAGGAGGGAATGGAGGAGAAAGAGGTGCCATTAGGCTGGACGGTGATCACAGAAAATTGATAGCAAGAGAAAAAAAAAATCAAACAATGTGCAAAGAGTGAAGAAGTAAAATGGGTGATATAGTGTAGAAAGGGGGGCAATGAGAAGAGCTATGGGGGTGGATGTAGGAAGCACAGAGGAAGGGGATGAGAAGAGCCTCATAAATTGAGCCCTATCACTGCCTCAGGCTCAGCTATCCATAACGAGTGGTTGTGCTCAGAGAGAGTGAGATGCCTGGCAGATCTGGCTGTCTCAGTCTAAATGGGCTAATTTCACTTTCTGTCTCTCTCTTTCTCTTAGACAATTCTCTACACTGTACATTCAGTTCAGTACATTCTTAGGCACTAAAAGAAGCAGTTTAAAATTAAATAAAACACAGTGGACATATGGATACCAAACATCATGCAGCTGAAACCAACTTCTACCTTAAATTAAAAAGGCCTTCAACTACAACAAATCCTGTAACACTGCATAACTGTAAAAATAGAAAAACTCACTACTGATTGGCCATTGCAAATATGGCCACTTTTTTCAGAACTAATCAGCCTCTTAGGTCAGGTTTCTCTTTAGTCACACATAAATCTTTACTAAAGAATTCTGTTGCATGCGAGGCAGAGGAGTTCAACACGATCAACTGTGGCTCAGTGGTTAAGGCTCTGGGCTACTGATCAGAAGGTCATGGGTTCAAGCACTTCCATGCTGACACTGTTGGGCCCTTGAGCAAGGCCCTTAAAGACCTCTCCGCTCCAGTGGAACTACATCACAGCTGAACCTGTGCTCTGACCTCAACTTCCTAATAAGCAAGGATATGCAAAAAATGTATTATTTTATTACATATATGTAAGAAATAAAGCTTTCTTCTTCTTCAGTCACTCTGTCATTATAACATTCACAGATTTCCTCAAAAATGAAATGACCTCCATAAATGAGAGGTAATGGTTGACTATGTGTGTGTTCACAGTCACTGATGCATCTTTGCATCTTTTAAATGAAATGGTCATAGTGACTGAAAATCAAAATTCTGATTCCACTCCTAATTATATATATATATTTTATTGGGTGCTGTATTTTTGTGAGATGCTGAAAATTAGTAGCTGTGTGCAACCTGACGTGAAACATATATTGCTGGTACCATTACAGTAGTGTTTAATAGGAAAAAAAATCACAAAGAATAACAATCAGGTTTCTCTATTTGCTTCAAAAGACGACAGAACAGCAGCTTCTTTTCTTACTAACTATTTCAAGATTTTGCTCATAATAATGGGAAATTCAGTTCCATTTTTTTAATGTATTTATGCTTTTAACTTTTAACAATGGACATTGTCAGGTTTACAGAAACCTATCAAACCAGACTCATAAGAGAACTGATCCTCATCTCCTGATGAGATCCAGAATCCAATGTAAAAGTAGTAAAAAACATACTCAAAGTTCCAAAAATGCAAAACAGCCACATGAATCAGTTGCATTGTGTTAAGACAGATGCAAGATACAAGATAACAAGCACAATGCTGGTCATGGTGGTATTAACATAAGAGCTGAAGCTTTGGAAGCAGATCTGTTTGAGTGTACAGATAAGAAAATGAGAGAGCTGGAAAGACTAAAGGACTGAAATGAAGCTGAACTGCTCCCTGTAGGATTAAGCAAGGGCTAATTCCCACTGGTGTCATTATAAGCAAGGAGTCGAAAAGCATTGTGGGAAACCATTAACTAAAGAAAAATTGTCAAACAACATGTCAGTGAAAGAAGTTTATATTAAAAAATTAAAGTAAAGAATTTCACCACAAAATTAACTATTGAAGATCAAATGTTAAAGAAAAAGATTAATATGCAAGTCTTTCGGGTGGAGCATTCAATTAAAGGCCATTTTAACAGCATATGTAGAGCAGGAACTTAATTGTGTTTAGGCATATATGTATTCTTTGATCGCCACTTCACAGAAATCTCTTATGCCTGTACTCACCCAAAGCTGGATCTGCACACTCTTTATACTGTTCTGGCGTGCAGTATGGAGCATCTCCTAAAAAGTCACGAAGCACAAGCAAGAGAGGAAAAAACAATATGACAGATGAGAAATACCTTATCACATAGGCAGTAAAAAAAAAAAAAAAAAAAAAACACTATGATAAACACCAGGCCTTAGAGAGCCAATCAGAATCACATATCAAGCAAACCAGACAATCAACTAGAACGAAACAAAGGAGATGAAACAGAAATGAAAGGAGGACAAAGAGAACATGATGTTCTGGCTCTGAAAGTAGATAATATGTAGTGATTCAAGCATCTTGCAGTCAGTTCTTTTAATTAAACTATGCCTCTGTCAATCACGCTGTCCTTATCTGCCTGTGACTTCTCCTTCAAATCTGATCTCATCATTTAATTGATTTCATTAATGCTGCACCTTATTTGCTCTAAATGTAAGAGAGAGTCAGAGAGAGAAGGAGAGAGAGAGAGGGAATAACAAGCATAGTCGAGATGCAGCAGATTACCATATGCCATTACTACTCTTATTGCTTATTATGTTTTGTCACTCACATATCACACTAATGAGAAAGGTCTTGAGAAATTATCAATCAGAGCACGGTATGTTCAAGAGCCAAAAGCTCACCCCAAACTCCCTGAGCCATTTACACAGCACAGGAACAGCTACAAATGCACCTGCTTTCATCAAGCTGGAAACATGAACCCATGTAAATCCAAAACATCCTGACAATTTGCACTGAGTAGCTTTACGCTGATAACAATTTTCATTTCCTGGAGGATCCTGACTAATATCTGAGCTCTGAGTGTCGGCTGATCTCACTGAGCCTACTCTTTTCTTTTCCTCAGGTTAAAAAAAAACAAAAACAAACAAACAAAAAAAAAAACACAGTTCATGATCCCTGACCTTCAGGTTCACCCAACTTCTTTGCTTGTGTTCATATTAAAGCAGAATCTTTGTGCCATTCTGTTCATATTATCACAGAATATAGTTATTATTGTAGCATTGATTTCAAGTACTGGAAAATTTAAAACAGCTACAATAGGCTGAATTAAGAGGCCAAAATTGCACCTGTAGTCAGTTGTGCATGCCATAGCCATCCACACAGAGGGGTGTGTGTGCGAGGAATGTTGCAGTCTCTCTCTTACCTGTAACTGACACTAGCCAATCATGGGTGTCTGTCAGCTCATGTATGAGGAAGAGGGTAGACAGCGCTCTCCTCTGAGTGTTACACTGCCATATGATGCAGTGCAGCATGAGCAGCAGTTTGAAATGACAAGCTTGGATGACTTCAAATACAAGGGAGAAAGACTCTGGTTTAGCCTTCACCCTCCCTAGCTGCTGATATGTGAGAGCTGGCTGGTGGGTAGGAATTGGCAGGTGACCACAAACCTTGTTGTGTCCTTCTGGGCATTCGTTGTAGAAGACTACATTAAAGATTTTTCCAATTCCAGAAATTTCTAATTAGGATCTGTATTAGAAAGTTAAGAACTCCTTGTGAAAACATTATCTCTTTGAGCGTAGCCTTGAGAATCTTGGAAATTTGTTGGATACTTGATTTTCTTAAAACTCCCATGATCCAGGATTAAGCCATGAGCCGGTACAGAACTTGGCACACCCGTAATGTGTTCCTCCATCATGTGAAAGCTACCTTCTCAAACTTCCTGAAGAACACAGTACCTAGATTCCCATTTCATGCATCTCAAACAAGTTTTTGGTTTTCCCTTCAGCCCCAGAGGCCTATGTGATAAGTGGATCCCATTCTCATAACATCTTTCATAATTATTCCCCACTGGCATGCAGACATAGCAACCAAGTCACTGTCAAGGCTGAGTGAGACACTAAATAAACCTTCAGGCTTCAGCACATAGCTGTCTGTCTTGTTTAATAGGTTGATTGTTCAAACAAGCAGAATCACTTTTGTCCTGTGTACTTCTCTCTCTGCTTTGAAATATTATAATATTTGGAAGACTCACTATCCTCCCATTTATGTTTTAACTAAGAAAATGGTTTGATATAAATGCACAGTTCCAAAGATTCCTTAACTGGATAAAAATACCATTCTAACTGGATTATGAAGTTTATGCTGAATTATTAATGTATTAATAGGCTGCATGTAAACATATCTAATGCTGCTACAAAAAAAGCATTACCTACTGTGAGTAATGACGGAATAAATGTAAGTTCCTCACCTGGCATGTGCACCATGCGACAGTTACAGTTCTCTACCAGGTACCGTGTCTCACAGTCGATGCGGCATGCTGTGATGGTGTAGGTGGTAAAGAAGTCGGAGTCGATGGGTTCGGTCCTGCAGTCACCCCATGGAGGGGGCAGGTAGGTCAACTGCATAGACATACAAAAAGAAAGGAAGAAAGAAAAGCAGGAAAGATGGAAAGAAAGAAATAATTAATTCATAATCATAAATAGAAGACAATTACAGAATTACTGAAGCCACTTTGTGTTACACACTCACATGTAAGGTGCTTCAACTGACTCAATTACTGTGGATATAAAAAGTTTACACAAACATTTTGAAATGGCAGGGTTTTGTTGTGTAAAAAAAATTAAACCAGGATAATTCATGTAATGTCATAAATCATCAACCTGAAAGAAAATACATCCCATTAACATTTCATGAGTAAATCTCCTGTCCAAAACAGGGGCATTGCTAGGGTTGGAAGGGATGAGGGGCTTAGACCCCTGAGACAATCACTCACCAACAGTTGCATTATTATTATCTCACCAACTCTTCAAATAATGGATGAATGGATGAATGAATGACGACTGTCCAATGGCCATATACTAACATCTACTTTTCTGTTTAACAGCTCTAAACATAAATCTTTTACTTTATCTAGAACTAAGTCTTGTACTTTTCATCCTTTTTCACTTTTAGTGTGAAACTGCAACCGATATATTAAAGTGAAAACAGCAAATAAGAAAAAAGGGAAAACAACAAGAAAAGGGAAATAAAATGAAAAAAAAAAATAAAAATAATACAATATGTACAAAAACCTGTTTGCATAAATGTGCACACTCTGTTATAATTGGGAATGTGGAAGTGTTCAGAACAAACCAATCAAACAAAAGTTAAATACTAATTTAGCATAGACCTGCCCTTTGTGTCGACTTTTTATATCCATAATAACGCATAATTAATGCTGTTATTTCTTATATTTATTTCTTCATGGGAACCAGCAAAAGGACCCCTAACCCCCTCCAACACACACACACACACACACTCCTCTAAAGCACTTGTGCACTAATGCATTAGCATGCAGATCCATCATTTCTCACATCATGACTGTTTACAGCCCAATCTAATTACTAAATTCCCTATAATCCTTTTCTCTTCTGATTAGAGGGGATGAAAAAATAATACTAAAAATTACAACCCACAACTGACAGCTCAGTGGAGGGAATCTCAATCAGAAGATGCATTGTTCTTATACATTCTGCCCAGTAATGACTTCACTCATGGCGAATGAGCAGAAGTGGCTCGGTAGTTAATTTTGTGAGTCAAAATCCCAGGACTTCTAGAGCCAGTGTTGGCACCCAGGAATATGACCCTCAGTTAATCAGCTAAATACTCGAATTCTGCCATACTTGGTATTCTCTTTGAGTAAAAGTGTTTGCCAAATGAAGAAGTCAAAGTGCACAGCGTTAATCCGCTTCACTTACCTGTTTCCATCGTCAAACAGGAAACTTGTTTTAAAGACAACTGTGCAGACTGTGCAGGATTTGAAAGAGGCTTTGCTGCAGGGGATATGGAGGATGTGTGTATGTGTGTGTTTGTGTGTCTGTGCCTGGAGATAGGCTTCCAGAAACCAAAAAAAACAATAAAATCACTATGCAGCACCTAATCGGTGTTTCACACTGCATACTAAAACCTTCATAAAAGGTACATAAAATATAAATAATAATAATATATCTAAAATATATCAACACAGATCACAGAGGTTTGTTAAATACATGTTAATGTATAGCCTCTGAATAATAATAATGTTTTTATAAATCAGGTGCAAAATTTCTCCTCTTGTACTGCCAAGCCATTTTTGTCTCTCTTTCTGTTCTCTGGTGCTCGACTGGAAAAAAAATGTCCATCATTCCATATTCGTTTGCTTAGTGAATATAACACAAACCCTAGCTTGTTTACCTGCCTGTATTTTTGGGGTTGAACACACCAGTGTCACAGTTGCTTCCTCACTTATCACACCATAGGCTGTGTCTCAATCAGCTCCCTAGTTCTGCAGTCAGGGCACTGATCCCCATCCTTATTAGTTCCCCTGATTGTGTTCACCTCTACATTGTCGCCCTCTTAATTAGTATGTATTTCTAACTTTGGTATTTCCATGTGCCTTTGCAAAATCTTATCATTTGTGTGATAATTTCTATGTATTTTTAGATATTCATATACATGTAGATAAATTCTATGAATTTTCAGCATGCTTTCTCTTTGTGTCCCTGTCCTTTTGTCCATGTTTAGGGCTATTGATTATTCTATATTAACTTAGTTTGCATGTGATGTTACCCCTGTACTGAGCTCTGGGTTTGAATTTTGGATTTCCTTAATATCATTCATGGCAAGATGACAAGTAAACATAGATGCATCCTGACTCGAACCAAACATTACTTCACCACCAACAAACACAGCAACTCTGCGCGAGAGGCATTTACAATATGAAAAAATATATATTTAAAAAATACTCAGAAAATCTCTGATTACTTTTATAAACTAAAGCTTTAAAATATATTTCCAGCTGTCAGAGCTACACAAAGCCAACTTTATAGTTCTGAGTCATCGAAAAAGGATGAGTTTGGGTAGTACTGACAGCTGGGATATTTTAGTACCCAAATAGGCAGTTTGGCCAGGGCTTATTGTACAACTGTGTCAGATGAGTTCATGTTGTGTGGGAGTACTTCAACATTGGATCAACCTCTCACTCTCCATGGCAGAATATCTTTTATAAAAATGACAATAGCTCAAAAAAGCCATTCATCCATTCATTTAGTCTACCACTTATGTAGGCTAGTTGGGGAGCCTGGAATTTCTTACAGGGGACTTTGGGCATGAGGTAGGAGGCACAGCCTGGATGGATTGCCAACTTATTACAGGGTAGAATCACACACACACACTCACACAGACATTCACACAGTACAGACAATTTATTGATGCCAATGCACGTCTTTGGACTGGGGGAGGAAGCGAGAGTACTCAGATAAAACCCCCAAAGCAAGCGGAGAAATACAAGCACAAGGTTTGAGGCAAATATGCTAACTACAAAGCCATAATTCTGCCTAATACCAAAAATAAACCACTTATTTTCACTGTTCAAACCAGTTTGCCTGATTCAAAACATGAGAACCTATTGCCTTAAAATTTGAGTGGGAAATAAACTTAAGGATTCTATCCTTAAAATCATTGAAAATACCAAACTTTCAACAATATTCCCATGCCATCTAAAACAAAGCCCAGTCACACGGAGAACCAGCGTAGTTTCAAAAGCCTGATGAGAGATTATACCTCTGATAGCTTAACCATATAACAATAAGGGTTGTAAGTATTTGTAGGTTTTCATAAGCATTTCTGTTTTCACCCACTGTACTAAGGGCAAAATATTCACAGAAAATTTTCAAAAATAAATTATAGTTAGTTTTTTTCCATATAAATATTTATATCTTCAAAATAATTGGTGATATCAAACCTATTTTTGCTCTCCGAGATGCCCGTAGTGTTCATAAGCATCTAGGGTTGGGAACCGAGAACCGGTTCTTATTCAGAACCGCTTCTGTTTTTTAACAGGAACCGGAACCGCGCGAAATTATTTAGTTTCGGTTCCAAACGCGGTTCCGATGAGACGACGGGCAAAGTGCTGTGAGCGGTCACTTTAAATAGCCATGTCTAACCTCATGAATATTAATTGTTTTAGAGTCATGCAACCAAATTAACGCAGCTTACCACAGAAATCAGTCACTCGTGCTGCTGTGCTGAGGTACGCTTTGTGTTAAACAAAAAAATGTCTAAAAAAAAAGTCTAAAGTGTGGATTAATTTCCAAAGCTACGACAAGGAAGAAAATCTACCCCATCATAAAAAAAACAAAAAAAAAAACAAAAAAACACACATTTTCCAAAAATAAATGTTGTAGTACAACTATCAGAACATCAGTGATGTGTGATCTGAATTTGGTGACAGTACAGTGTATTACAGTAAAGCTATTGATTTTTTTATATTATGAAAAATCATAAAAAATAAACAAAAACACATTTATCCCAAATAAGTGTTGTAGTACAACACTCAGGACATCAGTGATGTGTGATCTGAGTTTGGTGACAGTACAGTGTATTACAGTAAAGTTATTGACTGTTTTTTGTATTCGCTTTTCGGGTTTTGCTTTTTGCTGACGGTCCCTTGGAATCTGTCTCTTAGGTGTTCACACATAGAGACTTATGTATTTTGTCCAACGCAGAGGAAAGCTGATATTGAGGAAACTTGGGTTGTAGCTGCCTCTCTACATTACTATAAAAAAAGAGGCGTTATTTGTGTAATAAGAGTGTTTAGGTCAGGAGCTATTGACTCTGGAAATTCAAATCTGTGAATATGGAGCCAACTTTACTTAAGTCCCTCTGAGAGGGTTTTCTCCACAGCTGGAGATACAATAAGCCAGGAAAGGTCTCGTCTTCTCCCAGAGAAAGCAGACATGTTAATTTTTCTTCAGAAAAATTGCTAACTGTTTTGCTAAGTTGTAATTCTGAATGTTAAATTTGATGTTGGATTTATTTAAATTGATATGAATTGAAATGCTCTGTTTAAAATATTTAAAGAGTGATTAATAAACACAAATGGAATTGTTTAAGTATTGTGCATTATTTTTCACATTTATTTTATTATGGAATCGGAATCAGAACCGTGAATCATAAGGCAGAACTGGAACTGGAATCGGAACCGGAAAATTCCTTTTGATACCCAACCCTATAAGCATCTAATATTTGTGTGCAACAGAGGGAAAAACATTCATTTTGTTTCACACCTAAAGTCAAGATTTTCCTGACTAATTTTATATTAGACTCGTCAATAAAATAATGAATTTGCTTATACTGATTGAAAATGTCTGATAAGTCGATTTCTATTCCACCAGCACAACACAAAGTCAGTCAAGCACATTGTATTATTCTTACATCTAATTCAAAACTGGTATTGTGTTATTTAAATTCCTACACAATAGAAAACGAAAATCAACCTGAAAGAAAATACATCCCATTAACATTTTGTCAGGGATCAGCGCGGACCTTTGGACACGTGCGAATGTTTTTATTATTGTCACGTGTCTGCCACGCCTTCGTCCGCTCCTCCCTGTCTCCTCGCCTGTTTCCCATTCTGTGATTGACTGTGTGTGTGTATTTATGTGAGCCGCGTTGCCGATGGCAGCGCGGATTCATTAGTGTATTTACGTTAGATTAAGTTACGTTAGTTCCCCGTGTCGTGTGGATGTCTGTTTGTTTCCCTTGTGTATTAAACCCCTATCATTTGAAGCTATCCTGCCGACGGGTCTGTCTCCTTTCCACCGGATCCGGGGGCCTGACAGAATGAATCCGCCTTAAGACCCAGCAGACCCAGCAGGATAGCTTCCAGCTCGGACCGGCCTTTTTTTTTCTTTTTCTTCCTTTTTTTTTTCTCCGGGGAAGGACGCCGCTCCGTTTCCGGTTTCTCCCGAGGAGGACGTCGCTTCACTTCCCCCTGGACTGTTCCGTCAGTCCTTCCGGGCCTGAGTCCAGTGACATCCTCACCACGTTCGCGGAGGATGTCGTCATCCTGGTTGCCCCCCCCCTTTTTTTTGTTTGGCGCCCTGCGGCATCGCCCCGCATGTTCCGGTGAAGGACGCCGCTCCGTTTCCGGTACAGATCATGAGGAAGACGTCGCTTCACTTCCCCCTGGACTGTTCCGTCAGTCCTTCCGGGCCTGAGTCCAGTGACATCGCTCCGCATTTCTCTGGTGAAGGACGCCGCTCCGTTTCCGGTACAGATCCCGAGGAGGACGTCGCTTCACTTTTTCCGCGGGGGGTGCTGCAGGTCCGAGGCGGAGGATCCTTCCCCCCTGGACTGTTCCGTCAGTCCTTCCGGGCCTGAGTCCAGTGACATCCTCACCACGTTCGCGGAGGATGTCGTCATCCTGGTTGGCCCCCCTTTTTTTTTTGGTGCCCTGCGGCATCGCCCCGCACGTTTCCGGTGAAGGACGCCGCTCCGTTTCCGGTACAGATTCCGAGGAGGACGTCGCTTCACTCTTTCCGCGGGGGGTGCTGCGGGCCCGAGGCGGAGGATCCTTCCCGCCCTCCCGCCCCTTTTCTCAGGTCGCCGAGGCGGGGGTTTGGCCGCGGTGCGTCGGGGGATGTTGCTCGGCACCTCAGTTCGGCGGTGGACGTCACTCGGCCCTACAGCTCGGCTGTGGACTTCGCTCGGCCCTTCAGCTCGGATGCGGACGTCGCTTCGGCCCTTCAGCTCGGCTGTGGACGTCGCTCGGCCCTCTTTGGCTGCGCCGCCGTGTGCCCTGCTCCCCCCACCTACCTCGCCGTGTGCCTTGGCTCCCCTCGGCTACCTCGCCGTGGTCCTTGCTCCCCCCACTGGCCTCGCCGTCGTCCTTGCTCCCCTCACCTGCCAATCACCGTGGGCCTCGCCCCCCCTCCTGGACCTTGTCGGGTTTTGGCGCTTCGGGAGCCGCGCCTTAAGGGGGGGGTTCTGTCAGGGATCAGCGCGGACCTTTGGACACGTGCGAATGTTTTTATTATTGTCACGTGTCTGCCACGCCTTCGTCCGCTCCTCCCTGTCTCCTCACCTGTTTCCCATCCTGTGATTGACTGTGTGTGTGTATTTATGTGGATTCATTAGTGTATTTAAGTTAGATTAAGTTACGTTAGTTCCCCGTGTCGTGTGGATGTCTGTTTGTTTCCCTTGTGTATTAAACCCCTATCATTTGAAGCTATCCTGCCGACGGGTCTGTCTCCTTTCCACCGGATCCGGGGGCCTGACACATTTCATCAGTAAATCTCCTGTCCAAAACAGGGCTATTGCTAGGGTTGGAAGGGATGATGGGCTTTAGACCCCTGAGACAATCACTCACCAACAGTTGCATTATTATTATCTCACCAACTCTTCAAATTAATGGATGAATGACTGTCCAATGGCCATATACTAACATCTCCTTTTCTGATTAACAGCTCTAAACGTAAATTTTAAAACTGCGTACTAGTAAGTCTTGTACTTTATTTGTGGTGTAAAATATTTTCAGTCTTCAAAGACAGGGCCAGGACTTTTGAAAGTACATGAGCAACGCCGCTGGTCCAAAAAGTACAGAATAATACTAAAATGTAATCTTGCAATTTTCATACCATCAGAAATGGGAAGAGGATGCATCACTTACTCCCTATCCCCTGTGCTTAGAAATAAATCAGAAATCCAAATAAATAAGAATACTAACTTGTTACGGTGTCAAGAATATGATCCGTTTTTGTCCTTTTTTTGTTCTTATTTTGTTCTACTACAACTGTTGTATTTCCTCTGTTTGTTTCCTTACTGTTGGTTTTCCCATTTGTAAAAGTTTGTATCCTTCTGCTTTATACGACCTCGTTACATTGTGAAATATGTAGCCAGACTTCTTGTTTTTTTTTGTGTCACTCAGTGTCTCGAAGAAACACCTACTCTGCCAAAAAGAGGTAGCCTGACTCATATATAAATCAACCAACCACAGATCATTGTTATTGCCTGTTATTTCCTGTTATTGCATGATATAGTGTTGTCAGGCTTGTTGTCATGATATGCAGAGCAGGCTCTTAGAGATTTGCTACAGGTACTATGTTCACACTAGCGAGCTGTAAAGTGACTGATAAGTTTCTATGTAAGTGTGTGAGATAGAACTGCGATCCCACTGACAGCACCAAATAAACAACGCAACATCTGAAGTGTGATCATAGCATAGCTGTCTCACAGCTCCAGAATCCTGCCTTTAGCCTGAGGTCAGGCTACTGTCTGTGCAGCATTCCACATATTTCCTCTGTGTTCTCTAGTTTCCTCCCAGTGTTTAGTTGGCTTGGTGTTGCTAATTTGCCTCTGGGTGTAAATAAATGCATGCGAGCACAGTGCCTTGCAATGGATCGGCGGATCTTTCTGAATGAATTGTTTTGCCTTGTGCTCAGTGTTAAAAGGATTGGCTTTGGATTCAATGTCAACCTATCTTCAACAAAGAGATGACCAAAGATGAATGAATCAATAAACAGACAAATTCCTCAATTCTATGCTAATCAGGTATGACTTTGCTGATTGACATTTCCAAACAATTGGCTTGAATAATTTCAAAAGTATGTGTGATCTGATGTTTTTTTTTTTCAGTTCCAATTGTTTACTACTTTAGTTAATAACTGAAATGAGTTTTCATTCACTCTCTGGTGCCAAAAAAAACTAATCAAACACCTCAAACTATGTTGTCATCTTATCCCATCATATACAACATTTTATTAATTGCTCATAGAGATATAACTAAGAATAATACCTCTAAGGAGTGCGTTTGGTTTATAGGAGTAATGTTTACCTGTTTTGCTAATCTGTAGATGAAGCTAGTATGAAGTCTAGCACACAACTTGTAAATCAAAGTAAAGATGGCAAGTAAGTGACAAGATTCTGACAGAAATTTCCATCTTTCAATAATGTACTGTAGGGCTGGGCAATTAATCGAAAAGTAATCGAAATCCACATTCAGAACCTATAATCGATCAAATTTTTCCCATTTCCGATTACTTTCCCATTAAAAACAGTACCGCGTGTGGAGTCACGTGACCCCGCTCCGTTCCGTTCCATTCCGTTATTCCGCCGACATGTCGAGCATGGAGAGCTTAAACACTCAGACAACTGAGCAACAAGAGCAGCTTGTACCAAAGAAAAACGCAGTCTCCGTCGTTTGGACACATTTTGGCTTCAGTAAGGATGACATCGAACAACATGAAGTCAGATGTAGACACTGTAGAAAAACAGTTTCGACGCCCAAAGGTAACACCACCAATTTGTTTCAACACTTGGAGCGCAATCACGTTACTGAATATGAACAGTGCATGGCTCAAAAAAAAAAAAAAAAAAAGAGACTGACAAGCGCCCAGCAACAAGTGCCTCCGCAAAGCAGATGTCGATAACCAATGCATTCACAAATGCCACACAGTATGAGAAGAGTTCAAGAAGATGGAAAGAAATAACTGACGCTATTTGTTATTACATCGCAAAGGATATGACTCCCTTGGCTACAGTGGAGTGAAGCTATACAAGTTCTTTTATTTAGAAGAGATACTGCTTTTTTCTACTTTTAATATGAAAAACATTGAAAATAATTTATTTTGTTTCCAAAAGTGCAAGTTATTTATTTTTTTTATAAGAACAAAGTGACTGTTCGTTTTAGGCAATGTGTGCTTTAATTTCAGTTGTTCAACATTGATGTTCAATAAATAATCATAGCTAGTAGATAGTGTGTGTTTCCTTCAATTATTTTAAAATCAAGTAATGCACCCTTCATTCAAAAATCTCTCACTTGTAATATGTGAGCATATTTACTAAACAAAACTTGTCAGTGAACTATGAGGGCAAAAAAAAAAAAATAATAAAATAATTCACTTATATAAAAAATGAAAAAATAAAAAATAAACGTTCATTACTCGTAATCGAGTTAAAATGTTCAATTAATCGAGATTTTGATTTTAGGCCAAATCACCCAGCCCTAATGTACTGTACATTCACATAGTTTCTACTTTTCTTCATGTGGAGACATGAGGAAACCTTCGAGAAGGACAGCCGCCTCTGCACACTCTTACTTGGGCCTTTATGAAGCTGGTGGTGGAAAGTGAATAGATCAAAATATAGAGACAACATGCACAATGGAGAAAAACGTAAACCGCACACTGTGGAAATGGTTCACCTTCCAGCCCAGTAACATAACCAATACAATCCAGCAGTGGCTTTGGGTCAAGTCTATGGGACAAATCTGGAGAGACCTAAAAATAGAGACTCTGCCTGATTAAGCTCAAGTGATTCAGTAAATGTGGAGGCAGAAAAAGCTCCAGATGTGGCAAGTTTTCCAAATTTTTTTTCAGCTGCCCCCTGTTCAGTGTGGCCACAGCGGATCACATGGTCTGCATATTCGACTTTTTATTAGGCCCTTCCCGATGCACCCCTCCCATTTAATCCGGGCTTGTGGCCGACACGGAGTTGTTCGGTTAGCCTCCCTGCCCGTGAATCGAACCCGGGCCGCAGCAATGAGCGCACGGGATCAAGCTTCCAGATAATTAAAATCTGTAATTGCTGTGTTGCTTCAAATTAGTACTGAATAAGGGTGAAAACCTTTGTATATTTTTGTAGCTGATATGTATAAGATAAGTATTGATAAAAAATGATTTTATTAGCCCCATTTTAATATGAGGCTATTATAAAATATAATATAACAAAACAAAAACAAAGTGGGGTGGACACATTCTAAATCCTCTATAATATAAGTGGAGTGTCTACTTCCCTATTTTAAGATTTGAAAGGAGACACGAGAATGTCCTCTTTAACCAATACATTTTTCTTTGCCTGCTATATTAGTCTCCTGAAACTGATTTAAGATACAGACTATCATGTTTATGCTAAATCAATGCTTGATCTATGTTATCCATCAGCCTCTCCATGCTTCCTTGTCCATTCCCCAGGCACCCTCACCTGGGGAATATTTCATATATTTCTGCGTCTTTTTGTCATGCATCAGTCGATGTTGTGTGTTTGTTGCTTAGCCTTCCATAACCTTGCTCATAGTCTGCATATTCAGTATGTGTTGCTGCTTTGGTTTATACTCTCGGTTTTAGAATAGAAGATAGATAGATAGAAGCCTTTATTTTGTCACATCTACAGTACAGCACAGTAAAATACTTTCTTCGCATATCCCAGCTTTTGAAGGTTTGGGTCAGAGCACAGAGTAAGCCATGATACAGCGCCCTGGAGCAGTGAGGGTTAAGAGCCTTGCTCAAGGTCCCAAAAGTGGCAGCTTGGCAGTGCTGGGGCTTGAACCTCAATCCTCTCAACAACAACACAGAGCCTGGACTGCTTGAGCGACCACTGCACCTTTTAAAATAAAAGTCTTCACTTCTACTGCCTCTACGGTTCTGTGACACAGGTTGTGTAGATCATTCTGTTTATTTAATGCACTATTGCTTTGGACTTGTATGCCATGTAACAGGGTACTGTGTCTATTAAGATGCCCAAGGAATTTGACAGACAGCTAGCAAGACAGGTTAAAAATAAAATGACACGCCTCTTTTTACCAGGACAACAGGAAGTACAGCAGAAAATTTAATGAAAAATGTTTAATGAAAGTCTCTGTTGATCGAATAGTCACCCTCCTCTATTTTCTAAATGTACAATCCTTCAAATTCCAGACTAGTTTTGCTGTTGATGATGATGTTGGTGTTTATGCTGGTGTTTATTGCTAAAGAATTGTGTTATGTGGTGTGAGGGAATTGGTGCACTGTTATTATTGAATACACTGAATATTACTTTAATAACTATAATATCTTTTTAATGAATACATTTTATTATAAAATAACTTTTTTGATGAAATAACCTTTGGGCACTTCATCTCTTTCACTCCACTGAGCCATTTACAAGGTCCAGCTGCAAGGGACCATGTTGTAACACTGTCCCTCTTAAAGGTATGCTGGGGTGCCAGACACCCCAGTTTGTGTTTGTGTTTCTTCCTTATCTGGTTTACTCTCCTAAGATTTGGGATATGTGTGATGATCATGCATTAAGATACATGTGTCCTTTGTTCACTCTCCTTCTGACTGGACTAACTTCTTCTTCTTCTTTCGGCTTTTCCCTTCAGGGGTCGCCACAGCGAATCATCTCTCTCCACCTAACCCTATCTTCTGCATCCTCAACACTTGCAACCACTAGCTTCAAATCCTCATTAATTACATCCATATACCTCCTCTTTGGCCTTCCTCTTTGCCTCCTGCCTGGCAGCTCCATGTCCAACATTCTCCTACCAATATACTCACTCTCCCTCCTCTGAACATGTCCAAACCATCTTAATCTCGCCTCCCTAACTTTGTCCCCCAAATGTCCAACATGAGCTGTCCCTCTGATGTACTCGTTCCTAATCCTGTCCAATCTTGTCACACCCAAAGAGAACCTCAACATCTTCAGTTCGGCTACCTCAAGCTCTGACTCCTGTCTCTTCTTCAGTGACACTGTCTCTAACCCATACAGCACGGCCGGTCTCACCACTGTCCTGTACACCTTCCCCTTGATTCTTGCTGATATTTTCCTATCACACAGAACTCCTGACACCTTTCTCCACCCACTCCAACCTGCCTGCACTCGCTTCTTTACTTCTTTCCCACTCTCTCCATTACTCTGGACTGTTGACCCCAAGTACTTAAACTCCTGTACCTTCTTCACCTCTTCACCCTGTAACCTTACTATTCCACTTCCCTCCCTTTCATTCACACACATGTACTCAGTCTTACTACGACTGACTTTCATTCCTCTTCTCTCCAGCGCAAACCTCCACCTCTCCTCACCTCTCTGACTGGACTAACAATCCTTACTATAATTGACAGAGTATTTATCTCTGTCTGGCACCCCAGCATACCTTTAAGAGGGACAGTGTTACAACATGGTCCCTTGCAGCTGGACCTTGTAAATGGCTCAGTGGAGTGAAAGAGATGAAGTGCCTAAAGGTTATTTCATCAAAAAAGTTCTTTTATAATAAAATGTATTCATTAAAAAGATATTATAGTTATTAAAGTAATTCTGAAAAGCCAAGACAGACAAAAAGAGAGAGATTATTAGCACAGATTTCAAAGAGGCTAGATTAGCAAAACGGCTGCTCTCTGAAATGAGTCATGGAAGTTTTGCAAGTGGAACGGGGACAGCTTTCCTTTTTTTATGGATAAATACGTATATAAAAAGCAGCATGATCTCAGGTTCCATTCTTTCCAACATTAAATTGTGAGATTTTCATTAATTTCTTTTATTTTTAACAGATGCAGAACCTGTTTTGGTGTGTCCATGTTCAGCACTGAATTTCTTCGTCATGTCATAATTCACAGTGGTGCTTACTTATTCACATGAACGCTGACACACAGGGCTTTAAGAATCTGTAAATTTCCATAAATATTCTGTTTTTACCTAACCTAACTTAAAATTCTGTGTAACGTTATCCCAACAGAGGTAAAAACATCTCACACTGAAAACCAACACTGTCTTGACTCAGTTTTATCAGACTTGCTGCCATAAAATGTTTCATTTTTTTTTTTACACAGAGTAAAAATGTCCTGTAAGTCGATTTTCATTTCAGAAAGGGTTAAACATGGACAATTCTTATTTTTGCAGAAACCTGTAAAAAAAATACAGCTTTGTTTCAGATATGTGCAGACAGCTGTCACAAACCCTTCACCCTGAAACACATAAAACATGTTTATGTTAAAATATTCATGATGCTTTTGTTGATTTTGGTGCAAATCCTAGGGTTGAGGTTATATTTTTGTTATTCCAGTAAGGCGTTAGCGGCTGCCTTCCATGCTGATGTCACCACGCTGATGACATGCTGATGACATTGCTAGCACAGTTGCAACAGAATTTAATAGGAGAAAAACTGAAATGGTTACAAACTTAACTGATAAATAGTCTGATATCAGAGTTAGCTCCTAAAGACGAATACGCGAGTGCTTCTCTTCTCACTCACCATTTACCAGCAATGTTCAATGTCATTTTAATAGGAATTCCAGAATGCAGTTCGGTTTTATGACGCAGTTAGGCTGATTTATAGCTGAGACTCGGCATGGATAGTTAGTGATCTGCAAGATGACAAGCATGATGACGGTGGCATTAGCAAGAAAGTTAATGTTTCATACGCTGATCTGTTTGAAAAGAGTGCACAAATGAGTAGTTGAGAAGGCTGGACAGACCAAAGGACTAGAGTGCTGTCCACTTTAGAGTGATTAGTGATTAATCGTGGGCTAATGAGGTGTTCATTGAGATTCTAGTTAAAAAGATCTGTTGGTATGACTCTCCAGCTGGTAATTTCAACATAACTGACTTCTCAGAGTTGCTAATCTGTGACATCACATGATGAAAAGTAAAAACAAGACTTAAAACCACATTTTAAGTTCTTGAGCAGTCTTTTGAGCTACTGATTGATACTTTGAAATGCAAATTTGCTTTCTGCAAGATATTTGGATCAAAAACTGCTCTTTCATGTCATTTTCAGGACTATTAATAATGAATCATCACATCTACTTATAACCAATAAATGAAGCACTTAAAAGAAGTTTCTGTTTTTATATACAGCGTACAGAGCGTGTACACTGTCTTGTTTTATTCCAGACCTTAGGCTGAGTTTGTGTGAACGCTCTAATGTGGAAACTAGAAGGCTCACAGTTTTCAGTTATTTTAGTGTTGCCGAAAAGCATTGTGGGTAATACAGGAAACAAAATCTTCTAAATAAAATAGACAAAAAAATCTTCTTCAGCACTCAAAACAACATATTGATTATGTATACTGATAAACCTTTACCATGGGTTTTGGGAGAATTTTCTGTTCCTGTGTGTCACGCGTAACGAACCGCCGGACGAGCGTCGCCATAGAGACGCGTCCCCTGAGTACTAACGCGCTTCCGGACTACACTTCCCATCAGCCACCTCCCTTCCTGATTACCGCACCAGCTGTTCCTCATCTCCGGCTCGTATATATTCACGCCAGAACTGCTTACCTGTGCGAGGTCTCGACTAGTCTTAGTACAGTCATTCTGAGCGTTTTCTGTATTCCTGTGTTCCTGGTTTTCCTGTCCTGTTTTGCCTCTTGATATTCTGATTGATTGCCGCCTGTCCCGACCTTTTGCCTGTCCCTGATTCTGATTCTGCCTTCTCTCTCTCACTGCTGTTTTGCCCGTTCTGATCTCTGCCTGTACGACCCTGTCAGTGTTTTCTAATAAACACCTCTGCTGCACATGGATCCACAGCCGTATGCCTCCTCCTTATTACAGGAGACCTCGCCAACAGAGGATCCAGCAGCTGTCGCGCAGCTGACCACTCAGGTCACCAGTCAGGCTCAGCAACTCGCCGGCCACCACCAACAGCTGACACGCCTCACTCAGCTCACACAGGAGCTCGCCGCGGCACTGCAAGGTCTGCATGGAGCCGCCGCTTCGCCGAATCCCCCAGTCCCGGCACCCACTCCCCAGGCCGCGGCGTACCACGCACCTGCGACCACCGGACCCCGTCTCGCCCTTCCAGAAAAATTTAACTGCGAACCGGGAGGTTGTAGGGGCTTCCTGATGCAGTGCTCACTGTTCGTGGCACAGCAACCGGCCCTGTACACCACGGAGGACAGCCGCATCGCCTTTGTCTGTTCCCTGCTTACAGGAAGGGCACTGGAGTGGGCTACCGCTGTGTGGGGAGAGAACGCCTTCCCCACGTTCGAGGCTTTCCTCGCCCGGTTTCGGACCGTGTTCGACCACTCCGCATCTGGGGAGAGCGCGGAGGAGCGCCTCCTGGCCTTATCTCAGGGCGATGGCACCGCGGCGGAGTATGCTCTGACGTTCCGCACTCTCGCCGCTGAAGCAGGTTGGGGGGAACGCCCCCTGCGACTGCTCTACCGCAAGGGTCTGCATCCTGATCTCCAGGCTGAGTTGGCTTGCCGGGATGAGGGAAGGAACCTGTCCGAGTTCGTGGACCTCTCAATCCAGCTAGACAATCTGATGCGCTCCCGTCAGGCGCGAGCCCCTCCGCGCACCGCCACCCGCCTTACACGCGCCGAATACTCTGAACCCATGCAGGTCGATTACACGCACCTCACGCTGGAGGAACGAGATCGTCGCTTCCGGCTCCGTCTCTGCCTTTACTGCGGGGAACCGGGACACCGACTGTCGACCTGTCCTACCAGACCTCAACGAGGGCGATACCCTCCGGTGAGTCAACGCTCCGTCACCCCGTACTCACCGAGCTGCGCCAAGATCAGTGTACGGCTCAGGATTCGGGGGGTGAATGTGGAGATCGGTGCCCTGATCGACTCGGGCGCGGCCGGTAATTTTATGTCTTGGGACTTTGTCCACACCCATAACGTCCCTGTGATTCCCTCTGTGTTTCCCTTAGCAGTGGAGGCGATAGATGGACGACCGCTAGGAGAGGGGCGTGTGACACACCTAACCCGGAGGCTCAGCATGCAGGTGGGGGACCAACACCAGGAGCGCCTCTCCTTCCACATCATCCACTCCCCACGGCACGCCCTCATCCTTGGCCTACCATGGCTTCAACTCCACGACCCAACCATCTCCTGGTCCAAGCTGCGCATCACCAGATGGGGCTGCGCATGTACCGCGCACCGCCGTGTTACAGCAGAACCGTGCCAGATCAACACCACAGACACCACACTCATCTCCACCGAGACCCCCAATCTCCCCGACGAGTACCTGGACCTCGCAGAGGCATTCAGTAAGATCAAGGCAACGGAACTACCTCCTCATCGCGCCTGTGACTGCGCCATCGACCTACTGCCCGGGGTAACACCACCTAGAGGGAGAATCTTCCCACTCTCACAAACGGAGTCCACGGCCATGAATGCCTATATCCAGGAAGAACTGAAAAAGGGGTTCATTCGTCCTTCCGTGTCACCGGCGTCGTCGGGGTTCTTCTTTGTCAAGAAGAAGGACGGGGGGCTCCGTCCGTGCATTGACTACCGAGCCCTCAACGACCTCACCGTGAAGTTCCGGTACCCTCTGCCTCTCGTCCCGTCAGCCTTAGAGCAACTCCGCCGCGCGCGATACTTCACGAAGCTTGACCTCCGCTGCGCTTACAACCTCATCCGCATCAGACCAGGAGATGAGTGGAAAACCGCCTTCTCGACACAATCCGGACATGCTCGACCGCTGCGTGATCGTCTACATCGACGACATTCTCGTCTATTCAGAGAACAAGGAGGACCACATTCAACACGTGAGGGCGGTGTTGCAACGCCTCATCCAGCACCGTTTATACGCCAAAGCGGAGAAGTGCGAGTTTCACCAAACCGCGACATCCTTCCTTGGGTACGTCATCTCAGCAGACGGTGTCGCAATGGATGACACTAAAGTGCAAGCAGTGCTACGGTGGCCCATACCACGGACCATCAAAGAGCTCCAACGCTTCCTGGGGTTCGCGAATTTCTACCGTCGCTTCATTCGTGGCTTCAGCACCATCGCTGCGCCCCTCACCTCGATGACACGGCAGGCTCCCACTCAGCTCACCTGGTCGCCGGAGGCACACAAAGCGTTCGGTCAATTAAAGGAGAGCTTCACCACAGCCCCGATCCTCCACCACCCAGACCCTAACCGACCATTCACCGTCGAGGTGGACGCCTCCAACACGGGAATCGGCGCCGTTCTCTCTCAACGACAGGGACCCGCCGATAAGATGTTCCCCTGTGCCTATTTCTCCCGCAAACTATCCCCGGCAGAACGGAACTACGACGTTGGAGATCGTGAACTCCTAGCTATGAAAGCAGCACTAGAGGAGTGGCGGCACTGGCTGGAGGGCGCACGGCATCCTTTTACCGTTCTCACTGACCACCGTAATCTGGAGTACCTACGTTCTGCCAAACGAATGAACCCACGCCAAGCCCGATGGACCATGTTCTTCACTCGGTTCCAATTCACCGTGACGTACAGGCCAGGGAGCAAGAACATCAAAGCCGACGCCTTGTCTCGCATTCACCGAGAGACGGACTCGCACACGCTCCCCGAGCCGATCCTCCCTGAGACTCGAATCATAGCACCCATCCAGTGGGACATCATGACCGAGATCGCCAACGCCAACGCCCAAACACCGCCTCCGAGCGAATGTCCTACCGAAAAGACGTACGTACCGGAGCACCTGCGCGCCCCGCTCCTCAACCTGCTACACGCAAGCCCGGCCTCCGGCCACCCCGGCATAACCGCGACAACCCACCTGGTCCAGAACGAGTTCTGGTGGCCGTCTCTGGCAGCAGACACACGCGAGCACGTCCACAGCTGCGCGGTGTGCCAGACCACTAAAGCCTCTCACCAATTACCCGCGGGCTTACTACATCCTCTACCAGTCCCACAACGTCCCTGGGCGCACATTGCATTAGACTTCATTACAGATTTGCCTCTGTCCAACAACTACACCACCATTCTGACCGTGATCGACCGATTCTCGAAAGCCTGCCGATTGATTCCCCTAACCAAGCTTCCCTCCGCCTTCGAAACTGCGGAGATGCTCTGCAACCACGTCTTTCGCTTCTATGGTCTCCCAGAAGACATCGTCTCGGACAGAGGTCCTCAGTTCACCTCACGGGTCTGGAAAGCTTTCTTCAAGCGGCTAAACGTTACCGTTAGTCTCACTTCGGGATACCATCCACAGTCCAATGGACAGACGGAACGACTCAACCAGGAAATCATCCGCTTTCTCCGGACGTACTGTCACCACAACCAGAACGAGTGGAGCCGGTACCTGATGTGGGCCGAATATGCACAGAACTCACTCGTCAAACCCGCCACGGGGCTGACGCCCTTTCAGTGCGTCCTCGGCTTCCAGCCTCCCTTATTTCCCTGGTCCGACACGCCCACCGACCTGCCGGCCGTTGATGACTGGTTTCATCGGAGCGGGGAGACATGGACCAAGGCCCACCGGCAACTACGGAGAGCCGTCAGGGTGCAAAAAACCCAGGCGGACAGACATCGCAGGTCACATCCAGAGTACCAACCCGGCCAGTGGGTTTGGCTTTCGACTCGCGACATCCGTCTCCGTCTACCCTGCCGCAAGCTCAGTCCTCGGTACGTGGGTCCGTTCCGAATCCTCAGGCGTATTAACCCCGTCTCGTACCGCCTCTCGCTGCCTGCCGCCTACCGCATTTCCCCGACCTTCCACGTCTCGCTGCTGAAACCGGCCGGCGAGCCGAGAGGGGGCCCCGGTCCTCCCGTGGACCTACCCGCACCGCCGCCGCTAATGATCGACGGCGAGGAGTCCTATCTAGTTCGCGAATTACTCAACTCCAGACGTCGGAGGGGCCTCTTGGAATACCTGGTCGACTGGGAGGGCTTCGGTCCGGAGGAGCGCTCGTGGGTGAGGGCGGGGGACATCCTGGATCCTTCGCTCACGGCCGAATTCCACCTGCGGCACCCGGAGAGACCGGCACCCCGTCCTCGGGGTCGGCCCCGGCGTTGGGTGCGTCCTCGCGTCGGGAGCCGCTCGCAGGGGGGGGGCTCTGTCACGCGTAACGAACCGCCGGACGAGCGTCGCCATAGAGACGCGTCCCCTGAGTACTAACGCGCTTCCGGACTACACTTCCCATCAGCCACCTCCCTTCCTGATTACCGCACCAGCTGTTCCTCATCTCCGGCTCGTATATATTCACGCCAGAACTGCTTACCTGTGCGAGGTCTCGACTAGTCTTAGTACAGTCATTCTGAGCGTTTTCTGTATTCCTGTGTTCCTGGTTTTCCTGTCCTGTTTTGCCTCTTGATATTCTGATTGATTGCCGCCTGTCCCGACCTTTTGCCTGTCCCTGATTCTGATTCTGCCTTCTCTCTCTCACTGCTGTTTTGCCCGTTCTGATCTCTGCCTGTACGACCCTGTCAGTGTTTTCTAATAAACACCTCTGCTGCACATGGATCCACAGCCGTATGCCTCCTCCTTATTACACTGTGTGTGTCCCAGAACTGTAACATTTTCCTTTTATAAAGCCACTTGGTCAATGTATTCATTAAACTTATTTTATAAATGCCCTATTATTCAACAAAAACTGGGCCTCATTTATCAAGCAGATCTATTCGTAAACTGTTCATTTTACTAAGAAGACTAACTAATGTAAACACTGAAACCTTGACTTTGACAAATCAAATAATTAGCATTTTTATATCTGAAATACACTTATGAGTTTAAATTGCATTTAGCACACTGCCACATAATAATGTCATGTATAGATTTTTTTATTTTCCCCCATTTTATACACTTCTGTGTATGTCCTATACGAACGTTTATTTTCAACTTGTTTACTGTGACTGTAGATTCAATTTTTAAAAAATAAAAGAAAATACTGACACATACAAATAGAAGGAAAAAACAAAGGTCAAATCAGCCCAGGACTAAAAAACTAAAAATATGAATTGATTTTATGTGGAAAGCTTTGCTGGATTCGTTTTAGTCTGAGTAAACTGAGGGGAGACAACTTGTCATAGATGGGAGAGACAGCCTGAGTGACCGGGCTAATTAAATATAGTGAAAACACGCTGTTTAATTTGCAGTAGTTTTCTCTGTCAGTCTGTGCTAGAGAAGAGAGAGAGATGTGTGTGTAGTGCATTAGCATTTCTGAACATGAAAAACTCCAGCTAAATGTAGTCACCTAGAATTGAATGAAACTGAAGAATAGGGTGGGGTATTAAATCACTGAAAACTGCTTTTAATGCAAGCAGCTAACACTCTCACCAGTCTCGAAAACAAGGGCGTGTAGCCAACTCGCTAACAGCATGGCAAAAACAACAGCCGTACGAGAGGAAATATAGCCACCTACACACGCTGTGCTGAGTGTTTGAACAGAACCGATATAGCTATGTAAACACTCTCATATTGGTTTAACCATGTAACATCGCCGTATCAGCCAGTACTTCCTCTGTGCTTGGTGTTTGTTTGTGAGATTTACAGACTAGTTTATGATAAGAAAGAGATGTGAGTAGTATACACATGCTAATTAAAGAGAGAGAAGAGAGAGAGAGAAACTAGGTACTTGTGATTGGATCTGCATGAAACAGCAAAGTTAAAAGTAAGCTGAACGTTAAAGAAATCGATTTGATTCCAGTTGAGATTTTACTCGTCTCCAATTACGAAGGCTAGAGAGCTGACCGGTCTCATATCAGCATCACCTTTCACATGCTCTTTGAAAGGATTAAGAGTGGCATTTCCTCTACACAGGCTTAAAAATCTGTGAGTTTGTAGCCACTTCTAGATTCTAAGAATCTTTCTTTTCTTAACAGCTTCCAAGACTGTTCATTATTTTGCACTGCCACAAATTTTAATTCTTTTTGGGTCAAAAATCTTATAGTCAGAATTTATTTATTTATCAATTGGCAAGCAAAATACTAGCATGCTGGCCAACCATTAATTAAAATCTGGTAGCTCAGACACTCTTTCTTGTCCTTGTATCTCTGCTTTCCAAGTCTCACAGACTTTCACACTGGAAGTTTATTCCGAAACAAAGCATAGTTCACGTGAAAAAATATATTATTATAATATTATTATATTATTATATTTAGTGTTTATATATATATATATATATATATATATATATATATATATATAAATAAACACTAAAATTGTTCAAGGTTAACCTCATGTCTCAAACTCAAAGCCAATGGTGTCCTCAATGATTATATATCAGACTCCCAGACATAAAATAATTCATTTGTTTATACTGATTAAAAATGTCTGATAAATTGATTTGCATTCTGCTGGTAGAATCGCACAAGTACATAGTACATGTGACATTCATTCATTCATTCATCTTCTACCGCTTATCCGAACTACCTCGGGTCACGGGGAGCCTGCACCTATCTCAAGCGTCATTGGGCATCAAGGCAGGATACACCCTGGACGGAATGCCAACCCATCGCAGGGCACACACACACTCTCATTCACTCACGCAATCACACACTAGGGACAATTTTCCAGAGATGCCAATCAACCTACCATGCATGTCTTTGGACCGGGGGAGGAAACCGGAGTGCCCGGAGGAAACCCCCGAGGCACGGGGAGAACATGCAAACTCCACACACACAAGGTGGAGGCGGGAATCGAACCCCGACCCTGGAGGTGTGAGGCGAACGTGCTAACCACTAAGCCACCGTGCCCCCCCTACATGTGACATCAGATGTTCATTCATTCATTCATCTTCTACCGCTTATCCGAACTACCTCGGGTCACGGGGAGCCTGCACCTATCTCAAGCGTCATTGGGCATCAAGGCAGGATACACCCTGGACGGAATGCCAACCCATCGCAGGGCACACACACACTCTCATTCACTCACGCAATCACACACTAGGGACAATTTTCCAGAGATGCCAATCAACCTACCATGCATGTCTTTGGACCGGGGGAGGAAACCGGAGTGCCCGGAGGAAACCCCCGAGGCACGGGGAGAACATGCAAACTCCACACACACAAGGTGGAGGCGGGAATCGAACCCCGACCCTGGAGGTGTGAGGCGAACGTGCTAACCACTAAGCCACCGTGCCCCCCCTACATGTGACATCAGATGTTAAAAAATACATTTGACGTCAATCAGAATTTTTCCAAAACAGGAGACCTTTTTTCAATTTTAGACGTTCCGTCATAAAAAGTTCAAGTTGTTTCCACAAAAATACAGCAGCAAAATATAAAAGCTCCATTATACAACACAGTGAGCTATATTGATTTTTTTTTGTATTTTACTTTCCTACGTCTGGTTGGAGTTCTCATCACATGGAAAGCACTAGCTGCTGCTTAGGATGGCCTACATGGACCAACTAAAGATAAGTGAGAGAACTGTGGATTGTAGAAATCATAACACTGATTTACGATTGCAATTGCTATGAACAGTTTTACTACAACAGCTTGGGGTTGCAATTGCCCTGAACACTTCTGCTCTCCATCGTCATCATCCACTGTTCGAGTCTCCATCGGTGAACAGTTGATAACTCTAACATAATAGGCTTCAGATTAAGTTACAAAGAACTCAGTAACTTTGATGCTCATACGTTGCTCATATATTGCTCACACTATTTGACTATATAGTACATAATTATAGAAGGAAAATTCATAAATCACACTATTCAGTGATGAGGATGTGTTCAGTTAGGAGTCTGGCTCCACTTAAGGTTTCTTCCTAATATCTCAGATAGTTTTTTCTCTCCACCATCATCTCTGGCTTGCTCAGGGATAAATTTGTAAATGTATATGTGAAATTTGTTTATTTCTCCAAAGCAGCTCCATTGTTACAAATTTGCAGGTCTTATAGCTTTGGTATTAAAGAGTGTCCATGACTGGAATCTTCGGGTGATTAACACATTATGACATTCAGTAGCAGTTTCTCAATGTCATTTCAGGGTGCTGAAATCAATTTGGAAAATTCCCTTTAATTATTGTTGCATGACTACCACTAGCTGTCACATCTGCAAAGATTAATTCAGAGACTGAAACAGCAGCAGTCGCTTACCCTCTGCTCCTGGCAGGACACAAAAGTCTGAAAGCCTGGCGCCACTCCGAATCCCAGCTGATCGATGAACGGCGGCTCGTCCTGAGTATGGATCTGCACTTTGATGCCGGCTTCAAAAGACGTCTCATCTGGAGAGAAACAGAACCGATTCAGATACGATACGGTGATTTTCTATACGTGGTGGCATTAATGATTTAGGATCCTGTTTCTGCTGACGGATGTGGAAATGCTCCAAAAAGGGTACTTGAGTCAGATTTACAATGTTGGATCACTGACAGTGTGCTGACCACTGACTTCTTAATATGACTCAGGAATCGTGCTCGGTATACGATAGTCCGCACTGATAGCTCTTACATTCTTAGGCATTGTACAGCAAAACTTACAAATACAATATGAATACATCATGTGAACATCATAAGCCACACCAACGCACATTTCTAATCTATTACAATATGACATTTTGTACAGATTTTGTAATTTATGCCAGTTCCAGAGGCAAGTTCCAGAGGCAAGCTTTTTCTTAAATACATAAAAAACATGTACTTGTTCTTTTTAAGGATTTATACCATTGCACTGTTGAATCTTTGATTCTTATAATACAGTGTCTATCAGACTATATGGCCAAATGTTTGTATGTGAACATCCGACAATCTCAGCCATAAAGAAGCACACAATTTTCTAAAATGTTTTTGTTTCTTCCAGCTGCTACCCCACAGCGGATCACGTGGTCTGCATATTGGATTTGGTACGTGTTTTTTTCCTGGATGCCCTTCCTGATGCAACCCTCCCATTTTTGTCTGGGCTTGGGACCGGCACTAAGAGTTAACCCTTCAGTCGCTGGCTTAGCGTCCTCCCAGGTTTCAAACCTGGGCCACAGCAATAAGAGCTCTAGAATGTCTTTGTATACTGTAGAATTACAATTTCCCTTCACTGGAACCAAAAGACCCAAACCTGTTCCAGCATAATTCCCCTGTGCACAAGTCAAACATGAACTTAAAGAACTTCTGGGATGAACTGGAATGCTGAGTCTTACTTCTCTAGTCTTACTTGTCTGAATGAATTAGCTGAATGAACACAAATCCCCACAGCCTCACTCCAATGCTTCCCAAGAGATTGGAAGTAACAGCCAAATTTTGGAAAGGGATATTTAAGAACTACACAAACATTTGGTCATAAAATGAAGAGAAAATTCTCTGTTGAAGGTTCTACATACATTGTTGTATGTAAAGCTGTAAATGATACACAGACACAAGAAAGGATAGAGGAAGAAATGACAAGCTACAACTTTTTTTTTGTTTTGTTTTATTAACCTTGTACTAATTTAAACTGAGCAAACATATCCCTCAAAACTTAATCAGTGTGTACCGATCAGTCGGCTGCAGTGGCATATCAAACAAATAGCATAATATATCTTTTCCCTGATGTACACCTTAATCAATGTACACTCCATTTTCTTTCATTTGTATAATAAGTAAATTAAAAAACAACTAAAACCAATCATATTCCTTAAGACTCAGGTTTAAACCTATAGCTCTTACTATAACAACCTTACCCTAGTTATTCCTCCTAACTAAAACTGTACTGTAGATACTGAATTATATAAATATATTAATGACTAAAAAGCCTTCCTTTCCCTACTGATTTCACTGATAAACAACATTATTATCTATTCTTTATTATAAATGGCATATGCTAGAATGTTTGATTAAAAAAAAAAAATACCTCATAATTCACACAACAGGTACACAATGAAGGATGTTCCCCTCCTAAATCTTGGTTTTCTCTTACCTTCATCCCATTTATTTTTCTGACATTGCCTTTGGCTAGCTCACTAAGTGAGGAATAAAACATGATGGGGCGTCCTGGTTGTTATGGGAAAGATTAACACATAAGCCACAACACACCACAATAATATGCCAAAGAATACATTTTTTAAAGTTTACTAATTAACAAACCTACTCTTTTTCAAACATTTATGGTTACATTTAATTTTGTGGAAAGTCTAGAAGATGAGGTTTTTTTTTTTTTTTAATTTTTAGAATTAAACCTGCTATTACCAACAAGAAAATTTTACCAACCATTTCATTAAATGTAATCGAAGGTGATAAATGCTCATTCATGCTGATTGAACAATTAATGCTTACACGCTGAATAAATAAACAAAATTCTGAAGAGAATTAAAAATAGTTTGTAAGACGTTTGAAAAAAACATTCAAAATTGATATTTTACTTACACATGCACCGAAGATCACTCTGCTCATACTGTGATAAACTATTTTACAGATCTTGAAAAAAAGCCACAGTGTTAGTGCTTAGTCTGGTTAAACTGCGAGATGAGATAAATTCGGGAAATATCGCTTTGAAGCATTTTGGCAAAGGTCATCAGGAAAGTGGTGATAAAATGCTCTACTGAACATTAGGTCTACACTGTCCTTGATTAAATCATATGTATCATATTGCTTTGCTGAAAGGCTGCCAAGCTCTTAGCTTGTCTTATAGCCTGCTGTATATTTACCCCGAGGAGCAGAGCAGACAAACACAGCTAAGAGCGTGTGCTGAAGTCTACTAAAATACAGTCTTAACTGCAGCTCTGATCAACGTGAATGCACTGGCACCTCAGTAACAAATATGTGAATAAACACACGTTTAAGATTATAGATAAATCGATACTAGCTGGCATTGTGAGCTCAAATGTATTCTTCATTTATGGATTTTACATTAACTAGTGGGATGGCAACATACTCGGGTTACTCAAACAGCATGATGGATCGAACTGATGTTTAAATGTTGTGTCTTTCTTTTTGACAGGTAATTATGCTAAAAAAGTTCCAGTATTTAACATGCACATCTAAGCAGGGCTTCATCAGCTGAACAATGAAATCTGGTTTGCAAAATGTTCCAAAAAAAAAACAAAAAAAAACCCACGTTAGAGCTGAGAGACCTACACAGCTTAGGGAAGAACATTAAATCTTTCAGCTTCTATACATAGCTCAGAAATATCAACAACCATTAAATGCAGGTATATTTTAGTTGTGTAAACAGTATTATAATGTATATTTTATATATATAAGCTTCAATATTTCATTTTAGATGGATTTGTTTCTCAAAAAAATGATTCAGATTCAAATCACATGTTAAAAATAGCTGAAGTTATCATAAACAAAAAAAGAAAAATATTAGAATTATGGCAAAATACCACAATTCCTGACAAGTGTAAAGCTATTCACTGATTTTGTAGGTATTATATATAGAGCTAAGGTGTTATATGGCATCATATTAACTTTCTTTTAATTTATTGGATCTTTTCATGCAAATTTAGAGATGACGTATATCATACATTTTATAGAATATGGCACAGAACCGGGTCTGAACCTGTTCCAGCATGACAATGCCCATGTGCACAAAGCAAAGCCTATGAAGACCTGGTTTGCAAATGATGGTATAGAAGAAATTCAAAGCACTGACCTCAACCCCACTGCACACTTTTGAGATGAACTGGAATGCCGACTGCACTCACTATACTTACTATTACTATATAAGCAAAGATGAACTAAATATGGAACATTATTATTTCAACAAAGCAAATATAATTGTAATGGTCAGGTGCCTGCAAAACTTTAGGCTATATAGTGTAATGCTAAAAAAACAGCTTTATATTCTCAGTTCGAGTGTTGACACGATACACAATTTGTTTATCACCGTCAAATCTATCCTGTCAGTTTACCCTCGACGCTCTGTGCACCATCTGCCTCATTAGTCCCTACTCTTTCCTTTTATGGTCAATGCTTCCTGCTCTTATTACGGTGTTGCTACGGTAGTTAATTAGTTCCACCTGTTTCCCATTACCCCTCATTCAGCTGTGTACTTACTGTATACCCCTCTGCTGGACTCTGTGTGGGGGAACTATTGCCTGTGTGAGGTTGCAGGCTGGTATTATCCCGTCTCTATTATTAGTCCTGGTCTTCTGTTTCCTGTGGTTTTGTTTCCTTTGGCTTTGTTTCCTTTGGCTTTGTTTCCTGTCTGTCTTTATTTTTAATAATGCGATATTCAATCAGCTTTTGCATGACTTCCGACTTCTGCCTGGTGTACTGACTACATTTAATCAGTCTATAGCTGGTGGAAAAGCACTTAGAGCAGCAGTGTGTAGAGCTTCTGTATTCTGTATTCTGGGTAGAGCAATGCTGAAAATGCCGGAAGCTAGAAGTGACCCAAATTATGTCGGGTAATCTTTGTGGTGCATCGCGGGAGTGGTGACATTTTGCTTCGTTTTTATTAACAAAATCAAATGCAGAACCATGTCAATGAAACTTTAAGGATGTTAATAAAAATGTGGCGTAAACAGAAGTCGGTGAACAAATCACCTCTTCATCTTTGCTCTTAATATCCATTAGTATTAGTATCATACAAGCAATTTTCTAATGAGTTTAAATTTATGTACATAAATTTAAAAAAAAATAAAAAAATAAATAAAATGAAGGGTGGCCAAAAAAAATCTCTTCTGGTGTGAACTGTTCTTGTTTGTGTTTTCACACAGACGTAGTTTGCGGTTTGTAAGAGTGATATGACCGTAAATGATATCTCCTGTAGATGTGCTGTGTCTGGTTAAAGATCTGATAAGAAATAGTAGAAGGCAAAATTGTACATTATTACCTTTCTTATGTTTTAGATCATAATTAAACCCAGCAAAAGTTTATCGTCTAAATTTGTCACTCCCACTTAAGGAGGCGTGGCCTCAATGGCTCAAACACAATGAATATGGTAAGAGCTCTGTGGATGTCTGATCCATACAAAGAGTCCCTCTTTATGTCCCTCAGTCCCAGTGAAGCAGGTGTGACCTCTGTGTCTGTCATTCTTAGTGGGGGAGGTGTGGCATTTGTGAAGGGGGTGTGGCCTTTGTGTATGTCAGTCTAGTGGGGGGTGGCCTTTGTGAAGGGGTGTGGCCTTTGGGTATGTCAGTCTCAGTGGGGAAGGTGTGGCATTTGCGAAGGGGGTGTGGCCTTTGGGTATGTCAGTTTCAGTGGGGATGGTGTTTGGCCTTTGTGTATGTCAGTGGGGGAGGTGTGGCCTTTGTGAAGGGGGGTGTGGCCTTTGCGTATGTCAGTCTAAGTGAAGAAGGCATAGTCATTTTGTATGTCAGTCTCAGGGACAGAGGTGTGGCCTTTGTGTATGTCAGTGGGGGAGGTGTGGCCTTTGTGAAGGGGTGTGGTTATTTCCAGTAAAGTATGTGTGCTTCAGAACTTGCCAGTCTTAGGGAAGGTGTGTCCTCTGTTCCGGTCTTTCTCAGAGATGTGAACTTGACTTCTGTGACCTCTGTGGTTGTCAGTTCCATTGAAAGAGGTGTGGCTTATGTCACTCACTCACTGACTGTGTACCTGTTAATCTTAGTGAAGGAGGTGTGGCCTTTATGCCTATCAGACATAGTAAATGAGGTACAGTAATAACTTCTGATCCCTGTCATTACCAGTGAGGGGGTGTGGCCACACAGTCTGTCTGTCAGTAATAGTAATGGAGACATAGTCCAAGTGTGGACCTTCACTTGTTGCATGATATTGAATTAAATTGTATTACATCATGCACACATCATATTAAATGATTAAATAAATCATATCACATTTATCGCAGGCTGCTTTGAAAATATCTTTTATAAACCCTACCATTGCCCTTGTGTATCTGTGCTTTATATTATCTCAGATGAAAAGACACACAGTGCTACTCACAGCCTTGTAAAATCATTTGGGAAATGCAGGTCTGATAGACAGGCACTTCTCTGGCTGTCTGTTTAAACTGTCACTCTGTCCCTCCCATATCTGTTTCTGTGCTTTCCTTTCAATTACAACAATAGGAGCTTAAGTTTAGCTACACTAAGCTATTGAGTGGAAAGCAAAAGACGAACTCGAACACTCACCACGTCCATGTCATCTGATGGGTAATTAACTTGTCTCGCTGCCTGGTTGGGTCTGTATGGGACTCTAAGTGTGTATGTGCCTTGTTTGTTCAATTCCACCATCTGCATGTGAGGAGAGATTGTCTTCTCCAGTGGAGACCGAGGAAACCATTGCAAAGGTGGCCTAAAACGTGCTAAACGTAACTAAAACGTAAAAAGACTTTACTATGTGATTTCCTGCCACATGACACAGAATTCGAGATGGAAGCCAGCATTCAGGTTCCTGCTCATAATCATATTGTACTTATTAATGTAGTTTACCAAAGACAAGATGGAAGGATGAAATGCATGTCTAGGGAAAAGAAATGGATAAAGCTGTTATCTTTTCAGAATTTTATATTGGCTCTGGGCAAAATGCATTTGCACTCAAATTTGTTTAGAACTAATCAAAGTAAGAGAGCAAAAAAAAAAAAAATCTTTCATTGTACTGGAGTTAAAATGTAACTTTTGAGAATTCATTTTATTATAATTTCCTGACTAATGGGAAAACAGGAAAACGTCATTTTCATGAGTTTCAGAGTACCACTTTAAACTCATTACCAAGTGGTAACATATTGTTTGAAACCACCTCGTCCTGATTTGATCTTGTTATATATAACAGCAGATGCAGTTTATTACTTGTGCATCCTTTAATTGTTTATTGTAATATTATTTATTTATACACACACAATTCCCTTCCATCTGCTTTAACAGTTTTCCTCTCCCCTGCTAGCATCTTAATGTGCTAGTGGCATTTGTTGCCCAGCAGTAAGCTAATGCGAGTCAGTGAGTGTGTACAATAGTGTGTGAGAGTGTGTTTTACCTGTCTCTCCCCACACTGGCAGGTACTCATCCTGTTGAATGTCCAGCATTAGTTCCAGGCCGTTGCCCATACCCCCTTTCGTGGTGATGCGGAGTGGCTGTCCATCCTGACCAGAGTTGAACGTGTAGCATTTGCCGTATCGAGTGAAAATCTGCAGAGAAACAAAACAAGAACATCAAATCAGTATATAACATTTGGCAATTTGGCATTATTACTGCAGCAAACGACACACAATTCTGTTAATTCTTGTATATAGACCTATGTACTTATAGATATATAGTATATATGGTCTTTATACAGTTGCTTTCCTTAAAAAAAAAAAAAACATGCACCACATCAGTCTCATGAAACTGTTTAAAATATGCAGAATGCATGTCACTGTTTTGGGCATGTATAAAAACAGCTTATTAGTTCCTATATTTGCCCACAACTGCAATATTTATAGTTCCATTTATTTTTGTACCTAATGTCGTGGAACATCTGTGAAACAAGTTCCTATTATCAATTTCATTATAACAGCTAGAAAAAAACTCCCTTTGTTCTCTGTCTTAAATTAAATAAAAAAAGTACCCCCCCCCCTCAATCCTCCATCATATAACCATCACTGAAACCTTTACACAAGTCAAAATTTATACACTGTTTTATCTTTACACCCTTTCCATCTGTAAGTTGTTTGTTTTGTAGAATTATATTTAGCACGGATTTCAGTAACAATAAGGAATAAGTAAGAAACAATTCCTAATGATGGGCAGAAGAAATTAGGAGGAAAGAAAGGAAATTTCACTCAAACTGATATGGAATATGCACCTTCTTGAGTGCATCTCTAACACACAGCCTAACCCTCGAATTATAGCGCATGGATTCTTGAACGGTTGTATGGTTCTTGTATGGTTGCAGGAAGCTTGGAGTCTATCCCAGCAAACATGGGGTACAAGGTGAAGGATACCCTTGATGGGGTGCCAATTCATCACAGGGCACAACAACACATCCCTTCACACACTGCGAACAATTCAGAGATCCTAATCAGTCTACAACGCAGGTCTTTGTACTTGGGATGAAACCAGAGTTCCCATGGGAAACCTGGAAGTATGGGTAGAACATATTTTTCAGCACTACCAAGCCAAACAGACCGGATCTGAATATAAAATATCCTTCACTAAAAAACTCCTGTCCTTTGCGTTATAAAAAAAAAAACATGAGGTGATTTTTTATATCAAATTTAACTTTGTATAGCTTCATTTTCATGTGGTCTTTCAACACCAAATAACAACAACAAAAACTACGCTGAGATTTCCAATTCAGAAGAACATAACGGAATACACTTCTCCATCCTCACATGAGCTGGGGTTTTCTAATTAGTTAGAAGTCGTCATTTTTAACTCTCCAGCCAACCCTTCTCAATTCTCAGTCCCTGGGGAAACATGGAAAAGACGTTTTCACTGAAAATGATGATTGCAGAAATATCCCACGAGAGAATGGGACATTATGTTGCTTAGCAATAAGAAAAAATTATGAGATAACCCAGAACCAAAAAAAGTTGAGCTTTAAATGAAAATCTTTTTCATCCACCCCAAGAGATTGCCTTTGATTACAGAAAACCAAATGAAAAATGCAGTATCTTGTAATTGGAAGTCTTTGTGAAGCAATGATTAAGTTCACACCGGTATCGAGAATGTTATTTCCCTTGGATATCAGCATGTTCTTTCTTAATGTATTCAGGAAATGAGTTGCTTAACATTCCTGAAATTTGCTCATAAAGGATTAATAGGAATGTTAGGTGAATGAATGAATGAATGAATAAATGAACGAATGAATGAATGAATATCTTAACTAGATCATCAGATCAGTCCCTACAGGAGGTGCAATTTCATTCAGAATAATTTTCTCAGTGAAACTGTCTGATTAGATGTGAGGAAATGCAAGGCTGCTTTCATTGAATCTCAATATTGATTTTAAGCTGTGCTTAAAGAGAGACCGGACTTCATGCGCTGAATCCAGGCGGTGTAAATAAGAACAGCATTTATATTGTAATGCAGGAGAGTCAGGAGCAAGAGGAGGCAAAAGGTACTGTTTACCAGGGATCAGGACAGAGGCTATCGCAGAGGTTCAGGCAGAGTAGAGGTAGCAGGAAAATCAGTAATTAATTGACAAGGGTTCAAATACAGGGAACAAAATAGTGTAGTAGACTGAGCGAGTGAGTCAGTGAACGCATGAGTGAATGTGAGACAGAGAAAGAGAGAGTGAGTGAGTGTGTCTCTCTGTCTCACTCTCACTCTCTCACTCACACACGCATAGAGTATCGTTTCAACCTGGAAACGTGAACCGGTTACAATTCCGTTAGTTTGTCTCTGAAAGTGTACTGAAAAGCTTCCATATTATAAACCTGAGTCTCTGAGCTGTGCTGAAATTGTCTTCCAAGTCTTCTTCCACACCCAGTGTGTAAATCTATATCTGTATGTATTTGGTGCTTCAGCTATCTTTTTTTCACATCTGTATCTGGATGTAAATGCAGGCAGTTAAGCTTTAAACTAAAAGGGTTTTATTGACAAGTGTTTTATATTTTTTACCCAAATTAAACATGAATCCTCCCGCTTTGCCCATACAAACACTAGGGGGAAAAACAGAGGTGGAAATGTCAGCAATGTCGCCAGGGTCTCTGTGAAGGATGGCTGTGACAGTTCCTCAACCTCAGCACGCTTTGTTTAGCTCTGTTTCTTTTTCAACTCACTCACATGGTTATTATTATTTGTTTCCACTTCCTCACAATATTCTCTAACAAATGTAGTTGGTTATATTGGCTAACACCACTTACCTGACCAGACATTTACTAACAGTTTGTTACTGAACCTGATTTTCCTTCGTCCTGCAAGCTTCATTTCTGACCACCTTCGAATAAGTTCTTGAAAGACGAAACACAAACAAAACAAACTAATTGCGCACCTCCTATTCATACCTGTAGCTAGATTTGTTTCAGAAACATTGTTCATTTTAAACAATGTTTTCAAATTGGGTTTCATAACTTGAATTTAAGTAGGCAGTCTTAGTGTTAGAAATGTATTCGGAACTTAAATGCTTGATTTGTGAAATACACGGAATTAAATCTTATTTGTATAGCGTTTGTACATTGAATGTTGTCGCAATGCAGCTATACAGAAATGTACACTTTCAGAAAAGAAATGACAATGTGTCATTTAAACTGATATTTATGCCTAATTTGCAAGACAAAGCCGACTGTGGCAAGTACAAATTACCTGAGACAAAATGAGGAGGAAACCGTGAGACTAACCAGATTCAAAAGGGAAAACATGCTCTCTCACTTCGTTCACATTTAGTATTTATCCTGGTCAGGGTTGCAGTGGGGAACATTTAGTGTGATCAGGAATACATCCTGAAAACAAAGATTAAAAGATGAATTAAGCTATGATAACAAAAAAACAGATAAAGAATATGTCAGTGTCTGAATGAATGAGTGTTAATTTGCGCTGACTTTCCAAATGATTAATTCACATTAATACCAGCAATTATTTCAGCAGGACTTGGGAATTAGGAAATTAGTACTATGGAAATAAAGTAATAAAGAAGCTCAAAACTGCAACAAAAACATGCAGGCTTTTCCAAAGGAAAGATTTACAGGCCAATGAGTCCTTACAAAACTAATCATGTGCAATAGCTATAAATAATGATGAAAAGGTGTGGACAAGTCTAGCAAGGAATAAAGAAAATAAAAAATAAATGCCAGCAAAGAATAATGTAGATGCTCTTATTGACTTTCAATTGAAATTCAAAGGTTTCATTTTTTTTTTCAGCTAAATCATATTTTTATACAATTATGTCGGACTAATGTGACTTCCTTATTTGTTATGCTAATGTTATTTGACACACCATGGACTCATGAATAATCATAAAGGTTCCTAGACGGTTACAAAACGGACCACATAAAGGTGTGTTTCATGGTGATGTCATTCTCTGGAATGGGCTGGGTTGAATATTTCAGAAACTTCTACTATTTTTTTACATGAACAGTCTAGAAGTTTTTATAAAAAAAAAGCATCTAGTGAGTCACGGTTCTGAAAACAGAAACAGGTTGCTGATGAGATAGGTTAGAAATTAGCCAGTCTGATCTGCAATAATGTAATATGTAATGAATGTAATATGTAATAAGCACTCGTTACAACTGTGGTGAGCAGAAAAGCATCTCAGAAAGCACAAGACATCCGACCTTCAGGCGGATGAGCCACTACAGAAATCCACATCAAGTTCCATTTCTGTTAGAAAAGAAGAGGAATCTAACCGTACATTTGCACAGGCTTACCAACACCGGACAAGATTTATAGCCTGGTCTAATGAATCTGTTATAATGCTGTAAAGTGAAGATGATCAGGTCAGAATAAATTCATAGACCCAACCTGCCTTGTGTTGACAGTTCAGGCTGCTGGTGATGGTGGTGGTATAATGGCTTGGGGAATGTTTGTGTAGCACACATATATAATATACTATATTTTCAACTATAATGCAAAAATCAACAACAAACTGGTTCCATGAACATGACAATGGATTTAGTGTACTTCATTTTTTACTACAGTTCTAAGATCTGAATCCAACAAAGAGACTGGCAGCATGAATATGCAGCTGAAAAATGTTTCCTACACCTTGTGGAATTCATGCCATAAAGAATTGAGGATGTTTTGAGGGTAGAGAAAGGGATTAATTCCTCATCTCTGTGATGCCAGGAAATTAGGCAGGTTTTGTAATTATTCAAATTTTGTGAGGTATTTTTAATAGTATGCAATATGATGTCCATAACAACATGTCAACTCCTATTAACATTTCATGCCGATAAAAAGTGGACTGGAGCTCTAGAGAGAAAGGAAATTCAAGGCTGCTTTTTTAGGAGGTGTCAGGCTTTTTTTTTTTTTTTTTTTTTTTAAATAAATGTAAAAATTGCTCGCTGGAGTGCTTTCTGTGCTATGAAGAAAAGCAGCTCCCTCTATGTACGTATATATTGCAAACAATCATACCTTGCTAGTGCAAGCTAATGCATTAGCTTAGCTTGCTATCTAAATTAGATTCATTATTATTTTGCATTACAGTGAAATAGTAAGCTCAGTCAGTGACTAGAAAAGAAATTAAAATGAATTCAAAAGAAAAACTACAGGGAGTTCTGCAGTAGAGTACTGTTTGCAATCATATGCTAATTTTCTTTTCTACTTTCTTTGATAGTTCCCTTAATTTAAATGAAATGACAGCAGGCATGAAGAGAATTTGTTCTAAACAAAACTGATTATGAAATAAATTTAACAAAGGATCCTCTGAAGAGCATCGTTGGCAATGTATGTCAGAGTTGTCATACTGCTGAGTCACATCCTCATAACTTCAAGCCAATGAAAATGAGAAACAACATGAAACCATTTGGCATATGTTCATGTTGGGAGGCAAATCGAGAAAGCTCAGTCTGCATTCTGAGACCCGGACCTCAAGCATGAAGACAACAACAGAACTAATGGATGTTTTGTGTTTTCAAAAGCCACTGCAGGCCATACACTCCTATTTACCCTAAAATGCATTAACTTAATGGACTCAGTGTAACAATAGCCTGATCATAAAGGTTGAAAACAGGGGTGTGCATGTTGATGCCCCTTGCAATAGGTCAACAACGTTACAGAAAATAAAGGCAGTAAATAATTCAGTTTAAAATCAACAATGACAGAAACCACGCCTCCTTTACTAGGACTAATAGGCAAAGTGACCACGCCTTCTTTACTGGGACTGACAAGCAAAGTGACCACACCTTCTTCACGGAGACCGACAAGCAAAGTGACCACGCCTTCTTCACTGAGACCGACAAGCAAAATGACCACGCGTTCTTCACTGAGGCTGACAAACAAAGTGACCACGCCTTCTTCACTGAGACTGACAAGCAAAGTGACCACGCCTTCTTCACTGGGACTGACTCTGTATACTTGGTGTTGAAGTCTTACCGATACCTTCAGCCCCACTTTGTTGGCAATGTTACTGCCTGTTGTTTTTGAGCTTTTCTTCACAGCACTGTTTAACTTTTTTATTATTAGTACACCAGTGTTCTGTTTCTTTTCAGTACGTTACAAATTATTTGATTGGATATGCATACTGCTTATGCAATGACTGATCATTTTTCCCTCTTTCCTCAGCTTCAAAATGAACTGCATTTCTTTCATAGACAGCTCCTTTTTAACAACAAATGTACTCTTTACAGGTGAAGCCCAGTGTTCAAACCAAGAGTAGACATTCAGAGCTATTAATCGTTTAAACAATCGATCTCACAGGGCACACCTGTGCAACAAACACGAGTCCCATTTTCAACATTTCATTAAAACACATGTCCAAGAAATTGAAAATCATCATTCCACAAAGGCTATAAACATAACTCTAAGCCTTTGAAGACTTGAGCATCTGAGTGGTTTACTGTATGTGTGCCTCAACCAGACTTGAAAAGCTAGAGTTGTCTCCGAGATACAATGAACAGATAAGGGCAAACATAATTGGGTTGTTTCTTGTTGCTGTGGTAACTTGTTCGTTTGAAAGAATTGGGGGGATGACCTTGTGATGGAGAAGCCTTGTTCATATAGAAAAATCCATTTTAGCCCATAATGCACCACAAAGTAACCGCTCCGTCTGTAGGAAAAAGAGGAACCAGAAGGAGTTAGACATAGACATCTATTTCTTATCCATGATCCAAACCTGATCACTGTTCAAAACATAATCTAAATTCTGGTCAAAATATATGAAGATAAAGTAGAATATATTTTTTGTTTGTTTGTTTTCTATAAAGCTGCGAGTTGTAAGGTGAAATATGGCTGAAATCTCTCTGCTAGTAATATGCAATGGGACAATTTAGTATAATGTTAATAGGATTTGTCACAAGAAAAGTTAACGGTAATATATCACAGCACACTACATAAATCAACCCACTTGTCTAAAGTCCGACAGGTCATAAAAAAGATAATCAAATAAGAGCTCTAGCTATATAACCAAGTTTAATAGCATAACAAAGTTTATTCTCTTATACAAGTCATTTGCATGCAGTATTTTGAAACCAGCTCAGTGCTCAGTCCCAATTCTTAATGTTACAGACATACACAAACTTGCCATGTGTTGTGGCTCCCATGTAAAGAACAAACCACACGTTCTTTCAACATGGAATGGCAAACACACAATAAGTCATGAGAACCCTGCTGCTAGGCAACTGATAAATATGGACGCAGAGTAAACCTAGGATGTGACTCAGGTGAATGGTTTAACTGTTAAGTCTTTTGTACAGACAGTATAAAGACAGAATGACAGTGAAACTAAGAATTTCTTCATAATTTTCTTCAGATATATATATATCTATATCTATATATATCTATATCTATATATATATATATATATAGGTAAAATTCTGTATAACAAAAATGTCCCCATAATAATGGTTAGAGTTGTCTGTTCCTCCACAATGAACTCATACATGTACTAAACACTTCATCAGGGCTTCATTCACAGAGCATTTTATAGAGCATTTAAAAATGGTTCCTACTGATTCATACTTTTGCATCACAGTTTAACATTTTTTCCTTTTACTGTTACTTATCCAGACTGGATATTAAACCATAAGGCAAGATGTCTTCATGTAATATAGGGAGAAGCACACTTCTATTGTGTATAGAGGGCAGTAAAAGGTACGGCGAATGGTACACAAAGGATTTTTACAACAAACGTCAAGTATTCTGACACAACACTTTCAACTGCTTCATTTATCTGAAACGTCTGAACTAAACTATAAACATCAAACACTACTACTGTGAAAAATTAGTGTGCGAACTGAGAAACCCTTTAAAACAGACAGTTTCTTTGATCTCAGGACACAACTGGTTTACACACACTGTGCACGCCAGTGGAGATTAAGCCTCTGAGCAAGAGAGAGAGAGAGAGAGAGAGAGAGAGAAAGAGAGAGAGAGCAAGACTAGGGGGTGTGACATTGTGAAACAGGTTTCTATCTAATGTTTTTACATTAGCATATTAACCTCGTCTAGTATAACATAAAAACAGTGAATTACAAAGCAGGTGTTTGAAAATAGATTAAATAGGTTCTGACCCAGCTAAGTTAAACATAGGCTATTCAAAAAGCACAGTAAAGAGAGGTTTGGCATCAGATTTCCTTCTTAAATTTTGCCTTATGTGCCACAAGGCTAAAATCTTTTACGCCTTTAAATACCATAACGGCTACAAAACTGCACCAAAGAAATTGGTCGATATGAATGTACAAGACGGTCATTCTTACTGTGTTACAGGCGTTATTGTAGTAGTGGTTTACAGCCTTAAAATTACTGTACAGCTGACTTCAGGTTTACAGTGTACAGTGTTACAGCTTCACAGTGTTACAGCTATAGAGTTTAGTGTTACAGCTTTACACTGTTGCATCTGTACAGTGTTAGAGCTACACATCTTTATAGCTTTACACTGTTACTGCGGACACCTGTAAAGCTTTAGTGTTACATCATTAAACTACCACAGATTTCTAGTGTTACAGCCATTATAGTGTTACAGCTTAGCAGTGTTACATCATTAAACTACCACAGATTTCTAGTGTTACAGCCATTATAGTGTTACAGCTTTGCAGTGTTACATCATTAAACTACCACAGATTTCTAGTGTTACAGCCATTATAGTGTTACAGCTTTGCAGTGTTACATCATTAAACTACCACAGATTTCTAGTGTTACAGCCATTATAGTGTTACAGCTTAGCAGTGTTACATCATTAAACTACCACAGATTTCTAGTGTTACAGCCATTATAGTGTTACAGCTTTGCAGTGTTACATTATTAAAGTGCCACAGATTTCTAGTGTTACAGCCATTCTAAGGTTACAGTTGTACAAAATTACAGCTACGTACAGTAATTTGTGCAGAGCTACAAGATTACAGGTTTATACTGTTCATTACAGAATTACAGTGTTACAGCTTTACAACTGTACAGATTTACACGGTTACAGTTTTAGTACAGCCTTTCTATGGAGATGTAGAGTGTTAAATTGGTACAGCTTTACAGAGTTACACCATTACACTGCTGCATGGTGTTCATCTGTTACAGCTTTACATTATGGTAAGTGATACTGTAATTTTTTACTGTGAAAAACAAAAGTGTAAAAAATTCCCCCTACATCTCTATTTTACACTGGAGCTTTAATGTATTTAATGTATGTAGCAAACAAGTAATAGAAGATTGTGTGACATAAATGACTTTTTCTTAATATCTTCTTCAAACCATACTTTGTCAGCAAAATCACAGTCTAGGAAAAAGTAGTTTAGGAAAAGAGTGTGACTGATTTATTATACAGATATAAACAAAACTGAAAAAGTTTATAGTTGCTTCATGTTCCAGTGTATAACTGAGGCGGCAAAGTGGAAGTAGGGGAAATGTAATGTATGCGTTTTAATTTTGTATTTAAAAACAACAAATTAATCTTTTAGTATCACTTACCATAAAATAAGACAAGATAAATATGACCAGATGATGATTTAAATTGAGTAATAAAGTCAATTAAATGTAGGTTTAATTTACTTTATTACGCATTATTGCCTAGTTTTATTTATCCCTCCACCCCCACCCTCACCCACCCCCCGCAGGTAAAAATAATCTGAATACAATCTGCGTTGGGATGAATTTTAATGCAGAATGTCACTGAAATGCTCCCTATATGTACATAAACAGCTAACAGATAGTTATAACCTCTGCAAGCAATGTTGCAATATAACAAAAAGACAATTCTCAAAGCAACACTGTCTCACACGCATAAACACCATCACAAACATCACAATTAATGCATGTCTTATCTGGGATCAGGCGGGAATAAAATAAAAACAGTCACAGATTGAGGACTGTTTAGTTCTCACCAGCAAGCACAGATTGATAGAGCCAGATGTAGTCATCCCACTTCTTCAATTGACAGCTATTCCTTTCCAAATGAATAATTCATCTTTAGCCAAAAGACGTGTTTCTGTGAGCTTAAGGCTTGCTAGTTTGAAAAACAGCATAGCGGTAGCGAATGTTTTCAAGGACATTATTCCATAGAGTTTTGCAGCCAGTAGATAAGTGTGTCTAGGTAAACGATTCAATTTTAAATGCTGTGCTTTAAATGGATCATTTATCGACAGTGACAACACTGCCGACAAGAACGTCTTAGCAGATAGGAGAAAAAAAATGATTTACCAAAAGATCTATAGGTTTGGTTTCTCATCATATTCATGCATTAATTTGAAGGGATTTGATTCTGCCTTCTAAATGGGTCTGGAAATTGAAAAGTCAAATTAAAGTAAACATAACTGCAAAACTGCAGAGACAACAAGGAAATAGTCTTAGAAGGAAAAAAGAATGAAATTGTCCAGCCATACAAAGGATAATAACTTTAGATGAGAATTGCTGGCGTTTGTAGCACAGCTGTTATATCACTCACATCACTGACAGGACAGATTGAGGTCCTCTGTTTTTTGGAACAATAAAAGCATTTCCACTTCCTGTGGGTCAGTAAAATTTAGTGGTTTTTTTTTTTCTTTTTTTTACCTTTTGTACATGATCCCAAGACTGATTTAAAGTCTCCTGCTTTATGGAACCATAACATTTTTACTTTCACCGATTAGGTATGACAGAGTTTTAACAGTCTGCAGTTCAGCCTCGCTACAACATTATCTCTTTGTCCACAATCTATCTTCATTTCTTCCTTTTCTGTTTTTGCAAGCTGCCTGTGCTGTTTCTGCTCTAGTCTGAAAAACACACAATGTTCTTTCTATTCTTTGAGCTTGGAGGGGAACGAGACAGCTCTGAGGAGATCAATAAAGGAACAAAGATGGCTTGAGGGACCCTGTTGTGCTCGGTGACGGTTTAGTCATGAAGAAATCGATGTTGATGACGCTATTGACAGGCAGAGTGCTGGGAGTCACAGATATTTCTGATAGAGGAGTCAAGTATGTAATGCTGAGCAGTTTGGTGAGATAATCTCACAAGGCAAAAGGTGCACTATTCATTAGTCAATGTCATGACACTGGAAAAGAGCCGACTCCCATCTCCCATCATGCCACTACCTTTCTTTATTTCTTCTCCCTCTTAATTTACTGAATTGGCTCTGAGTCACAGTGACTGTTGACTAGTCACATTCACTAAAATAAAATCACCTAAGGTGCACAGATTGATGTTCCAATATTGTATTTTCACATCCAAAATATTGATTCGGCATTGCCTTATCTGAGAAGCGATGTTAGAAAGTTTATAACTGTGTCATGGTTTTCAATGTTTGTGTATGATCAGACCTTCAAAATACTAGTGCATGATAAATACTGACAATGTAAATGTTTTAAGGAAATGTCATTCCTGTGGTTTTTGCACTACTCTTTTAATTGTCATAAAGATAATTCAGGAAGCTTTTACTCTTCCTGAATTGTCATACATCATCTCCTGTCAAAATCATACCGAAAACAAGATTAAGTTAAAAACATAGATCTGAAAAGGACTTATAAATGGAGAGACACTTCCGAGAGACTTTGGATAAGTTATTCCTAGAATTATAGTGTTGATCACACTACAGCAAGGACTTATTTAAAGTGAGGTATTTGTAGTTGAAGTATTCAGTATCAAAGTACACAGAGCTGAAGTATTCATTCATGATTTATGCAAACATCTCATCCCATAGAAATGATTCATAATTACTATAAAAATCTCTTAACATTACTATATGGCCAAATGAACGTGGACACCCGACCATAATAGCCATATTCAGGCATTCTCCAAAATGTTGTCACAAAGTTTGGTGCACAATAGAAATATCTTTGTATGCTGCAGCATTAAGATTGTCCTTCAATGGAACTACTGTAAAAGTGGCCTAAATTTATTCCAGTATGACACTGTCCCTGGTCATACAGCAAGCTCCATGAAGACAAGGTCTGCCAAGGTTGGAGTGGAAGAACTCAAATGGCCTGCAATCAATCCCATTGAACACTTTAGGGATGAACTCAAACACTGACTGGACCCCAGACAACGTCACCCAACATCAATCTCTGGCCTCAATGATGCTCTTTTGGCTCAATGATCCCCACAGATCCCCACAACCAGGCTCCAAAATCTATTGGAAAGTCTCCTGATTGAAGCTTATTCATAAAAGCAAAGCGCAAACTAAATCTGGAATGTGATGTACAACAAGCACATACGAGTATTATGGTGTGCACAAACTTTTAGCCATGTAGTGTATTGTCTTCTGCTTTAGTAAATAGACACAATGTACTTTTAAATGCTATTTCTGTCCTCCTTTAAATTGTGCCCCTCTGTGTAGCCACTTCAGTCTCAAGGGCAGTATATAATAGTAATGAATGAGTAGTAATGGCACTAAACAGCAAAATGGGCATTAAACTCATGGACAGTGTGCTAGATAAAGCGATATAGCTTGCATCCATATGGCCAAGGGCCATGCCTTAAGCTGTAAAATGGAATTGAGACTGTGATAAATATAGTTATATGAATGATAACAATAAGTTTATATCCCCATGCTGCCAGAGGTAATGTAGCCAATCTGTGCTCATATTCACGATGGCAGAAATGCTTAGCGATGCACTTTTAATCATTTCAAATCAATACAGAGTCTACGGTGCCAATTATTCTGGTACTTTAGATATTAGCTCATTGTTATAGCCATCTACAAGACTCTGGTCTCTTCAGAAAAAAGGAATAAAAGATCAGAATTAGTGGATAAATTGGTCCCTGTAGACTGCATGTCATAGTACTTTTTAAGAGGGAACATTCTCACAAGACTGTATTGCTTATTCCTGCAATGGGTACAGACTTTGTGCTGTAGCTTGATGAATCACAGCCCAATGGCAGCAAAGAAGCTTTATATTGTGCTATGAGAAGGCCACATAAAGTGATTAAACACAGTTTCATTCCATCTAATGCTCTAAATCTTACTTACATGTGACCAGAATTATCAATGATGCAATTATCCAGAAAAGCATAACTACAGTGGTGCTCTCCATTCTGTATAATAGCTCATTATTTTACATTATTATTTTAAAAGCCTAACAATCCACATTTAATTGTGCTTTCTATAAGGAATAAAACATTGGGACATGTGGTTCTATTCAGTATAGAGGAAAATATTCTCTTACAGGGTTAGGTGATATGGCCTGATGCAAAGCCTGAAGTTGATTATTTTACTACAACAGTATGTCCCAAAGTTGTGGGGCATTTGGAAATAGTATAAACAATCATGACCTTACTAGCCTTTAGTATTTAATAAGACAAAAAAAAACCTGCACTTTTTAATGTTACCATAAAACCAGACAGTGCAATATCCTCTGTTCTGAAGATGCCACTGTGGCAGAAAACGTACTGACTCTTACATATCATTGACACTGGAGGCTCCTTCAATAATGTTAAATAAATTCACCAATCAGCCATATAACTAAAAACACCTGCCTAGTATTGTGATGGTCCTCCTTTTGCTGCCAAAACGGTTCTACCCCATGGAGACATGGACTCCACAAGACATCTATGCTGTGGCACCTGACACCAAGATGTCAGCAGTGCCTCCATGGTTCAGACTTGTTTGTCCAGCACATCCCACAGATACCTGATGTTGAGAAGCTGCAGGCCAAGTCAACACCTTGAACTCTTGTAGCATTCCTCAAACCATTCCTGAACATTTTTATGCAGTCTGTCAGGGTGCATTATCCTGCTGAAAGAGGCCAGTACTATTAGAGAATACCGTTGCCATAAGAGAAGTACTTGGTCTGCATGTTTAGGTAGGTGGTATGTGGCAGTTAAACATCCACATGAAACCTAGGACACAATGTTTCCCAACAGAACATTGTACAGAGCATCACACTACCTCTGCTGACTTGGGTTCTTAATACAGGGCATCTCTTCCCTAACTAAGTCACGCATACACACTCGGACATGCACATGATGTAAAAAAAATAAATAAATAGTTTCATCCGAGCTCTGATGATCATGTGCCACTTGTAGGCACTTTCAGCAAAGTACAGAGGTCAACATTGGTACGTTTTTACATTTATATGTAAAGTTAAAATTTATGCCAATTTTGTACTTCATAGGTAAGTCAGATGCAGCATTGAGAATAATAAGCTTCAGCTATGATTAACCATGTCTATTGTACACCAAATATGAGATGTAACATTCTGTATGAGGCAGGACAGAAGTGATTAAACTTGACTCATGCTTAATCAGGGCAAATCAATACCAGGAAGTACAGGAAGATTTTTTTAAGAAAGCAAAAAAGAACAGGATATACATAGTGAAATTAATCAAGAAGTGACATAGAACAGATGGACACAGTCAGGTAACAAACCACTGATAGGACAGCAATGTTACAAAAAACAAACAAATATGTGATGGGAACTGTGATGCAAATGGAGAAAAGGTGGCAGGGGAAAAATTCCTAGTGCTGTGTATTATATCCAACAAAGTCAACATCAAACTAAATTTACAAGAGTTAAATATTTATGATTAATATTCCGTTAGCGGCGTCAGCGTAAGTAACAAATCCGAGCACTTGACATTAACCCCAGCACTATGCCAGTACGGGATTCCAAATCTGTTGTAAAGTTGTTTTGAACTGAAGCTTCTTCTAAATGAATGCTTGTAATTGTATATAGTTGGACAAAAAAAAAATCATCTTCAAACGCCAAGCTAAATAGTTGCTTGTAACACTGTGTAAAGTGGAGCACTAATTTGTGCAGACTTTTTGTCTGATTGCCTCAAGGGAAATGCTGGTAAAGGTACTGTAGTAGGGAACATGATGAAAATGGAAATGAATCAAACATGGGTGTGCACTCCAGCACAGTAATTATGATGTTTCCTTCAAGCTCAACTGAGCCACAGTCTCAGCACTGATAGTGCGAGGTAGAGGCAATTTAAATGAAACAATCTATGCAAAGGCCCCTCTGAGACTCCGGCAACCCACACGGAAGTTGATCTCGTCTCAACTATGCAAAGGCTTTGCACTTTGGAAATATCCCATAATTGAATTACATAGTATGAAAAATGAGTATCGGGATGCGTGTGCATGTGTGTGGGTAAAAGCAGGAGAGAGGTCTGAGGTGGGAAAAAATTTAAAACTATGATTCAGGCTGAGTGCCAGAGTATTTCTGTTAATGGAAATGTAATGAAAATGGCAGTGAAGCATTAAAACCACACACCAGCACGGGTAAAAATGTTACAATCTGCAAAGAAACCGTTTTGTATTTTCACTATTTTTAGCCGGAAAAACAAACTTTTTAGATCAACATATTACTGGTTATCAATATGTAGTGACATACAGGTACCTAAGAAGCGTTAATAAAGTCTTATGAACAAACAGCTCATTATTTACAATAATACTAAAGTCTAATATCCTGGGCCCTATGACAGCCGTTACTTTCAAAAATAATAATAAAAAACATATTAATGCAGGTGTCACAAAACATTAGCTGGAAATTGTTTCATAACTTTATTATTAGAACAAACAAAGAAATTCAGAGTGCACAAGCATCGAAAAAGGAGTTTTTTAATTGCCTAATTGCAAATATATTCAAACAAATACAACAGATCTACCAGCAGATCTATCAGCATGTATCATGTGATTTGAAGCAGTCCATGCTAGATTGATCTACAGGAACAGCAATGACAGCAACATTAACAAAGACTCCTGATCATCTGATGCTTTAGTCTAATGTAGATTCAGTTTGTTGTGTCTGTTTGAACAGTTTTGACAACTGTTCAACACGTTCATTTATTTATCTTCAGATCTGGATCCAGAGCAACACCAGGATATCTGGGCATGAGGTGTGTACACGCCCTGGATAAATTCCAGCATTTGTAAACTAAACATTATTGAATGCTACAGTAAATAAAATGAAAATCTGTTGAATAGGATTTCTGATTTGTGACATGAAGAGAGAGGAGGAGCAAAGTACTATATGAGAAACATCTATACCAATATACACGTTTTTAAGCAAATAAATAATGTTATATCAGGGTCTCGGGCCACACAAGTCAAAATCTAATCTTAAGTGTTCTCTCAAGAGCAAATTGAAGCAAAATACTCATGCTGTAGAGCCCTTCTATAATAAGATAAAATATGTTTTTATATTTGTTCCTATAACCATTTAATTTTGCTCTGGTCATCCATATTACACAGATGGATGAACTTGAAAAGCATCCAACCTTGTTGGCCAATTGCAAGTGCTGAATAAACTTTTCCAGTGCCGAATGAACACTTCACTTTTTAATTACATAGCAATGGTTAATCCGAAAGCTTTCTTCACTGGGGTTACACGAACTTGCTGACGTGGTTGAGAAAAGTATAATCTATAAAATGATTTGATAAATATGTAAATGTTTTCTAACATATTTTTTTTTTCAAATGTTTCTAGAGCAATGATGCTAGACACCAGGTTGGGCGATTTAAAAAACAAAAAAAAAAAAACACAACTTCATCAATGAGTTCCGCTTCCAATTTTTTTACATTACATAATGCTATTGTAGCTAAAATATTCTTGAAATTTTTTCAAAAGTGTTTAATTTATTGGAATGGTCTTTGGAAAAACTAGATGTGCATCACACTATAGATCACACTATATGCTATAGATTGCCCTGTCTCTATTTTTACACAACTTAATAAACGCTTCTTTTTTGACAAAGTAAATGGGGACCAGTACATGATGGCAAAGTTGTCTACCGTAACAGCACCTGCTGCATTCGTCTCGGTACTCAGTACCGCTCTGCCGTAGATCTTTAAGTGTGCTTTATCTATTTATCTCAAATTTATTCTCTTCTGTTTATCTGCTTAATTCAGTTTGTTCTAGTGTTATTTAAATTTTGTTATATTGTATAGCAATAGGTGATTAATCAAGAGTAGTTCAGAGTCTCCCTGAAGGTGTGAATTGTGAACAGGGCTTAGTGATTTATAATGAAGGTGTACCAGCTCAATCTCCAATGTGCTTTAGCTCTTGAACCTGAATTTATTCTCTTCTGGTAAGGTAGGATTCTGACTTCTGACTATCTGCTTAAAGATTTGTGGTTAATTTTTTTTTGTTCAAAAAGTTAATTAACAATTTAAGAACTTAAAAGGAATTACACTGCTTATACAAGTGTGAGCTTTAGATTAAGCAACATGCAGACATATCCGCTTGTTAAATGTAAAACACAGACTATACAATTGCATTACGTTACAAACATTTTTAATCTGACTTTACAAGCCTGTACCAATTCAATATCTCTGAAGTGTTTGGTAGCAGCGCAGGCTATAGAAGGTGTATACAAAGGCTGTTTTTCTTTCATATTGGTTTCAATTTTAAATAGCATTTATGGGTGTTTTATTTATGCATTTATGGGTGTTAAAATGTTCAGCACGGTTATGACAGGGACTAAGAAAAGAATAAATAAATAAATAAACAGGGTTATTTAAAACGTTATTTGAAATAAAAGGGCTGCCATTTAAAACACAGATATAATTTTGTTGATATAGTGACATTTATATAAACATTTATGGAAGAAGTCTCCAGGGTCAATACTTTACTGTTACAGGTAAAGATACAGAACTGAGTTGTTCACACAGAGGAGAGAGAAAGAGAAAGAGAGAGAGAGAGAGAGAGAGAGAGAGAGAGAGAGAGAGAGAGAGAGAGAGAGGCACACAAAGAGAGAGAGAGTAAGAGAGAGAGAGAGAGAGAGAGAGAGAGAGAGAGAGAGAGAGGCACACAAAGAGAGAGTAAGAGAGAGACAGAGAGAGAGAGAGAGAGAGAGAGAGAGAGAGAGACACAAAGAGAAAGAGAGACACAGAGAGAAAGAGAGAGACAAGAGACAGAGAGAAAGAGAGAGACTCCTTTATGTTCCCCAGCATTAAATGTAGCTGTAATTGGTATAAAAGTGTCATTGTAATAATAATAATAATTATTATTATTATTATTATTAGCTATAGTAGTATTAATGGGGTAATAGTTTCAGGTTATTATAGGTATGATCTGTCGCTTCTACTGTACAATACCATGTTCTTCTACTGTACAATACCATGTTAGCATTTTCTAACTTAACATTTGAAGCCAAGTGTATGAAGTTGTATTATATGGAAAAGGTCTGAGATCAGACAGACTCCCGTTCTCTCCAAAACTAGTCCAAAACTAAAGCAGCAAAGATTTCACACCTTGTGTGTCCATTTTGGGGAAACTCAGAGTAATTGTGCATCTGGATTATTTTTGTTAAACACCAGACTTTTCTGTTGTTGATACTGAATGAACTCGTGTTACAGTGTTGTGCAACTGCAGGTCCTGAATCTCACACACACACACACTTACGGTGCTGAAGTTGCGCGGGCCGCAGCGTTCGCCCTGAAAGCGGCAATACAGCAACATTTCCTCCAGCTGATGCCCGAGTCGGTCTAACAGCTGCCTCATGGAGGGCTGCGCCTCACGCGGCGGAGGCAGAAAGCGACTGAAATCCAGCGCACGGAACGGCGTGTTCGAATCCTCTCGCGCGCCCAGAGCCTCCGCTGCGACCGCGGACACTTGCCGGTTTTTCCCCAGTAAACCAAGCCAGCGTCCCGCGCTAAAGATATCCGGTTTGCTCATGCGCCGCGGCAGCAGCAGGTTCCGGTTGCAGATGGTCACCGCGGGGAAGACGAGGCGCGTGGCGTACACCACGTGCGCCTTCGTGTGCACGGGCGACGACAGCAAATAGCGCACCCGGTTGGAGGACCACGCGACCAAGAGCGCGAGCGAGGCGAGGAACGCGATGAGCCAAGCTGCGCGGCGTGGATATGAACCTCCGAGGAAGACGTGCCTGAGCCCGTGAAAGGTCGTGTGCTTCAGGAACAGCTCACCGGCCTCGCGCACGGAGCTCCGCTCGCGCTTTTCCCTCGGCGCCGATTCACTCAAACACATTTTGAAGGAAACAACCGGAAAGACGCGGAGTGAGCGCGCGGCTCCCCGGGGGACAAAAAAAGGAGTCACTTTTCTGGAGCGCGGCGAAGGCGCATGGCCGCGCGGTGCCCGTTAAAGCGCGCGCGCCCTGTTGCACTGTCACACGGTGTAACGTTTACGCTCTGCACGAGGCATGATGAACGTTACCTCGTGCGCTTCACCTCACCGTCTGCGCTTTACTGATTAAGGGGTGTGTCCGAGTGCGTTAAAGCGTCAGTCAGCAAAGACTCTCTCTATAGATCTCCACACTTTTAGCTGAATTCCCCTTTAAATTTAGAAACACTTTGTCTTGCTTAAGGGGCTGAAAATGGAATATGAGCAGAGGAAAGAAGTGATGAAGACGAAAATCAGTGTTGCCAACTGGTGTCAGGGAAAAGTGGCCAGAATAATATAGTCAGAAAGTCACCATATGACGCAACAGTCTGTTATAGTCACCAGATGACGATACAGTATAATTAGCATATTCATTAAATTGGTCTGGTTACATGTGAGTATAGCAAACTTCCAATAGGAAGAAGGAAGATTTACGCAAAACTACAATAACCAGAATAGAAATAACACGTTACACACAACGCTCCATTACGTTATGGGAAACTAATCACTTTGGGCTGCATTATTTCCACACAACACTGTGGTCTCGAGTGTGTTTCTACTTATATCACAGCAATTTGCCAAAATTTAAAATGTTTAATTTATAAAACAAATGACAGATCGTACAGTTTACAGTTAGAATTAATGTTATGGAACCTAAAAGAGTCGAGTTCCTATTATCATTTATTCACTCACCAGCCTCACTCTCACTCTCTCTCTCTCTCTCCCTCCCTCTATCTCTTGTTCTCTCTCCCTCCCTCTATCTCTTGTTCTCTCTCCCTCTCCCTCTCTCTCTCTCTCTCTCTCTCTCTTTCTCTCTCTCTCTCTCTCTCTCTCTCTCTCTCTCTCTCTCTCTCTCTCTCTCTCTCTCTCTCTCCCTCCCCCTCTCTCACTTTCTCTCTCTCTCTCCCTTAACCACGCAGCTTGTCATTTTACAGAGTAAGTAGAAAGTACAAACTCCTCTGCTTTGAATCCTGAACACTTTTCCATGCTGGGAAACTTTACAAAGTACAGTGAATGTTGCAGAATTCTTACACCGGAGACTCCTTCCGTAAATGTTAAATTAATGTCTCCTAAGAAAAAAAACATCACTATGCCAATGATTATTTTTATAGTGGTTTACTTAATATATTAAAAATGAGCACATTAATATAAACTTGTCATTCATGTTGCAGCTCACTGTCTGAGCAGATGTACAAATATAAAACAATAGAAAAATCTACAATGATGATATACTAAAAATAATGCACTTCTTCTCAAAAGTCAGATTCAACCATTAATTCTTGCTGTGGTATAAATTCAAAGAGAGCTTATTTCTTATATAAAGAAGTTTTTCGTCATATTACAACAAATAAACTATCTACCTATTTAGAAAATATTATCATTTCTAAGAACACAAGCAAAGTGAAGCAGTGGTAATAATTAATTGAGAAATAGACATCAAGGAATTGTGAATAATGGTGATCAGTGATTGGTGATTGGTCTTGATCAATGATTAGACATTTCTTTTCAATCTGACCAACCCAAGATCCAGAATTTAAATCATACGTCGGTGGAAATGTTATCGGCAGAATTTTGTGAATTTGGTAAAAAACTAATGCTGAGATCAGCTAAAATGTATTTCAGTCAAACAGGCTTTGTGGGTGGAATGAACTTCCGTATAATTCAGTCTATATAAAACGGAAAAAAAATTGAATGTACTACACTTCCACAAATTTTCCAGCCTTCTATGTTCTGTTATTCTTTTTTTCTTGCTTACCCAAGTTATAGGAATGTGATACAAGTATTATTATTATTATTATTATTATTATTAAAGACTTGTGAGTTTTCAAAACTACCAAGCAAAAGACTGAAAATTTTCCTAAAATTATACGCACAGTTCTATTTATGTCTTCATCCAGGGCGTTTCTGAGAATAAAAGTATGTTCTGCCTCACCAGGTTCCTTAAGACAGATGAAATCTGCTTTCTAAAGATCAGCTTTAGTTTGATTCAGTGTGGAATTTTCAGATTCTTGAATTAAAAAAAGATTTTCTTAAAAAACATTATACAGATATAGATACTGAAATTCAATTTCTGCAATAAACCAGCTGACAAGATGTCAACCTGCTCAGCAACCATCTATCAAAAGCACTGCGAGTATGTTTAAAAGAGACCAACCTGGCAACCTGGTGTCTTCTATGTGCTTAATAATGAATGACAGCATATATAGAGCTAATTAAAAAACAAGTCTTGCGTTTGCCTTGCTTTGTCAATTCAAAAGAAACAAGTAAATGTTTTCTGGTGCCAGGTTTCCGGCTATAAATCCGTTCTTAGGCAGCTGTGATTCATTTGGCTCAAATCCCCTGTTCACTGTGGTTATATTATATTCATGTTTTGTAAAGACAATAAGACTATCTGTGCATGCTCGAACAAATTTTACTAACTCAGTGTGTTCAGTGAAGTGATGATAAGTGAGCATGAGGTCCACTGCAACCCTCCAAGTGATAGTTCATTAAATATTGCAAAGCACACTCACATCTACACTCTCAGATCTCTCAGCTCTATATTAATGGCACAAATACACCTACATTTGTTCCCCGTATTAGGAAATCAAGCTCTATAAGCAAATGAGAAACAATCTCAACATCTAACTCCTTACTCTATACATAAGTGTTGTCTATTCCAGATTTGCATACTGGAACATGATTGGTTCTTGTATTTTATGATTTAGTAACATTGTATTTCACATTTCAATACATACATACATTTCAGATAGCAATGTGTCTTCAGAGCTGCAGGGTCTACAGTTCAATCCTCTTCATGCTCTTTTATGTTCTCTCCATGTTGCACCACATGTGGGCTTCCTGTGGATTCTCTTATTTCCTCCCAAGCCCAAAAGCAAGCTGGTAGGTGGAAAGACACCTAGCTGTGAATTGATAATAGACTAGCATCCCATCCCTATCACACATTCACAGATAGGGGTCAGCCCACGTATCAGCATATTTTGTGCCTTGGAATAGCATCCAGATCCACAATGACCTTGACCAGGTTCAAACACTTACGGAAGATGTATGCATGAATAAATGTTATTTCTAATTGTTCACGTTTCAATTCTATCTTGCTTTCATTTTGTTTTACACACACCATCCCATTACTAAGCTCCCTTCACTGGATTACTGTAGTTGCCTGCATCATATTTAAGACATTGATGATTGCCCCCAAAGCCAAAAATGGACCAGCACCCACCTACCTCGAAGTACTTAAAGTATCACACCACAAACTACACCACATGCCCTCCATTCTGGCACCTAGGAGGAGGAACGAGCTTCCCCTAGATGTCTGAACAGTTGAGTCAAACTAACAAACTTATTTCAAACAATGTCTAAAGGCTTACCTTTTCCTGAAGTACTTAAACTAGCACGTCATACTTAAGAAAAGCAAACAGATAAGTTGTTTTTTGTCATATTTTCTCCAAAGAAAGATTTCTAGACTGATGGTATTTTTAGTCTGTGACCTAGTGAACCAGTGTCAATGCATTCATTAATAGTGATTTTAAACCACTTCTCTAAGGATTTGTATAAGGGTGTCTGCCAAATGCCACACATTTAAATGTAAATGTAAATTGAGTTTATGTAGCATGTCAATTTCCCACTGGGGATCTACAAAGCGCTAACTTTAGCTTTTTTAAGTTTCTTTATGTCGATATCCAATTGTAGAACGTGGCATCAGACATAAAAATCATAATGCATAATTCCCAAAATGGATTGCATACATAACCCATTAGAGAGTGCATAGAAGCCATTTCTTCATTCTATATGTGGTGCACTTATAAGGTGTGGGAAGTAATTTGGCATTCAGGCACTGGACGAATGCAGATGATCGAATCCATCCGTTTAGTGGAGTCCTGAGCCGCCTGTTGAGCGCCGATAGGAAAGGAATATTCGGCTTCGTCCCTTGACTGAAAGACATGCCACACATCTATGATGACACATTTCTTAGTTAGAAGCTAGAGATCACTTTGAGGTCGCTGCATTTTTAGTTATAAAGCTACCACCTGCATTGATTTTTCAGAAACAAAAAAAACCCAAAACGTCTTTCTTCTCAACTCTCTTTATCCAGAGCGTCTAACAGTGCTTTGAATACTGCATTGATTCTGGTTCACTAGATCATGAACTAAGAATACAATCAGTTTAAATACTCTTTTGGGAGGTAATGTAGCAAGAACAGCAAACAAACTAACATTTTTGTTACTTTGGAAGAGGTAGGTCTATCGGTTAAACTCAGCTGTTTGGACATCTAGGGGAAGTTCATTCCACTAGCTAGGTGCCAGGAACAGAGAAGAGTCTTGATCCATGTCTTCCTTGAAGCCTGAGAAATGGTGGGATCAATCACAAGCAGTGCTAGAGGATTGGATAAAGAGTGGTGCAGTGTGGAGTGTGATAAGTACTTGTGGTACAGTAAGTGGGTGGTGTTTTAAATCTGATGTGGGCAGCTACCAGAAGCCAAAGGAGGGGGAGTAGCAATGAGGTGGTGTGTGAGAACTTAGAAAAGTTGAAAAAACTTCTAGAAAATGCAGCTGGCTCCCATGTAGCCTCCTATACAGCAACCAATTTCATACAATTTTCTTACTTTTTTTTTCAAAACCCTTTGCATATAGTAAAATATCAATAATCAATTAACAAACACTTTAACGATTAAAGTCAATTTGTAGAGTGGGTTTTGATGCAATATGTGATTCAGTTCTATTTTAATTCTGTCGTATTTTGTTGACTGATAATTTCCCCCTGGGGTATTGTTTGTATCATTACCTTATAATATATTTTTTAAATTTTTTATCAAATATAATCAATGTTTATTCTGTAGAAAATAGAATGCTCCTATCATTCAACAATGTGTGAAAATAAAGTGCTATGCTATGGTGTAACGTTGTTGATCTGTAGGAAAATCTTCCTGCCTTTTCTTTGGTATATTAGCTGACAAATCTGACATGGAAAGTGCTAACCCTAACTTCTTCTGAGACATAAATCCACAAACTAAAAGACTGTTGATGTAACATCATTACTTATACAGGTAAAGCATAAAGTTCATAACAATTTCTCACTGCCATTGAGCCATTGAGTTTTTTGGAGGAGTGCATCAGGAAACATTTTCCTCTTCCAGCATCACATACTGACGTGCCAGTGTTCTGCAAGAGGAATGGCTCAAAATCCCTCTGGCCACCGTTCAGGACTTGTATCTGTCATTCCCAAGATAAATTGCTGCTGTTTTGGGTGCAAAAGAAAGCCCTACACTATACTAATAAATTATTGCGGTCTAAAACCAGGTGTTTCACTTTCACTGTAGATGTATGAGCTCCTCTACCTTCTCTGATGATCTTTTTCCATCTTTTTAAAATATACAAACTGTCCTAAAAGTCTTTGTACATAGGAGATATTAACATATTTGAGCTAAACGTAACTTTATGTACAACTCTTCCCGATCGAATAGTAAGAATAAATTCAATATGATCTATTGTCAAAGACATTCTTAAAGGCCATCGGGAAATAACATGCAAAATATTAACTACGCATGAAGACTTTAAGGATTTCCTGTAGATTTTACAGAGAAGCTGGAATCAATCAGAGTGCAGACACAATCAGTCTTGATCTGCCACAAATCTGACAAGGGTTTAATGGCTGTGTTATATGGCATAACATTTACCATGTAAAAACGTGGGTCTCAGTTTGTCTTTTGCTTGTTTTTTTATTTTTTTTAGCTTCGAGTGCAATCATGTACCCTTCAATCACTGGCACACAGTGCACTCAGGGCGCGCAAGTAATCACCCTTTAGTGAGTGAACTGTTAGTGAATTATTCTGTTAAAGGTTTCTAAACTTGAGAGAGGATCACAGTGAAGTTTCAGTAAATCCATAAAAGTACTCCATATCTTCTTGAAATCATATAATACACCAGACACTGACAATCAAGTGCCAGTTTCAGCTTAAATATATTTGGAAAATTCAAAGATCTAAGCCTTCAAGAGGCAACCCACATTTTCCTGATATACCATACTATCAACAAGTGTCAGAGAACATAGTGATTTCTCCTATCGATATAAAAAAGCTATTTTCATGACATGCCCAAGAAGCTTTTAGAAGCAAAAACAGCAAGCTAACCTTGAATGCTGCTCAAGTTCCTACACTACAATCCTGAATTACTGCAGTTGCTATGGTTTCCCTTGAGACTTGAGAAATATGGCTGCATAAACTTCATAAATATCTACAGAACATATACTGAATCACATATTTGACCATAAATCAAACTAAGCTCACCACTAAGCGGAGGTGCCAACATCTATAGATTAGGTGTAGCATTTCTTGACCTGAATTCTGAAAGCTTTTCTGCTCTCTCAGCTAATGCTGTGATCTGATAAGCCAATTCACTGAAAGGGTTTGCATTTGATTATTCGCATTGAACTAATGGATTAGAGGTTTGTTGAATTTTGGAGAACCGAGTACAACAGCACCACAAGTGGTCATAAGAAAACTTCACTGAATTGTTGCTAGGCTATGGAGAAGAAGAGAGGCTGAGACTATTTCTTCCTAGCACATGCTATAGACTCATGCAGCCGAATAATAACGGTAATGTCAGATGACTGTCAGCTTATACAATGTGCAATATGTCTCTAATGGTTTTATACTATGTGCAATACTGTATATGCATCTCAACATACATTTCAATAATCAAGGCATTACACTTATCTGCAATTGTGTACATATTTTACTTATTTAATTTCTTCATTTAAATTTCTTTCGTGTGTTATGTTTAAATATCTTCTTGCTGTCTGAGAGTTGCCACAATAAAGACAAAAAGAATCTTACTGTACTTCACCTTACATTTGATTACAGCACACCCTATATTTTTTATATTATTTTTCACACATTGTCCAGGCAAATCACACAAAAGCACAGACGATGAAAGATTTTGTGAATTTTTCTGTTTGGAATTCAGAGAAAACATGGATGCCAAAAAACGGGAAAAAGTAAGTGAGAGTGAAAGACAGAGAAAGAAAGAAAGAAAGAAAGAGAGAGAGAGAGAGAGAGAGAGAGAGAGAGAGAGAGAGAGAGAGAGAGATTGTTCCATATCATTCTTATTATGCCATGGATGAGTCCTCCTGATATAATACATTGCTCATCCATAATAGTTTCAGCCACCAGCCCTCACTGCTCACTATTGTCCACTGTGTGTGTGTGTTGTTTAGATCAGACCTGGAATGTATTAGGCATGTGTATCACACACAATAATCTGATTGATTATGAAATTTGAAGTGTACTTACACCCCAAATAACTATAAAAGTTATTTCAGTTAAAAGAGATGTTGTAAATGTTTTGCCCGTGACACTCATGCTGACTATTTTTAAAAACCTTTAACAATGCTTAGTATTCTTTGCACGTCCCGGACATAGAGACACGTCTTTCCCTCTCTATGCCTCATCTGTCTTTTTCATGGTCAGTTGACTCCATTGTAGGGCTCTGATCTGAATCCTGGGACATGTGGATATGGGAAGGAATTGGCTTTGTGCCCTCAGGTCACATCCCATTGCTACTTGCACCTGTTTTCTGAATCATTAAGATTCACTCTTATTACCAAGAAGTGGTTGAATCAGAACTGCTTCAAAGATGGAGCCTCGAAAATGTCTTAGTGGATTCAGCAGTTGAAGCAGTTTGTAGTTGGCAGCACGGCCATGAACTGCACACTTATACTCCTCTCATTTCTTTTGTTGGAGAGAATTCATCCCAACAAATATATACAGTATAACAGGTCTGGATACTGGGTCATAATTTGGTGTATATTAATTAAACAGTGACATAAATATTCCCCCTTAATAACAACTTGTTTCAGTAATCAGTTAAATTTGATTATGTGAATTGTCCTTAAGAATTAGCTCTGTGTTGTTTTATGTAGCACTATAGACCTGGAGAAAGGTTCTCTCATTTTGCTATGTACTGCGTCAGCTAAATATGGTAGAAATGACAATAAAAGCTTCCTGACTTGACTTGACCTGAAGAAAACAGCCAGCTATTAAATGAACCACAGCATTTTAAAGGAAAAAAATTGGCACAGGTATACGACCGCACCTAATATATTTTATTGCGAAATAAACCTAAAATAAAAATAAAACCTTAAAAGCATTACAAATGGTCAATTGCTTCCCATTATCTACCTGTTTACTGTCACATAGTTTTATTTGAAATCATATTTTATATCTTATGTTCCACTGTTTTTGCTAGCTAAACTACAGCAAACTGGACTGTAGTGTTTCTATCATGCTGCAGTATTTCACTCAGTAGATATGCTATATGGCTAAAAAAGAATGTGGACACCTGGCCAATTACACCAATATGTGTTTGCTGAACATCCCATTCCAGATTTATTCCCCATTTGCTGTTATAATAAGCTGCACTCTACTGGGAAGGCTTTCTACAAGATTTTGGTGTGTGGCTCTGGGGATTTGTGCTCATTCAGCTACACGAGCATTACTGAGGTCAGGCACCGGCCTGGGTTGCAGTTGGCATTACAATTTATCCCAGAGCTGTTCAGTGGGGTTGATGTCAGGGCTTTGTGTAGATTATTTACTTTTTTTACACCAGCCTTGTCAAACCATGACTTCCTGGACCTCGCTTTGCACACGGGGGCATTGTTATGATGGAAAAAGTTTCTACCTCTTTTTTTCCAGTGAAGATAATACTACAACATACAAAGAACATTCTAGTCTATTTAATGCTTCCAACAATGTGTTGACGACTATTCTGGTCACGTAGCATATTTCCAGAACCAATCTATTTAAAAAAAGGGTGCAGTCATCATTTATGGGTCTCATTTAAGAATTGTGAATTTTAAATATATATTATACAAATATTATTAAAGTTTAGAATCACATCTCTTTTACAGGTGCACACAATTATTTAAAGCCAGTCATGTAACTTGAGTAGTACTCTCAAGATAATGTATATGTAGTGTACATTTAAAATTTTATAACCCTTAAAAAACACATTTTTGTCTATTTATATGTGCTATCTTCATATTTCCAAGGTGAAAAACATTAAATATTAAAGGTACAAAATGATCTACCCTTAAAGGGGTTGCTAAATTAATGTTCACAATTACACGTAAATGCACCTTAAAATTAGACTTGTGTAGCTCTTTTAACAACAGACACATTCACAAAGGAACTTTCCATATATCCAGATGTAGGTTTAAATCCTTAATGACATGCCAGAGGTGACATCGGTGAGGAAAATCTCCCTGACACGACAGGATAAAACTTGAAAGGAACCGTACTCACATACTGATAAGAGAGATTATAAACTATATAATATATACAGTAAGATGGGTACAAACTGGTTTATCTCCATTTATTTCTTTACGTTTGAATAAAGGGCCTTATATAATACTGAGAGTGTAATTTCGTATTTTTTAGCCTTTACCACAAATACCGCTTCTTGCACCAATATAATGGCTGACTGTTAAGGCCAAAATATCTAAGAAACACAGGAGCATTGATCAGTGCATTTCACAGCTGAAGCTCAGCCAGTTACAGTTTAAAAGCTCCATGATATTTAAATATATCCGCCTGGTTTTGCAGTTATAGCAACGCTGTCTTTTTTGACCTTCAATGAAAGCCTGTAGAGAGAAAAACAGTACCAAATCAATTAAAGTGAGTCTCTTCCACTCATCACTGAAGCTCACTGCTAATTTAATGTGAATCAGAGCACATGGTTCTCATCAGGGGTTCACACATAGAACACAATTAACAAACCTGTTTTAGCTTGACCTGAGCACATGACGTCAGTCACTGAAAGCAAACAATGCTTTTGCGCAAACAGCGTTTCTCTCTGTACTAAAGCTGTTGCTGATCCTGATTTTGAAGGTTTGTAGTGCGTGGCTGAAATAGAAAATGCATTCATTCTAATGACACGCACAGTTTTTATTGCAGAGTTAATATCAGATTGGACAGTGGGATCAGTGACTCTAAAACAGGGAATAATAGCAGATAACATCACCCATAACGGCAAGGTAATAGCAGAAACCAGGCTTCATTTGGTACGTTTTAATGTCAGTTTCTCAGATTTAATTTTCAGTTGAAGATTGGCACCGATTTTCCTTTTCAGACGTTTGCACGCTAAAACAATTGAGGATAATACAATATTTTTAAGGGATATTATGCAGGGGAGTCTCTCTTTCTCTCATATATACATAGAGAAGTCCATTTTTACGTTTAGGTTTCTGGCATTTAACAGACACCCTTATCCAGAGTGACTTACATTTTTACTTAAATTTATACAACTGAGGGTTAAGGGCCTTGGACAGGGACCCAGCAGTGGCACATTGGTGGACCTGGGATTCAAACTCACAACCTTCTGATCAGTAGCCCAACACCTTAACCACATCCCCCATGACTCAACTGGTAAGGAACGTATATGAGGTAGTTGTTGTATAAGCAGATCAGCCATAACACTGTTGTCACAACATCAGTTGTGAGCCTGGTGCTAAAAGGATAAAAATTGATATGAATAAAACTGTAATAAAAGGTTCTACACAGTAAGCCACCCCTCACCCTCGGCTTAATCAATCATAATTGTACAATGTGAGTGGGCTCCAGTGAATTGATATAAGTACAAACGTTGACTGATTATGTGACAAATTGCTTATTTAAAATTCAACTGTGTGGGTAGTTACTGTATACATAAAATGCAAACACTACAAACAGCCAAATAACTACATTCTGCCAAAGTCACCCTGCCTTTATAAGGTCATGATCAGTTTCCATTGATGAGAGTGCAAACGTGGGAAGAAAAGAAAAATTACACAACAGAATTATTTTCTCTTTTAATATAGGAGATGTTTTTTCAATTACAGATGTCTCAGAATATGTAGAATATTGTCTGGAATGTTTTCTAATGTAGTGCTGCAACAGGAAGGCAATAACATGTTAACGTGTGGCGAGTACATGTAGGAGGCAAGTGCATAAATAACACTTTATTAGACCAAATCGAACAATTGCTGTCAGAGTGTAAAGTGGGACTCAAAACACAGAATGATATCAAACAGGAATAATCCATAACCAGTAAACGGGGAGATAGGCGTGAAAAATCAGGAAAAAAAAGACATTTCTGACAGAGAGACAAAGGCACAAGGACATGGACAAGCTGAAAACACCATTAAGTGGTGAAGACACAAAAATATAAGGGTATACATAAACAGATTATTTGGGGCAACACAGAACAGGTGAACACAACTATGCCAAAGGTGATAAACGCTTAATAGAATTTTACAACAGAGCAAATATCTGTAATATCAAATATATGTAACCAAATAAATAACCACTATCCAAAAAACCCCTAAATAACAATTTTTATTAGGGTGTAGTGATAGTTGCATTTACAGCATTTGGCACATGGCCTTATCCAGAGAGACATTTTATTTCATTCACTACAACTGAGCGTTAAGGACCTTGCTCAAAAGCCCAGCAGGGGCAGCTTGGTGGTTCCGGGATTAGAACTCAAGACGTTCCGAATCAGTTGCCCAACACCTTAACCACTAAACTACCACATCCCACGTCCTCATGGAGAGATTAAAGTTCATGCCCAGAGAAGTATTATTTGGCCATCTCTTGTGTTAATTTGGACAAAAACATCAAATTAATAGGACTAAGAGAAGAAAAAAAACAGTTTTGCCGTTAGCAAATCAGCAATAAATAACATTGAGCTGTAACATATCATTAATAAAACGCATTCAGATGATACTGCCTCCAGTAATACTTCTGATGAGAATTATCTAAAGATCGAAAAACATTCCTAACTAATTCAACGCCTGAGTGACCTCCAAACTTCTCCACTGGTCTCTGACTCATGAATCACACAGTAGATTGTGTTACAGAGTTCAAGTTAAATATACGCTAACAAAAAATGACCGGACAATAAATCTTTAAGGCCGGATACTAATCAATGGCCTGGGTATCTCGTTTCAGTGAAAGCTTGCTGCTGAAAGTGCTAGTGGTAGTGAGTCTGAAAATGGTGTGGAAATAACAGCATTTACAGCTTGTGGGTAACTCAGAGAGAAAAGTGTTCATCATTGATTTGGATCATAGTGCACAAACCATAGAGGGAGTTTAATTTCCCTTCACTTATACTGCCAATAGTAAAGTCAGTGAGAAGCCTGGGTGGAAAGTTTATTGATTCCACTGTGGAAAATAACACTTCACGGTCTACATACTCAATAGGAAAATAACTTTAAGGTCAAGAACGTTTCGTTCATAAAACTGTGAGATTTATAAGAAGACAGCTTTGAATCAAGGAGTGATTGTCCACTTACTACAATTACAGCTTTTACCCTTAGAAACTCTGAAACACTTATTTTTTAACATTCACCAGAGAGTCTGGTATTTTGTCAATAAATAATTTAATATGTCAAAAATATAAAGGTTTTAAAAATATTAAATATACCTACTTTCAAACATGACTGAGATATCAGGTGTCCAGAGAAGTTTTCTTGTCCCTAACAGTTTTTTAATCTAGTGATCGTACCTTCCTCCATAGAACTCATTGTGTCACAGTATTTTAGTTATTTGTCCCACAATTACATTTACATGCAACTGCCCAAAGCCAATTCTGATTCTAAAGCTTTGGCCAGAAAAGTGTATTAAAGTATTGTTTGTGGCTAATTCCAGTCCAGAGCCTCTGGATTCAAGCTCTTTCAAATCCACTTAAAATGCATATTTTCTTAACCATCCATACTGGTGTCTGATCCATCAAGATACATACATTTATTCTAAAACAAACACCGGCAGACAAGGCAGTCATAAATACATACTAATTAATTGTAAACTATAGAATATTTAATAAGAAAACCCAGGTATGTTTTCACACTACTATGTATTTATTGTATACTTCTGCAAGTTACTTTCCTGCCTTGACATTTTCAGCAAAACTGGAAAAAAACAAACAAACTGAAAAGGTCATTTATTTATGTGTCACAAATTGAAGACTCAAGTAAAGAGTATGACTATGAATATATTATTTGGAATAAACAGATAATGTGTCCTAAATAAATGCAAATACAGATACGAACAGAAACCTTGCCAGAAAAGGCAAGGACTAAATTGAGTGGATAGATGTGAAGTCTAAGGGACAAAAAGCAATAACATGAACATACAGTGCATTTACAGCATCCTTTGTAAGAGGTTTGCAGGGTTAGAAACTACTGCAGGCAGATACAAATAAAAAAATCATGTGCACTCCTCTGTCTTCCCTGTCATTGCTAGTCGCTGCACCAAGTCGCTCAATATTTGCATAAAATTCAAGTTTTCTTAACTTGTCTCTCTGCTGTCTCACATCTAGTCACCAAATGTCACTGTCACTCATGTTGCCGGAAGTCACCAGCTCTCACTGAAATGTATGTGTGAACGAAAGTATAAAAATGAGAATTCACACCTATAGTGAGGGTTTTTTTTACCATTTTGGGTTGTTTTTTCCACTGTTTCCAGTGGCATAAGAGTTCATATTTAATTTAAAATATCTTCCAGTTAAAGCCATTTCCAATAAATCCATATATACACTATATATATATGGATATTTAGAGCACGACCAGATACAGACATGGATACAGATACAGGCAGTGGCATTGTGTTACACCGCTTCGCGTTGGCAAATCTTCTTTCTACAGCAGCCATTTTCTGACATTGTGAAACTTGAAACAGGAAGAAACATTTAACACTTAGTCCCAGGAGCAGGGGGTTCACACACCTTGACCTGAAGGAACCCTAGACCATTAAAATCAAGGTTACCTTAAGTGTACCTAGGTTGAAAAAGACAAATGTACAGTACCACTATTCCACACAAGAAGAGGTCAAGTTTCCTCAACAGGACACCTGGCCATCACACTTGTATGTCCTTCTTCAACAAACATTTGCCAAAGATTTTGGAAGCACACAATTGTATATAATGTGTTGTTTCCACATACTGGAACTAAGAGGGTCAATGTTCCATCAGGCCAGTTCACTTTTCCTGCTGGGTGGATCAGGTGTGTTGAGGAAAAACCACAAACATCACCTGTCCAACAACCAGACCTGAGAAGCCCTGCCCAAAGCTGTAAACTTTAACTGAAACACCAGTCAACACAACGGGTGAAGATGACTGGTTGTCAACTACATGTCAGCATGAGGCAGTCTGGAGAATAATTATGTATATGATATGCTGTTTAAGCACAAGGTGTTTTTCTTTACACAGGCTTCAAGGCCACTCTACGCCTGCTCTACACACACACACACACACACACACACACACACACACACACACACACACACACACACACTTTGATGAGCTGTGCAGAGAGAAAAGAAGCAGATGGTTGTTTCATGGGAGACTGCAGAAAAAGAAAGGTTGTATAGGCACGACAGACAAAGCGAATGAAATGAGCCCTGCAGTGTCTGTGTGTGTGTGTGTGTGTGTGTGTGTGTGTGTGTGTGTGTGTGTGTGTGTGTGTGTGTGTGTTGGGGTTGTAGTGCAACAGAAAGACAGAAGCGCCTATTTCATGGACATGCTAGAAGAAGGGCTGATGGTAGAAAGAAAGTGATGAGATGGAAGGAGTTAGTGCTCACACTAATGATGGAGAGTGAGGGCAGCTGAGGAAAAAAGATGAAGTGAAGAAAGTGAGAGACCAGCATTGTGTGAGAGAGAAAGTGTTACTGTGAAAATGAATCTGTGAATGTATTTGGGAACGAGCAGACAATTCAGGGTAATGTCTCAGAAGGCTGAATCTGGCCAAGCAAATTTATCCAATGTGTTCAAGATTTAGACAGCTTGGGTCAATGAGAAGAAGGGAAGTCTACTTTATATACTATTCATTCAGTGAGAGTGAGCGTAGTGAGCGAGCATGATCAGGCTGTCCAAATTCGAAACTTAAAAAAAAAACCTTTAAAAACTGCATCGAATTGAAAATATTTAAAATATAAAACTTTTTAAATATTCAGTATACAGATACATCAGAACATTAATGAGCTCATAATTGTAATAAAATCACATCCAGATCGAACCTTAGCAGAAGCGATACACTATTTGTTCAAACTGTACACACCAAATCTTAAATTTTATCATAGACTGAAATTGTTCAGATTTGCTAGGTGTTTATTCACACACAGAAAATGTATGTGTTGCTGCTATATTTAAAATAGCATTTTAATTTTTTTGCTATATTTATTTTATATATAAAACTGTATTTTACGTTTCCTAAACTGTCTATGATCTATGATCTAAATGTGCAATAGTGAAATACTAACAGCGAAAACATTAAATAGAAATGTTTACTGCTTAACTATCAATTAACTTAAATGTTATGCGTGGTAATTAATGTTCTTTAATGCTTTTTTTTTAATTTGCTGTCAAATATAAATCCTTGGGGAAAAAACACACTAGCGGAACCTTAAAATTTGTTGACAGCACATATGCTTTAAATAACTAAGACAAACTGTTTGAATCTGAAAAACTGGGATGGGAATTCTTTCATGCTTGAAGGTGACAGTGCAAGCGTGGATTTTAAAGGAGCAGATGCTTTTGAAATCCCAGCGCTCTCAGATGGTCACTTTTCGGACTTTGAGCAAGGCTCAGCTGTTCAGTTCTACACTGACAGTGGATTTGGCCTTAGTGAAAAAAATAATGGGGATGTCAGGGGGGAAAAACAAAGATTTTTGTCACACAAACATTTAGATCTTCAAAGTAAATGGTGATATCAAACCCTCGATATTCTGCCCACTTTGATTCCCCTACGCACTTGTCTATAAGTAGGCGTTATCTACAACCACTAAAATTCTGTGTAAGGTTATCCCAACAGTGTCTGACTAATTTTATACTAAACTTGCAGCCTTTAGTGCCAGATAAACTGATTTCTATTTTACCGCTGGAACTGAAATCCAGTGTATTGGTAAAAAGGATTAAACATGTTAAAATGCATGCAATCACTTCAGTAATCAGACATGGATAAAAATAAAAATCTAAATATTAAAAGTTATTTTTCTGAGTTAATGTCTCTAAACCTGTAGCTAGTTCCTGTCATTGAGAGTGTATAACTTAGTATATAACATGGTAAATAACAATATAATAAATACATGTGATTGAATAAACCACAACAGAAGATCTGCTATTGAACTATAGCAATTTTTCATATAAAAGAACCTTTTTTCAGTTTGGTTTGCTAAATGATCCGCACAGCTCCGTGGCTTACATAAATTTAGCTGGCAGAAAATATTTAAATCTTTTTGCCAAAATGACTTGTTTTTCTCTCTCAGCAGTTACAGCAGCCATAAGAAAAGTGAGCAGCACCATGCATTCAACATTTAAATACAACAGTCAAGGCAAATTCTTTTCTTTTGGGTCTCTTTCGCAGACAAATGTGAAAGAATTAATCAATCTCTCACAAATTTCTTTTGCAGACATTAGCATGTGATTATATGATTATCGTTGATTACTATTAAACTGTGGTAAGAATTAGGGTTGACTTAGTGCAGTGAAAGGAGACTGATTGTGTTAAAACTAGTTTAAGCAATCAGAAAGCTCATTAAAAGATTTTCTTGGTCTGATTTGTCTCATTTCAATAATCTTCTTTCAAATTGATTCTTTCATGAACTTTCTGAAATGTCAATGAAATTTAACATTTAGGTGTTTCTGGGGAATGGTGATGTAGCACCGATCCAAAACTTCACGAAACTGTAAGAGAGCAGACATATATCTTACTTGACCGTAGACATGTTCAGATTTTAGTATTTACTATTAGTATTTAGTATAAAATATAGTATTTCATTTGAATGGACAACACAGTAATTTCTGCCTGATTTCGAGTATAGAAAAAGAGAGTATTATATTCAGTCTGTTAGATTTTCACCAAATGATTTCAATAGGTCTTCAGCAGCTCTCAATTTCTGTCTCAACATTCTGCAGGGAGGATTATTATTTCTCATTTGCTCAGTGTGACAGCAATAAAACAAGGTAATTAAAGAGAAAATGACAGCTTTTACTTGACATTTATATGTGTACGAAGCTTGACTGAATGTTCATGGCTGTTTGCAGTTACCTTAATATACAGTCATTAGCTGTACTTGAACTTACTTGAACTTGGACAGCAATTTGAGCTAACTGTCAACGCAAGCAGGAAGCATGGCTAATACATTATACCTGGAAATGACATACTGTAAATGTAGATGAAAATGTTAGTAACTGACATAGGATCTACTCATGTCCTTAAAGGGAAGTCAATACAAATTGTATTGCTTTGCTACTCTATGAAGAAAATGTTTATCCTGATGGGTGTGGTCTCCATTCAGGATGACCCCGCTCCATCTACAGGACACGCATCTGAAAATCCATAGTGTGACAGTAATAGTGCTTATCTGTTAACACAATATGTTCCGTTCAGTATGTGTGTGTAATATAAACACAATCTGGACATAAAACATCTGCCACTTTGGCACTGTTATGTGACCTACAGCATCGTTATAACGGCAATACCTTTTATTTTTCAACGGTTTTTACTTCAAAAAGATAATAATTTACCCAGTCGTTCTTAAACAAGTACCACAAGGAACACCGAGGAATAATGTTTAATACCTATAGCATTTGCGCTTAAAAACAGCCTATTCTGAAAGCTCCTTCACATCAAGCCCTTCTCCTTATGGGATAGTGCAGTGTCCATTGGCTCCAAACAGCAGAATCTTAGCCGAAGCATTAGGCCACTCGGGTATTTCTCGCCTACGCTTTTATGAATGCTGAGACTTTTAGACATACAACTACTTTGGTGTACTGCTGGAGTATTGTGGATATTATTCTGGGAGAAGATGCCAGCTACATGTAGTCTTTGATGACAACAACCTCCTTATTAATACACAATTGTTGGACTGTATATGACTATAGAAAGGAGTTTATAACAGTTTATAATCACACCCTCCAGTGTCACCCAAATGAGGATGAGGTTCCCTTTTGAGTCTGGTCCCTCTCAAGGTTTCTTCCTCTTCCATCTAAGGGAGTTTTCCCTCACCACAGTCGCCTCAGTCACCTCAGAATCGATCATTTGGGATAAATACAAGTCTAATATTAATCTTATACTTTAGTATACTATTAATCTTTGTATAATAATAAACTTTTCGTATTATATTTCTTATAGTACAATATTTCTGCAAAGCTGCTTTGATACAATGTCCATTGTTAAAAGTGCTATACAAATAAATTTCAATTGAATAGAATTGAATATTATCAAGGGGCATGGTGGCTTAGTGGTTAGCACGCTCGCCTCACACCTCCAGGGTTGGGGGTTCGATTCCCACCTCCGCCTTGTGTGTGTGGAGTTTGCATGTTCTCCCTGTGCCTCGGGGGTTTCCTGCATGCTAGGTTGATTGGCATCTCTGGAAAATTGTCTGTAGTGTGTGATTATGAGAGTGTGTGTGTGCCCTGCGATGGGTTGGCACTCCGTCCAGGGTGTATCCTGCCTTGATGCCTGATGACGCCTGAGATAGGCACAGGCTCCCCGTGACCCGAGGTAGTTCGGATAAGCGGTAGAAAATGAGTGAGTGAGTGAGAGTGAATATTTTCAGACATAGCTAAGCACTCAATGTATGATTTAATAAATATGAAAAGGGTGTAAATTATATGCTTTGGCCTTCACGTTCACCTTATTTAAACCCAGTTGAACACCTGTGGGTGATTTCTGAGTGACATATCTCAAATGGACTTACATCACCACAACACACAATATCATGTCAGAAACACTGATGTGCTTAAAATGAACCACTGTCCAAATAAAAGCTGCTCTACTGCTAGACAGCGTAGAGCTCCTAGAAACACAACAGATGAGCTTCAGTAAATGGTAAACTTGCAAGATCAGTGTACATCAAACTGGAACAATCACCCTTGAATATGGACAGCCATATTATTAAAGACTTCTTGGATTATCAAAATGACCTGGAGGAATGAAACCATCCCAGACAGATTTTAATAACACTTCCTTCCACTTGTACTCGGACATTTTTACCCTTACTTACTCATTTTTCCATAACACTTGGTAAAAGATGAGGGTGGAGAAGGCAGATCTCAAAAAACAGGATGCTGGTGTCAGGAAGCTGTCAGCCAGACAGGGTTAATGAGGCAATGAGGCAAGACATGTCTGTGTGAGGTCTGGGGAGATGTGCATGTGTGTGTGAGAGAGAGAGCGAGAGAGAGGGATAGTGAGGGATAGTGTGAGAATAGAACTTTGTATTTTCAATACACCGAGTGAATAAAGACAGTAAAGGTGTATGGATTAATGCATGTACTGTAGGAGGATGTACATGGTTGGATTCACATTAATGATCGGAGTTAATATTATTCTTGCTTAATGATCAATAAAAATATTCAGATGGGCTCTCTAAAGGCATAGTACGGGTCATCTCAAAGGTATTGCTCCTGATGGAACAATATAGACAGAAACAGAGACGTGAGTCTTCTGAGAGCATTTGTGCAGTATAATGAAATGACCCTAAGCCTCTCAGATGTGCGACACCTCAAAACCTGAGGCAGATGTGCAGCAACAGAGGAAATACACTCACTGAGGACTTTATTATAAACACCTGTACACAGGCTTTCTCATGCAATTATCTAATCAGCCAGTTGTCTGGCAAACCGTGCAAATCATGCATTTATGGGCCAGTAGCTTTGGGTCATGTTCATGTCGATCATCCGAATGAAGCAAAAAAATATGACCTCGATAATTTTGACAGTAACATGATTAGTGCCAGGCAAACTGGTTTGGGTATTTTTATAATTACTGATCTCTTGGGATTTTCTGACACAATAGCCTTTAGAGTTTACTCAGAATTGTGAAATAAAGAAAAACTGCTGGAAAAACTCCTTGTGGATGAGATAGATCAAGAGAGAATGGCCAGACTCGTTCTAGCTGACAGAAAGGTTACAGTAACTCAAATAACCATTCCATACAATTGTGTTGAGCAGAAAAGCATCAACAGCATCAAATGCACAAGTTGAACCTTGAGGTGACTGAACTACAATAGCAGAAAACCATGTCGTGTTTCACGTCTGTCAGCGAAGAACAGAATGCTGAGGCTGCAGATGCTGCATATGCTTATCAAAACTGGAAAGGGCCAGGACCAGAACTTGGTGAGAACACCATAACACGGTGGCTTAGTGGTTAGCACATTCGCCTCACACCTCCAGGGTTGGGGGTTCGATTCCCGCCTCTGCCTTGTGTGTGTGGAGTTTACATGTTCTCCCCGTGCCTCGGGGGTTTCCTCCAGGTACTCCGGTTTCCTCCACCGGTTCAAAGACATGCATGGTACAGTAGGTTGATTGGCATCTCTGGAAAATTGTCCGTAGTGTGTGAGTGAATGAGAGTGTGTGTGCCCGGCGATGGGTTGGCACTCCGTCCAGGGTGTATCCTGCCTTGATGCCCGATGACGCCTGAGATAGGCACAGGCTCCCCGTGACCCGAGGTAGTTCGGATAAGTGGTAGAAAATGAGTGAGTGAGAGAGTGAGTGAAACAAACGAGGGAACAATAAGGACCTCTAGAGGCTGAAACACAAAATAACAAGTCCAGAATCTGGACATCTGGTCTCTGTCTTCAACAAGGTGTCTGCATGTACATGAACACTGATGTTGGTGTGAACATTAACTGATTATTTGTCCCACCATAATTTGTCCTGCAACATGTTTCGGTGATTGCACAATTCTACAAGTCTTTCTAATATAGTGACCAATGAGTTTATTATACAGTGACTGCAAATTTTTAGTAGTTTATCAGAAATGTAAATACAAGGTGACTAGTAGTTCCATAGTTACAGTACTATGCTCTTTTTAAGCTGTTTACTTATACATTGGCTACACATTTATTTTTCACTGTTAAAGACAATAAATCAGTACAATAAAAGTGCAAAAAAAATCTTTCTGTTATTTTATACTCTATCTACCACTCTATCTATCTATTTTATACTCTGAAATGGTTGATTCTGGAAGTGAGAATGTGCAATTCTCTGGAAAGAAAAACCTCAAAGAATTGATTCAAATGAGCACACCGATTCACGAGTCACGTCAAGGCAATTTATTTTTAATCTATCCGCTATGATTTGATCATGTGTGTTAAAAGCCTTGCATGGATCAAACCGAGGTCACTGGTCTGCTGCAGCATCCACATTCCTACCAATCTATTGTACTGCATGTCTCACTCATGTTCATCTAATAATTTGAAATTTGTTTCTATGAATTTCTCAAAGGAATATGCATAAGCATCGAAAAATATATTGATGAGAAACGCAATGTTTCTACATACTGTAAACTTTAAATCTGACTAACATGTACCATATTTTACAGTATATTTTGCCATGGAAGCTCCTTTAACCCTTTTTACCAGAACATCGTACATCGAATGTAAATCGACTTATCTGGCATTTCTATTAGTGTAAACTAATAATTTTTTATCAGCACAAGTCTGAAATTAGTCAGGACATTTTAATTTTCAGGATGAGATGCTTTTCCCTCTGTTAGTGGCTGAAGATAGCACCTTGAAATTTTTATTTGCTTATGATCAAGCATCTCAGAGAGCAGAAATCGGTTTGATATCAGCATTTATTTTGAAGATAGAAGCACTAGGTTGGAAAACAAAAAAAAAACCCTTTATTTGTTTATTTATTTTATTTTATTTTATTATTTAATTATTTAAATATTTAATTATTTCATTATTTCATTTTTTCATTATGTCATTATTTACTTAGTAATTTAATTATTACTTTACTTGTGGATATATTGTCTCTAGTTGGCACTTAAGTAACAACGACACTTAAAATGTGATTGTCTAATTTCACATGTGCCAATAAACACCATTGTGGAGTTTGACATGACAAACAAATTTAATGCGGAACATGGACACCTCCATGGTTGGAAATTCCATTTTTTGACGTCTGGCAAAAAGAGTTAAGCACAATACAGAATGGAGGATGTTATACCATTTCTGGGAAGTTTTTCTACCATGCTTAATTCCACATCTGAAAATCATCTGAAATCCGAGTCTGGATCAGCCTCTCTGATCTGACTGTAAACTAGCCGAGTGGGATTGGGTAGTAAAGTACAGCCACAGGCTATAAAAGCTTCCTTTCACAAAGTACCTTTAGCTTCAGGCAAAGTGTTAACAGTCTTTTAAGTAAATAGACAAAAAGAATTTCTAATGTCATTTTGTCATATCAAATATATCTTTATTTTATTATTGTTTCTCTTTACAGTAGAAATGTTTCATTTTATTATTATTGAAGAGATCTTTGCTTTACAGCATTTTATATGCGTCAGTCTTTTGCACATTACTGTATTTAATCAAAAATGTATAATTGGATTTAAAGGGATTATATAACCTCCAGTCTGTTCCATTTTGGTGATGTTCTTGTCCCCAACTCATCGGATTATACTAATAAGCTAATTAACATGACCAAACAAGGTTCGATGTTATGGTTATTCAAACATATTAGATAAAGATTGAGACTGGAAAATGCTGGAGATACACATATGCTTGTCACGTATGTATGGAGGTAAAAAGATTTGCTGTCATTCATTATAACTAACATGCTTTATTTGACTGAGAGATATAAATAGAATGAAAACAGATAGATTAAAAAATCGTTAGTAGTTATTAATTAAAATTCACATAATAATTTAAAGATAAGCAGTGACATGTAGATTTTAGGTAAAAGTTGTAGTGGTGTACAGTATATAATCCATGTTGTCCATGTAGTCTTTTTTTTAAAGAAAAGAAAATTATAAAGCTATATAAGAACAATCCAGATGAGTTAGCAGTTAGCAAGTTTTTCAACATGGATCTATATTTGCTATGGTGATAGATGTGTGTAGTGTTAAGCTGTGGTAAGTGGAAGAAAGAATTACAAGAAACTGGATAAATATGAGGACATAAAGAATGTAGAAGGTTAAAAGCAACGAGCTTTTCACTGGAATTGTGACTCCAACAGATCCCAGCATTAACAAGACTGATCTTCCTTCGTCCTTAAAAGGGAATTTATCTTCGGCATCAACAGTGAAGCTGAGACAGAAATTATTTTACATTACAACAGCGTTTAAAGAATTAAAGTTCCTTGTATCCATAGTTTATGCGGACTTAAGTTGATTTTCTGAGCATTTCATTCATCCACATTATCAAACGTCTCCGTTGTCACCAGATATTGCTTGACTCTCCGGGTCTTTCAGTAATCTTTAACGGTCTGTTTTGTCTGATCCTCTGCTCACTGTAGCCTTTTGCTGTTGTTGCTCCTCCAACTCAAAGCTCAATGTTCTGTGTGTTCTGAGATGCTTTTGGGAAAATCGTATTTTAGCCTTCATGTCAGCTCAAACCAGCTAGTCAGTCTCCTCTGATCTCTCATTTGTTTTTCAAGCCATTCTGTGTAAATTCTTTAAAAGACTCAACCCAGCCCATTTGTCATGAAGAGCTGGTTTACGCAAGTCGTTAAGCTATTTTGTGAGCAGTCCATTCAGATTGTTAAAAGTATCTGCATGTAAGTCATGCCTTCAAGGTCAGCAGATTTTTTTCTTGAGTAGAAGCATAGAGTAAAAAGAGTAGAGACAGTTTTAAATACTGTCTAGACACCACTTTTAAACACAAGAGCTTGAAAATATCAGGGATAGAAAATGCTGACTGAAGATACAGATCATGCATAGTTTTCTATAATGTAATATGATTTAACACAAAAAACCACTATTTTAATATTACAAAAAAGTTACAGTAGAGTGTATTTTTGAGTTTTGAGTGTATGTATAGCTCAACTGATAAATGTCCACATGACATATTGTGATTACATCTACTGTACCTGTCAGTCAATGGCACTGGACTTTCCTAGCAGATTTTTTTCCCTTGTTTTTTTTTTTTTCTGTTGTTTTTGTTGTTGTTGTTAACTGAGACAAAATAGCACTTAAATCTGTAGTTCTTCTTGAGGTCTCAATTCTGATATGCAATCATTATTAACTCCTCATTATGCACACTGAATACAGACACTTATGTGCACACTTATTTTTTTAAGTTATTATACAAAGCTGATCTTTGCATTGTCCACAAGTTCCAGCACCGTTGAGAAATCCAGCAAAATGCCATTTTGAATGATCTTGGTAATGCTTTAGGGCTGCTGAATTTGAACTTTAATCTAAATTCTCTGAAACTCACAGGACTGCTGACATATCAAACAGAAGCCAAGCATGAACCAGTAAATGAGGTGCTGCTGTCTTTTAGTCTTCTTTTACTTTGCAATGCACGTTCAAGTTCCACTGTTCTAAGCACAACCACTGAAACAGTAAAAATATCATTCACTTGAAAATTGGTTTTGAAAAATAAACGATTGCTCACAGACTCCACGCCAAACCCAGGGGCCTATGTTGAAAATTAGAACATCAAGAAGCCATTAGAAAATTAATCACAGAGTTAATTAGCTACTGGTACTGTAAGTGCCTGCATCCTTTAGATGTCAAACCTAGATCATGCATTATATTCACTGTAAGAAGGACAAATATTTAACCCACTTTATTTTTAACCCACTTTTAAAAATCATGAAGTAATTTAATAAAAAAAACACTCAGAACAAGATATTTGCCTTGTTAAATAAATACTTAATCATTGAAGATGCCAACATGCTTTTAGTTTCATAGTCAACAGCTGTTTTGATCAAATCTCCCTCATTTCTAACACATCATGCCACGTTTAATTGTTGAACATCTTGACAGAAAATAGTTTAAATTTATTCATAAAAAGACAAAAAAAAAAAAACTATCCTCCTGAGTTAGAAAATAGTATTAAACATTACACTTTGTGATATCAGAAGCCTGTATGAGTATCTGTTTAATGCTTCAAAAAATAGTGTTTTTGTTCATTTTCTTGTTTTTTTTTTAATATAATGATGTTTGTCTGACCACAACAAAGTTCTAAAAAAATACTATAAATACCCAAAATACTATAATTATGCCCTTTTATGTCATCATGATCTGACCACATACTGTGAATGTTGAATATAAGAACTAGCTAATAACTGCAGTCACTATTTGTCCCTTACGCTGAATAATGTCTAATGAAGGTTAGAGATTATAAACTGAAATCTTAGTCTTTAAGTTCAAATCCCAACTCAGCTCCATGAATAGATTGGATGCATGGAATCTGTTTACCTCATATCTTGCTTTGGATAGATTGGAGTACCAAATCTAAGGATTACAGATAAGGTAAATGCTTTTTTGTTTGTTAGCTTGTTACCCCCTGTATCTCAACCCCATTTACTTGAGATTGACTTGAGATATTACCATTCATTCCAGGTGTAAAATGTTTAATGTAAAATGTCCTGTTGTAGTCTTTATGGGACCATCTGTGCTTTTATATTTAGATGTTGGCTTCCAATGTTTAAGCCATTGCAGCAGTAACTTTTGATATGGCACCATCTAGTGCCCAAACATCAGCAGCTGTAGCAGGGTAGCAGTATCAATATAAAGTAATCCTTTTTCATTACGCCCTGTTTGTAAAATTATTTAGTTCTCAATAAATACACAATTTTTAAGGCTACACCATAGATCTGACTAAGAAAATTCTAAGAAATTGCATTAGAAAATGAGCAGACTTCATATGAGCAACACATTTGTGTGATGCCTTTGCAAAACTCTTTACTAGCCCTCTGTCAGGTTTTGGAAGTTCCAGAAACTCAGACCCATGCACAGGATTGAAACCATGTCCTTGATTAGTAACAGGACATAAAAGAAACACTACATGAAACCTGACAACCAAAGCGATGTATTAATACTCAAAACATGATCAAAAACAAAACACAACCTGGCCGACCAAACACGACAATAGACCATAACTCGAAAAAGACAGACACGAAAGGGTAGGAATAAATAAGGCACATTAGGGATAATTATGAACAGGTGACATCACCTGATACCAAAACAAGTATTAGCAATCCACCTGTCAAAAAAACAGACTTTTTGACCAACCAATCATATATTTTCCACTCTCTTCACCAAATCTAAATCTGGTTATTTGTTAGCCTTAATTAATGCTATAACCTTTGTAAGAAAGCCTTAAATCCTTAAAGTGTGCTTGAAACTGCATGAATATTATAAGACTGACAGTTCTGACAACTTAAAGAACCTTTATATTAGCAAAACCTTGACAAAATTCAAACAGGAGTCTAGTCACATAAACTGATTATTATAAGCAGTGACTCCACACTTCTCCCAATGTTGAAAAAATAAGAAGAGTTAATTAAAATGACCTCTGCAGAGAAATCTGTGGGGGAATATTTCAGAAGGATATCTGTGCTGCAGCTTTGTTAATATTTGATGGCTTGCTGTCGCAGCTCCCCTGAGAACCTTTCTGCTCTAAAAATTCCAATTAGACAGCAGAGATAAAGCTGTGATTGCTCAAAATCTAAAAGTATTATGTGACAAAGCACCAAACACATGACTCATGACATGCTGATGCAGAGAATCTAGTAAAAAAAAAACAACAACATAGAGAAATATTTACAAACAAGGTCACAAACAAAATAAAATTCATGTTATAGTTGAGGAAATTCTATAATGTAATCATATGCCTTCCATATGCACCATTTATCTAGAGTTTACGCAAGAGTTCACGTGAGAGAACGTTCAGAGAAGGTGATGGTAACTTAGCAATACACTCTTTACAACCATAAGGAGCAGAAATGCATTTCAATACACAGAGTATGTTAAACTATGATGGGTATTATTCTTGTCAGATTGGAAGAATTGGGAGCTATAGAGTTTAAATTTGGAAATTTGTCTCCTGGTCTATTGAATCTCAATTTCTGCTGATGTCCACATGGTAGAGTCAGAATTTGTCATTAACAGCATGAGTCCATGAACCTAGTCTGGTTGGTGCCAACAGTTCACCCTGTTAGTGGTGTAGGTGTAATGGGGTGGGTAATGTTTTTTTTGCCATACATTTTGTCACCCAAGTATTGTTTTAAGCTTAAGAGTTTTGATGTTGACCACATTTTGACTTTATCTTATAATGGCTACATGTGTCATGTGCCATGTCACAAAGCACAAGTCTCCAACTATTTCCATGAACATGACAGTGAGTTCAGTGCACTCTCCAATCACCAGCTCTAAATTCAAGAGAGCATCTTTGGGATGTGTCAGAACAAGGTTCACAAATCCGTAGCACTTATGTGATGCAATCATGTGAAATCCACGCCACAAAGATCTGAGGCTTTTCTGAGAGCAAAGTTTTCAATGTAATTTTATTTGACTGTCCCAAAGGCCAGCCTTTCTCTTTCTGACCCCACAGTAGTTGCCTTTTCATTTATCTACTTAAAATTCTATTGAACTGTTGCTCTTACAAGGCACTCAAGAGAAAGAAACGTGACTCGATCTTTGGACAGTGAAAACAGAGCTGTGTCTAATGGAGGCTGCGGATGTTGATGCTGCCTGTAGATTCTCAAATTCTGCCACCGGATGGAAATCTGAGATGCCCTTCTCCTTGGCACAGTCTAGCCCTCTGTGGATCGATCTGACCTGGAGTTCTGTTAAATATCCTCTCAGACGATCAATGCCTATTCAACCACCAGCAAAACTCAAAATGCTCTGAGCATTCTAACACACCAGTAATTAGTTAACATGCTCTGTAGCCAGCCACTCGTCATTGCTTGTAGTGCTCTGCTGATGCCGATAACGTGATTAGCATGGATAAACACACAGCAATGATAGACTAAGTAAGCGTATAAATGTGCAAGGTGATATACCATGAGGCTATTTGGCATGCCGCTACACTGTTATGGATGGATTATAGAATCCGGGAAGGCTATCAAGACACTGTAGCTGTGGATGTGTGTGCATTCGTGTGTGTTTACAGATCATTTAAACAAGATTTCAAGGAAGTGCATTTTGGATCTCTGCCTATGTTAAGCCATTAATGACAAACAACTTGCCATTTTTAACCTCCCAAATACTCAAGAGAGTCTACCTTTTATATAAACACCAAACAAATACATTAAAAGTGAATGCCCTTTACTATACTAAAACTATTTTATAATTCAAAACTCAATAGGGCTTACAAAAAGGAAAAATAAATGTGCCTTAGTATCAGAGATGTTTTCACAGCTTGATCATTTAGCTCCATGCCAAGCAAGGCTTGTTTTCTTATAAATGGAGTCTGACCTTCCTTAAGCACGTATTGGAAATGTTTCCCAGCTTCCTGTGATGCCCTCTTAAAACTCTTTTGTATGCAAACCTCTGGCTCCAACTGATAAAACTGAAAGCTTTCTGCTAAATTGGTGAGCTTCAGCAGAGCTGATAATACGTAAATGGAAAAATGACTTTTACCATTTTTGGTATGCAAATTATGTTTTTCTGCTGTAATGCAAAGCTACTGTATACAACGTGTTGGTAAATGGCACGTTTTCTATTATATAAAGCAATTATTTCATTATTAAAGTCTACAGATTACTAACCTACCTAAAATTATATGTAATAGAAAAATAGTGATATGACTCTTGCAAATACACCACTGATTATTGTTAGTCATTTATAGAACTTTTAAAAGGTGCTTTGCAATTACAAGCGCTCAGAGAAGCAACAAAGAGACCGGTTTCCATGAGCAAAATGAAACATCATGATTATCAGTCACAATGCACCCTGTTCTAATTATAGCTAACTGTCTTTCCTCCATGACAAACTCTGCAAGCAGAATAAATGGCTATTTGGCTCCTATTAATTGCTTTGTATTCCCATATTCATTTTCTCTTGCACTACTCAAATTAAATCTCTGGACAAATGGTATTTGCAATGACATTAGGTTCAGACCTTCATTTACTGCCCTACCTCTCTCCAGTGCTCAGGACCACAATCCTTTCCAGCAAAATTGCACTCCAGAAGCATGTCGTCCATACGATGCCGTGTCCGGTTATAGAATTCGGCCAAGCTGAACCGGGGACCTTGGCGATCAGGCTCAGGGGCAAGCTGGAAGCCAGGTGCCATGTTGTCCTCATACCCTATGAGTGGTCCCATAAAGAGCAGGTCACTGTAGCTAATCTGGGAACGACGGAAGTTGTTGAAGTTGCACATAGTGATGGCTGGGAAGGTCATGTTGGGTGCATTGCGCTCGTCTAGCATTGTGATATGGTCATACTGCATGTAATAGACAACTCGGTCACCCACCTGGATCAAGAACATACAGAGGGCTGTCAGGAAGCATACCGCCCAGAGACCCTGCCTCACGCCAAACTTTTTTTCCTCCACAAAGATGTGGTTTGCACCATGAAGAGAACAACCACTGAAAAATGCTGCCAAGTCAATGTTAGGTGGCTCTTCTTCTACTTGTTCCTCGTAAACCTCCAGATCATCACACTCTTCCTTGTAATGGCCAGACTCGCTGTCGCCACTCCGCACTACCCGTTTGTAGTGCTCATCGAAGCTGCTCGCGTAAGACCCCGCAGTATGCTCATCTCCTGATGTAACAGAGATTGTGCATGTAATTCGCACCATGGTTGAAAATGTCCAACTTCAAGAAAAACTGTCCAGATCTAGAGAATGTTTGCTTGCAGTAGAGATGCGTCCACCATTAAAAAGATAGCTTTTGAAGCAAAGTGGAGGGATATACTCAAATAAATTAGTGTACTTAGACAGATATTTGGAAACAACCAATATTTTCAGCTTGGTGTTAAAAGTCAATGACACCAAGTCCAAAATGAACTGTACAGCAGAAGACGGATAGAAAAATTTTCCTTATAATGTAGTTCGGTTCTACTTAGAACACCATCCACTTGAATTAAAGTACCTCAAAAAATTGTAACTTATGAATCTTGCTGGAAAAATTGCCTTAGAACTCAGAAGGTCCTGCTGCCAGTGCGTTACAAGACCTCAACCTAGATGCGGAAACCTTATAAAGAGAATGCGCATGAAGGGTCGAAAGTCCCAAATATGACTGTCTTGTCAGATCGGAGCATCTGAGGAGGCTCTGCAAGGTTGGGATGAGTATCTGCTGCCCCCACCCTACCCCTACACCAACACTGATACATTATACTCCCATCAGGCCCTGCCACTGCTGCACTCAGTGCATGATGTCAGAACCTGATCATCTTTCTTGCCTTCACATAAGGGGATATACTGTAAGCGACTGTTTTTTAATGTAATTGTAATTGTAATTGCTAAGCTCACATCTATTTAAATCATCCAAGCATCAACTTTCGGGCAGCTGGGCCTAACAATGAAGCCGGCTATGGACAAGTTCCTACAGATCAATCTTGCTAATATGTAGGCCAATTCCATATTTCTTGAGTACCTTAACAAACATGTGGTGTATGAAATAAACATCGGAGCACTTTGAGCACTAACTAACTTTGAGCACGAAATGTTAGCTCAATTGATGGTGTCAAGATGTTGGACTACTGATCAGAAGGTTGTTAGTTCAATTTCCAGGACTGCCAGGTTTCCACTGTTGGGCCCTTAAGCCTCAACTGCTCAGATGTATAAATAAAATTAATGAAATAGAACACAAGATCTGGATAAGGACATCAGCCAAATGAATTAAATAAAATAAACATGAAGACTTTTAAACTGTATTTAAAAAGTTGATTAATGTCTTGTTTACTTGATGTTTTATACTGCTTGCTTATACATGAATTCATTTGGAGAATGCTTTCACCTGAAGTAATGTTATGTTGAGAAGAGATTAAAGCCCAACTCTCTCTGCATCAGATGTTGGGTTTTGAGGTTACAGTCTTCTGATCACCTTTCTATCCAAACTCCTTAGCTATCGCAGGCCAAGGCTTCATATTTAAACATGTTTTATAATTTGGAAGCAAATCAGGCTAAAATAATAATTAAATGAGTAAAAGCTGATTCATTAAGCAGTAAGCCCCCTACCCAAAAAAAAAAAAACAAAAAAAAAAAATTGCATTACATTTTCATCAATATGTTCACACGATTCCTTGTTCAAGAACTCTACAGTAACTGTGGCTATTTACAATCTATTTAATATTTACAATCTTTCTTTCTGCAGAAACCTAAGAACTCCATTATTATTATTATTATTATTATTATTATTATTATTATTATTATTATTATTATTATTATTATTATAAATCTATTCCCAAAGGAAATTTCCACTATTAAACATTTAACTGAAAAACAGTTAACAGACATCTGTGCTGCCAAATAACTACAGAGATAAAGAATGTTTATTACCTGGTTTTTATTTTCCAAAGTCAATATAAATTTTCAATTTAAAATTTCAGAAATAAATAATCCCTTCTTTTCATCAAAAATAGGTTGCAGCTCAATGAGCATTTCCAATGATAGTTAATAGATCTTGGAAATGATGAAGCAGAATCCCACAGCTAGAGTGGAAAATTAAAAATGCAATAATAATAATAATAATAATAATAATAATAATAATATTTATTATAATAAATAAATATAATAATAATAATTATTATTATTATAATATTTATAATACATCATCAACACCCCTACCTAGATAACACAAACCAAAGAACACCTTCTGACCAATCAGATTTGGGAATTCAACACTATATTTTGTGCTATAAATGATGTAGAATTGAACTACAGAATGAACTACAGTAGAATTCCAGACAATATAACATGAGACAAGTGACTTAACTAAATGTTAAATAGCTCACTGATTAGCTCTGCGTGGTACATTACTTTCCATCTTTTTCTGCTGTTCCATCAACATCGCAGGAGTTCTGTGCCAGAATTTAATAAAATTACTGTCAAATCAGTGTCCTGGAGGGAAACGGGAAGCGTATCAGGGTAACCAGTCTGTCTTTACGCACAAGCTGAATAATGAAAAGCGTCGTCTCTGCGGAGCCCGAGCCATCCTTCTGTGAAACTATGTAACCTCAACTGTGTCCCCAAATCAGTAGAGGATTGTGATTATAAGACTACAATAATATTTAGAGAAATGCAATGTGAGGTACTTGACATTTAGTTTTGAAGTGCTCGAGGCTATATAATAAAGTTGACTTCGTTTCAAGGTGGGCTGCATTCCGTTCTATTACACACTGAACATTTCATTTACTTTAAAAGTAAATACCTTATTATAGTTCAGTACAGGTATCGTTTTTCTTTTGTATTAAGCAACATGGAAAGCCTGAAATGAAACTTTTGCTTTTTATTTAGGGTTGATGAAGGACACTAGTGAAAAAAAATGTTGCGTATGTATTACGTTTGCTCAAGGTTCAACATATTCCTTGCTTTAAACAACAACAACAACAAAAAAAAGATTTTAGATTGAAATTTCCATTTAAGCTCATACAATTCATAGAACGTTTATCATCAGTCTATGAGATATACCTTTGTTGCTCAATGCCAAACCAAACATTTTCAATCCTTTGTTAAAACCCAGACAGAAAAAAGACTTCTGGGTGTCTATGTGACCTTTGTAATTGCAAAGGAGGCATTTATAATGTCTTACTTGTGGTCAAACTCAAGCAACAAAGACAATAAAGCTGCTTTGATGGAGATCATGATGGATCATTTTGTGCCATTATCAGCCACCAGATGGCATTAGAGTTCAAAGTAAATAAAGCAGAACCCACTAATAAACATTACAGATCTGTTGTACTATCAACTGTCTCAGTCTTGTTATAAACTGGGGTGAACTTTTACTCAGTCTTGTCTTGGTGGTAACCTACAAATACTTGAAAAGTTTTTCAAAAACATCATTCAAAGACCATAACATTTTTTTTTGGAGTAATGTTATTTTTATTTGTAATGTTATGTCTATATTTACACGTTTAGTTATATAGTGAGCATAAATTTCAAAATCAAAGTAATACACAGCTGTGTTTGGTCTCAGAAAACTAAAACAAATTCTAGCTTTAAATGCATTTTATTTACCTGCTGTTTGCTTCGGCTCTTATTTGCAAGCAATGCTTTGTGTGCTTTCTTTCTTTCTTAATTTCTTTCTTTCTTTCTTTCTTTCTTTCTTTCTTTCTTTCTTTCTTTTTAATTTATTTACGGATAAGTTGTTTTGTGATTGTTAAAGTTTACCTGAATTGCTGAAATTGCAAAAAAGGGTTCTCCTTTTAAACTCTTATAAGTGAAGCCACATATGTAATTTCGTTCTATAATACCTGTAGCTGTACTGCTCATGTTTATTGCATGGGAATAGAAGAGCGATTGGCTGAATTCATGTTGTGTTGATGGTTAATATTTAGTTCATTCTATAAAAATGTCATGTCAGGTTAGGAAGATCTACAACCAGAAAACACATCTGAGTGTCTGGTCTGGATCTTGTCATGGACCCAAACACCATGTGTGGTCTCGTCTTGATCGTGCCCTCTGTCATGCTAAGATTCGGATTCCACAGGCTGTGGTCTTGGTCTTAATTTGGTCTCAGCTTAGGTTCTCTTGAAAATTACATAAAGTTTTTGAATTTTGTCTACAATCAATACTTCCTGATATGCTTAAAACAGTTGTATCACCTACAGTAAATCCCTATTACAGTCGCTGTCAACATAACAGCCCAGAATGGTCAAGCCCCAACAAGAAGTGCAATCAAACTCACTCAAAATGTAGTTAAAACACAAATACTTATATTATTATTCCTAAACTAAAAAGCACATTATTCCTATTTTTATATTAAGCATTCATGTAGTACAAACACAAACACCATTTACTCCTTATAACAGTAACAACACAACACAACACAACACATATACTCCTGAGTCAGATCATGAAACGTTCCTGTCAAATAAATCAAAGCCATGCAATTACTCTGAAAGCTCAGACTATAGGAGCAGTGTTTTTAAAGCTCTCTGTATGCAACACTGCAGTGGATTGATCATTCATATCCTGTAAAGTTAGTGTTAAAGAAAGAAAGAGCTATTTTTAATCAGTAAAGTGGCTGTGTGCTCAGATATGCATTAATGATTAAATAAATGTTGGGATACGTGTGGTACCATGCGACATTTACTAAAGGCTGATCGACCGGAGGATCAATCAGGTACAGAACTCAGAGCCACAATTGTAATTGCTCAGAGCAAAGAATTTGAGGTTCACTGATCCCCTTTTTCATTTTTCACTTTAATAACTGCACAAGCTGTTAACTTTATTGAATCTCTGTGCTTTAGCATGTCACATTGTAGAGCATCACTGGTTTTCAATTCTTTGCATGAGAAGTCTTTTTATTTTGCAGAAACTACAGATATCAAGCTAACTAGCCAGCCACAGATCTGGCTCTATCATTTCACATACTGTACATCCACCATGTTTGTTTTTGACAGAGCAAATTTAGACTTAAAAAAAACACAATTATTAATTTATAGCTAATATCTTTAATATACATCATGTGATTGTCAGGGATCAGCGCGGACTTTTGGACACGTGCTAATGTTTTTGTTTTTGTCACGTGTCTGCCCCTCCTTCGTCTGCTCCTCCCTGTCTCCACACCTGTTCCCCATTGTGTGATTGACTTGTCTGTGTGTATATATGTGAGCCGCGTTGCCGATGGCAGCGCGAATTCATTAGTTTAATTACGTTAGTTCCCCCGTGTGGTGTGGATATGTTTGTTTGTCCTCCTCATGTATTAAACCCCATTCATTTGAAGCTATCCTGCGTACGGGTCTGTCTCCTTCCCTCCATAACCGGGGGCCTGACAGAATGTATCCGCCTTTAGAACCAGCAGACCCAGCAGGATAGCTCCCAGCTCGGACCGGCCTTTTTTTTCCTTCTCCCCCTGGACTGTTCTGTCAGTCCTTCCGGCCCTTTTTCCGGTGACATCGCTCCGCATTCCGGTGAGGGACGCTGCTCCGTTTCCGGTTTCTCCGAGGAGGACGTTGCCTCACCACGCTCGCGGAGGATGTCACCATCCTAGTTGGGCCCCCTTTTTTTTGGTGCCCTGCGGCATCGCCCCGCATGTTTCCGATGAAGGACGCCGCTCCCTGTCCGGTTTCTCAGAGGAGGACGTCGCTTCACTTTTTCCGCGGGGGATGCTGCTCGGCCCTTCAGCTCGGCGGTGGACGTCATTCGGCCCTACAGCTCGGCTGTGGACTTCGCTCGGGCCCTTCAGCTCTGATGCGGACGTCGCCTCGGCCCTACAGCTCGGCTGTGGACGTCGCTTGGCCCTCTCTGGCTGCGCCGCCGTGTGCCCTGCTCCCCCCACCTGCCTCGCCGTGTGCCTTGGCTCCCCTCGCCTACCTCGCCGTGGTCCTTGCTCCCCCCACTGGCCTCGCCGTCGTCCTTGCTCCCCCACTGGCCTCACCGTCGTCCTTGCTCCCCTCACCTGCCAATCGCCGTGGGCCTCGGGAGCCGCGCCTTGAGGGGGGGGTTCTGTCAGGGATCAGCGCGGACTTTTGGACACGTGCTAATGTCACGTGTCTGCCCCTCCTTCGTCTGCTCCTCCCTGTCTCCACACCTGTTCCCCATTGTGTGATTGACTTGTCTGTGTGTGTATATATGTGAGCAGTGCGGATTCATTAGATTAATTACGTTAGTTCCCCCGTGTGGTGTGGATATGTTTGTTTGTCCTCCTCATGTATTAAACCCCATTCATTTGAAGCTATCCTGCGTACGGGTCTGTCTCCTTCCCTTCATAACCGGGGGCCTGACAGTGATGGTGTACACACGTGTTTTATGTCAGTCTTAGTGTCCAGGCATGTGATGTACAATTTTACTGTACTATCATTCATGAAAAACCCAAAAAGCATGTTCGTTAAAGTAGGTCATAAAAATGCCCTTTTTTTTTTCATTGCATTTCAAGATTCATATTGCAAATGTTCCTCGCTGATTTTGCATTAATTTGATACTTGGTAACTGATCAGCACATCCTTAAACTATAAATAAAAACTTTTTTAATAAAACAATTTAAAATATACTTTACATTCATTTATCATGCATACATCTATATGACTGAACTTTTAATCCAAAATAAGCTTATCAAATTTTTTTTACTAAATGTAAAAAACTAACCATGAACAGCATTTACTTCATAATTAAACATCATGCACTTATCAGGGTATGTGTGTTATTAGTACATTAAGTATGACTCTGATTCCTGTCAGGGTGTTGTTGATAATGGTGGTGATCTAATTATCCCAGTTCGTATTTATCCTAAACCAACCCACACACTCTGTTTAATAATTTACACAGTTATCAGCCAATCATACAGCCGTGGTGCAATTCATAAAATTATGCACACACAGGTCAAGCGCTTGTGTTAATATTCAGATCAAATATAGGGAGAAGAAAGAGGAAGCTCAATGTATGAGGATAATGACTGTAACTGAGACATGGTAGCTGATACCAGATGGGCTAGTTTGAGTTTTTCAGAAACTAGTGATTTGGGATTTTCAAGGAACAAACGGTCTCTCTAAGTTTACAAACTCATTTTAGATGAGAAAGGTTAGAGGAGAACGGCCAGACTGAATCGAGTTGAGAGTAACGCAACAATATCTCAATTAACTGCTTTTCACAAACGTGGTGAGCAGAAAAGCATCTCAGAGCTCATCACACCACACGTAGAATCTTGAGACAACTAGACGCATCACACATCAGGCTTATACTGTGACAGGCAGTGGACAAATATAGATTGTTAAAATGTCACTAAGTCTAATAAATCTTGATTTCTGCTCTGGACATATGTAGTGTAATTTGGCATCCACAGCATGAATCTATGGACCTAAACTGCCTGTCAAAAGTTTAAGTTGGTGGTGGTTGTGGTGGCGTAATGGTGTGACGAAGGATTTCTAATTTGTTTATTGGGTCCCTTTATAGCAATTAAGCGTTGTTTGAATGCCACAGCATCTTTTTCTGTATTGTTGCTGACCACATACATACCTTTATAGCAGCAACTGACCCAACGTATAATGGCTACATTCAGCACAATATTGCACAGTGTTATTAAACACAAGTCTAAAACTGCTTCCATGATCCTGTGAGTTCTTAGTGCTTTGGTTTCCTCCCCAGTCACCAGATTTGCATCCAGCATAGCACCTTTCGGATGTGGTAGAACAGATGATTGGCTGGTTGAATGTACAGATGACAAATCTGCAGCAATTATTAAATGCAGTGAATACGACATGGACCAGAATCTCAAAGTAACGTCAGCAACACTTTTTAGCATCCATATCAGGAAGAAATGAAGCTGTTCTGAGAGCAGTGTTTGTAATATTAATATTGTATTACTATATATATTACTATATTGTACTAGTTAATTGACCAGGGAGTATATATACATAATAAAGGATATAGTAATGCTTACTATAGTTTTATTAATTAATTACAGTGATGTTTTTATTAATTGCTGTTAATATTTGATCTTAACACGAAGTGGCATATTATTATTATTATTATTATTATTATTATTATTATTATTATTATTATTATTATTATTATTATTATTATTATTATTATTATTATTATTTAAGCCACTGGGGGGCAGTGTGTGTGTTCCCTATAAGGGATGGAACATGATCTATGTCTAAACTGAAGTTTTCCAACCTGCTTCACTTATGTGTACTGCTCTAACACCTGATTTAACTGCTCAGGCTAGTAGCAAGGTTAACAATATGTTAGGGGTAGAAAGCAGGATGCTTATGTGAAGTTCAAGGCCACCGACGGAGTGGGTTGAAGAAAGAGGATTGTGTTTCAGCTGAAGTGAAATGTGTTCACAAAGACTAGATTTTCTTCCGTTTTTCCTTATGTCCCTTTCTCCAGCTCAGCCTTGATAACCGTGGTGGACCCCTTGTTACCATGGAGACCTGACAGCTGAGGGAAGGATGCACAAAGACCTACGATTACAGACGTACATAGACAACAAAGTGTATTTCAACGCAGACAGTGTACTTGTGAGGACTGTCTACTGATTGATGCATGATGCTACAACAAAATCTAACCCCTGCCCTAACCTTTTACATAATAGCTTTTTTTTCTCAGGGGGACAAGCCAAATGTCCCTGCAAGGTCAAAACTGTCAGATATTCCTGTCCATGATTGTATTCCAAACATGCATCCCTGGTCCTCACAAACACACACACACGAACACACTTACATATACACACTGTGAACTGTGGAATGAGTGTGAATGATTTCTGCCAAAGAGGCAGATCAAACACAGCCGACAGCACAAACAGCTTAAAGAAACCGAACAGTGGTTGGAAAAACATGTCTGGGTGTCTCATCATATTGTGCAGACCTGAGTAACTAAAAGCTCTTACAGAGTGCTGTGTTCCCACAGGACAGAGGAGTGATGATAGCAGTGTGCAACAAGCTTAACACTTTAGGAAAGATGGTGCACTTACACAGAAGTAAATGTTGTCACCAGTTTTACAAGCTTTCGTTCATACTCGTATGTGAATACTGATGAATGTGATTCACCTATAAATGACCAATCACGATCAATATACAGCTGATTTACTTTACATCGAGTCACCCCTAGAAAAATAAAAACACAGAGATGAAAACAACAGAATGAAGACTAAACTGAACAAATAGTGTGTGCCCTAGATCTTCCAATAATGCAGCTCAGCCACTGCAGTGCATCATCTACACATACATGTCTTATACACACATTGACTCATCCTCCAGTTATAGGGTCCTTTTTGTCTTACATAAATGGTTAATCTTACATGTCTTCATTTTTGGATTTGCATTGGAAAAAATGAAAAAAATACATTTATCAAATTTGTATCATACAGAAATAAATACGCTATTCAAACTTATAACGCATATATAAAGCCAAACACCCATGAATCATGTGATTCATTTCTTTTATATATCAGTTTTTTTTAATATTAACTCTACTCTCTTAATCATGTGTTAGAGCACATTTTCTGTTAACATTGCTTTAGTGTAAATATAGAAGGCAGTAAAGAAAAATGGGAAAGAGAGCAAACGAGAAAGACAGAGACAATCACAGGAAGAGAGAAAAGCGTGGACTCAGAGTTTAGATTTATTTGTGCAATATGACATTGCGAGTATTGATACGATCAAAACGATATTTTATTCAAATACACACTTATGACTCTAAAATGTATATCACAGTGCTGCAATAATTGTGTGCTGTTCTTATTACTAAAATGCATTATGTATATTATCTATCACAGACATTAAGAAAAGAAAAAGTTAATAAACTACAGTATTACAGTATTTTCTGACTTTTCCTTTTTCTTCTTTTGATAGAAACTTTATAGAATTTCATTATTAACCCCAAATTGTTATCTTCTGATTTTCTAACACATAAATACAAATATTAAAATCAAACAAGATAACAAAAAATTAAGAGAAATTCTGTGATTAAAGAAAAGAAATAAAACGCTTGTGTGGATGCAAAGTTAAATATAACATAAAAATAATCAATGATGTTTTATATATAACCTTGTTATAACCTTAAGGTTTATTAATTTTCTATAACAGCATAAAAAGTTGTATTCCTTAGTTTTATACCACAGTAATTTTCTGAACTTTTCTTACTAACATGTAGAATAACAAAGCCACGAAGCATTGTAGTACCTGTTATCACTTACAATCTTTACTTACTGTTGAAGTTAATAAGACAAAAATCAACTTTTTACCAGTAACGGCAAGGCACAGAGTCTTCTTATATGATCCTCCTCAATAAAGTCACAGCTTTACCATAAATATTATATCGTCGCTGTCGGGCGGAAACCTCGTATGTCCAAATTTGGTCAATTTCATATTTTTTCACATATCGATGCTATTGGTCAGTCCCCACGTGGGTCTGTTATTTTTACAAGTTATTAACCAATCTAAAGTCTTGAAAATAGCTTGAGCGCAAATCTCATAACTCCATTGGACACTTCATCTGTCCACCTCTTCCTCACTCCGCGGGAGAGATTCGCGGCATATTTCACCTCAAGAAGAGTCGCAACGATTCAACACGTCTTCTGAGGTAAATGTCTTCAAATCACTGGGCACAAAGAAAAAAAAATCTTGACCCCCACTAGTTCTGGTGCTCGTCTGAGGACAGGAATTTAGCGCAAGACAATCCACTGCAACGCGTACTAAACCCTGTGCACTGCAGATAAGGTACAGCGTTTTTTAATTTCTTGAAAAGTAACGGTTTTGGAGATATGAGGATTCCGCCCGACAGCGATGATATGTTACATATTAAGTTATTGAAAGCTTCCCAGCATAATTATATGCTTTCCTTTGTTAAATAACAGCATGGCTTTTTTAATTGGTTTATTATTAGTCTTAGGCTATGTGGATTGTCCAAGTCTCCAGGAATGAGCTGTTACTATGGAAACAATATTGCACTAAATAATGCATTAATAATCGATAGAAACCTGTGATTTTGAAGTACAGCAGCACTTATGACTGAGCTGTTTGTTATTAAATCTCATTCAACAAATTCTGACCAATCACATTCAAGATTTCAACAGCAGTGCGGTATAATACACTAGACCCATCAGCCAGAATATTAAAAAACCACTGACAAGTGAAGTGAATAATGTTGATTATCTTGTTACCGTGGCAGCTGTCTGCGGGGTGGGAAATATTATACAGAAAGTAAACAGTCAGCTCTTGAAGTTCTTGATGAGCTGGAAACAGGAAAAATGGGAAAGTGTAAGAATCTTAGGGACTTTGATAAGAGCCATATTATGATGGCTAGAAGACTGAGTATCAGAGAATCTCCAAAACAGCAAATATGTGGTGTGTTTGTGGTATGCAGTGGTTAGTAGCTACCAAAAGTGGTCCAAGGAAAGACAAGCGGTAAACCAGGCACAGGATCATAGGTGAACAAGGATCAGTGAAGTGTCTGGAAACACAAGGCTACCCTGTTTGATCTGATCTGATATTTGGATATCCAACTTCCTGTCAAACAGACTACAAGCAGTTCGGGTGGGAAAACATGTCTCTTCCCCCTCATCCTCAGCACTGGAGCCCCCAAGGTTGCGTACTGAGCCCACTGCTGTACTCACTGTACACTCATGACTGTGTGGCCACTACCAGCTCCACCAACATCATCAAGTTTGCTGATGACACTGTTGTGGTGGGCCTCATCTCCAACGACGACGAGCGTTTCAGTTCCCTGAAGGCAAACACAGAGAATGAGGAGGAGCTTTTTCGCACAGGCCATGCGAGCCCTCAACCAACAGAACACCTAGAACCAGGTTTCTATGGACTCATAGCTGGCTTGATGGTAAATTTTAATTATACATACATTACATTTACAATAAAGTTACACAAATACCACAGGGATGGGCTTAACCACCAGTGTGGCTTAGAGTATGTGGCTTAGAAAATGTGTTACATAATAATAATAAAAAAAGTGTAGACTGCACAAAGCAGCAGGTCTAATCACAGCATATCATACTTGCCAGCTGCTACACAAAAGAGCTCAACAAGAGGTTCAGCCTTTTCAACCGCACATCAACATTTAGTGTCACAGCGGCCTCGGAACACACACATTACTGTGTGAATGTGAGCAGTCTGGGAGCAGTTTAAGCGGTCAGCTCTGACGGCGTTTTGGTTTGCTTTTAAGAAAATACTTTGCTCTGTTCACACAATCCTTCATTAGAGGTCCTGTCTGAATTAATGGCAGTTTCCTCCAGTGAGAAACGCTGCTAAATGTGACCAAGCAGCAGGCCACCATTTCAGATAAAAATGCTCTGATGTGTAGCGGAAGCAAACATGATGACTTTAGCAGCGGTCCTGAGTACTGTGTGTTTCGCTCTATAATGGGACATGGGATTCATAAATCTTTGGTCTCTTGTGTCAATAAATTACACACTGCTAGGTCAATTTAAGTCGAGTGTATTTATAAAGCCTTGAATCACAAAGCCTGAGATTTAGAGCTCACATCAAGGCCATGGAAAACAATAAGGAACCTTGGAAAAAAGAGCTCATGGAGGCTACCCAGGAGACAAGTGACGATCAATTTCAATTTGATCAAATTTGGTGCAGTTTAGTTTTAATGTAGTGAAAGGGCAAATGCAAATGACTTCAATAAATCTCTCTGCCCAATCAGTGTCGGATTTCCATAAAATCTTACCTTGCACCTTTATTACTATTTGCATTTGGTTCACGTGAACCAACACAAACTGAATTTGTTCCAGTATGAATAAATGAACCAAAACTCCATTGTTACATTACGATTAAAAACTTCAGTGTGATGACCAGTCCCATGTTTTGGTTGCCTGGAACCCACATTAAAAAGTGGTATCTATTTGTAATTTGATCATATATTTCAAGCTGTAGATAGTTAATACAAATATTAGAGTAAAAAATTCAGTTTTTTGAAAGATTTTTGAAGTATTTGATCTAAAGCACCAGAAACTAGAACCTTTGCTTAAATATTATAGCTACTCAGATATCTTGTCAGTAAATCAATACATAAATGCATGTCCACACGAGGGAAAAAAAACTTGCTGGCATTACTGACTTGTCACCTTTTAGTAGGAACACAGGGTCAAGCTCTACATGCATCCATTATTACGTAACATAAGAAGGCACAGGACCATTAAACATACTTTCTGGATCATTTCACTCATGTAGCTCAGAGAGAGGGTTTAAATGAAAGCTAATGTGAAAATACAGAGCGGAGGGATGTCAAGAGATAGCAAACGAGCTTGCCGAAAGGGGAAAGTCATCATGCTTTGAATGTTGATAAGGCAAAATGGATCACTCAGGTTTCAAAGGAGGAAAAAATCTGATTTACTCAGTTTTAACCTTGTATTCGATCACACGATTGGTGTCTGACATTGTCTTCTGTAGTTTCTTCTGCGCTCAAGCGATGAACCACAACCACATTTTTAGATATTTGATTCATGAAACTTCAGGTTGAAATGAACTGTTATGAAAAATCACAGGAAGAACATTGCTAAACTAAAGAAACAATCTTTTTTACCAGCACACTTTTGTTCCATTCCACGAACGGACTTGAACAGAACGGAAATCTGATATTTTTAATCAGTATAAACAAATTAATTTCTTTAATCACTGCGAGTCTGATATCAAATTAGTCAGGACACTGCTGGCTTGTATTGTGTAAAGTATTGTGTACTGTGCCTCTGAGTTAAGCTGCAGCTGATTAGTGTGAAACAATGATTAGGATTTGAATATAAAATAGAAATCACAGCTTTCTACAATAACTGTTAAAAAGATCAAATACAATTACAAACAGTTACTTCACATTGTACCCTCCACCTTTCATATGAGCGATATATACAGCCACTGGCTACCCCAGTAATGTTACTATGTTTAGCTAAACAGTGAAATTGAATAGGGTTTTTTTTTATAGATTCCAGTAAGTCATATATATATGCGAAATGTTCACGTTTGAGGGTTTTTATTTTCAAACCTTATATATAGAGTTTGGGAGGACTATTCTATGTCTCAGATGACACACCCATGAACAGAACTGGGATTGCTTGCTTTACTAGTCAGTCAGACGCCTTCTTCAGCAGTCCTTAGACAATAAAAGCTGCTATGGAAGCCAGATCTGCCATCTGTCTGAGACAAGGGTCACACAGGCTTTCAAGTAGCTTCAGCGCAAAAACTAAAGAAGCAAACTTTGAAAAAAAAAACATGCCTTGGTGAATCAACTACATTTGTGATAACTTGTTTAACTTTTTCCATTTGCAATGTTTTTGTAAAAATGTGCAAGGTCAAATAATTAGGATGTAAATAAAAACAACACCCTGGTGATTGTGCTGAGGCAGTCACTGTGTGGCACATTTTAGCATTTGATAAAAGTCATGCCAAGGGCAGAACTGCTGCAGGTTTGCCAGAATCAAATGACAATGTTTTTTATCTAGGCATCATCATAAGTGGAGTGTAGGCTTACCATGCGCTGCAGGGGTGTGACCGATGTCAGGCAGTACTGACTCACACACACACAAACACACACACACACACACACACACACACACATAAATGCAAACATACCACATGCACATAAAAGGTGGATCGTGAACTTGAAATAATGGCCAATGATTTCCGATAGGGCAGAATGAAAGGGCAAGCAGAGAAGCACACAAAGGTGCTTCAGACAAAGAGCAGCACAATTTGAGGACTAAGCTCGATGCACAGCAATGGTCAGCTCTTGGAGCGGCACCAGGAATCACTAAAAGCCTTCATACAAGCTATAAGCTGCTGCGCTGAGGAGAAAGCCTATTAGAGACTCATCTGTAGCAAAAATGCTAATTCGACTGACATCCAGAGCTGCATAGAACTGGTGAAGATGGCCTGGCTGAAGAAGAACATCCTCTCAAAGTCCACCATTATGATCAACTTGTCAGGACTCTGCCCGGACTTTGGCCATGTGCCTTTTTTTTATGTTCTTTGTTCACGTGTCTGCCCCACCCTTGTCTTTTCCTCCCCGCCTCTGCACACCTGTCCCTCATGTCTGTTAATTATTTGTATTATTTAGTTGAGCCGCATTACCTTGTGCAGCACGGAATCCTCTGTTGTCTTCGTCCTGTTTTGTGTCTTTTAGTTATTAAATCCCTGTTTTTGTTAAGCTGTCCTGCATTTGGGTCCGTTTTTACCCCCACGTCCGTGACACAACTGACTATTTTAATGAATGGAATCCCATCATCTCATTTTAGTCATAACCGTACGAACAGATAGTGACAGATTTTTTTTTTTTTTTACATTTCCAACACTTTCTGAGGAAATTAGAAAGGAAATTACAGGAGGTCTCTTTAAAATTGGGTCAGTTTAATAGCTTAGTGATGATGGGAGGACACATAAGAGGCTATTTTGTAAAAATAAAAAGCTTAGTCAAATATTTGAAGGTTCCTGGCAATTAGTAGGTAGTAAAGTACATACAGTAATGAAAAAAGACATGTGCACAGTATTTGGTATATTTATAGAAACACGTGTATGCACTTTCTCATTCATGCAATTATCTAATCAAGGATTCAGTCATCATCATATGCGAGCAGTACATTGCATAAAATCATGCAGATATAGAACAAGAACCTCAGTTAATGTACCATAGTCCCACACAGGCTGGCCTCCAAGCTTAGGACTCTCAGACTAAACACCCCCCTCTATAACTGGGTCCTAGACACAACAGCAGAGTTTACGCAGAATGTGAAAAACAAAAAAAAACATACAATGAGCTGCACTTCTGGTTGTGGAAATGCTTTGATGATGAGAGAGATCAGTTTGGTTTGCCCAGAAAGGTAGGCATTGGCTACTCAAATAAACATTATTTACAACCATAGTTATTAGAAAAGCATCTCAGAATGTAGAAACACTTCTGCTGCTGTAACTCTGTTGACATTCTGACATGGATATGACATCAAGTTATGAAAACTCAAAACAAAACACACACACACAAAAAAAAAAAAAACACCGAAAGTTGATACACTAGATACACAAATATCTACACAGTGAAGCATGGTTGAGGTAACACCATGCATTATGGATTGTTTCCTCAGCGCTTAGGGTCATGTTCTAGTCAGATCAAGGTTCTGAGACACACAGCTTGACGTAAGTTTTAACTAATTTATTATTATTATTATTATTATTATTATTATTATTATTATTATTATTATTATTATTATTATCATTATTAGGGATGCATTAGAGATTCTAAGCATCTCAATAAAATCAATATCACCATGAAAGGTTTCAGATTTTATATGACATATTTTCCAGTCCTCAGAAATATTTAATTTATAAATAACAATAATAATATAATTTATAGCCATTACAAACTCTTAGCCGCTAGCTATTCTCCATCATGGCATGATAGCTAAAAGGGTGAAGGCGAACACATGCACACAAAAACCACTTCATCTTTTTTTTTAAATACTGCCCGAGCAATGGAACAGATCAGCTAAACGCATCTGAAGGAGAATGCTACCTGCCATATTCTGTATAGCTAAGACATCTGCTCTTTGCCAGCACTGAGATTCTGCAGAGCTGAGAGAGGAAAGCTGACCTTTCCACCCAGAGAGCAGGTCCAATTATATTCTATTGGACACTTTATCCTCGATGACTGTGGCATCATTGGCATTTCAACTCGGATCTCGAAACGGATGTGATCGTGTGATCTTGACTGACATGACACAGATCTCATTTATTAAGCATTTGCTAGCTGTAGATTACTCTTGGCTGAATGTGACCTGTTCTCTAACCAAACATCAGGACACTCGAACAATATGTACAGAATAAAAGGTGCACAGCTGTTCATGAATATGACACCAGCGTGCTCTCATTTTTTTTATCACTCTTTCCTCACTCCATGTGTGGCCAGACATAGTGAGAGCAGCTAAAAATATGATCCTCGCTCAGTGAGTCTGCATTTTTGCTGCCAGTCATGATGTTTAACTCTCTTAGTTATGGACTGTTTTCAAGTGCTACACCAAACACCTTAGATGAATTAGAATTTGCCCCTATTTTGCCCATGTTCATCATTAAATTTCTTTGTCATGTCACACTCCACAGTGGTGTTTAACTGGTTTTAAGTAGTTTACAAATTATTTCTCTTTTTATCTAACCTACAAGAGGCGATATATTAATACTAACAGACTGTCAGAATTGAAGAGATAAAATAATTCATTTGTTTATACTGATTAAAAATGTCCTTTAAGTGAAAAGAATTAAAGATGGTGACCAAGGCAGAGTGGAGTTGGAGAATTATTCACCTATAAACTCGAAACACGATCAAAAAAAGCATTGCATCATGCTCAGAGCGTTCTCACGGTGAGAGAGGAGGATTATTACTCTTCATACATACAGTGATAAAGGATCTGTTGGTGATTATTTGAATTTATGTGTTCCACAGAATATACAAGCTACAGCAAGATAGAAAAGTTATATAAAAAGGCCTATGTGTGGGTTTGTATAAAGTGAAAGACTGAGACATGTGCTGGGTCTTTATTAGTGTTTATTCTTAAATCAACTTTTGTGAACTTTGGATGAGTTTAAAACATAGAAGTAATAGCTAATATAAATTATTATTCAGTAGGATAAGATTTATCCCACTTGTGCCTGAGGACGAATGTAATGATTAATGTTAACTTGTCGAATTCACACTGAATAAATTATTCCTGTATGACCAGAAGAGTCTGTATTCAAAAGTTTTTCATTTTGACACAACCTGGTTGTTTTGACCTCTTTATTATTAGGACATTACATGACCACAACATGCATAAACTTTATTTCTGACCTAAGAACTCTATAACTTATCTAGAAACCTCAGCGTTGCTTCTCTGACACATCCTTCTAAAAGTCATATATATTATTTTACACTTGGATGATCTTGCTGTTCATTTTGGTTTTCAGCAAAGAGACGAGAAAAACGAGAGTACGTCCTGTAGTGTGTTTATACTTTGTAAAAAAAGGTAAAACCTTTGCTTATCATCATCAACAAGTACTACATAGAGTAATCCTTCCAGACACACAAATGCACAGGCTGTAAAAGCTAAAGATATGTTACATTAAGACTCAGATGTAGACTATTCCCAAATATAGGGCTTGTATAATTGTGTAAACTTTGTAAACACACATTTTTCATCAAGACTTGGATTCATTTGGTGCAAAGATGGAATATTCCTTGGATTACAGCAATAACCATTAGTAACCAATAAACTATATGATATTGATCCATTCTCCACACCACTTATCCTGCTGGGTCGCAAGCAGTGTTGTATAATTGTATTATATTATATATTATATGACTACATAGTAAGCCAAAAGTTATGGTATTATTAAATGGCAAAAGTGGACACCAAAATTTTATGCATGATGCCAGTCTTGAATCAAGTCAGTTCATGTATGTGTGCATTCTCTACAAACAGTGTGTCCAATGAATGCAGTCATTCATTCATTCATCTTCTACCGCTTATCCGAACTCCCTCGGGTCAAGGGGATCTCAGGCGTCATCGGGCATCAAGGCAGGATACACCCTGGACGGAGTGCCAACCCATCGCAGGGCACACACACTCTCATTCACTCACGCAATCACACACTACGGACAATTTTCCAGAGATGCCAATCAACCGACCATGCATGTCTTTGGACCGGGGGAGGAAACCGGAGTACCCGGAGGAAACCCCCGAGGCACGGGGAGAACATGCAAACTCCACACACACAAGGTGGAGGTGGGAATCGAACCCCCAACCCTGGAGGTGTGATGCAAACGTGCTAATCACTAAGCCACCGTATTACAGTATGTGCATCGACATTTTTTTGCCAATGACAATAAACAAAATACATTTTCTTAGAAGTAAGCGCTTCTAGTCTGGAAGTACTTTGTAAAAGTTCAAATTAAACTCCTAATATTAATCCTAAACTCTAATAGAATTCTGACTGCATATTTATTTTTAAGTACTAACATTCAATCAGCCATGTTATCTTCCCTAAAGACAGCAAATAGTGTGAGTGCTCCATTATTAGGCCAAAGTTTGTCTTGTAGAAACAATAACCGATGTTTTATCTTGGGTAATCAGTCAAAATTATTCGTTCATGATTGTACAGTCTCTTGAAGTAACTGCAAAGCTAACACAGTGATTAAAGCCTAAGTTAGTGAGTGTATCCTTCTGTGACAATTGTCAGTTACAGATTCTGTTCTCTTGCAATACAGGGTCTAATTCAGTCTAAGTAGATTGATAGATTGCTCATTAGAATATTAAGCCATGCCCATCATGTTGACACGTTCTGTTGTGTATGTTTTTGTATTAGACAAGCATCCCTAATATTTTATAAAATACTCTATGGCTCTTTAAGTAGGTGTCATTCACTAGTGTGCTTCTGGGGAATTTTGACAGGTTACACACACATACTCACACACACACACACACACACACACACACACACACACACACACACACACACACACACACACACACACACACACACACCAGACAATGGCATCTATCTGCATCATATCACTCCAGGCACTAACATTGCCCTGAAGCCAAGGAGGAGGCGCAGCTTATATATTTACACAGATCTAGCAATTTTGTCAGCAATGCCACAGATGGCCGCTAAACTCCTCCTGCATGTCACGTCCAATCAGAGAGGCAGAAGGTGAAGCAAAGCACCTGCTCTTCTATTTTAGAATGCAATGGTCCAATCCTCCTCCACAGACCCTGAGGAAGTGTGAGTGTCCATCTATTTGTCATGTCACATGAAGATGAGAGGTGCTCCAGGGGACAGCCAATAACCAGCCTGTTGGTAAAGATGTGGAGTTCCTCAGGCAGGCGGAGGAAGGCGATTCACACATGGCTTCTCATGAAGCAAATTAGATTGGGTTTATTTACTAAAGTCTCTGTTGTGACAAGGGAGGAATCAGCCTGAGTGCAAAAGCACTTCTAATCCACACACTTTGCATTTCCTACTCAAGATGCAATGATCTGTAAATACTGATTTGTAGCAATGATTCATGCGTAAGCAAATATGTAGGATGAGTGTTGTCTGCATTGATGAAGAGGCTTTACAAGTCAACTGAATAAAAAAACTTCTGAAATTTCTTCTCTGGTAGCAAAATGCTGTTGCAAACTACTTGTGGAAGAACATCTTGTATTTTGAATTGTGCCACTTGTCTACTCTGTGACTTGATTAATCTGATTAAATCTGTTAATCTAATTAAACTGTCTTTAGTACATTAATGTGTGGTCTGGGACGTGTTTCTGATCCACAAGGTCAGATCATAGTACACAGACAATAACAGCAAACTATCCAGATAATACTAGCTAGTTAAGAGTCAGGGTCTTGTTGTGGTATGCCCTTTGCACTTGTCTGTCCTTATGAATGATGCTGTAGGCCCTGTCAATCAAAGTAAAGGTGGTGTGGTCTTTACGCCTGTCAGAAGCAGTAAAGGAGTTGTAGCCTGTGCGCTTGTCGGATACAGTAAAGGAGGTGTGGCCTCTAGGACTGTGAGTCTCATTAGAGGAAGTGCAGGCTTCAAGAATGACCGTGCACCTTGTACAGTATGTGTTGAATCTCTATCATGTATATCATATTATTGATGTATCTTTCGTACATCTTGTCATTGATCAAATTTTGAAATGCATCTTGGATGAAAAAATGACACTTCTTTAATACTTGATATTCTTTTTTTTGCTTATTTCCCATTATTGTAAATTTTTGGTAATGGGATGCACAGTTTATAGACTTGACTTTTTTTTAAAAGAATCAAACTCATCTAATCTGTTGCCTTTTTCCTAACTGTCAGTATTACTGAAGCATGATGCCATAAGAAACCACTTATCTCTGCAACAAGTAATCAAAATACTTGATTCCCACCCCCCACCCCCAAGCAAGAGGATCAATTTTCATCATAAAGTCCTCTTAGAACATTAATTTACACCTTGGCATACACTGACTGAACTTAATGATCTGTTCTCACAGCACACGGTGTAAATATGGTCATTAGGGGCGCTCAGGCGGTATACATGGTGCATCAGCCATAATGGGACACCACATTAGAGAGTCACGCTGTAAACAGAGATGGCTTTGGCTTTTTGGCGTGTTGATTAAAATAAAAGCCCATGAGGATGGAATAATGAGATGAGGTCTGCAATGTTTGGCTGCATAAAAAGATATTCTCCAGTTGTTAAACGATTGGGTCCATTAACACCAATTAGTCTGTGGGATGTCTGTATGTGTTGATGTTTTGACAGTTACAGATAGTACAGTCTAATTTTCATGATCAATACCATATGCTTTGTCCTCTTTCTTGTCCCATATGGCATTGTAGGAATAAAACTGATAATTACGCTTACCATGAACCACTTAATCTAGTAAATACTGTAGTTACCATAAATGCACTTCCTTATTTGCTGTTCTGCATAATGAACTAATTGCCAAATACACTGTTACTGACAAGAATGAGTCATGATTCTCAGAGCAAACATAACCTTCGAAGTTACTGTGATCTGTGACGAGAAGTCATTTGACAGTATACAAGGAGATCAAATATTCCCTTTAACTCTCTTTGTAATAATGTATAAAATAATTGGATGCATACGACTTTCAAAACAACTTTGAGTCTAATTGCCTAATTCTTAATAAGAAATCTAATCAAAAGGACTGTAGGAGAGTTCAGGTTAATCAGCAATATGGATCAGTTAGCTTCAATCTCTATATAAAAATAAAATCTCTTTCAGATATGAGTCAACAGATAGACAGAAGGCAGAGGAAGCCTAGAGTCTCCCTGAAGATTATATCTGAACAGCATCCAAATGAATATTGATGATGTACTTTTAACCTCCTTCTGCCACTCTCTCGTCACCCAGCGGAAGCTAATCTGGCATTAAGGGAGTGCAAGGAAGCTGAAAAGGAATTAACATTACTGACGAGCGACAATGCAGAATCTTTGGAAGGATATCTGTCTTGGTTTGGAGAAGGTTTAAGGACATTTTATTTGGAAGAATTTCAAAGATGTTTGATTTAGAGATTGATGGATGTCACAGTGTATTTTGTTTGCAGGTTGAAGAAAGTTAAAATATATTTGCTTGAAAGAAAGTAAAATGTTTGGATTAGATTATGTCACAAGGTAGTTTTGAGGAATTGAAAAAATGTTTGGTTGGAGGAATTGAAGAATATTTGGCTCGAAACTGAAAGGTGTTTGGAAAAAGTTGTGCAAAAGGTGTTTATTAGAGAGGAAAGAAGACGTTTTAAAAAAGATATTTGCTATAACGGAGGTTAAAGGGTATTTGGATTGGGGGAAATTAAATAATGTTTGGTGTAAAAGAACTTAAAAGGTGTTTGGTGTGATAGAAGTTACTGAGTGTTTGGTATAGAGGAAGGTAAAGGGTATTTGGTTTTGAGGAATTTAAACAGTGTTTAATTTTGAGGAAGTTAAAGAATATTTGGTATGTAGGAAGATCACATGTTTGGTATGGAGGAGGTTAAAATGTGTTTGGTAGAGAGGAAGTTAAAATGTGTTTAATTTTGTCTCAGTTAAAAGGCATTTGGTTTGAAGGACGTTAAAGAGTGTTTCTCACTCACTCACTTTCTACCGCTTATCCGAACTACCTCGGGTCACGGGGAGCCTGTGCCTATCTCAGGCGTCATCGGGCATCAAGACAGGATACACCCTGGACGGAGTGCCAACCCACCGCAGGGCACACACACTCTCTCATTCACTCACACACTACGGACAATTTACAGAGATGCCAATCAACCTACCATGCATGTCTTTGGACCGAGGGAGGAAACCGGAGTACCCGGAGGAAACCCCCGAGGCACTGGGAGAACATGCAAACTCCACACACACAAGGCGGAGGTGGGAATCAAACATGCTAACCACTAAGCCACGGTGCCCCCCTAAAGGGTATTTAGTTTGGAGGAAAAAATAGCTTCAGAGGAAAATAAAAAGTTTTAGGAAATGATAAGGTACTTGATGAAAGTTTTTAGAGGAACTTTTGATTTCAGGGATGTTCCATAGTTCTGCGCTAATAACTTAGCTCTATGAGTCTGAAACAGATTTGGAAAAACTACTTCATAGTAGACATTTGAATTAAAGTGTAAATTAATAATATTACAATGACAATCTCTTCCTTACATTTCATTGTGCAGATATTAATCCCATATCATTTTATAACAGGTAACATAAAGAGAATTGCCTCTGAAATATTCTCACTAAAATCAAGATGTAAAAACATTTCATGATACAGTCATAGTTTCTCTATAACATTACAGTTGTGCTTGAATTTCCCAAATATCAGAAGTTAAAGGCAGTTTAATATCTTCCCTGGTGTCTCCTGGAAATGCTCACCATAAAGGTTAACTTGAAAAATTACATACATTTTCTGTCCTACCAACCAACAGGAAAGGGACACAAATATTTCACTTGAAATCACACTTGGTCTAAGTGCCAAGCAGCAACATTATCAGTTATATATTCTAAGTTTATGTAGTAACATTTATATTGAATTTAGGAACGATATGAAAGCGGATCAGGGATCTGTAGTAACTAGCGATACATTGATAATGACACTGCTGTGATTTTATGTTTGTTTACACATACTAATAGAAAATGACAATGACCATACTAATAAAAAAATTACCATATGACGAGATTAAATGCCTGTAACTGTCATTAATAAACGCCAGGAATTAGTCATTAGTTTTGAAAACGAAACAACAAACTACAAACTAGGCTCTGTAAAAATACTGTATAAAGTAAATCTACTACAGTCTTTCTACAATACAAGCAACCTAAAGTAGAGTGTAACAGTGAGGGTGAGCAATAAAAAAAAAGCTGCAAATAAATGTGCATCAGTAGAGCAGTGAAACAAAAGAAACTTGCTCTAGAGAGCACAGTATTTCTGTAAGCACTGAGCCCTGATTCAGGCCTGTTTCTTTTTAATACAGTCTATATTTTGCTCTTGAGTCAAGGTGTAATTGACTGTAAATTGAGTTAATTTTTAATAACCAAGCTCCTGATACTGATCTACATTTTCAGGTCAGCTGCCCTCATTCTCTTTAATCAATATATGAAAGAATAGCAAAAACCATGAACTCAAAATTACATACATGAAAAATTGTATTGAAGCTTGCCCAGTACTAGCCATGCAGGATAAAGAGTTCTTACTTCATGCAACTCTTCCATAAACTCAGGAATCTTTTATGTCCTCACCAACAGAGGTCTCGTTCTTCTGAGTGCTAGCATGACCTCATTTCTGGGATAATTCCTAAGTTTGAATTCATAGTCCTTTGTGAAGTCTTTCCATTCCTTGCCTAGGTTGAAATTTCATGTCCTATTATTCTGGATCACCTCACAATGTACTACATCCATGCTGTGCTTGTTAATTCACTAACTGGATTATCATTTAGCCTTAGTTATACTATCAACTGTATTTCTAACCCTTGCATGCATATTGACCTAAGTTTGGATTATTTAAACAGGTCAAGTGCCTTTGCGAAGTCATGCCATTCTTAGCCGATGTGTAAATTCCAATCCATGGTTAAACCAGATTGTCTCACCCTGTACTGTGTTTGTTGATTTACTTATTGGATTATCCTTTGACCTTGGTTATACTGTACCACCAACTGTATTTCTGACCCTTGCCTGCTTATTGACCTTGAGCTTGACACTGGACAACAACATTGTTGTTTGCACATAAATCCTAAATGTGCTTTTGTGTCTTGTGTGAATCTAACGTATGTGCATAATATATCTTGGTACGTTTGGTCTGTACATCTATATCAGTATACTTTAATACATCCTTCATCTCATATGTGAATATAACTGTATAGAGATAAAACACAAAGCAGGAATTCTTCAATGTCACAGTGCACCATCACTCTTAGCTGGCCCTCCATGGCCATGTGGAAAATCGTGATGAAAAAAGAACAGAGTAATTGATATTCCTCTGAGAAGCTACATGGTGCTGCCAAGAGTGGCAAAAAAAAAGAAAGAAAGGAAAAAAAACATGAAATGGATTACTCAACGTCAGTAATGGCCATAAACATATAAATCACCCAGGGCTGTTGCTGAAGTCAAGGAAAACAACTCCAGGAGAAGGCTGAGAGGAGAAAAGTACAAATGAAAAAGTCTAACAGCACTGCTGCTGTTAGTTGGTTACACACAACTGATGGAAGCAGCACTGGGAAATTAGCTTCTATTATTAAAAGAGCCAATCATCCTGCACCGATGCAGCATACATTAACCTTCTTCATCTTCTCCTCAGAGTGAGACACTCATTAAAAGGCATTTTTGTGATAATCCATGAAGAACTGTGAACCCATCTTGTGAAGGGTCATGTCAAAGAGGCCACAGTTGGCATTTTCTAAAACTTTGAGGTGACCGCTGCGGTTTCAGAGTCATCTTGTCGTCTCACTAATGGTTCTGGAGCTGATGGATTTCTCAGATGTAGCATTTTGATGAAGAATAGCACTCAAACAGAAAGATTACAGGATATTTTGACAATCAATCTAAAAGCCCATTCATCTCAGTCTAATTGCAATTGTGTTATGCTAGGCTATAGTGAAGTGCCAACTGCTAATGGGTTTGGCATTGCGAGCGAGACTGCAAGTCACTTCAATAACTGGCAGCTAAAGATCTCATGCCTAATCACAAGAAACGATGCAACGATGCATGTCAAACTCCGATGACATTTGGTTCCGATCCATCATGCACATTTTTTTTTATATGACTGAAGTGTAGATGTAGCTAATGACAACAATTGATTGCAGGCAAGACTCATCCATTCAAATGTAAAAATTTAATCATCACTTTGCTACCTAGCTGTTTAATTTAAAATACTTTTACCTGTAATTATGTAACTGTATATATAACTGGTAAATCTCTCAGAACTCTCTTACAACTTTGAATTTCCCAATGCATTCATCCATTTTCTATACTGCATATCTTACACCAGGTTGTGGGGAACGTGGAACCACAAGGTGGGGGACACCCTGGACAGGGTGCCAACCCAGTGCAACACACCATTCTCAGATAGAAAACCAGGTTAGCCAGAGTACCCAAACATGAATCAAACCCCCAACCCCAGTGGTGACAGGCAAACATGCTAACTACTGTACTAAGCTAATATCTGACACTGATTGGATGTTAAATTCCTCACAGTAATAATTTAATCTCTCTGCAATCTTCTGCTGCTACATGTACGTTACAGCCATGATGCAATAAGTAATGATAGAAAACACTTCGGGCCATACTGTTACAGGAAAATAATCTACAATGGGATACTTGATGAAGCAGTAAGTACTTCTTACCCCCATCAGAGTTTTATGAGCATTTTATTTCTCAGAATTTCACACAATGCCATCCTCAGATCTGTCGAATATGATAATGATACTAGATTTCATTCCTGTATCGATCCCATAGTCAATATACTGTACAAGCAGTGCAGGTTTAAAACAAAATAGTTAGCAAAGAATATCAATATACATAAAGACATGACAGCTGCATCAGTCATACATGTCATCAACACTAATGTCACCCAACTTGACTGACACTCCAGATTATTATTCCAGATAAGCGATTGGTCTGAAATACTGAGTGCAGGAAAAGAAATAGTTGCAATAAGCAAATGGGAAATGTTTAGCTTATCAATCTGTCTCAGATCTGGTACAAAATTCAACACCTGGGTGTCAAACTTGTAAAGCTCCGTTTTTCAATCATATTTTCCACTTTTAGTCACTCTCTCTCTCTCTCTCTCTCTCTCTCTCTCTCTCTCTCTCTCTCTCTCTCTCTCTCTCCCCCTCCCTCCCCCTGAGGAGCAGCCTCACTTGGGACATACTGTAAGTACTTTGACTGATTGAAGGCTTTTTAATTTTACCTCAGCAACAATGAATAGCTCCCTGATTACATTGCATTGGTTTGTGTGTGTGTGTGTATGTGTGTGTCTCACAGTTGTTGTTTTTAATAGAAAGACCCCTGTGGCTAAATTGTCTCATTAGCTAAGTCAGTGTTATTACACCTGCCCCTATACATCTCCATTTGCCTCACAGATGTTCCCAGCTTTAGGACAACAACTCTACATCTGTCACACAAAAGCAATCAAAAAAGCAGAAATACACAGCAACACACAAACACGGATATATATACAACAATCAGCCATAACATTAAAAACACCTAAAATGACATCTGATGTGAATAACATTGATTATCCCGTTACACTGGCACCTGCCAGGAAATATTATTAGGCAGCAAGTGAACAATCAGTCCTCAAAGCTAGTGTGTTGGAAGCAGGAAAAATGGCAACCTTAAGGATGTGAGGGACTTTGACAAGGGCCAAATTGTGTTGCCAAGACACCCAGAATCTTGGTGCCAGGTACCACATCTCACCTTCAGAGGTCTTGTGGAATCAATGCCAAAACACGTCCATGTTTTGATAACACAACGAGGACCTTCACCATATTAGGCAGGTCGTTTTAATGTTATGGCTGATCGGTGTATAAAATGGATATAAACAAAGACAGATATACTGTATTATGTGATATGAAAAGACATTGTGTTCTAAAAGGCTGAAATCCAGTACAGATATGAAATAAATGTTTAAAAATTTGTTTATTCTCTTTTCTTTAGAAAGCTTGCCAGAAAGATTTGTTGATTTGACAGCGCACAAGCACTTTAAAATGAAGCTCATGAGACTAGTTATCCATATCAGGAAACAGACCCACCAGAGTCCAGCATTAAAGGGTGATGTGGTACTTAGAATCTTTCATCCACATGCCTATGTCAGGCTGTCTAACTGATTGATCAAGCTAATTCATTCATTCATTCATGTGCTTTATCCTAGACAGGGATGTGGACAATCCATGCAAAAAAACCTGCAGGGACAAGGCAGGAATATACCCTCGATGGGACCCCAGTCCATTGTAGTGCACCATAAATACACATTCATGAACAGTCTCACACCTTAAGGTTCTGTTACAGAAACATTATAGCATGCTGCACACAACCAGACAGCTGTTATCAGTAAATTAAGTTATTTTCATTTGCTGCTTACTGGATGTTATTTGGTTTTTTGCGTCTCTGTGTAAAATCTTTTGTGGTTTCTTTGGTACATCACAGATTTTTGGCATGTATCTGAGTTTGTGGCTGATTGAATGAATGTATGAATGTACAGTTGTACAGAAGCATACAGCTGAGAGTAATGATCCTGGTCACGGTGAGCCCACAACTCACTGGGTTTAATCCAAACTTCAGTAAACGACTCAGATTTTAAGCAAAGTCTTGGATGATGGAAAATTCAAGCATAAAATAATTGTCTGAAAACGAGGGTGCCTTCAGAGATAAAATCCAGACTCAAATTATGGGATAACCTGAAAGGGGATTTATTAAGAAAACCAACAAACACTTGGAAAAACACTGGGGAAGACAAAACAACTGAGAAAATAAAACAGAAACAAGGAGTAAAAAAAAAAATCACACATAAACACAAGCAAAAACACAAGATGCAAAAACACAAGATTATATAAGGGAGGTAATCATTAAGACACAAGGAACAGGTGTGCAGAGGCGGGACCGAATTAAGGATAGAGCAAGGCTACACATGTGAACACAAAACAAACACACATGGTACAAGACAAAGCCTGCCAGAAGGTCCCCCTGTTGTTCAGACAGGGAAAAGTCCAAGCCCATCCATAACAAAAATAGCTCCAATAAATAGCCAAAAAAGAAAGTTTACATATTTATTCATTTGCAAATTACCATGAGATTTATTATCCATTTAACTTAAACTTTAGTTTTAGTTTTTCTCACAAACCTTTATAACTATCCACTGTTTTTAGCGGATCTAAAGGATACAGAACAGGTGCAATATCTTAGTATCTTAGTTCAGGTTATGCATTGCTAACAATTCACTGTTACTTTATTTAGCATGAAATAAGAAGAATGGAACTAAATAAAAAATTAAGGAAGGAGGAAGTCACAAGATCTGCATCTGAGACCGAGAAATCTCTACAAAGTGTATAACAGTATATAAAGTTATTTTTTACCCAAACTCTGCATAGTGTTGATCACAATTATATGTAGAAAGTATCTTGTTTCCCTCGGGATCTGTTCAACTTACCGTGAGTTCGCTTTCATTAACGCCTCACTGTCTGTTGCCCTGTGGCTTGCTAGCAAAAAAACACGAAGCATGAATAATGCATGTTCATGGGATATTATGATTGAAAGGCAGAAGTGCGCATTTTGTTGTCGGTATACGTGACATTACTCATCAGTAGGAGGCTTTTGAAATGCACTCTGTATAATAGCACACTCAGATCAGGACACTCTAAACTGGCTTCGGGGAGAGTCGCTCGCCTTTTCTGACTGTGCACCGTTAACCAGGGGAAGTCTTTGATTCGACTTGATTCATAATTCATGACTGTTAGCTTAGGGGAAAGTTAACCCCAACTTATTTGTGGAAAAGATTCAAACAAATATCTTCTTTGCTCTGATGAGAAGTGTGGAAGCGCATAAGGATGAGGTGACTATTCCACTTTTTTGACAATAATCAGATTAAAGAAGAAGAAGAAGAAGAAGAAGGAGAAGAAATCTTGTCGTAGACTTATAAATGCGGCTTCAGTGCCAGCAAAGGGACCTGAGTGACACATGGATGGAAGAACCAGTTGGTGTACTGAGACCAATTAAGTTACAGGCAGATGTCTCTGCAGGGCTCAAAGTGAGACTTTTTTTTTTTTTTTTTTGGCAAAGTGCTACGGCCTGCAATGAGAGGAAGAGGGACAGGCTGGAGAATAAGATTGTGAAAGAGATAATAAGGTATTTCTCACTGCCACCATTTGTTTTGTTTTTGTTTTTTTTTTCAAAGGAGATTTCATATTCGTACAGAAAGCTGAAACTGATCCAGTAAATGCCCTTGGTAATAAAGGATGGAAGGCTGATAACATCAGATGGGCAGGACCAAAGAGAGAGAGAGAGAGAGAGAGAGAGAGAGAGAGAGAGAGAGAGAGAGAGAGAGAGAGATGGGAAAGTACAGGTAGAGAATAAGAAACTGGAAATAAAGGGTTGATTAGTTGATAGGCTGAGGAGGGTAGATGGGTTTTGAGTTGTATATACGGTCATGTGCTCGTTCTTTTGGTTCCTGTATTGTCATTGGTTGTAGCTCATTGGCATGAATATTTTCAGCTGTTTTCATTTCTTCCCTTGATTAGTCTGTATATTGAAGTTATTTGTTTTCCATTGTGAAGTAACACTCAGCATATTCCTGTCTGACTATTGTGGTTTCTGATCGCGTTCTGCTTCCTGGCTTCTCAATTTATGGATTTTATAGATTTGACAATCACCTGAATTTCTGGCTGATTCCCTGTTTTTGAAACATACTCATACATATTTACAGTATATGAATGAAAATGACCCAATCCAAAACCATGCCAATATATGTTTCTCTTTTACATACTCAATTTAAGGCCATGTTTTACTGGGAGAGTTAAAAATCTCAGTACTCAAGAGAAGGATAGTGTCTTTCCATTCCCATTCTTTACACTTCTTATCATACTGGATTGTGGGGAACCTGGAGCCTATACCAGTAGACTTGGCACACATGGCAGGGTACACCTTGGACCAATTGCCAGTATATTGCAGGGCACAATTACAGACACACATCCATTCAACCAATTTAGAGATGCCAATTATCCTAAAATGTGTGTCTTTGGTCTGGGAGAGGAAACCGGAGTACCTGGGCAGTTTCCTTCGGGTATTCCGGTTGGTGGTTTGATTCCAGCCCTGGTTCTGTGAACCTATGTGCGTCTAGGTGTGAAGCTAGAAAGTATCTATTGAGATCAATTTCATTTCAATGTTCTCATACAATTATGTACTGCAATATTTTTGCCAACAGTTTGGAAAAGACCCACATATGGGTTTGATGTCCATTTGTCCATTGAGTGTACACTGATCTTTTAGAGCTTTTAAAGAGATGAGTGTTTGGCCACAAAATATGGAATTAACGCTGTAATTTAACGTTTACTCGATCAATGATTAAGTCAATTTAAATCTTAAATTAATTGTGTGGTTACGATAAAATGTTAGAATATTCATTCATTCATTCATTCATCTTCTACCGCTTATCCGAACTACCTCGGGTCACGGGGAGCCTGTGCCTATCTCAGGCATCATTGGGCATCAAGGCAGGATACACCCTGGACGGAGTGCCAACCCATCGCAGGGCACACACACACTCTCATTCACTCACGCAATCACACACTACGGACAATTTTCCAGAGATGCCAATCAACCTACCATGCATGTCTTTGGACTGGGGGAGGAAACCAGAGTACCCGGAGGAAACCCCCCAGGCACGGGGAAAACATGCAAACTCCACACACAAGGTGGAGGCGGGAATCGAACCCCGATCCTGGAGGTGTGAGGCGAACGTGCTAACCACTAAGCCACCGTGCCCCCCGTTAGAATATTATTTATTTTAATTAATTAATACATTTCTTCAACTTAATTTGACTTTGAAGTTCCCGTCACAAACTCCATGTAATGGTTACACAAAGAAACCCCATAGGTTTACTCACCGTATTTGGGAAATCTAGCTCTAGGAGACTGGCAGGAAAGTATTATCCCGTTCAAAAAACAACACTTCCTGTTTCAAAAGACAATACGTCAAAATATGGCTTCAAAACAGGGCGATCTTACTGTTTCATGGTCACATATTTGTTATCATTTAATTTAAAATTCTGAAAGTTTTTTGAAGGAAAAAGAAATCACACTTACGAAACTGTGCTACTCATTTTTATGACTTTCTATAAGAGTTGTAAAGTTTCTCTTACTTTGTGGATCGAATTGGAAAGCAAACCAAATTGAATCAATTCTGATCCCCCATAAAAGCCTCTTGATGTCACAGGCTGCTGGAGTCTTTGGGTCAGTATGATGTGGAGTGTGACAGTAGCTTAAATCCCAGTCCTGAACAACAAGAATGCATGTAAATATCTGTTCGGTTCCCAAGACGAGAGAATTCATTATCTTTTCTGTTGCATCTTGTCAGCAATGCTTCACCATTCATTTGTGAAGGCACTCATGCAGAAATGTTATGTTTCTAAAGCTAATCATTGAGCAAGGTTGAGTGAACACACTTCCGGAAGTGTTTCTGTATCTTGGCAGGCGGATGCTAATCAGAAACTCTCCCTCAGTTTAGTCTCCTTTGCTTTTCTGCAGTCAGATGTAATCAGTGTTTGTGTTTTCCTCAGACGTGCGCTCAGATCTATGAGAACTGCGCTCTGAGGTACTCGCTGGATTGGTTTGATGTAGATTCCTGTGGTAGGCTGGATTCCCTCATGGTGTTCACAGAAATGGGACAGGTCTCAAGGGGCTACGAGAATGTGAAAATGTGTATCTCTGTGTGTGTGTGTGTGTGTGGGCGTGTGGGTGTATATCTGAGCTTGAGAGTAACAACGTATTCACATTACAGAAAAGTAAAGTAATAAACTTCCCTCTCCTAGTTAGCTGCATTCAGGGTGTGTCGCTAACAAGTTGAGCTTTTCAGAAAGCAGTCCCTGTAGGACTGGGGCTGTGAATCTCACTCTTTTAGAAGATACAATACACTTTTAAATACAATACATACAACACACTATACAAACCATACAGATGACCAAGTAATGATTCGATACACTGATGATTCAATTCACTACTGAATCAGATTCAGTTCAGCATGGATATGATTCAGTTCAGCTCCTATCAATTAAGATTCATTTCTTTTTAACTTTTTGGTCTGTCTTAGTTTTGATACTATAAAACATCTCTTCAGGGTTTATTTTGTCTGAGAATCGGTGCTGTGTTAATTACAATTCTTTGTAATACAGTACAGAGACGCACGATTCACTAAAATGCTAACAAGATGTTATCTTAGTTCCAACAAAGTATTTCCAACCTCCTTTCTCTCTCTCTCTCTGTCTTGCTCTCTGACTCTCTCTCCATGCTTTTATTCACTATTCTAGATTACAACCATTATTTGTCATTTTACAGACAGTAACCATTTTAATGCAACATTTTTAGTGAAGACGTTTAGTTTTGGTTTTAAATATGTTCAGAGATGATGGTATGAGTCTTAAAATTCCTGCTATGGAAAAATGGCAATATATATTAGTAGAAAAAGAACAATGTTGTGCTAATGTTTACTATTAATTGGGTTTTTTATATTACAAAGCTGTAGGGGATCTGAAATACCTACTTTGAGTAGGTATGGTGGCAAAAACTGGCTCTCTGTGAGGTCACTGACGATCTGTTTTATTATCTAAGATGTTGGCTCTTAACAAGGTATTTGAATAATCTCTTTCAGTACATGAACATTTAATTAAATGGTTCTTTAAAATTCTCTCTCTCTCTCTCTCTCTCTCTCTCTCTCTCTCTCTCTCTACAGTGCTAAAAAATTACGTATATATATTCAAGATGTCACGATTTGTCTTCTTTCTAAAAAGACTATAGAGGCTTAAAATTAGTAGAATCATATGCCAATAAAACGAGACTATTCCAATCTTGAAATGAATAAAATAAGTAAAAGAAATTATAAAATTGTGCCCAAGTGAAATAAAATTTTAGAAAGATAATAATAGAGAATTTCTGTTCCTTCTGGTAAAAAAAAATTGAATGCTGTCAGCAGCAGTTAATAAACATTCAACTTGATTTCATTAATCCCAATCCACATTCTGTGCAGTAAATCTTAATATTTCCCCTAAATAGTACATGTATCACTGGGGCATTCACAAAATTCCAGGGGTTTCGTTACCACGACGTAAAGTGGCCGTGTTTCCGGAGGTCTTGGAAAATGCCCTCTTTCAAAAAAACCAGCATACTATGAAGGACAAAATAGTCATACAGGTAGATTTATTTTAGAAAACAAATAAACAACCAAAAACTACGGTTAGGGTTAGGATTAGGGTTAGATGATCGAATAGGCCACACCTAGCCGCTGACGCAATATCTGTTACGCTGTTCTGAATTCCCTGGAAATAAGTGCCTGCCGTATCACTGGTATACTGACATGCTACTTAGTGTGCTAAAAAAATCCCACAATGCACCACAAAAACCAGGGAGCATCGATGCTCGCTACTGTTTGTTACTGGAAATTACTAGAGCTTTTACTGGAGCTAGAGAGCAGATGGATACACACAATTTTTTTCTAAGGCATGATGGGAAATGTACTTTTTGGTCTATCCTTAGTCTGCGAGTATAAGCATGAGTGTGCATGAGGTGCTATGAAAGTGATAAAAGAAATAGAAAGAAAACAAAGCCAAGATAAAGGATTTCACAAGGTCTGGAGGAAAGTGGTAGATTTCTTAGAAAATGTCTCTGCACTTATGGGCTGTTAAACCAGCCGAGTTGATCAAACACTCAAACTCGAAAGAGTGTCCTTCCACTTCGACCAAATGCTCCATGTTTCAATCTAACGACACTGTCACAACCCGGCTTACACGCACAAAGGCTTCGAGAAGCAGTTCTTATTTCATTAGTACTATCTAAAATGAGAATTTAAACGATGCTACTAAAGGAAGTGAAGAACATCTTTCTCTACATCACAGCTCTAACAGCCATGAAGGAAAGCTGTGTTTTTGAAAAAGAACAGCTTTTGTACATCGCACGTCTGTGGCGTAAAGACAAAGTCAGTTCACAGGAAGACATGAAGCTTCCTCATGGCACTGATCACTTTCAGAACAAAGTGCAGGTCGAAAAAGTGTCAGTTCGGGCGGTCATGCTCAATCAAAGTGGACTGACTGGGGAAAGAAAAGGACGATTCGGGTTGCTATGATGTACACGTCTTTGCCGTTGTCCGTGAAAAGCCCAAAAGAACATTCTAGAAATAAAAGAAAAGAAAAGAACATTATTAAATTCTGCTATGCTTCTGTTCTTTATCCACAGCTAGTGGTAACTTTTTCTGCTTCCGTCACTACAGTGAAATCAGAAGAAAGGGAGGGAAAGAGACACAGAAAGAGAGAGAAGTAGAGATAAAAAGACTGAAACTGAAACACAGTTGACAGAGAGAGAGAGAGAGAGAGAGAGAGAGAGAGAGAGAGAGAGAGAGAGAGAGAGACTAAAAGGCTGAGGGAGGAAAGAAAGAAACAGCAAGAAAGTAATGCAGATAAAAGACAAGTGAAAACAGTGATAGAATAAAAGAGTAATAAAACAGAGAAAGGAGAGAGAAATAGTGAAAAGAATTAGAAAAGGCTAGAGAATGTGAAAGAGGGAAAGAAAGACAAAGAAACACAGAAAGTGAAAGAAAGTGTTAGAGAAATGAAAAGATGGCGGAAGACAATCAAAATGGTGGAAGATGAGAGAAATGTAACGTGAAATATAAAGAGAGAGAAAAGAGTGAGGCAAGTAGACAAAGTGAGAATGAAAAATAAATAAAAGTAAATACAAAAAAAGTTAATGAAGAAAAAATGCAACAAAAGAGAAATGAGGTGAGACGGCGAGTGGGCGAAGAGAAAGAGTGTGTAAGAGCTCAGATAGAGGGAAGAGAAAGACCTGAGAGAATGACAGAAAGAAGCCTGAAAGTGAGAGATGAAACGGAAGGAGCAGGAGAAAAGAGGAAGAAGAAAAGATGATGACAGAGCAAGATGAGAGACGTGAGAGAGAAAATGGAGAAAAAGTGCAAGAGAGAGAAAATGAGTGAGATAAAGATTGACAGAGGGAGAGAAAGAGAGACAGACAAAGAGACAAATGCCACCAGGTCAGTGCTGAGCAGCCTCGGGATGGGAGTCCAGCAGACGGAGCTCATTAAAAAGCAACTGACTTTTCCAAAACACAGGAGGACAACGCGGGGAGAAACACAGCTCACGGCACTTTCCACAGCCATAAATAACGGAAGGGACGAACGAAAAACACTACAGAAGAAGAAGCCCGGAGGTGGAGAAGAAGAGAGGAGAAAATGGAAAATACAGGATTAAGGTTTTAAGCTAATGTTAATTGGGTTTGCCATTGTGTGCGTGTGTGCGTGTGTGTGTGTGTGTGTGTGTGTGTGTGTGTGTGTGTGAGCGAGTGAGTCCATGTATTCATGGTTTCTCGAGATGCCGACTCGAGGGCACAGGGGAATAGAGACGGTGTTGATGGATTCTCCTCACACCTGATTCAATTCAAAAGAGAAGGAAGGATCACAGAGCTCCATGCCCCGCCCACACACACACACACATACACACATATTTCTGAAAACATATTTTTTATGTTTTTCATATTATGTGTTTTGCACTAAAACTTGACAGCGAAAGCTAAAACACGACAGCAAAAGCTAAAACACAACAGCGAAAGATAAAACACGTCAGTGAAATCTAAAACACAACAGCGAAAGCTAAAACACGATAGCGAAAGCTAAAAAACAACAGCGAAAGTTAAAACATGACAGCGAAAGCTAAAACAATAGCGAAAGCTAAAACAATAGCGAAAGCTAAAACTTGACAGCGAAAGCTAAAACACGACAGCGAAAGCTAAAACACGACAGCAAAAGATAAAACACGTTATTCGAAAGCTAAAACACGACAGCGAAAGCTAAAACACGACAGCGAAAGCTACGTAAAACACAACAGCGAAAGCTAAAAAACAACAGCGAAAGCTAAAACATGACAGCGAAAGCTAAAACATAACAGCGATTGCTAAAACACAATAGCAAAAGCAAAAACTTGACTGCGAAAGCTAAAACACAACAGCGAAAGCTAAAACACGACAGCGGAAGCTAAAACACGACAGCGAAAGCTAAAACACGACAGCGAAAGCTAAAACACAACAGCGAAAGTTAAAACACGACAGCGAAAGCTAAAACACTACAGCGAAAGCTAAAACACGACAGCGAAAGCTAAAACACGACAGCGAAAGCTACGTAAAACACAACAGCGAAAGCTAAAACATCACAGCGAAAGCTAAAACACGACAGCGAAAGCTAAAACACGACAGCTAATTCAAGAGCATGACAACAAATTCTGAAAAAGAAAACAACGAACCAAAACCATGAGAGAAACTTCATCTTGAGAACAAATTAGGAAACGAAAGAGAAAAAACTTCTAATGTTGAAAACATGACAACAAATATATAGAAACGCAAACCGTCTGTGTTTTCTGCATTTCGCCGCCCAGCGTATCTGCATGACCTTAACATTAGAAGTAGAGGTAGTTTGTGTTAAACTTTATCTTCTACATCAACATTTTCAATCCATCTTCACTGAGACTGAGATAGTTTCAAAAATATATACAGGATCATCGTGTGGAACGGATTTATATTTTTATTTAAAGAAACCCGGAGGTTTGTAATTATATATGTAAACATATAGAAGGGGGACACGGTGGCTTGGTGGTTAGCATGTTCGCCTCACACCTCCAGGGTCGGGGTTCGATTCTCGCCTAAACCTTGTGTGTGTGTAGTTCGCATGTTCTCCCCGTGCCTCGGGGGTTTCCTCCGGGTACTCTGGTTTCCTCCCCTGGTCCAAAGACATGCATGGTAGGTTGATTGGCATCTCTGGAAAATTGTCCCTAGTGTGTGATTGCATGAGTGAATGAGTGTGTGTGTGTGTGTGCCCTGCGATGGGTTGGCACTCCGTCCAGGGTGTATCCTGCCTTGATGCCCGATGACGCCTGAGATAGGCACAGGCTCCCCGTGACCCGAGGTAGTTTGGATAAGAAGTTCGGTAGAAGATGAATGAATGAATGAACATATAGAAGGGACTTTAGGAGAGAAATAAATGAAGGGGATATTAAATGTAACAGCATTAATAAGACTCGGAAAATGTAAAACAGGAAAAACGTCAAACACTGATGTTCAAGATGTTCAATAAAGTTTACTAAAAGTGTTATAAAATCCAGTTAAACCAGTAATCTGCTCCGTTGGTTTCTTTTAATTACTAGACAGAAACTGTTTATATTTAAGTATTAGCACTACTTTGTCTGGTAAATCAATCCTACTGAGACTGGCGAGCTCCTGCCTAATAAGCATTTGCACAGTTTAAAGGTCTCCTTCCCCTCAGCGTGAAGGCTTTGAATGAAGAACAACAAAAAATAAATAAAAAAAATCTCAGCTTTCTCAGTTTGAAGACTGGCAGCCAGTCAATGCTCAGGTTAAAGGTTAAGGGTGCTCTCACTTGGCCTCTGGTCCCTGACTTCACCATCGATTGTCACCCCTCTCTAAGACGTAATTATAGAGCACGAGCCTTTCGCCATCTCCGGCTGTGTCTGCTCGGAAACCGTTTGGAGATTTTCTACAACGCCTTGTCAGATACAGCGCTAAATATATGCAATGAAAATAACACCGGCTCTGGAAGGTTCGATCTCATCATTAACACAGCGTTAAGGCAAACCCAGTTTATTGCTCCGGTGGGTTCAACTTTTTTTTTAATGAGGAGATGATAAAAAAGAGATAGCAAAGAAGAGTAGGAGGAAGGGAAAATTTTGCTTTTATCTGGAGGTCAGGAAGCGGCTGGAAATGTGCTCGTTATGAAAATTGCGCCCATAATGAAGCAAGTGCACAACGCGCAATTATAACAGAGACAACAAATAGTTGCCACAGTGGCAATTTACTGTTGTGTAATAACAAGAGGCACATCTCTGATCTGCAAAATAGATTTGCATCCAAATTTGCTCCCCCACCCCCCACCGCCACCATTTATAGGAGATGTGGTTCGCTATCTAGTAAGTCCTGAGATTGTATTCTCTACTGAACTTTGACTGAATAGAGAAAATATAATTAACAAACTTTTTTCTCTTGGTCTTGAGCTTCTGAATAATGTAGGTTGAAGCCATATGGTTCAAATAATAGAGTATATTGTTACAAACAATAAATAAATCATTTGTTCATTCAAAGTCTTTCTGACTGGATTAGAAGTGCTGAAAATTACATTTTAGTGTCTTTGTGCAGCGTTGAATTGAATCACCTTTTATATACAATATATAAGTTAGCAAATAGTTTGAATATAGTCAAATATAGTCTGCTGTTTCCAATTAAAACAATACAAGAATCCAAATCTAAGATGATTAAACCCTTTTGATAAACAAGTCCTTGATCATTGTACTTCTTTCTAAAATGAATTAGCAAAATAATCTGCCAATAGAATATGAACATGTATATTTATATAAAGCTTATTTGTAATTAATGAAATACTAAATTATTTTGGATTGCTTGTAAGCTCCTCCTTCAAATGTTTTTTGATCCTGAGTGTTAATTTTCATCTCAAACCAAAAAAATCGTTATAGAAACTTTTTGGTTTTAATGCATTTTCCCCAGCAGTTTGGGAGGTCTAAAGGGTAGCACTTATTTCTTTACAATGCAGTCACAACCAACATCTGTCTTGTTTTGAACCCACAGCTGCCAGTCTTATCGATCATGTTAAATGCTTTAAGTCCCACTGAATGAACTTGCAGGTAGAAATCTCAAGACATACAGTATTGCCATATTATATTCACCGCAAAGATACGGGGCTGTAGTGGCAGTTGATACTGTGCACAAAATAATAAAACAAATGTAAAAATTCATCCTTTTGTTTGTAAGGTTCAAATCACAACGACGACAATAGAGGGGTTCAAGAAATAATGCTGGGTGGTAAGGATCAACTCACTGTCTTGCCTGCAGATGGACTTTGACTTATCTCAGCTATAGAGAACAGAGATATCTCTATAGTTTTTCCTCAAGAGCAGACAGAAACAAAAGGGAGATGCATGCTGTCAGGTCAACAGGGATAGTGAACTCTGGACTACAATCCAGACAAATCCTGAACCTTGGCACATTCACGGTCACCAGATATCTGATCAAGCACACCTCACATAGTCTCTCTCTCTCTCTCTCTATCTCACACACACAAACACACACACACACACACATGCACACAAACACACACACACACAAACACACACACAGATTTTTATGCGTTAATTTTTTTCTGAGCCAAAAGACTGCCAAGTTTCAGAAAGATCTGAAAAGGTACAGTACACAATGGCACAGAATAAAAAAGTACAGTACAGAACAAACATACACACAAAAAAAAAAACAGAAGAGGAGAGAACAAAATAAACAAAATAAAACAGAACCAAACAAAACAGAATAAAACAAAGCACAGCCCAGCAAAACATAACAAATGAAAACGAAACAAAAACAGACTAGAAAAGAAAAAAAACAAAACAGAAGAAAAGAAAACAAGAAATAGAACAGAACAAACAGAGCAGAACAGTACAGAACAAACAGACAAAACAAAATTAAAACAGAACAGGAGAAACAAACAGAACGGAAGAAAACAGCGATTTTAGTGATTTTATGAGAAGCAATTCTCATAACATATGAATCACAACCAAAAACCTGCATTAAATCATTAGAAAAAAAATTATAGTAATTTTAACTTGGGGTTAGAGTTGTTTTAGTGCTTTTAGCTGCTCTATGATTGTGTATAAGCAGCAGTTTGAAAACATCTAGAACCATCTGACTTCACAGCAAGCATGTTAGCCTTCATCTTTCCAGGTCACTGTGGTAATTGTAGGGACAGCAGTACTGTGATATACTTCTATTGTGATATACAGCTTCACCAGGACAACTGTACAACTTCCTTGCCCAATGTAGATATATTACTAGAAGACCATAAGAGTGTTAAGCACATAATAAGAGTGTTAATCACTCATGCAGATCACCAGCTGGTTGATGGGGCAGTAAAGAGAGTTCATGCTCTGGTGTTTATTAGAATACTGTGAATTTGATTACATACTGTATATGTTGGATAATGATGGTCTCACAAGGATAGTAATTCATCTGCGTTAAATGTGATGATTAGGATATAATATGTTAGGGAAAACAACAGGTTGGTGCTAAACCCATCGTTTTACCACAAACAAATTAACTGCTTATTTGATTAGTAGATATTAGCGTGAGTCAGCAATCAGCGGTTGTAGATTCTGCACAATGTGAAATAAAAAATGGTGAAAATTTGGAGTTTTACAATTGATTGTTTCCTATTATGATGTAAATAACCAACTGGGAAATCAGTTCCCCTAAGAAAGATCCAATTTACTGCGAAAATACTGTTTACAACAACTCTGTCTCTCAGCCCAACAGATGCAATACTGGATATTAAAATATCTAGTGAGCTTTATTTCATTATTGTGGAATAATGTGGCTTCATTTTTTAACAGAGTTTCGGTCCCATTGGGTCACACCACCACCAGAGTGTCTCATTTAGTATTCTAAAAACGACAAACACGTATTGTTGTCTCTAGTCAGGGCTTTGCCATGAATTCAGGCACAGAAATGGCCTATTCTTGTTAAGTCGATTATCAGATAGTCTGTCTGCAACTTATACATAAGTTTTATATTAATTTAAGGTTTTAATGAAGGCTTGAAATTGCAATTTCAACCCATTTTCCACTTGAACTTCTAGTCAAGTGTCTATCCAGGTTTTCATTAATCTGTGTCATTTTGATTCTGTTGTATTAAGCCAGGTTTGGACTGTGTGATTACAACTGTCTTTTAAGATTATTACCTGTCACACTGTATGAGATGATCCCAATAAACTTTAGCGGAATTCTATAATAGACCATGCGATAACGTGTTCTTCATGTCAGATTATACAAGGAACGACGGACCTGAGATTGAAGAAAATTGCTTTTGGGATCATGTTGAAAATGGGGTCATATTAACAGAAACATTTTTCCAAGTATGCTTGAGGTAATAATCTATCCATTATCTGTATCACTTATCCTACACAGGGGAATGGAGAACCGGGAGCCTGCCTCAGAGGACATGGGGCACAAAGCATGGAATAACTGGGACAGGGTGCAAACACACATTCCCATTTGTACACTACAGTCAATTTAGAGATAACAATTAGCCTAGAACAGATGTCTTTGGACTGGGAAGAAAAGCAAAGGAAACCCTGGAGGAAACCCACAAAAACAGACGGAAAACATGCAAATACAGCTCATACTGGGCAGGGGCAGAAATCAAACCCCGAACTCTGGAGGTATGAGGGAAACGTGCTAAACACTAAGAGTCTGTACCTCCCTTGAGGTAGACCTCTTGTCTAGACGCATGTTTTTTTAACGTTTCATTATTGACACTACTATATTTGTAGCTGTTATGCATAATCCTATACTGTCCTGCTGTTAGTGGCTTTCAGATCAGTGTCACAGCAGCACTCACACGCTGCTTTTTTTTAATCAAAATATTTCTCACACTGCCTGGACTTTGTCGTCAGCTCTTTTTGATTGCAGAGGCACTGAATCAGCCGCAGGTAATAGTGTCACATTCCACGTTTTAAGACCTCTCATCTCAACTCACGATCCGAATTCTTTTACGACGTGCGACTTTTGTCTGAGAAAGCAAAATCTGTCGATAAATGATGCACTCTAAAGCCGACTTTAGGAGGTGTAAACATCTCAGCTTATATAAGAAGGTGTCACTATGTGAAAGTGCAAATTTCTCAAACCAAGACACTGTGGTCTAAATGCATCTAAAGGAAAATGGACACATTCTGGGTAAAAGAAGACAACTACTGTAAAGAACGAATAAAGGAATAATTTCAACTGTGACAACCAGCTTGTCTGGCAGTTCATCAATCTTTAGCTTAGTTATTTTACCTCATTCTGAATCCTAATACATTCACAAAAGTCAGTAAAGCTACCAAAGCCCGTAACTGATAAAACATCTTACATAAAGATTAGAAAACCAACCCACACACTTAGATTGACTTTTTGCACAGCATTTTTTCCCCCCGCCAGTCTAAACCTTGTTTATCCAAGCCAGGGTCTTGGAAAAATGTTCCAGTCTATTCACTCTAACCTCTGTTCCCAACTTCATTCTGTCTCTCTGTCCATCTTTAAGACACTGTGGACCTACAAACCTCTTCACTGAGCTCAATTTAAAGAAGACATGTCAACTGATAAAAGTCTTAAAGTTTAAACTCCCAGATGTCAGAGCACATCAGGCCAATCTTCTGCTTATCACCAGGTCTCACATTGTAGCCTGAGAATTTAAGGGATCATTGAATGGCACTGTCTCAGCATATCGCTTAATGATAACTAAGGAACTAATCATTTAGTCAAAGTGAATTAAAGATTACATTAATCTGTGCACATTCATCAACTTGTCATGGCTAGAGCAAAGTTTAATTGAGGGTGATGCTGCATTTCTAATTGAGTTGAGTTGTTTTTTGCACAATGACCTCTAAAAGACTTTTTAATAATGTCCCATACAACTGGTGGAAAAAAAACATACAGTAATATACTGTACTTTATACACTTCAGCCACTTCGGTTAATGCATTTTAGGATCTTGCTTTGTCTCGGAACAGCTTCAGTTCTTCATGGCATGGATTTCACAGGGTGTTAGAAAGAATCTTTTATATTTCTTGACAATGCTGGCATGACTGCATCACATAATTGCTGCAGATTTGTCAGTTGCACATTTATGCTGTGAATCTCCTTTTCTAGCACATCCCAAAGATGCTCTACCGGATTCAGATCCGTTGACTTGGGAAGGTTACTGAAGTACGCTGAGTGCCTGGTCATGTTCACTGAACAATACTGAGATGACTTGTGAAGTGTGATACGAGACACTGTCATTATAATATTACGTTTGGTTTCGGCTTGATAGGAATGATAGTCAAAGTCACTGAAATAACATTTTCACATTATTCTGATGTTTGATAAACATTAAATTTATAGAATACAGATTAACCCACTGCTCTCAAAGCAGATATGAAAGCATTATTTCTAGTGCAAGAAATATGGTACAACTATCTTAGGCTAAAATTCTATAAGACCTAGAAAGTATTTATATAACTGTGTATATATACTGTATATATATATATATATATATATATATATATATATATATATATATATATATATATATATATATATATAACATTTTAAATTAAAAGGTAAAAACAACAAGTTTATAATTAAAAGAAACATTTTTCATTGGTTTGATGAAACTACTAAAGACTGAGACCAATTAGACAGATTTTAGAGGTTTCCCCTGAACCGAACCATTTCCTACATGTACTTTTCAAGTCTTCATTAAAGCTGAGCTTTATAATATACACTGCAGGAAAAAAGAAATGACGTACTATTCATTACTATTTACAATTCTATTATCTTTAGCTATTCAGGCATGCAGATAACACCTGTGCATTTAGGGTGCAATTGTGAGCTTGAGCGCATTTTCCTATTATCTGGAGCAGGAATGCCATTTATCACAATTGATCAGCCTTTTTATACTACAATAATGATAAATGTTCAAAATCAATTGGATGGTAAAAGTGAGGCAATTAGCACATATATACAGGCTTTATAGCTCAATCTGTGATACGATCCTGAAGTATAAGAAATCGTTATGTTTATACGGGCGCTGGACAACAACAATTTGCCTGTATTGCTTGAATTGTCACTATTATATGACTTTTGATGGAATTAAGCTCCAAATCAATACTTTGAAATTTGCATGATGTTATTCAACTGTGCTCTACATATCCCTCGGCATCAATAACTATCCGATATGCACATATGAGCACCGCGAATACGCTGTTTAAAAACAGTAAGGGCAAAAATAATGAGAGGTAAAAAGAGAGCTAGAATAAGAGAGAAATGGAAAAGTACTGTACATGGTAAGACTTCATTCTATACATTGACTTAGACAGATAGATTCATTAAAACCTTCACAGAAATAATCACGGCTATGTACTCAACACATACAGCAAATATATGTATCATTACAGCTCACCCGGCATGAGCTTTACACAGCTCTTGGAGCACTAACAGACAGCACATACACAAGTGCAGGATCGACACTCAGAGGCAACGTTACCTACAGTATAACCAAAATAGAGAGAAGGTGAATACGTATACAGAGTACTATATATCAGGGCAGTTTTGATGGATCTGGGGCTCATCTTTTCTATATAAAAGTATAAATGAAAGCACTCACAAAACAAACCTCATGAGCTAATACTGGAGTGCAAAAAGTACACTTTTCTTACTGCAGAACACTTCTCTAGAATTTTTGAATCTATAAGCACATGGTCTAATTTTATTCAGGCAATTTTCACGTAGCAGCGTGAGGTGTCACGTGGGTGTACTGAAGTGGACGTGAGTAGTCAACACCTACCACATTCGGAGATGTTGACAGGGAGAGTCTGCCTCAGAGTCCAATGAGCTTCCTGTTATTCGTACACCTACAGGGTATCAGCAATACTCCTGATGACTGTAAAATGTTTTGAAAGCCATTTGGGACAGATCCACATGTGTATATGCATACACTATATTCGTACAGTATATGCATGACTACTTCAATCATGGAATATTTCGTGTGTTAGTTGTACTTGAGAAAAAAAAAAATATATTTTTTGTGGTGGTGGTCCAAATGCTATTAAGGGAAACCCTTACATCACATAAACATGCTGGTATTTTCCTGGGTGGTGCTGAAGTTAAGAGGAAAAAAAATAACAATAAAAAAATGATGAGGGTCACTTTCAACTCCTAAAAAAGAGCTTCTTTTCTCACTCACCATTTTTGAGTGACATTCAGCGTCATATTAATGAGATATCCAAAATAGAAGTAATGTAGATGTGCAAATCCCCACTGGTTAATCAAACAGCAGGCCATCAGACAGCATTCTGGGTGAAATATACAAACTTGTTGAGGATATAAAAGTTTAAACCGGAACATACAGATTATTAATATTGATATGGAAGACATTCATCATGGGTATTTCCTTTACATCTTAACTATTAGTCGTTCCAATTTCCGAGTCCTGGTACGACAGTCCCTCCAGATCTCATTTTTTCCATGTTTCCTCACCTGTTTGCAGATGCCATACAGGAACTGAAGGCTCATGCAGCTGCACCAGCTGGCTCTATCACAGCTTATGCTAGTGTCGAGCCGAATCAGCCAAGAGACGTGTGAGGCAGCGGAGTGTGTCCACAAGAAAAATGAAGGAAAACAGTCCTGAGGATGAAAACTAAGCCATCGGAATTCTAAGCCAGGATGGGATTCGAGATCCCTCATGCTCCGTATCAGACCGGGGATTTTCTGCGTATTAGGATTTGAAGTGGCTCTGTAGTGCTAATTAATGCTGGCCCATTTCAGGGGCAACCTCTGATTGAAACCCAGCTGAGCGAGAAGGAGTTGTGTAATGCCAAAAACCCTTACCATTGAGAGTCTACCATTGAGAGTCTAATTGTGTCAAGGGCTGTGACCTGGGGTGCAGGCCTTTGAAAAAACATGCCCTGATAAAAAACAGGGCGTGTGAATGGTTTTTTTGTTTGAAGTGAAAGTGATGGAAATGATTGAAGAAGAGAAAAAAGTAAACAGGCAAAAGAGAGAAAGAAATTTTGAACATTAATGAGAAAAAGAGAGAGAGAGTGTGGACAGAAGATAAAGAATCTACTTGCGATCTTCCCTCTAAACTTGAAGACCCCATCACTCCAAAGCCCAACATGGCTCTTTAGGAAATCCCTCTGGGCAGAGACCTTCTGCTCACTTGTCAATGTTTTATCTATGAGTCATCACTCAGCGGGCTTTAATGCCTGCTGGTTTCTTCCATCGCAAGCATCCCAGTTTCTTTCTATCTGACAGGCTCTAAAATCTCTTGACAGATCTGCCAAATATGTTCCATTCATTTATAGTCTAACGCTCGCTTCATTTTCAGCTAAATGGATAGCACTAGAAGTCGAGTGAACTGCACTAAAGCCATTTACGACTGAAAAGATTTAAGCGACAGTATGACCAATTTGGATTGGGCTCTGGCAGAGGAGCATCTGTTGTTGTGGGTGAGGTGTGCGACTATCTCCTGGAACCATCTGCTAAATCACACATGGTCTACGGCTCACCTATACAAACCTGGATGGGGAGTGAGAATGTATTCTTGATTCCTGTTAAAGAATGTAATCCATTTTTGATGTAGAAGATACAGAAGCTAGAAATAGATGCTTTATGTTAATCAGGGTGCTAATACATCCTTACATCCTGAGGCCAAAAAGTGATAAAGTAAAAAGAAAAAAAAAACCTCTAACATGCCATGACTGTTTACCTTATAATTCTTTTTTCATACTATTTTTGACATTTTTATTTCGTTTGCATGTTACTCCTCTTATGTGCCCTCCTAGGTTAACTTGAATTCCCTTTACGCGAGAAGCTACTTCTCATCTCAGCTCATCTCATCTCAACTCATCTCATCTTTCATGTCAATTCATGCATCAATCAAAAAGTGTTCAAACTATAATATAGCTGCTGTTTTCATCCCGTTCCAGACTATATTCTGGTACCTTTACAGGGTAAACAATATTGCAATAGCTTAAATTTGAAATATTTATCTAAATTTATTATACATCACTTATATAGATTTTTTATTTTTTCCACCTTCCAGCAGCACAACACATTACTGATAAATACAGTAATGTAAGTGTGCATTTCTAACAGAGTTGCCAGATTGTGTTCCATAATTTGGAATAAAATTCTCTCACTCACTCATTTTCTACCGCTTATCCGAACTACCTCGGGTCACGGGGAGCATCTCAGGCGTCATCGGGCATCAAGGCAGGATACGCCCTGGACGGAGTGCCAACCCATCGCAGGGCACACACACACACTCATTCACTCATGCACTACGGACAATTTTCCAGAGATGCCAATCAACCTACCATGCATGTCTTTGGACCGGGGGAGGAAACCGGAGTACCCGGAGGAAACCCCCGAGGCACGGGGAGAACATGCAAACTCCACACACACAAGGCGGAGGCGGGAATCGAACCCCCAACCCTGGAGGTGTGAAGCGAACATGCTAACCACTAAGCCACTGTAACCCCCTTGGAATAAAATTAATTTGTTTTAATGGTTGAATTTGAGGTGTCCCCTCTTGTGTGATGCAATCGGTTATTCTGTTGTGTGTGGACAGTTGATTTTTACCTGTTTTTTCCTATGTATGAAACTACTAATGTAAATCTTAATGTTTCTGTTCCCGAACCCTAGGAGTTGTGCTGTTCTGCTGTGCATAACACTGTGCTAGAAATATTAATTACAATAAAAAACAAAACACATTACAATTAAACTAATAATAAGGGGATGTGGCAGCTTATTGGTTAAGGTGTTAGACTACTAATCAGAATGTCATGAGTTTGAATACCAGGTATGCTATGCTGCCACTGCTGGCCCCCTGAGCAAATCGCTTAACCCTCAATTGCTCATTTGTATAAATGTTAGTTGCTCGGGATAAAGGCGTCTGTCAAATGGCGTAAATATAATAATAATGATGACGAATAGGCATTCTCAGTGTCAACAGGTCTTGTCACTTTTGTTACTTATCTGTATGCCTTAAATATCCTTAAAATATACTTTAAAATGGAAGGAACATTTGACCTTGATCCCATTGGAAAAATCTTATCAGTTCATCAGTGTTACATAATATAGGCAGAAACTGTTGCAATATTTTTGCAGAAACTAGTCGACAAATCCAAATCAGCAGGCAAAATAATGGAATCACAAGGCAGACAAGGTCAGACAATGCATGAACCACAGTGCAGGGGCACATTCAAAAACTATTTAAGCCATGTCACAAAACCAGAGTAGCTACACACAAGAAAAGGCTTGGCCTTGATTCTCAGTTAGAGACATGCTGATACAATGATAATACCAAATAAATCCTATAAACACTCAACCGCTCACTCTTCTGAAACCTCTTCTGAGATTAAAAAAGAAATACTTCCCAAACTGAAAAGTAAAATACTTTAAGTACAAGGATTTGCCATTTATTACAAGCATTTCATGTGAAGTTTGCCTATGAAACGTCAGAGAAAAAACAGTGAGCTTGTAGGGGTTCATTTGACAAAATGAAATTTCCTGCATTCATTTTTTCTGTGGATAACAAAGTTCACACACCTTGATGTTATAGTGTTTGTGTAGCATTATTTAAGATCTTGCTGAAGAGGGTGAAAAAGTCCACTGTTTAAACGAGTCCGCTTTCTGAATCACTTCCACTTCCATTTTATTCTACAAACAGGGTTGTGAGGGCTACACTTAAAATTTACTGTAATACACAAGATGTTGCTCAGCAGAGGCCGTGTTAAGCACCGCAGCTGTTACAGAAACAGCATTTGATCACTCCCTCGCTGCTCACGGGTCAGCATGGAGGGGGCATCCTACCAGCTACTGACTATTATGAAGAATCAATAGCAAAGCAAGAGTAAAGGCAAAGCTATATCTAAATTATGTAGCAACACTGGCCCATTTAACATCTTGTTAAACTTGAGTTTATCGGCATAGTAGCGTCAAACTGATCACACGTATCTCTTTACGCTATGATGTCGATTAAATAGTATGTATGATCAGAGCTGCAAATCTCTTCTCACTTGAAAACCTGCTTGGCTTTTTCAGTCTGTCCAGCCTCATCTTTACACAGCATACACAAGTAAATGCTATCGGTTAAGCCTGTCTCTCCTAAAAGGGCAGCAGCTCTTCACCCTGAGCAGTGCACACTCTGTCATTTGTTAGCATGTAAGTTTGAGACAGGCTGAGACCCCATGCATGAGTGTGAAAAGGTTACATTACAGAAACACACATGAGAGCCAATAAGACAGCCCAGTGACAGCTCTGTACGTACAAGGAGGACTCGACACAGTCCGCCTGTCATGCAGGACACCGCCGAACACACACACACACACACACACACACACACACACACACACAAATTCATACTGCATTTGTACAGCAGTCACAAATGTATAGAAGTCAAGACGTTTCAGTGGTCAAGGACGATCCGTTATTAATTGAATTAATTGTATTTGTTAATCAAGCAGCAATTTAGCACCATATAGCTTAATACCTATGTGCTATGAAAAATGCAGGAGAATCTGCAGTGTGACTTGAGACTTGTGGTCTTAGTGCAGGAGTCATAAATGCCAGGAGAGGCATGAACATCTAAATATTTATTTCATGTTTTTTTTTTCTTTTTTCTTCTAGGTTACAAAACGTAAAGCGAGTATTAGAAAGTAAATGGCTTTCCACAGATCAGGTGAAGATTCTGTCACGTTACATAAGGATAACAACGATATCAAAACCCAGCGAAGACTCTGCTGTGTGGGATGAAGGGAAGAAGAAAGAAAAGCAGCAAGAAAAATTTGTTGTGTGAAGAAGTGTAGCGTATAATGATTAGTGAAACTGTAAATAAAATGTGTGGCACAGCTTAATCAATCTGGATGGAATTCAATGTTTTAGTGACTTCCTTCTATATGGCACTGTTCATTCATTAAAACTCCAAATGTTTTTGGTGACCACTGCAGCTTGAGGGAACATCTCTGCTGACATGGAGCTAATAGACAGAAGCTTGTGCATCAGCTACTGACTGTTTGTCTCATCGCTACTGTAACAGGACTAAAGATTTACTGATGCTTATTGGACAGCAAGGTTTTTAATATGTCATATTGAACACATCTACAGATTCACACGAAGTGAATGTCGGTTGGTGGGTAATAAATAAAATGTTTCTCACTTGGTCTCCCATGGTTTCTCCATACGGTGTTTGGTTGACCTCGATACAAGGGGAAGAACCTTATACCCAGCTGCCAATCAGTAAATCAACATGACTGACATCAGCACGAGCATGACTGACATTCATTCATTCATTTTCTACCGCTTATCCGAACTACCTCGGGTCACGGGGAGCCTGTGCCTATCTCAGGCGTCATCGGGCATCAAGGCAGGATATACCCTGGACGGAGTGCCAACCCATCGCAGGGCACACACACACACTCATTCACTCACGCAATCACACACTACGGACAGTTTTCCAGAGATGCCAATCAACCTACCATGCATGTTTTTGGACCGGGGAGGAAACCGGAGTACCCGGAGGAAACCCCCGAGGCACGGGGAGAACATGCAAACTCCACACACACAAGCTGGCGGTGGGAATCGAAACCCCAACCCTGGAGGTGTGAGGCGAACGTGCTAACCACTAAGCCACCGTGCCCCCCTCACGACTGACATCAGTATCCTTATATCTTTCAAATTTTTCAAATTTCAAATCAAAATATTTAGATTTTATTTTTAAAATAAAGTTATTTTAATAGATTAGTTTTTTCAACATAATTCAACACAATTTTTCAAAACTGTTTTGATAAAACATCTTATCCTTGGGTGCCAGCAATTCTGAAGATCCATTTTTACAAGAGTGTTGCTTTTTTTTTCTCCTAATATCATTTCCCTATTGTAAATAAAAACACAGTATTGCAACAAAAGGTATTCGCATTTTAAAGTCTGTGTACACTTCCTTATTTGTAAGTATCGACAGGATGTGACCACAGAAACGTTAAAGTCTTCACACTTTTGATATGATCAGAAACAGTGGTGTGGAAGGAAGAGCGTTTATATTGCAGAGGAAGAAAGGTCCCATTACACAAGTGCAATTTCCACTTTGTGAATAGTTTCATTCAGTGCCCACAATATCCAATGATGAACTGGAGTGGAGAGCAATCGAGCGTAAATCACCTCATGGAAACGCTTTTATTTGAATATATTAGGTGACGATGAGTGTGCTATTCTTCAGCTTAGCTTTGTGATTGTCCACGGGAGCTGGGACAGAATATCTAGATTGAAAGCCGGCCATAAGAGAAGATTTCCGCACACAAGATTTCCTCTTTTTATGCTCTCGTATAATGACATCTTGAATCTTAGGTATCATATAAAAAAGTTTAATTAAAAGTTTAAATCTAAGAATTGTCTCCGAGTCATACAGGGGCTATTGAACAAGTTCTTTAATATTTAGCTGTTTAGCTATATGTATTGTTGTACATGTCTCCCTCCATTCTATATAGCTTTGGAGGCAATTATTTGATGTATATTACACTGTACATTTAAACTTTATGCTCAGTTTCTCACCTACTGTAGCTGCTACGTGTATTCTGCGTATTTCCATATAAAAATCACTCACAAGCCAATTTCTTTGGCTGCTTGGAGACATTAAATGGAAACTAATTGTCTGCGTTCATTTACAGCTTGTAAAATTTTGATACAGGTCGTTCCTTCGGTTTTAATGAGATTTTTTTTTAATAGAAAGGAATCGTGTGAATGCAGATACTGATAAGCAGTAAAAATAATAAAGAATCCTGAAGAAAGTTTATAAAAGCTTTCTAACAGTTGTCACAAAACAACTCAATAGTGTGGGAAAAGAACAAAAAAGACTCATCAAGAAGCGTGATGTGTGAAATCGTGCAGATGCAGGTCAAGAGCATCGGTTCCCGTTCACAGCAAACATCAAAATAAAGAAAAATATGGTTGAAGAGGCCAGATGGGATGCTTTGAATATTTCAGAAACTTCTGATCAGGAAATTTTATACAAAACAGTCTCTGGAGTTTATGGTGCAAAAAAAAGAGTAAAACATATCTGTAGACACTGTTGATGAAAGAGGTCAGACAAAAATTGGGACTGGATGGAGTTCTGTCTGGTTGGTGGTGGCAGGAAAAGTATTGCACAACACATCAAACCTTGAGGTGGATAAGCTTCCACTCCTGTTAGCTGAGATCAGGAAACCGACGCTACAATAGATATGGGTTCAGTGGTCAAAAGCCACACATAATGATGTAAACATTAGCTGAAACGATTAACCTCTTTCTGTATGATTTTATTCTCTGAGGTTTATGTATTGTATCAGTGAGTGGATAGCATTCTGGAAATCACAGTATTGGTAATATTTTGAACAATATACAATCTGTTATAAAGAAAATAAAGATTTTTATTTTTAGAGTGCAACTTACTTTTAAGAACAAAGCAATCAACTAAACACTGAAATTGGAAGCAATATTCTAACAAAGTTGTCAGGGAAAGCGGTGGTCTTAACAGATAAAATACAGATCCAAGTGCAGGGATAACGTAAAAGGGGTTTATTTAAAAACAAAATAACAAATGGCTATAAAACAGCAGGAAAATGAAAAGACAAAACATGGGAATACAGAACCTGGAACACAAACAGAGCAGATGCAAGACAACCGGTTTAAATGGTGTGTGGATGGTTTAAATGGTTTGCTTGTTCTTCCTGGGCTTCGAGGGCTTTCTCTGGATACTCTGGTTTCCTCGACTAGTCCAAAGACATGCACTGTAGGCTGAGGTATATTTCTAAAATGCCTGTAGTTTGTGAATGATTGTGTGAGTGTGTGTGTGTAATTGTGCCCTGTGATGGTTTAGCACCTGTCCAGAGTGTCCCCTGTCTTGTGTTCTAAGACTCCAGGCTCCCTGTGACTCACCATAGTATAAGTTGTTCAGACAATGAATAGATGGATGCAGGGATAGATGATTGATGGATAAATGGATGGATTCATGGATGGATAGATTTATGGATTTATGGATAGATAGATGATTGGAAAGATAGATGGATGGATTTATGGACAGATGAAAGAATGGAGGGCTGGATGGACGGATAGAAGGATGGAAGGACGGATGGATGCATTTACGGATGGATGGACAGATGAATGAATATGACACATTTGATCCAAAGCCACCACCGATGTGTGTACTTTCATACTCACAAATCTCTCAGTGATGTTACATACCAAACCTATAAACTAAATTCTTTATGATACGAGCATGTGTAAAAGCGTGTGTAAGCATGTACACGTGTGCGCTTCCATACACCAGCATTAACGGTCATGGCTCCAGAATGTCACTGTACTGTATCTTCTCATAAAACTCCTGAGCTGTTCCCTTGTAGATTATACCTCGGTTTCATTATGGCCTTCTTTCAGCTCCTCCTTTCAGTTCTGTGAATGAATGTGTGGTAATGTCTGCATGAAGCACTCCTTATTTTCCACAGAATTACTGCATTTCATACATTGCTCTTTTTTTTTTCTAAAATAAAAAGCCATCCATTAGCCATCTGCACTGAATGCTGAAATTAAAGTGGGAAATGGATGAAAACGTCATGCTTTGGTAAGCGTCCAATTTTCGGCTTTCAGTATATAGCCGTATCCGTTTACAATTCACATTTTTAATGGCATAAAACAGTATGGTGGCAGTGAAGGGTTTAGTTATTAGCAGAAACATCTTTTTTTCTCATTTTGTTTTCATTTTTAACCATTTCAGGTGTCCGATCAGCATATACCATCAGACCGATCTATTTAATAGGCATGTTTATGTATTCAAAAGAATCCAATACGTATTATTATTTGATATTAATAATAAATTAATAATTATTAATTAAACATGTTAATATAATAATTGAAGACGAAGTAAGTCAAAAATGATAACATATTTTTTTCATATGAATTCAACAGACATCCCATAGACATGCAGAGACAAGGTTTGTTTTTTCTTTCCATATATTAATATAAAACTGATGTGTTTCACAAAATATTTCATTGCATTTGGTCAAGCAACTGAAATAAATAAACTATTAAATAATGCCTATTACGTGGTTTGAAGCCGAATAACCCGAGGTTCACATTTCAGTGTAAATTTACAGAAATATAGAAAACAAACTGAATGGATTTTTAAAAATACATTTAATTAAAAAAACATTATATAATTGCTCGTGTGGACAATTTATGAATAAATACATTTATATCCAGTTTGATGAATTAGGCCTAGACACAGACACACACACACACACTGCAAAAATCAAATAATGATCATATATTAATGCATAAATCACCCTCATTATCACACCCTTAATTGAGATGATCATCTTTCTTTTCCTCCGCAATGAACTCTCTTCATTGTGCTTTTTTTAGAGCTGATTATCTCTTCACTTTTGCATGTTCACCCAAACCAACTTCATTGGAACTAATTTAAAACATTTAGGTAGTTGTTGAAAGAAATTGTTGCCTTCATTCAATTCATTTTCAATTCATAGCGTTTATTGATCAAAGATGCTGTGTATCAGATGTCTTTATGTACATCTCTGGAAGCTTCATAGAATCCAAAATGGTTTCAGAAAGAGTGGCACTTTAATCAAATGCTTAGAGAAAGCAATTTGCCCTGAAGGTGACCCGTTCTGCTGCGCTGTCCGAACCATTAATGAGGATTTTTTTATGTAGACCAGACGCACCCTCTGACCACTCATCTGTTCTGGCCTTTTTCAATCGCCTGCAAATTACCTCTGTGCTCTTTGGCTGCTTGTGCACGTGATCCTGGGAAATCTTGTCAAAATCTCTCTGTTTCTCGTTTTGTTTCTTTTCTTTTCCGGAAGCCTTTCTCAGATCTAGCAGGTTGTTTTCACAAAGATGAGCACAAGAGCTTGTCCTCAAATAATGCTTGTGGAAACGGCCAAAGGATGTTTACTAATGCAAATGCAAGAAAGCAAATTCCAGTCATGAAGAGTAATGGACATTAGTCAGCGGAAAATAACCCAATCAAACACAATCGCCTGCTGGGCCTTTTTGATGAATACGACGCAAAGCGAAGCTGCAAGTGCAATAATAATCAGGGGCGCTATTTCAGATAGGGCACGCATGACCCGCAATCTCGCTGTTCATTTATCTTTGCTGTCCTTTTTCCTCTCCAGACAGCGTGCTAGATTTATTGAATGAATGTTAAATCAACGTCTGCAAAAAATGACACATTATAGTCTACAACGCAAAGCTTAATTGAGGCACATTTATCAAAACCTAAACTCGCTGACATTAAACAAAAGGAAAGCCTGGTGCACTTCTAATATTAGAGCCAGCGTTTTTAAAAGTCTGAAGTAAGGGGAACTGAGAGAGTGTGTGTGTGTGAGAGAGAGAGAGAGAGAGAGAGAGAGAGAGAGCACTGGGCTCGATTTGAAGAAGTTGCCATCCCTCTGGCTTGTAGAAAAATCAACTTCCTTGCAAAACTGCCATCTCTTTTCCTATCCCCTTTGGATGTTTTTTTTTAAATCAATATTTCATTTTATTCACGAGACATCATGAAGCATTATAGCAGTTTTCTTGCATTTTATCGGTATCCAGTGAAGTGATTGGTGCATTGTGCTATAATTTAAAACTTCAAAATGACAGTGAACACTACAAGATATGTGACCTTTCTTTAAACAGAAAAAAATGAATTGTTAACCGTCTTAGCACAGTGTGTATGAATGTAAATTTCAAAAAAGGAAAACAAAACTCAACTTATTGGCCACCTAACATACATTACAAGAGAGAACACACAGGTCAAATACAATTTGTCCACTGACCACAACTGGAACCATGAGACAGACTTTGGACACCTTTGCACCAATCTCACCTGTACAGCGCTTAAAAAATATCCATCTCCTCATACCAAAGCATACAATATTATAATACTAATAGAATTTCATGAATGTAATAAAGTAATTCTAGTTCAGCTAAATGAATGACAATATGTCCTGAGTTTGTGTTTATGACACTGTTAGGAATGTATACCTTCATCACCACTTCACAAGAGCAACTATTATTTATAGCAATTCCTATTTTACCCTAGTGTTATTATTTGAAACAGGATGTTCAATAGCTAGGATGTTTTCTGAACATTTTAGTCACAGAACTTTTGATTGCTACAATTCAGTCTTTTGTTGAAAGCATTTCTGCCACCATCTGAGACAAATCATCGTCTATGTCTGACTCTCCCGGCCTCTCTACTTCACCCCAAAATGCTTTGATCTGTACCAAATATAACCTACTGTCTTCAGAACAGTCAGCAGTGATAGGCCAGATATGAGCCTAACCCTCTGTTCTCTGTCTCTCAGTTGGCCAGACTAGCATTACAAATAAGCCCTATCTTCTATAAAGTGATGTGTTGCTGATGTTCACTGTAAAGTTCCTTGGGGAAACTCTGCGGCAAGAAATCTGCAATATAACAGTAGTAAGAAAAGTAATAAAAATTCAAAGGCTCTGTTCTCTTTCATGAAAAGATCTACCATAAATCTGTAGTGTTACTTCACAAATATTAAAGACTTTACAAATGCCCATGTACAGTTGCATGCGAAATTACTGGCCAATTTGAATAATTAATCCAAATAGAAATCTGAAATAAAAAGGAGTAAACACAACCTCTGTTGCAAACTCGTTTCAAATCTCAGAATAGGACACAGAATTGAATCATATTAGGCCTAAATTGACTCATTAGGACTCATTAGACAGGTCAAGAATTATCATTAGGAAAACGGTTCTAGAGCATAATAAATTCTCTTCAGATAATAAAAACCCTTCAACCTTGTACTAACAGACAACAAGCACGGGCTTCTCTAAGCAGCTGGCTGAGGGTGTGACAATGAATGTAATAATGCCAACAGTGTAGAAGAAGATTATAAAAAGGTATTAAAGCGCATCCATCTCCAAAAATGTGTTTGCAATATGGCAGTGAGGAAATACACAAGTCAAGGCAAGATTAGAAAAAAGAATTCTAATACAGTGAGAGGCTGCTTACATGGTGCACAGAAAGACGAACCAAAATCCTCGAATCCTTTTCTACACTTCAGATTTGATGGTACAAATATGATCTGAATGGACGAGTCATCAAACTAGTGAAGGTCCAATTTATGCACAACAATGTCTAGATAAGTCAGAGGTAGTTTAGACTTTGGTCTCATAAAGTAAAAATGGAAATCCTTGACCATAACCATCAAATGTATGTTTGTTGAAAAAAGGAACGGTATTTTCATTAAATTAACTTCTCAGCTGTTGAGCATGGGATGGGGCTATTATGCTTCATGAAATAATGGATTTTATTAAATGGCAGTAAATTTTAGAAGCAAATTTTACAGTCGAGAAACCGAAGCTGAAAAGAAAGACAATGACCTTTTTTTTTAGGTATGAATCAGAAGTCAAAATTAGAATTCATAAAGAAATGCAGAGATGAGGCACAAAAGCTCTGGAACCAAGATTAACAAAGTGAGGAAAAGTGTCCGAACATATCAGCTAATCGGTCAAGCATGGTGGATGGAGCTAGTGTCATGACTTGGACTTGCATGATTGCTTCTGGAATGGACTCACTAATCATTATTAATGAAGTAACTTTTACCAAAAAAAAACAAAAAACATTTCAAACAATTTATAGAAAAATGCATCCAAATTTAAAAGGAGGAACTTCATCTTGTAGTAACACACTGCCAACTCAACAAAGGACTTCAAAAATGAAAAAAAAAAAAGGTTTTTAAACTGGCCAAGTCAATCACCAGACCTAAACCATATTGAGCAGCATTTCACTTCCTGAAGAGAAATCTGGAGTTTTGAACTGCATAAAAAAAGAATGGGCTCACCAACTTAATGTAAGTTATTGTAAGCAAGTGATATTGCAATCAGATATTAAGACAATTTGTGCCGTGTTCTACCAAAGGTGCCATGTTGGTTCATCTTCTGGTCTCAAACCTAAATGGCTTTGTCATTCCAATACTTTTGGAGGTAACTGTACTGTATACACACTATAAGTACTAGTTTCTACCATTGTCAATAGGACTGTGTTAATTCAGCACCACATGAGAAACATGACATCAATTTTTCCATTACAGTCATGTACATCCACCTCCATTATGCTTCTGATTCCACAGTCTGCCAACCTCAATCATAAGCTTTTTGAAGATGAAGGAGGTGACAAATGTATTTTGAAGCTAACCTCCATCTTAGCTCAATGCAAGTACAGTCATCTCATCTGTGTCGCAATTTCTGAGGTGTTTGAAGTCCAAGGCTTTGTATAGAGGGAAAGGGAGACAGAGCATGAGGTGGGGCAAAAGGTGGAGGTGTATTTGTATTTTGGATGTGCCGTATCTCTGGATGTGTGAGGAATTGAGGTGTGCAGCTTAGCATGTCATTTCCAACAGCATGCATTTATCACAGCTGCATGGTGGTGAGGTGATTTGTACTGAATTTTGTATACTGTAGCTCAACAACTTTACACAGGCTGTATGATGTGATATGTAACAGTGTGTAATACAGTATGTAGCTAATGCAAGTCACAGATTCATATTAATGCACTTGTTCTTAAACGTTATTATAACCTCTTCACAGAGACTTGGAGACTTCTTGGTGACATTAATGTAGATTTTTTTGAGCAACGGTCAAAGGAAAAGCTGCTTCTTTGTTTTCCAGCATGGAAAAATCTTCAAAACTGAAGACACAAAATATAGACTATAACAAAAAAGACACTATCCTGTTCTTAGAATATTCCAGAACAGTGAATGTAACTTTACATGGATTAAAACTATTAAAAAGTGTTTTTATGAACATTATGAGCATGTTTACAATGTCATGTTATGGTGTTACATTTCTTTAAACTCAAAAGTTTTGCTCTTGGAATTCTTGAATCTGATTGGTCAGAATCTGTCAAGAAGTAATTAATATCAGCTACATGGTGAATCACGTACATCAAATATTGATGCCCTTATGGTAAGTACGTATTGTAAGTAAGAAATTGTAGTATATCCTAAAAATGGTAAAAAAAAAAAAAATAAAAATAAATAAATAAATAAAAATGTAGGTTTCTGTATACTTTTTCTTCGTTTATTTTGTTATTCCATAGTTAAAAGCTCTGTACATATAAATTGAATTGAATTAAAGTTCCTGTAGTCATTTATAGACTAGAGGTTCCAGTGCTTTGTAATGGTTGAATTTACATGCAGGGAAAATGACAACTAAGGTACAATGATGAGCGTTGGAGGTGAGCATTGGTGAGGAAGTGACTATATATAACATGTAATAACTAGTTTTTCAAAATGTCACATAAATAAATGTAAATAAAGAGCAAAGTAATATAATATGAGTGGAATTAAGTGTTTTTACGAGGCACCTCACATAAAAAACAAGGCCAAGTTATGTCTATCTTCATGAGACTGCAAATAAACAACCATTTTTACATACACTACCTGTTTGCAAAAAAAAAAAAAAAAAAAAAAAAGCTTTTAAACTTTTAGAAACATGATGCAATAATTTTTGGTGCTTAAGCAAGAATGTTAGTTGCCATTAAAAAAAAGAGGAAGAAGTAGAAGAAAAAAAATCTGGACAGCCAATTAGACTGTAGCCTTCAAGATTCTGTGTATGTTGCCAGTTCAGTGTATAAAATATACATCATATGCTCTGTGGGCTTTGGGCAAAATGTCTGAGACGGAGAGTCAAAAAATACCCCAATCCTAATTTTGGCAACAGTTTCTTTACTTCACTTTGGGGTCGAATCACACCACATTGTTGTATCAATTATTTTATTGTAACAGTTTTATTTGATTTTTCCACTATTTGTTCATTGTTATATAGAATCATTTTGTAAACTTTGATTTTATTTGTGACTTTGTTATTTAACCTTGGCAAAGCTAAACCCTGAATACACTGTACTGTATATCATGTACCGTATTAAAATAGTCATTAATAATCGCTATATTACAGTTTTTACATATAGCATATGCTGTAATATAGAAATGATCTTCTAGGCTAGACTAAACTAAAATGTTTCACAGAAATGTATTTATAAAGCATGACCATGGCAGAACTGATTTACATTTATTGATGTACAAAGTTTAATGATAAAAAGCAAAGCTCACAAAGAGCTAAAAACAAAATCTACCTCATTGGTCCGAATTTCTGCATAGAATAGTACTTTTACGAGCAATTTGCACGTTTTCAGTGTTTGCTAACATTATACAGATGAATAAAGAAGAGAAAAAAATGTTAAATGATAAAAGCTTCTATATGATATTAGCTACATTAGCTTCACAGCTATAATGTTAAGCTAATGGATAAACAACTACAAAAGAAAACGTTTATGAACGTTTGAAAAACATTGAAAGCATTTTGGTTAGTTAGGTTGTCAGGAGTCTGCATGGACATTCTCTGCCAGAACATTAGGGGGCGTTCCAGTAGCGTTTTATGTCACGAGTGTTGCTCGACTGTTCCGAATTGTCTGCTAATTACGTTGCACGTGGCTTCACGGAGTCCTCATCTTTTCTTTGTCTATGTTGTGCTATGTTACCTGTCGCTTAGTTGCCATTTTAAGTGTTTGTTTTTGCCGTGTCATGTTCCTAGTTCATGTGATTTCTTCCCCTGTCTATGCTTCACTTTTTTTTTTTTTAATAAATCCTGTTTGATTTGTTTTGCCTACATTTGGGTGTCACTCTTGACATAGGTGTGTTAAGGTTAAAGGATAATTTAAGATCCAAACCTTTTTGATGCTGTACTAAGGGTTTTGGTAAGTAACTTTATTTCTTTTCTTTTGATTTAGCCTCAGAAGCAGGGCATAACAGTCTTCCTGTACTTCCTGTACATCAGTGTCAGTACTAGTAGGAGTAGACGGGAAAAGAGAATGTGACCAATATTTGCGAGAGCTTCTCAGGACTAATGTACACTAGCAACACTTTTAATGAATGGTAACATGAACTGTAAGTATGTCTGGAAGCTTCTGTCCCGCTCTCTGGGTAAGAGGCCAACTCATAATTGGAAAAGGACCAAAAATAAAAGGAGAAGAAAAAAACAATGAGAAAATTGGATTTAGTAGAACAGAAGCTGGGGTTTACATCAGGAGAAGGAACACACACACACACACACACACACACACACACACACACACACACACACACACACACACACACAGTGTTGGTTTCCTCTGAGCCCCCCTGCAGCAGTGGCAACATGCTGCACCCTGCTGTTACTATTCCAACACCCCTCCCATCAGCAGCCCTGATCCTAAACACAGCTTAATGCCAGCAGACAATTATGCTTTTCAGGACACACACACACACACACACACACACACACACACTCAATGAAGGTCTCAATCACACAATAAGAGCTGAGGATCCGCACACACATGTCGAAGGAGTGTAAAGCAATGATCCTATCTGCATCGGTGCTACAGATATCTTTCTCTCTATTCAGACAACATTACCCCTTAAAAAAACAAAAAAAAACAGCATGGTCAAGATGGTTCCTGATCAACTTTATGAACATGTTTGCAAGATTTAAAAAAAAAAGTTATTATTATTATTTAATTATTCATTTTCTCCACACCCACCTTTGAAAATGTCCAATGAAACTGTTTTGTGTTTTTTCTTCTAAAACATAGCCCAACTGACTTCCTAATGTAAACCCATGCAACCCAGACCAGGCAGTTACTAAGGATGAACTGAATGAAAGCTACACATCTATGTCAATAACTTTTTTTATTCATCATATCTATCAGCTTACTCATGTCAGTGTAATGCTACATCCTGATTTAGCCCAGTCCCAGTGCACACCTCTAGTCTCAGCCAGATGTCCTGTGAACCTTTCTGACAAGCTTTCTAAGAAAAAGAATTAACAGTACGCATTTTTTTGGAAATCCCTATGTTAAATTTTAAAAAGGGGCTTCTTCAAGCAAGTACAATAAATGAATGTTAAAGTACACTTGAAGAATAAGAGTTTGTGAAGAACTGATGTGCACTGGGATATCAATGGCATGACTGAGCCCAAAGCTTAATAATAAAACCTTAGAAATTAATTATTGCCACACAAAGACAAGGAAAAACTCCCTGAACCAATCATCATTTGGTGTGGTGTCTAAGTAATGAGACTCCAACAAGAGAGCAGAAGAGGTCAGGATCACTGGTATCTCAGTATGCAATTTAAACTAAACTAACTTTTTTCCCCAATTAAGTGTTATGTTCGTTATCATATTTAAGTTCATTTCAGTTCCATATTGTAACATGACAAAATATAGCAAAAGTCAAGGGGGTTAACTGCAAGGCACTGCAAACTAACTGGGTGAAACCAGAAGAGTCTCTTATTATGTGTCTGCACTTCCATAGGCCAGTTTTATCTGTGTAAATGTGAAACAGGTTTTTTATGACTGTGGTGACAACAAGCTTCTCTGAGCAATACTACTGCCATTTCCCAAAAGCCATTTAGGTGATGAAAAGCGCATTAGTCTTTATGAGACATGTGTCAGGTAGACCGCCTGGGCAGATCAAAAACACATACACAGCCTGGAAGCAGAAGGCTTGCTGAGGCTTGCTGAGCCGTCGGACGATGAGCAGCTCACTGTGTCCAGAAATAATAGAAGGGAGAAGTGAGGATCATCATAATTCGTTTGGAACCTTCTGTTTCCTGCTGACTACCTTCTTGGTCTTTACCCCTCCTTCATCTGCCCTTTCGCTTTAACTGCTCTAAAACTCTCTCTCTCTCTCTCTCTCTCTCTCTCTCTCTCTCTCTCTCTAACTGCTCTAAAACTCTCTCTCTCTCTCTCTCTCTCTCTCTCTCTCTCTCTCTCTCTCTATGGAGATTTAGTGGGTTTGTGCAAGTCAGCATCTTGTTATCTATTTAACACAGTTGCAGACACACACCAACACACACACACCAACCTCCTCCCACTCCGGTTATCTTGAGCACCATTAAACACTCACCCAGGTCTTTTCATCTATATCCATTCATCCGTTCACTAGCCCATCAGGTAAACGTTGCCAGGTGCCATATAGTTCAAGGGACAAAGTTCCAGAAGTTTCTCCAATGCAAGCCAATCTCATAACACATGGATTAAGCCTGGGCTTGTTATTACTAAAAAAAAGAAAACCTAGATAAAGTCCCACTTTCATCCATGGAAGCAGATTTTGTGTTTTTTCACACAGCAAGCATAACTGTACAGGCATTAAACATTTACAAGAACATTAGATAGGAAATTCTATTAAAAGTTAAAGAGTCAGGACAAATAGACTGCAACACTTTGTTAGAATTTAATATAGGCTAACAAAATAACCCTGCAGTGTATGTGTCTGGATAGTGACAGTGTGCTTTTGCTGGAATGTGAAGTAGCTGTTAGCTCTAAATCTTCCAATGAAAATAATAATCATGAACTATTTGTGCTGTATATTTCATCTTAAATCAGAAATGCCTATAGTTTTCACTTCTCTGAAAAGTATTCCTGAATATTTGAGATAATCAAAAATTGATTAAATGCTGGTAGAAGTTTAAAAGCTTTCCAACAAGAGGCAACACATACTGTATGCTTGTAAAACGTTTTATTTGGTGTCGTTTTTATTTTACCTGGAAAAGTGTGAATTGGAATTGGTTCTATATAGAACCTAAACATTTCTAACACTTGCTTCAACCATTCTGAAGGGCTTATTGAAAAGAAACCATTGGTGTTCACTGAATCCAAGTTAGATGGTTCTTCTTAGAATTATATTTTATTATTTTTTATTATATTATTATTATTATTATTATTATTATTATTATTATTATTATTATTATTATTATTATATATTTAGACTGAATTTGTAATATTTTTTTGGTTAAAAAAGCTTCAACATTGTGTTGAAAAAGTTCTATTCATTATTGATGGCGGCAAAACTCCGCCCTCCTACTGAATAGCTTCATTTTACTTTTAATTATTTCACAATTTCACTCAGAACTATTTGATCTTTTCACTTTAGCTCGCAGAGATATTTGCATATAGATATCATTTTGAGAAGTAAAGGTGCAAGACTACCAACCAAGTGATAAGGAAAAGTACAATTTAACAGTATTTTTCTCACAGCTCAATAGATATTCTGCCACAAGGATTGCAGCAACACTGCAATTTTTCCATACCTACGTACAGTAATGATGATACATGATTTAATCATTTAAGACAAATACAGTGTGATTTTTTTTTTTTTATCATGTTCATGATTCCAGGATGTAGATGTGGCTTTACTTTCTTCGTTCATATGTACACATGTTTTTCTGGTTTACAAGGATTTTGCTCTTGCTCTTGTTTTTAATGTTGTTTTCCCTTGTATTTGTCTTGGGATCATCCACATTGTGTTAAGTCTATCCTCTGCATGTCCACATCACTATAAAAGATAACTGTTTCCAACTTAGGTTCAGATTATAGATTAACCAGACTGTCTCTTCAACTGTACCCTGGCCCATACTCCTGATTCTTCAGCTATCTGTGTGAAAAGTGACGTGACATACAGTACAGCTAAGTATGGTGACCCTTACTCAGAATTCGTTCTCTGAATTTATCCCATCCAAAGTACACACACACAGCAGTAAACACACACACACCGTGAACACACACCCGGAGCAGTGAGCAGCCATTTATGCTGCGGCACCCGGGGAGCAGTTGGGGGGGTTCGGTGCCTTGCTCAAGGGCACCTCATTTGTGGCCAGCCCGAGACTTGAACCCCCTTAGGGTTAGGAGTCAAACTCTCTAACCATTAGGCCACAACTTCCCCCCCATGGCCACGACTTTCTTTCATTATGGTTCCAAAAAAAAACTTCCTGTTTTTATGTGTTTTGGCCACATATCAAGAGATGTAATCAATAGTAGGTCAGTAATTGTAGTGGCTTAAAGCTTAAGGCTTTAAGCTACTGATCAGGAGGCTTTGAGTTCAGATTTTGGCACCACCAGAGTGCTAGCGTTTGGCTCTTGAGCAAGACCTTTAACTTTCATCTGCACAGATTGAGTGTAAGTCACATCTGAACAAAAGTATCTGCCAAATGAGGTGAGTGTAAATATCACAAAATACAATGTGTATCAAGTGATCTTATAGCACCTGATTACTAGAACACAATTCCAGTACTACGGTCAGTGTTGATCTGTTAGGTATTTCAATGGGTTGTTGTATTGTTCATATTTTTACCAAAGCATGAGAATATTCATCTATCCATCAGTTTTCTGTACTGCTTATCCTATATTAAGTGTTGCATGGGTCCATCCGGGGGGACTTAACAACACATTTAATGCCAAACTATCAAAGAGCACACACACACATACTCACGCACATACTCACACACCCATTCACACTCTACAGACAATTTAGAGATGCCAATCAGACTATTTCCCATGTATTCAGACTGGTGAGGAAACTGAAGCACCTGGAAGAAACCCCTAAAGCACAGGAAGAACATGCAAACTCTGCACACACAATGCAGCGGTAGAACTCATAAACCCAATCCTAGTGCCGAAGGCCAAATGTGCTAACTAGGTGCTGTAGAAGTTATATATCACCTCAATTGCATTCCCAATGGTGTACGTACTAATAAGCGTATATCAATAACATATATAATAAAAATAACATCAACAGCACATTGTTCACATTCAATTTTCCTCCCAATAGTTTTGCCCTTTCAAAAACTTGGATAGAATCCATGTCAAAGAGGTGCGGCAGCTTTTACATCCTGTTTCATCAGCCATTAAACAAAGAAGAGCATATAAGCAAACTCAGCAGAGGGAGAGTTCCCATTTTTAGAACTCATGATAATTCTCAACAAGTTTACGGCTTTAATGCCAAAAATCCCAAAATGAAAGCAGTGGTTTAACATCATGTTCATTATAGAATGACATTATCAGTCTTCTAATCTTATATAAGATATTTCAGTTAGCTCAGGGTTTAGTGTGAAGTCTCAGTGCTATGGAAGTGAGAAGGACTGCAACAAATTCCATATTCTTGCAAGTAATTAAGAAAGCTATATGAGTTAAGATATATAAAATAAAAGATAATTGGAGGAATAGTAGGATATAACTTGGGTGTCTGCTAGACTCTCACTTTCCATGTCAATCATAGTGACACTAGCCAATCATGAGCATCTCTGAGCTCATTTATGTGGAAGAGGGCAGATAGCACAATAATATGAGTGTGTTACTCTGCCCTCTGATATGGAATAAGCAGCAGATGTCTCGGAATAAACACATTTTATCCATCTTTTTAAGTTGTTAGCTGAAACTTGTGAGGTAGCTGATGGGCAAGCAATTAAATTGGCAATACATTTCCATTTCTTTAAAGCTTCCTTGAAGAGAATTGGAAAAAATAATGTTGTTTTCTCCAATTCCCTTCAAGGAAGCTTTAAAGAAATGGTAATTTGTTGCCAATTTAATTGCTTGCTAATTCTTACCCAGCAGCTACCTCTCAGAGACAACTCTACGTATACATACACTACATATGACTAAATCTAAACCATATGTTAAAAGTAACAATTAAAAAGGCTAAGCAACTTTTCATATTTTAATTAGTTTTGTTCAGCATCAGGATCATGATCAGAACCACGGACAGCGGCAAAGCCAGGAAAACAACACAACATTACTGTTTTGCATGTGGCAAGTTTTTCAGCTAAAGTAGCACATTAAAACATATTCTGTAACTACTATGAATTATTCAATAACTACAGCAAGACTTATAGTAAAAGTAGAGAAAAGTTTGGTCTGGAAGAAAAGTTTGGTCTGAGTGGTTATGGGGTTAACTCAATTTTTTTTTATTTTTTATACAGGTATGTTCTAGACTATTTTTGCAACTATTTGAAAATTGTATTTTCGACTGCATTTTCTATATGTGGACACATAAATTGTGACATAATTCTGATGACAACCAGGTATTACCTTTTGAATTTTAGTTTAAACAAACATAAAATTAAAAGTAAAAAGCAAAGTCCATTTGCAATTGAATATCCTATGTCTTACAATTTAAGACTCTCATATCAAAATAGCAATACAAATTATCACTTCGGATCTTTCAGTTCCTCATCGCTGTGAATGATCCATCTCAAAATTCAGATGGATTTGCAATTGACTTCGATCCTGTCAATCATCGGCATGTTTTTATTTGGAAGTGGCTTCGGTCACAGTCGAGCACATTTTCCACCGTGCCTTGCAGTCAACGCTGATTGCAATTTGCAGAGGAACAAAGGAGCAGAGTCACTAAACATAATAAGACATAAAATGAATGGCCTGCTATTAAATTATTGCCATGTTCTGGCATGAAAGCAACAATATTGACTTGATTTAATTGCACCAACATTGTGGACATATTAATGTCTCAACTGCCAATGATTTACAAATGTAAAACTGGACAAATGTCTTTACACAGGAGTGCCCTTGAGTAACTGCCTACCTGGGAACCCAAGTATCCACCAGCAATCAACGATTAAATCGTTGTCAAGCCGTGCCAATCAGTCCAACAAGATTTCCAAAGATGTGAATATTAACAATAAACCTGTGCCAATAAACAAACAAACAAACAAACAAATACTGCTGACAAAAATGAGAACAAGAGATGTTTTTTTGTTGGCTGTATTTGTATGGTAGGCTGCTTTTGTAAAATCTACATATTACAGTCCTTGATAATGTTTGATTTTATACCACAGATTATTTCTCTAATTTCTTATGCTTATAAACATTAGGGACAGCAGTAAACATCAGGGATTCCCAGTAGCAAATTTGCCATATGGTCGAGTTTAAATCCTCATGATGTCACAGCCATCCATAGATAGAAGTCCAAGAGAGTGGCCCTGCACTTTGTGTGGGAGAGATGGAGTTACTCTCTCTCTCTCCCTATCAATCAAACTGGCACCAAAGAATTTTAGGTGTCTGTGAGCTCATACATGTGGAAGCTGGCAATTGGCACTTTTATCAAAGTGTGTTAAAGGCCAATGATATAGTTTGAGGAACAGTTTGAGAATGTGGTGTTTGGGGACAAATAGGGTAAACATAAAGCTAGTTGGTGGCTGAGACAAAAATGGGAAAGAAATGATAAGTAAGAGGTAGGTAGCTAGCTAGTGGGTAAGAATTGTTAAAATACACTAAAGGTTTTTGGAAACCTGAACATAACTCCTCTGTCCAAAACCATGGACATTAATATTAAACTTGGTCCCTACTTTACTTTTTTGTTTTGTTATGTTTTATTTGTTTGCTATTTTTTGAGAGAGCTTTCCACTAGATGTTGTAATATTGCTACAAGGATTTGTGCTCATCCAGCCTCTAGAGCGTTACTGAGGCCTGATCTCTGGGCTGCAGATGGAGTTCCAGTTCATCCCAAAGATGTTCAAAGGGGTTAAGGTCAGGATTCTGTGAAGGGCACTTGAGTTGATGCACATCATTCTTTGGCAAACCATGTATTCATCTTTCAAACAATGTCCATGACATAACCTTTTCTACAGGGATATTGTAATGCTGGAACAAGTTTGGGACCCTTAGTTCCAGTGAAGAAAAGTCTTAATCTTAACAAAACAATTCTAGACAAATATGTGCTTCTAGCTTTGTGCCATCAGTCCAATATGGGTATGATACTCAGATTTCCACATACCTTTGGAATATACATACTAACTACATATAGTGTAGTTAGCTAGTGGGAGGAAATTGGTGAATGACCAAACTTGGGGGATGATATGGTAGAGCTAGCTTGTGGGTGGGAAGCGACAAAGAAACATATTGAGAGAGAATTTTGTAGGGGGTGATAGAGGAGTGCTAGCTACTGTAGTAGGTGGAAATTGGCAAAGCCGCACATAGTGGAAGATAAACATTTTTAGCTAGTGGGTGAGAATTGGTAAAGGACCAAACTGGGAGACAATGAGGGGATGGATGCATGAGTGGATGTAGAACTCAAGTCGATTCATTTAATAATAAATGCTTGTATTGAGGTTGTACAAATTGTAAAAAGTTGACCTAACCAGACCATGATGTACTGTAATAACCTCCCTGTACTGTAATTAGTGTTGTATGTTTTGTAGGCCATGTTTTACCTTCCATGATTCAGCTTTCTAGCTTTCTAAGCACTAGCAGTAGATCCACCTTGACATGGTGGGTAATAAAATTATTAATGTGTGTAGTGAGATGTATGTGCTTGTGGGAACCTCGGCTTGCCTTAGTGTTGAACTCTAAAGTCGTTAATGGTCTTACTTAAAACAATGACAGTGATATATGAATGTGGAGCAGCACTTTGTTCCTGTGCCGCTTCCTTATGTCCTCTCTGTACTGTTCCTTCACACACACACACACACACACACACACACACACACACACACACACACACACACACACACACACACACACACACACACACACAAGGGAGCATGCACACTAGTCAACAAATACATGTGCAAAAATCTATACAAGCTTCTATACGCTTCTATACGCTTATATACAGTATACTCAAACAAACACACAAATACACACAAATACACACACACACACACACACACACACACACACACACACACAAACATATGTGTCTTGAGAGGGCTGCAACATTCTTTAATGGAATTTTTCTGTTTTCAGTCAAGCTGCTGTGATGCATGGTTCCAATTTCCCTGCCCAAAGTGCTCTTGGAGATGTGCTTGTTGTACCCAAACATGTTTGTTGCTTTTGTCTAAATCATTATTGTTGCTTTGATCATGGTGCTGACTATAGAACTTTGTCTATACACGATGAAATGGCCCATTTGCGTTCAAAGCAGATTTCAGAACAGTGGAATAGAAAGGATCAGTGGTTGACCCTGAGTTCAGGTTAGTGGTGTTTCACAAGTTCCTCTGGGTTCTCTGGTTTCGATCCATCTCTCAAAAGGAAGTAATGGCTACTCTAAATTGCACCCAGGTATGTGTGTGAATGTGTGTGTGTAAATCGTATGTAAGACGCTGTACTATGAAGTCACTAACAGATATTTCTACTACTTGTTGTATAATAATAATAATGAATAATATTTCCGTGGGGGTCGCAACTACCATTCCACTTGACAACAAATTGAAGAATTTGACAACAAATTAAAATAAAATATTTCTGGAGGGACACGCTGGAGTGTCCCTCCAGCGTGTCCCTCCAGAAATATTTTATTTTAATTTGTTGTCAAATTTTTCAATTTGTTGTCAAGTGGAATGGTAGTTGCGACCCCCACTGCTGGACACGCTGGAGGGACAATGTCTCTCGGCTGGCCTGGGAACGCCTTGGTATTCCCCCGGAAGAGCTGGAGGAAGTGTCTGGGGAGAGGTAAGTCTGGGCGTCCCTGCTTAGACTGCTGCCCCCGCGACCCGGCCCCGGATAAGCGGTAGAAAATGGATGGATGGATGGATATTTCTGGAGGGAGATCTGCTGTTTGGTTTGTGTATAATTTTAGCAGTGTGTATGTGAATTATATTATACAATATGATTAAGAAACAGATGGTAGATGCTGCACCAAGTCACTTATGTATTATTTACATACAGTTGAACTTTTCTCAACTTTGCCACTGGTTGCTGTCACTTATGTCACCAATTCTCACTGAAAATGAATCTCTGGGGCACTGTTTTTTGATGCGAGTTACGGTATGTGTGATTATCCCCAGTGTTCCAAGAATAACCTATGGATCCACTGTGACTCTGACCAAAAGAAAAAAGAACGAACGATATTTCCCTTTGTTCAATAATACAATAAAACACTAAATGGTCTTTTTTTTAAACAAATCCCCCAAGAAACTCACAAAACAATCAGGTTTGTACAAAGTTGTGTACAGTGCTTACTTCAAGAACATAAAAAACAATAAATTTGGCATCACTGATACAGAAATTTACCCAAGTTCACTTAAACATAATATACGCTTGTACAGAAACTTTTTCTGAGCTTCTTGCAATTTTGTACCGAATTCCAATTTTAAACGTGTCGGCCCTAAACTTTGGCTCATATTCTGTATCTGTTAAAATGCTATTTTTGCTTGGCAATCAATAGCAATATGACTTGTATTTTGGTCAGCAGAGCAGGCTGCAACCATCAAGTGTCGAAAGTATTCAACATTTCACACTTCAGTTTTTGTTGGTTTAAGCATATCTGGTATTAATAGTACACTACATCGTGATGAGCTTGCCAGAGTGAAGGCAACAGATACTACAATAAAAGCAGAACGTGCACTTGATTGGAAATAACACCTTTGCTTGTATCCAAAAACTTACTATGCGTGGTTGTAACGTTTGCCGACATGTTCCCTTGAAATACTTATTTTTCATTGTTTAACAATCTGTTTCTTATTAGATGTTGCCATACATGTACTGTATCTGTGAATTTCTGCTACAGTAAAACAATTACAGATGAGGAAAATACATGTTAATGTGAGTAGAGTAGCTAAATTCTGATCGGTGCTGCTTTTAGAAAATTTTAGAATCGTCTTCTGACTAATCAGAATCGAATAATCATCAGTATTGTGATATACATATGCTAAACTGAGGAATCATTAACATATATTAATTAAGACAGCAGGTAATTCAATTTATTAGTCATATAATCATTTTAAATGAACAAAGTTAAGAGATCACATTACTCCCATTTTGGAGTCCTTGCACTGGTCCCCGTTAGGTTTAGGGTTGATTTTAAGATTTTGATGCTTACCTACAAGGCCTTACTTGGGTTAGCTCCTCAATATCTGACTGAGCTTTTAATTCCTTATATTCCATCTCGCGACCTTCGTTCTTCTGAAACTGGTCTTTTAACTGTTCCTTTAACTCGTTTACAATCGATGGGAGATAGGGCCTTCTCTTCACTAGCTCCAAAACTGTGGAATTCTTTACCAACTGAGATAAGGCAAGCTAAATCTCTTGGCATTTTTAAATCTCAGCTTAAAACTAATTTTTAGGTTAGCTTTTAATTGACTAATTGTAATTTTACAGAGTGCTTATTTTATATTCTATTTGTGTTGCTTTAATTTTAATCTTTATATTATGTGTGTATTTTTGTTGATTTATTTGCTTTTTTAAAGCGCTTTGAGATTTACTTTTAAAGGTGCTATAGAAAATAAAGGTTATTATTATTATTATTATTATTATTATTATTATTATTATTATTATTATTATTATAAATGCACTTAAATAAAACTGTAATTTATAATAATGCCATGCAGTGGATTGTTCTACTGTCTTGGTTTTAAATCTATTTACAGTACATGTTTTCTGTCTTGGAAATTGACTTCACCCCATCCAGGACAGATTTATTCAGTTCTACTCATTTTCTCTAAAAGACAACTCACAAGGCAAATCTAGGTTTTATACTTTTATACTTTGACCAAATTCCATTCACATTTCCAGCCAAGCTTCCTTTTTATTGTTGAAAACATTATGCCCCAACCTTTACTTCCTTAACTAAGTACATTTAACAAAATGCCACCAACCAAGTGGAGAGAACTGCTGAATTAGTGACAATGAGAACAAAATGCCTTTTTCTCACAGTGTGAGCAGCTGGAAGCACCTGTGGAGGGGCATTAACCTGAGTATGATTCAAAGAGCAATGAATTTGCACCTCGAGCTTAGAAAAGACATGTTCCATACAGCATACAGCGTCTATTGAGGAATTACAAAGAAGAAATAATTCATGCTGGTTTACTCTTTCAGTGTTATGTGTATTTATAGTGCCTTTTAAAGAATAGTATAAAAGTATAACGCACACAAGAAAGAATTATGATCAGTAACGAAGTGGTTTGTAGAATGAAAGAACAAAATATTTAGAAAGTGTATCAGATCTGACTTGACTGCCACTCCAGTGTGCACCAGTTTTATTCTCGCTATCCTGGCAGTGCTTACGCTTCCTCCTACTCAAGAGCGTGAACGACAGACGGAACAGGGGGGGGACAGAGAAAGAGGCAGGCATAGCAGCTCAGGTGGCTGCAAAGGCGGATGATATGGCAGGACCAAGTCAACTGGAACAAATGAAGGAAAGGAGCAAGAGTCCATTCAGTCCTGCTTCTTCACTTTATACTGCAAAACAGGAATGGACATTCAGAGGATTATAAATAGTCCAAAAAAAAAAAAGTAAAGCTACAATGATGGGTGTGAAATTAAAGGGGGGAAAAAACCAACAAGGTTTCACCACGGGCAGTCAGAACAGCTTCAGTACACCTTGGCATAGATGTTACAACACTCTGGAGATGTTTAGAAGGGATGAAACACTATTCTTCCAAAATAACATCACTTGTTTTTGCATATGGTTTAAAAAATTACATTCATACATCTTCACATTATTCCAAATGATGTCAGCCATGTCTCATTTCTACTGTCACAGTGTTTTTACATCAAACATATAAAAGACTTGTCAGGTACGTGCAAGCTAGCTACATTGCCTTGTTTACAAAAATAGAGAGAATTCTTTCTGCTTCCATATTACCCAGTTGCCTAGCAATGGTGTTGACTCTAGCCACTTAAATAGTAAGCATGCCATGTGGTAAACCTCCCATGTTAAGGTCATGAATTCACAAATTACACTTGACTGTACTATCAGTAAAGACCACATTTTCACAACACTTAATTTAAAATATTTTTTTTAAGCCAACGTCTACTTAGTATCCATTATTGCAGTGAAAATTCACAAAAATATTCTATGCACTAATATATTACAAACATTACTCAATATCCTGTATTGGACTTTTACATTAAAAATCAACATACATTCTGTGTATTCAGAGTTGCACTGTTCCGCTACAATCAAGCCAGTATTGAACCGGTACATTAAAAAAATAATGTTTGGTGTATTGGATTGGTAGATTGGTAGATTGGATAGTCTCCAGTACTCCAGTCTCCAGTACTGTACTTGTACTTCACAAGCAATACTCAGTATCCCATACTGCACTGATGCATTATAAAGCATTCTATCTAATTCTGTCAATTTTGAACAAATAATATATATTTTTGGAGTATTGCAATATATCCACTTAGTATCAAGTATATAAATGATGCATTATATACTGTACTTAGTATCCAGTTTTTTACTGACACATTATAAACAGACCTAGGACACGCTGGAGGGACTATGTCTCTCGGCTGGCCTGGGAACGCCTCGGTATTCCCCCGGAGGAAGCGGTAGAAGATGGATGGATGGATGGCATTATAAACAATTTGTTTTATTCAGTATTACAATGATACTTTGCAGCCAATGTTCAGTAGTTTAGTAGTGCACTGGAAAATTTAAAATCATTTATTCAGTATTTATTATTGCACTGGCATTTTACTGACAATATGCACTATTCTGTACTGGACTGATACAAATAATATTCAGCATTCAGGATTGCACTGGCATTTTACAAACAATTTTCTTCAGAATGAATGTTTATTTGACTGGTACTTTGCTGCCAATATTCAGAGTAGAACCCAGTATTTAATTGGTATATCACAACTTACTACAAGCATTACATGGTATCCTGTATTGCACTATAAGAGGCATTATTAAACAACGTGTCCTCTTGTCTTCATAATGTTTTCTGGTCTTTTCTGCCATCCATCTTGAAAGCCAACAACAACAAAAAAAAACACTCCTACAGTATGTCCCCCTCCCGTACTATTCATTCCTCATATCTCACACTTATCTCATCTCTCACACACTCACACTCTTTGTTTACCTGAGTACTATTCAGAAAAAGATAAACAGCATATTGACATCAACCCCCGCTACATCTCTCTCTCTCTCGCTCTCTCTCTCTCTCTCTCTCTGTCTCTCTCATTCTCTCTCTGTCTGTCTCTCTCTCTGTCTCTCTCACGCTCTCTCACGCTCTCTCTCTGTCTCTCTCTGTCTCTCTCTCTCTCTCTCTCTCTCTCTCTCTCTCTCTCTCTCCCTCAGGGCACAGATGGATAAATGAGCATGGAGGTGAAGTACAGCACCTCACATATACGTATGACACAGGATGAGAGCTTTTGTTATTCTTGCCCCAGATTTTCTTCAATAACTTAAAAAGCAATATTGCAACTGTTTGCCATGAGATGAAATTTATGGAACAGCTGAAATGTCTAAGAGAAATATGAAGAAGTGTCATTAAAAACATACTAACTAACAGATTATATATGAGAAGCTATGATGAGTTTTTCCCTTGTGTAATCTGTTGGCTTTGAGATTTTAGTCACATTACATACTGACAGCTTCTGTTGTTAAAGACGGTCAAATAGAGTTATAGTAGTCATTTTTATTTGGATTGTTCTTCTGGCCCTGGAGAACTCGCTCTCTGTCACCTTAATGAAGGGATAAATGGAGCCAATTTTACTGAGCCAGATCAGCCACATATCCATCTATCATTTACAACAGAAGACAGCTAAATGTTTTCCCATCACTTCTCCATGTGCTGTGTACGCTGTTAAAGCTAACTAGTTATCTATATGATGCAGCCAATCATTTATGAAGGCTGTGTTAGAAATCAGGGCAAATACTAACTACATTTTCAAAGAGTATTAACAACAGTACCAGTATATTAAGAAAGGTAATGTTAGCTCGTTGATAACGCAGTTAAACATGGTTGGAGTTTCTGTAGATTGCTTGCTGGCTCATGTTAATACACATTTCTTTGCAATTAGCTATCTAGCAAAGATGCACCTTACACAAATTCCTGAGGGTTACAAACAGTCTAAAACAGTATTTAGATAAATGTACTTAACAGGCAATCACTTGAAAAGAAAAGTGAACTAAACTGGTGATTACTTACATACTCAATACCAATCATCAAAGAATCTCAAGTTAAATGCGGAGTTTTCATTCCGCAAAACAACAAAAGATCTGGTTAGCTAGTTGAGTTCATTCAGTTCTCTTATAGTAGTAGCGGAATATGTTAGCTTTAAGTTGTTTGACTTGTGTTTTTCAGTTTAGTAACAGTGCACTGGCATTATATTCTGCCAGCAGAACAGATATCAACATTTCATATATTTATATATCTGTATAAATAAATATTTATGATATTGTGTATTACCCCAAGTCTGTTATAAGGACACTGTTGAGTTTCTGTATGTAGAGTATAGTGACCCTGTGTCTCATAACCTTTCTACAATAACATTGATTCAGAGATAACCACAACTAAAGGTTTTTAATAGTCAAACTAAAAGCTCAGAGTCTCTGATTTCATTCTTCACTACTGTGGAGTTTGAGAACACAAATACAACGCTGTACATGTGAGACCCAAAACAAGCAGAAAATGTTTTTATGCCTCAAAAATAAATATAACAGCAATTTTAAGATTTATACGACCGTGACAAAATAAAAAAAATATATATCACAGTCCTCATATTTTACAGACCTCTAGATCTGACTTTGTGAAACACTTCCACTGCTAACTAGAGACTCCAAAAAATGTCAAAACTGTTGACAATGAATACATGTATTTATCATTTATAGTACAAACTGTGTCTAGGTGTGTATTAAATAACAGTGACTTATCTCTTGCTGTTACACACTCATATTTTCTCATTAAAACCACTCACACTAAGTTTTAAAATTGCAGGTAGGTTGTTTAATAGAGCTCGCATCTTACCCCAATACAGATTCAAAAATACAAAGAGGGAGGCAGCTACGTAATCCTGAACCGCAGTCGGTCCTCAGCAAGGGTGCGTTTTAATTAGCTTGGATGTTCGGATGCAGTCACCTTGATTTATGTTTTTTTACAAATAAAATTGACCTTGAATATTTTATACAAAATCAAATATTAAATAAAATATTATCTCAATATTGTAAATGAAATTATCTATTGCTAAATATCATTAGTATTCATTTATTTAAAGAGGTTATATGACAATTTGGTGTTGGTAACAAATTGAACTTTCTGTTTTTCTACCTTTTTTAAGTTATTTCTTATTTCTTCTACACATATGTAGTGTCATTTTGTTTCTCTCCAGCATATCTACATTTGTTTACATTTTTTATTTTGGCCTGTATCTGAGATAACGTTTATATAGCTAGCTACGTACATGCTTCTAGCTAATGTAATTATCCTGAGTGTTCACTAATAAAAAAGGTATATTTATATATACTGTATTTCTGTTTGTATGTTGAGCTGGGAAATGTTGAAATCTCTCCAGTTTTTGGCTTACATCCTTTACAGGTCACGCTGTTTCTTCTGAAGCATACATATATGTCTCTAGTGTCTCAGATCAGCTTTTAATGAATAAGCATTTGCTGCCTGGTATGTAGACTTCTGTCAGAAACTGCTTTATTCTATTAGTCTTGAAATTCCATTTAGTTCAAATTTGTCCTTATTGGTTTTCAATTGGCTGACAGTCTTCCAATGTTGAATATGTTTTTTTAAACCGCTTTTGCTGTCACACATACTTTTAAAAAAGTATACAGAAAAAAAAGAAAAAACACATTTAAATTTTTTTAAATTTAACACAAATGTACAAAGATTAATCTATGACTTCTACCTCCATTTTTGGGTGTTTGATTTCTGCCTCTGCTCTGTGTGGAGTGTGGCCTGTGTCTCCTGGTTTAGGCTCTAAGTGCTCTGTGAGCCAGTAGGATAAGCAGCCCAGAGAATAGGTGGATGCAAGTTTAATCCATCCACCCTTCCATTTTCTGTACAACTTATCCCAGGGGTCATGGGAAGTCTATACCAGGGGACTCAGGGCACAAGGTAGAGCACAACCTAGACAGAGTGCTAAAGCATGTCAGGGCACAATCACACACACTACAGATTATCAACATACAGTGCAAGTCTTTGGACTATGAAAGGAAACTCGAGCATGTGGAGTACATGCAAACTCCCCCCACTCAGGGCAAAGTGGGAATCAAACCCCTACCCCTAAAGACGTGAGGCAACTGTAGTAATCTCTAAGCCACTATGCCTCCCCACCAAAGTTCATATCTTATTACAAAACAAAACAAAAGAAAAAAAAAATAATTTTTATATACTATAATAAGAGCCTATGAAGTTTGTTTCATTTCCACCACTGCTAATTTCACAACCTTTACTGCAGTATCCATCTAACAGACATGCCCTTTAATTATGAGCAATTTCTCCACGTTTGTTTTTACTGTATGTATTTTAGGCAGAGTCGATACAAGCAAAGTTCCTGTCTGAAGATGTGATGCAAATGAAAACGACAATCCTCAAAAAACAAGAACGAAAAAAAAAATAATAATAATAACAAGCTTTTCTATCAATTTCCTGTGAATAGCTTGACCAAAATCCCCTATAAATGCTATATGACTGAAAAAAGATTGCTGTTCTTAGAAAATATGAAACAATCACTTTCCAAGCTTTTATATATGCAGTGTTTGAGTGGGAGTTTATGAGTGGGTGTACATTTCATACATTTTTATGTTATTTTCTCAGAAATTCATAAGACTTATCCGGCTCTGCTTGCCTGCTCTAACTCATAATCCACTGTCATTCTTTTTCCCTCTTATTTAAATGGATTGCCTACTCTAGTGCAGGACGTGGCATGAAACAGCTAAATAAAAGTGCACCCTTTAGATTGGAATCTGCATAATGCTGGAATTGAGGATGTTTGTGGCCATGAATAAATCTATTCTGTGGAAAGGTCAGATCATCTGTCTTGGAGGTGCACAACCAATATAAAGTAGGTTGTTATAGAAGATTCTTAAAGCAAAGAGAAGTTTTTTTTTTTTTTTTTTATTTAAAGGGAAGAGAAGTCTTTTTTTGGTTAAAGTTTAATGCTTATGTGAGGATCAGTGTAGAGACATGCAGCCTTCACATTGCATCAGATTGTTGAACTCTACCTAATATCAACACCACAAGCACAACCCACACTATATTATTTATTACTTACATTTCCACTGGACTCTAACTGATGGACAGAACTGACAGACTCTGACTTTTTACTCCATACATATGTACTGGATGTGTAACATCTCCCACCGTGTCACTTTTTGACAGCATACATTGTCCATAGTTATGTTAATAATTTTGCACAGTCTTTAGTTCGTTTAGCCTTTTTGCACGGTGTCTGCATGTTAGTGAACAACTGTGAACACTGTAAATAGACCCTTAAAGCACTCTCCATGCTCATGATAATAAAACTTTGACTGGCTCTGACATTTAAATAAATCTGGGTTCAATTCGGTTATTCATTATTTGCATAGTGCTTTTAACAATGTTTTAAAAATTTTTATATATTTGAAATTGAAATTTATCCGTAATGAGCAAGAGCTAGAGCTATGAATGAGCAGTAGCAAGAAAAGTCTCAATGATAGGTCAAGAAAAAATCTTGAGAGATACCATACTCCTCTTGATGACACCATATATTGTGATTAATAAACTTATAACTTATAACTACAGAATCAAAAAGTACAATTATGGAACAAGGAACTTATACGTTTATGAAAACTGTGAGTCTAAGGAAGGTCAATGCCAAGGTTTCTTCATTTTGACCGCTAATAAGATGTTACTGGCACTCAGTGTGGTACTATTTTTTAAGGCAACAGTTTAATAAACAGTTAACAGCCTTTAACAGACTTTTTTATATAAAATGTGGAGTGCATGTGCACAATAAAAGTCTGTGTATCATATTAAACAGTATTTCACTATGTAAAGATCTATGAATTCTTAAAATGCACTTATGTGAAAGAGCAGCATTAAGGATGGATAAAGGATGTGAGACTAAAGCAGAGAGGTTTTTCTGCCATGTTCAGCTCCTGTCATATCTGCACACTAGGCCTTCTAGTGCTGGCATGTGCTGCTGATGTGACTCCAAATGAACTGAGTGGGACTGAATAGCGATGTGCCACTCAGGGCTCTGTTCAGTACTGCTTAAATTTTTTTGTGCTTGTTGCAGCCAAAATGCTTGAGTTTCCTTGCCTTTTATTCTCCAAAATGTTGATGCATTTGGTATTTTTTTAAATAAAACTACGTACAAGGACAAGGTTCTTCTTTTAAACTCCACCCAGTGAATACACATGAAATACTTTCTATGATAGCTGTGCTCATGTTCAACGCAGGTGTGAATCAAAAGGGGTTTAGGCTGAATGCACATTGTGATGACGTGTCTTGGCCCAAATCTGTGGTAAAATATGCTGTAATTTTGAAAAATTGACAACATGGCTTTTGCTTGCTGTTGTGTTGATTTCTGCAATTGCACTGTTTTACACACTGTTAGTCTCACACAATTCACACTGCTTCAGTGCAAGGATTTTTTTCATTTAGCTTGAAAGAGAAAAGTAAAATAATTCCTTCAGACTTGGGTGGGAGTAGGATTAAAAGTAGATTTGCACCTTCGTACTTCATGTGAATAATGTTTTCAGATCCTCAAAGCTTAAAAAAAAAACCTACATTTTAAAAGATCCTCACCATTTGATTTCCCTGTCATGGCAATTAGTATTGTGTTAGATGACTAGTCAGTGTAACCCCTTGTTGGCAGTTGATATGTGGTAATTCTACTAAGTTAATAGTCTAGAAAGAAAAAAAATGGCTACAATCACTGTGGCTAAGTCTGGATAAATTTAAAAACTCTTTTCAAAAGTGCTTGTCAGCGTGGATACATCTGAAAAAGGCATTTTTTAAATTGTTATCTCGACATTGCTGCTTCGATTCAATGTGAAGTAAATAAATGCTGAAATGGTACATGACATGTGCCGTACAGGGATGTAAGCATTTTCAGACATTTCAGTGTGGACAAGCAATTTTTGTTCATTCATTCATTCATTTTCTACCGCTTATCCGAACTACCTCGGGTCACGGTGAGCCTGTGCCTATCTCAGGCGTCATCGGGCATCAAGGCAGGATACACCCTGGACGGAGTGCCAACCCATCGCAGGGCACACACACACACTCTCATTCACTCACGCAATCACACACTAGGGACAATTTTCCAGAGATGCCAATCAACCTACCATGCATGTCTTTGGACCGGGGGGAGGAAACCGGAGTACCCGGATGAAACCCCCGAGGCACGGGGAGAACATGCAAACTCCACACACACAAGGTGGAGGCGGGAATCGAACCCCGACCCTGGAGGTGTGAGGCGAACGTGCTAACCACTAAGCCACTGTGCCCCCTAGCAATTTTTGTTAAACGTTAAAAAAGGAGAAAATTTTTTTTTCAAAATAAAAGTCTTTTTTTTTCCAAACCTGGATTAATATGGATGTTGCCTATAACGAGAGACAAGGGGGCAGTTCTAGGATTTCATCTTTAGGGGTTTTAGCCCTCATTGAGAATATAAAACAAGAAGAGTTTTATATTATATATTATATGACTACATAGTAAGCCAAAAGTTATGGTATTATTTAAAATGGCAAAAGTGGACACCAAAATTTTATGCATGATGTAATGATGCCAGTCTTGAATCAGATCAGTTCATGTATGTGTGATTTCTCTACAAACAGTGTGTCCAATGAATGCAGTCATTAATAAAAAAAATATTCACAAGACAAAGACCAAATCAATAAATGTTATTTTATTTAGTATTGAATGGATTCTTTGCATTAATATGTTGTTTGTGCTACAACTCTGCTAATAAGAATAGTGAAATTTCACTGCTTTTGGTTGCCGTCTTTGCGGCTTTCCGCCGATTAACGTTATAGATAAACGCCTCCAGCTTTGACTGCGTGTGCACGCTGCGCGTACCTGTGCTTCTCCTTATTTATTTATTTATTTATTTATTTATTTTTTCTTTTATTGCAAATTCAAATATGATATTAATCAAAAACAACTATGCATACATTACACAAAATCTATCATCAAGACATCCAACGTTAACTGAACAGATGTATGAGAATAGATAGAAAAAAAGGTAGAAACAGAACAAATAAATAAAAAAGGGTACTAAAGAAAAAAAAAGAAAACAAATAAAAAACATCAAAACAAGTATTAATCACGTTACATGAAAGATCTCATCATATCTCTTCAAAAAAGAAATGCATTTTTTGTTATTAATTACTCTGTGATTTAATTAAATGTTCTACTACCCATATAACTCTATAAAAGTAGGTATTTTCTTAAGAAATCCTTGTTTGTGAAAATAGAACTTTGCCACGAGGATAAGAAAGTTAACAGTTGACTCTAAAGATTTGTTTTGGTTTTCAAAAAAAAACAAACAATATCCTTAATGTGAAAAACACCATTCACGTTAATTTTAGAAAAACAATAGAGACTCAAATCTTTCAAGAAGAGTGAAGAAACATTACATGAGAAAAATAAGTGGCAAATATCTTCACTTTCTTTTTTGCAGAAGGTACATATATCAGCTACATCACAAAATTTAGACAAAAATGCATTACAAGGGTATATATTATGCAAGATTTTGAAGTGCACTTCTTTCACTTTATTCGGTATTTATATGGTAATAACCATGTTTTCCTCCATTTAATGTTATCTATTTTAGAACTCCAAAAAATTTCCCTTTTGGAGAAATTGAGTTTCGAGATTGAAAAAGTTGACGAATACATTTAATATTACAATCTTTACTTAAAAGCGAGACACCTCCCAAAAATAACTGTGAAAGTTGTTTTGTGCATGACTCATGGGTAAGGGAAACTTTCATTAGACATATTAATCCATCAGGAATTGCCTTTATAACAGAGTTAAATTCTTTAAATGGAACGGGACAATGATGGATATTCATAAAGCTTTTAGATAATAAGCATAAGATAATAAATCACCATTAGAGTTGAATAGATCAGCAACAAAAATTATGTTTTTATTAAACCATTTATCAAAAAAGATTGATCTTTTTCTAATTTTAATATCCAAATTATTCCATAAGATGGTTTTGTGGGGTGAAAAGTTGTGATTGTAAGCCAGTTTCCAGGCTAACAAGGCTCGTTGATGAATAGCCAGTTTAATAGGTAATTTACCAGTGGAGTAATTGCATTTCATCAAAAAAGAAAGGCCACCTACCCTCTTAAATATATTATTAGGAATAAAATACCACAAAGAATCTGACCCAAGCAAACATCTTTTTAACCAATTAATTTTAAATGTATTGTTAGTATCATCAAAATGCAGGACTTCGAGACCCCATCACTCCTTTTGTTTGCTAAAACATATTTCTTCAACTTGTGTGACTTATTGCTGTGAGGGATATCACCCCTTGTTTCATAGTAGGAGTCATTGTACCATTTTTTATACATTCTTGAAGCATTAAGAAGAAAGGTTGTTCTAAAATCTCCCAAAACTGTATGAAGAATTCTAAAGTAAGGCCATCGGAGCCAGGCGACTTCCCCTTTTTCATTGATTTCATTGCATCTCTCAATTTATTTAAGGAAACAGTAGCCTCACATGACAACTTAAATTCATCACTTATTTGAGGTATATAGTTCTTAATCTGTTGTAGGTATGACATATTTTGGTTTGCCTGTAAATCAGGGGAGTACAGGTTCCTATAAAAATTAGTAACAAATTTCTCAATTTCTTCAGAGTTTTTAGAAACTGAATTGTTAATTTTTAATGCAGAGATGCTTTTCCTTTTAAAATTCCCTTTCTCAAGTGAGAAGAAGAAGCTCGTATTTTTTTCTCCTTCCTCAATCCATCTCGCTCTAGATCTAACGAAGGCACCCTTAACTATTTCTAAATATATATTGTCTAATTCCAATTGCAAAGTTTTTAACTGACTAATTTCTGTAACAGAGAGATTCTCTTTTTTGATTAAGGTATTTATTTTAATTAGCAAGTCCGCCATATATGGCCCTATATATTACATATTATAAAAGTAGCATTATCAGGTTTAGTGACCAGAATAACCCATCTTCCTTCCATAGAAATCAACGATTCAACAATATCTCCTTTAAATTTGTTAAGTGAGAAACCCTGCGGAGTGGTTAGATCCGTGACTAAAGTAGGCCTTGTCACCCCACTGTGATTTCCAAAAGCGAACATCACCCTCACAGGAATGAGTTTCTTGTAACAGTATTAAGTCAGCATTCATTCTTCCACAGTATAAGAATAAGGCTTTTCTTTTAGTGAGATCTCTCAAGCCACGAGTGTTCAACGATAAAATACTCAAAGAGTTAAACTCCAAGTCTTATGCAAGACCGCTGTAAAACTGCATTGACAAAGAGGTAGTTGAAGCTAACACATACCCTATAACATAGGCAAAAATGCAACTGTATGAGAGAGCATAACTTATTTGTGATAAAGGAACCATAACAAAGTATAAAACTTTCACGTTGCCCCATAAATCGGTCTGCATTTAGAGATTGTTTGTCAATGCACAGTTCAGGAGCCAAGTTCGACTTCAGATGCTCCATGAAGACTGTAAATAAGATATTATTATAAAATAAAATAAGAAATTGTCCGAGCACAAATGAAACGTTCAAATGGAAAAGTTAGAAAGTTTGAAAGTTATTTGTAAATGAAAGACTGATCAAGAGCAACTCGTGAAGAGAACACGGGGGCAGACATCAAAACGTGAAAAACTGTTCACGCACAATTCTTGAGTTAAATTCAAAATAAGTTTCTCCATGAAGGCAATCTGCGAATACAGAACAATACGTTGTCCATCTCAAGGGCAAAGTTCGAGTTTTTTTCCAGCGACAAAAGCATGGGGACCCTTCCACAAAACCTTCTTCCCCTCCTCACAAGCCTTCTTAACCAACGGCCATAATTTGGCTCTAGCCTCAACATCTTGTTTGATCAGCGCCTCCTTGATCCGAAGCTTGTTTTCTTTTAGATAGCGCGAGTCTTTCGCAGCCCTCCATACCATGTCTCTGTAGGTACGCATGGTAAAACGCATGATGACGAGGTGCTCCGTCGGATCTCCTTAGCCCCAGGCGGTGTACAACATCAACTACATCATCCAACTTGTTCTGGATACTAGGGACCATCTTCTTTAGGACGTCGCTCTGGGACCCCCTGTATCTTGAGATTCCATCTACGTGAGTACCGTTGCATTTCATCGAAGCTTTCTTTCAGACTTACATTTTCAACTCGCAATTCCTTAATCTCCTTTTCAAGTTGAACGATCTTGACAGCGTGCATCTTGACCTCTTCACTCATATGGGAGACTTTTTCAGATACTGTAGTTTGTCGAGTTTTCCGCAAGAAACGGCAACTGTTTTATCAATGGAGATCACCTTGTTGTGTGTTTCATCCACTTTAGCAGTTAGCTTCTGAATCGCGTCAAGTAATGTAGATAAGGAAACTTCGTTCATGCCTTTTGAACTCACAAGATTCTTGGATGGAATAGAGCAAATTCTCGATGTCGACTGACTCCGTGCAGCATTCTTTCATAAGGTGTCCAGCTAGTATAGCGCTTTCATGAATGGACTGATTTTTCCTTTTTTTGCCCATAATATCGCGTCAAAAAGTGCAAGTATTGCCAGAAAAATATTGAAAAAGCATATATTTTCTAAGTTGTAACTTTACATATTCAAATCTAAGTTTGTTAGCTTCAAACTCCTCAAACTATGTAGACGACTCTAAAACGTGTCCATTCACACCGCTGCCATCTTGGCTTCCCCAAGCAGCTGATGACGGACTTTTGAAAGTCTTCAACGCACGCGCGTAAAAGCAAAGTAAAAAATATCGCTCTTGGATCAAACTGATAAATAATTTTCTTTCCCATTGAAAGAAATGTCCTGCATTTTAACTTAATTTTTTCTTTTTGAAAGAAAAAAATATACTTATAGTTTTAGGGTGGCTGAGATCACAAACAGGGGGCCTGGAGCCACCTTAAAAAAGGCCTAGAACCGCCCCTGACGAGAGACTCTGGATTTACAGAGTTGGAGGTGACCTAATCTTTTCCTTCCTTGCATTTTTTTAAAACACAAAGCGGCATAATTCAAAATACCCAACATAATACGCTTAAACAAGTTTCACTATGATATGTTATGCTGTGCAGTTTTGTGTCTTATCACAACATTGCAGATATGAATTAATTAAGTCTTTGCGTCACACTAAAATATAGCAAGCTGAAAAATCTTCCTGCCTTAGATGTTCTCAAAAACGGTCCAAGGTATCAAATGTGAAATAAGTCAGTGTTTGATTAAAAAGAAAGAGGTTTGATAAGAAAAAAGACATATATTATTCAAAATATCTATTAAATTATGAATAATTTGGTGCTTTAGCTGCTTATCTGTTATAAGGTTGAACCTCTGAGGTCAAGTGGAATAGCTGACAGGAGCAAGTCTATAGCTGAAAGCTGTCCTCTTTTGCCCCCATCAACAAGCTTGTTAACTCAAAACCAACCCCTTGGACACAAAAGAAGACCTTGAACTCCAAAAAAGTCAAATTTTAAAAAAGTCAAATTTGAATAAGCAAAGAAAACATTTCTCCAGTATTTAACCAAAAATATTACCAAACACACATTCTGTTAGGCTACATAATGCTTTCTTACGTAACCGGTTACACACCTCCTACACACTATTAAGAGAAATTTAACTGATATCAGAAATATAACACAACACCCTTACTTTCAAAACAAAGGTTAAGACTTTTACATGACCACAATGACCATCCAAAATTAGAAATACTGTAAGTGGGAGTCTTCTGTTTGTAATAAATGTGCAGACGAAAACAGAGAACTTTTCACAGACATGAACTTGCCATGAATATCAATACACAATTGTCAAACTGCATTCTATAATCATAATGACACCTTCCAGTGTAACCCAAATAAGGATGAGGTTCCCGTTTGAGTCTGGTTCCTCTCAAGCTTTCTTCCTCTTCTATCTAAGGAAGTCTTTCCTCACCACAGTCGCCTCAGTCACCTCAGACTCAGTCATTGGGGATAAATACAAACACATTTAAATATAAGTCTAATATTAATTTTTGTATTATGTTAATCTTTGTACATTATTATTTTTTGTATTATCTTTCTTATATTCTGTAAAGCTACTTTAAGGCTGTGTCCATTGTTACAAATAAATTAGAATTCAATTAAATATCAACTATAACATCAACATTAACATCATAATTAAATCATAATCTTTAAATAATTTTAGAAAATTCAAAGGCTATGCAAATCATATGCAAATGAAATGCTTGTCCTTAAGTTGTAGTGACTTACACGCATAATTACTGCTACCAAAGTGACTTTCTGGCTTCACACTATGGGTGCTCATTTAATTTATTTACACAGATGTCCTCCATATTGCTCAAATTGCATATACAAATAATGAAATAAATATCAAACCACGTTATTTTGCTCCTCCATAGTGACAGTAATCCAGATTTTTGGCAGAATCCAAACATAAAGCTGAGCAGCTGAGGGTTCAAAGCCTTGATCAAGGACTTGATGTAGAACTTTAGGTTGACAAACTTATTCAACTGACTCAGTTACATTATTATTTATATCAGTGATACCTCCTATATCTGTCTCTCAATGGTCTTGCAATTTCGTGACTGAGGAAATTCAAAATCAAACAAACTCTGTGATATTTGGAAGAGCTTGCAGTTTTTCATTAGTTGCACAGATTTTGTGCAGATTTGAGCCAAGACATGTTGTGTGACATCAAGTGTGTCGAACATTACAGCCATCATAGAAAGTCAGTACATCTTTGTTTTCGCTGGTATGAGTGAAAACAAAATCATGTGCTTGCAATTTCACCATTTCAAGTAGTTCTCTGCAAAGAAAAAAAAAAAGCAGAAGAAACTCAGGTTGCATCACAAATTTTGAAACGCAAGCATTTTTGGGCACAACAATAAAAACGAAGTCCTAAGGGTACTGATTAACATCACACAACGTAACATTTCAAACCCTTAGCGCAGTGGTGTTGTTGATGTTCCAACTAGTTCTGAGTTTTATCCTTCTGCTGCTGTAGATGGTTCCACTTTCACTTGTACTTTCTGTCCAAGTCTGTAGATAATCTCACCTGGATGCTGTACATTTGTAGAACTGCTGCTGTAATCAAAAAAGACTGTCCTTTGCTCATCCAAGGACACAAAATATTCAATCAGCACATCTAGTTTTGTTTACCGTTACTCTTCTATACCTGTATACTGTAATGATTTATAAAGCCAATATTCCGTGTCACTGTAAGTGGATTATTTGCCCTCTGAGTCTGCTTCCTCTTAAGCTTTCTTCTTGTCACTTTTTGCCTCTGGATTTAAATATACATTCATTGTACAGCTTCTTTGTGTTTTTGTGGATGTCTTTTTGTTAAAAGTGTTAAAATAAATAGTATTTCATGCAACTTCCTTGTATTATTAAGACAGACCTAATTTATAGTTTCAATTAATTTACAATCTCCTCCAAAGAAAAAAAAAAAAAATGTAACAAATAACCAGCGGTTTCTCAGTGTGTGTGTGTCAGTGGGCTCTTCATTGTAAGCACAATAGAATAAAGCTATGGCCATGAGTGGTGTGAAATCTGTCCAAATGTTCGGCCCGGCCCTCTTCTCCGTTTCTCTTTCAAGTTTTAATAAGATAATTTTCAACACTTCTTTTCCTTGACTAGTATTTATTTATTTCCTCTCAATCTTCATTTAATTCTTGGCGTTGGGATAAGGTCTTGGACTCTGTGGAATAAGGAAATGGGAGGAAGACATGGTGTAGAGAACGAGCCGTGATCCCTGACCGGAGCAATCTAGCATGCTGTAATGAAGTCCGATCTGCAAGGCCGACGCTGCTGTGTCCCCTCGGACACCCACATGACTATCCAGGGAGGATGACGGAACCATAAAGCAAGACATTCACAAGTACGCTATTTCAACTTATATTTTGTTTGTTCAAGAAAGTCACTGATTTTTATTTCTTGAACTTCATAGACAGGTGCATCCAATCATGAGAAATGGTATATAAGGTGGCCAATTGCAAGTTGTTGTTGTCTTTGACTCTCCTCTGTAGAGTGGAAAAATGGAGGCCTCAAAACAACTCTCAAATGACCTGAAAACAAAGATTGTTCAACATTATGCTTTAGGGGAAGACTACAAAAGGTTATCGCAGAGATATAAGCTGTCAGTGTCCACTGTGAGGAACATAGTGAGGAAATGGAAGACCACAGACACAGTTCTTGTTAAGGCCAGAAGTGGCAGGCCATGTAAAATATTGGAGAGGCAAAGGCGAAGGATGGTGAGAACGGTCAAAAACAGCCCACAGACCACCTCCAAAGACCTACACCATCAAATTGCTGCAGATGGTGTCACTGTGCATTGTTCAACAATTCAGTGCACTTTGCACAAGGTGAAACTGTACGGGAGAGTGATGTGAAAGAAGCCTTTTCTGCACACACGGCACAAACGGAGTTGCTTGAGGAATGCAAACGAACATTTGGACAAGCCAGCTTCATTTTGGAATAAGATGCTGTGGAGTGATGAAACAAAGATTGAGTTATTTGGTCATAACATGGGACGTTATGCATGGTGGCAAAAGAACACAGCATTCCAAGAAAAACACTTGTTACCCACAGTAAAATTTGGTGGAGGTCCCATCATGCTGTGGGGCTGTGTGGCCAGTGCCGGTACTGGGAATCTGGTTAAAGTTGAGGGTCACATGGATTCCACTCAATATCTGCATATTCTTGAAAATATTGTTGAGGAATCATTCACAAAGTTGAAGTTACGCCGGGGCTGGATATTTCAACAAGACAACGACCCAAAACACTGCTCAAAATCTACTGGGGCATTTATGCAGAGGAACAAGTACAATGTTCTGGAATGGCCTTCCCAGTTCCCAGACCTGAATATTATTGAACATCTGTGGGGTGATTTGGCTGTCCATGCTCGGCAACCATGAAACCTAACTGAACTGGAGATGTTTTGTAAGGAGGAATGGTCCAAAATACATTCATCCAGAATCCAGACACTCATTTCAGGCTATAGGAAGCATCTAGAGGCTTCTTATTTCTGCTAAAGGACGCTCTACTAAATATTGATGTGATTTTTCCGTTGGGGTGCCCAAATTTATGTACCTGTCTAATTTTGTTTTGATGCATATTGCACATTTTTTGTTAATCCAATAAACCTCATTTCACTAGTGAAATATTACTGTGTCCTTCAGTTATTTGATAGATCAAAATGAAATTGCTGATCAAAACACCCAAATATTTAAAAATGAAAATCATGGAAATTGTCAGGGGTTCCTAAACTTTTGCATACAACTGTACACTATTGATCTATCTATCTATCCATCCATCCATCCATCCTTCTCTAGTGCTTATCCTACACAGTGTTGCAGGAAACCTAGAGACTATGCCAAGGGATTTTGTGCACAAGGCAGGAGACTCCCTGGATGTGCTCTGACCATCACAGAGCAAAGTAATACTTACTCATTCAGACACTATAAACAATTTAGGGATACCAATCAGCCTGCATGTCTTTGGACTGGGGGAGGAATCAGAGTGCCCATGGAAAATCCCTGAGGTTTGGGTAGAACCTATAGTACAGGTTCCATGAACACAGGGTGGAGACAGCAATCAAACTCATGATCCAAGAGGTCAGACATGGATCTAACCACTATCATCACTACTATCATCTTTACTGCATTTAAACCAAGTTTTCGATTTTGGGCTAAAATGTGCTTTCAGAGACTCTTAAAGCCAACCAAGGCATGCAGCCTACAGTAAGTTCTTGCCAACACTGAATCTCTAACATTATTTTTTTTATCCTTTATAAACAGCCATTACACAGGATTGATTTTTTTTCTAAGGCTTTAAGACAATGTCAACAACTATAACAGGAAACATGGCAAGCACATCACACAAAGAGACTGGAATTGATTTAGACCAACCGAGAAGTACATGTCCACCAACATCCAGTGACAAAGGCAAATCCAATGTGGTGCTGCCACTGCCATATATAGAGCCATATTTATATTTATTTGCAACAACAGTGCATACAACTGAAAGTTGTTCTACTTTCAGAGCTAGATCTCACTCACTCATCTTCTACCGCTTTTCCGAACTACCTCGGGTCACGGGGAGCCTGTGCCTATCTCAGGCGTCATCGGGCATCAAGACAGGATACACCCTGGACGGAGTGCCAACCCATCGCAGGGCACACACACACACTCTCATTCACTCACGCAATCACACACTACGGACAATTTTCCAGCGATGCCAATCAACCAACCATGCATGTCTTTGGACCGGGGGAGGAAACCGGAGTACCCAGAGGAAACCCCCAAGGCACGGGGAGAAAAAGCAAACTACACACACACAAGGCGGAGGCGGGAATCGAACCCCCAACCCTGGAGGTGTGAGGCGATCGTGCTAACCACTAAGCCACCGTGCCCGGAATTTATGGTCCAAAATGTTAATGTTTCTTTTGTGATACACAAAAGAAACTGTGTAGAATATTTTATTCATGTTTAATTATGTGACAGCCTCATTTATCAGTACATAAACATCCAGCAAAAAGCTAAGAGCCTTGCTTATGTGTCCAGCACTGGCTCTCTGGCAACTGCTTATGTACCAGTCATCTAACACAACTACATTCTGTTCCAAAAGGTCTGGGAAATGCAGTGCTTATTGTATATCATACACAATAAACCACTTTGTTCTTATGGCTGTGGCACCATTGCTGAGTGTGTAGGTTGAGAACAGCTGATTCCATCGATCTCTGCGCCGCTTTCCATGCCCAAATATTTCATTCCAATTAATTATGTATGTGACCTTTTCTGCTATGTGGACATGATAAAATAAATGAGTTGATAATGCCAAAATAAATGTAAGTCGTATTGGGGGATCCGAGTAAAGACAAAAATATGATTAACGATAAATTAAATGATGGTTAATGAAAGAATTATCTAAGATTAGAGCACTCGGTAGGGTGCTATCGCATTTGAAAAACACCACAATTAGGAGCAAATCTGCTTGTGTCACATTATATGTAGATTAACACGATGCTTTTAGCTAGGGTTATTTGATTTGAAATAAAATGAGGTTAGCTTACATTTCTGTCAGGATTTTATACCAAACCTACATCCAAATAGGCACAATTAGACACAATGTTTGATACTTGGCTGCATACAGTATACTTCAGCTTTCATGTACTTATATATACTTATACTTACTACAAATCCTGAGCATCGTTCAACCATATAACAGTTCCACATTTCAGCATTCAAAGGCTCAGTAGTAACTGTAGCAATCTGTTTAAGGCCATGAACTTACAACAGGGTGACTCATCCGCCAGTGGTGTATTTTTAGGAATTTGATTGGTTGTATTAAAGATGTTCCTCTTCACTTCAGATCTCATCTTGCTTGTGTGATCTCTAGTTGATTGAGCCATCAGGCAGCCATCTGAGCAGCTTGTAGTACTATGAAATGCTCTTTCACAGATATAGTGAGATGCGTTTTTATTATGAGCAGTTGTGCTTTTTACTACACAATTTCCTTTTTCCATCGTTCATCGCCGTTACGTCCTTTTCTATTTTTGTTTTCTGTTTTGGGAGGTGTCTGTGTTTCTGTGCAGGATGAACACCGATTGGTTCCTGAGGGTTACCTGGTGCCACGCCCTGCCTGGTCAGCTGACTCCCTGCGGCCTATAAAAGCCTCCACCACCTCTTCCTGTTTTATCTTATTTGGCTTATTTGCTGTATTTGGTTACTCGTTTGCTGCTAGCTAGTATTGTGTGAGAGTTGTTTGTTGTATTTGTGCGTTTAGCCATTTCTGTAAATACTGACTCCTGCCTGTTCTTTTGACTTTGATTCTGGATTGCCCCTGTTTGGACTGATTAGCTAACCTGTAAATGTTTGTATATAGCGTTATTGGGAAGGTAGGGAGACAGATGCCATTTTTGTTTGAACCTTTTATTGATTGTGTTTTTGTTCAGGGAGTTAGGGAAGTATTTGTATTTTCTTTTTCTTTTGTTTGCCAAGTAGGGAAGTTAAAGGGTACAATAATTAGCTGGTTTTTGTTTGTTATTTTGGCCTTGTCGGCTCCTGAAGACATACCCCCGGTTGTGAAATCGTTCTCATTAAAATATTGTTCTTTCAGTTAACTCTGTTTCCTCGTACCCTTTCATGTTGTGCCTTTACCCCTAGATGGGGCCTAACATGAAATTGGGGGCTCGTCCTCAACTACGAACCTCATTGTCAGTAACACAAGATACTTTAAGTGTTTTCATCTTATTGTTTGCCTGGGATTTTTACTTTGTGTGGGAGGAAATTAGGTTGTGTAATGTCGGAATTTGAATTGGATAAATCATTTTAGTTTTAGTTATACATATATTGTATGGGAGAGATAAAAAATACTTGCTAGTTGCTAGTATAAAACCATTATGTTTGGACCTTATAGCATGGAATCTCATTGTAGGCACAGACATGATTTTCATGTTTTGTGTGCGCATAAACATTTCATGGAGTAAGAGAGCCTAGGGTTTCCTCCAGTTATTCTTGTTTTCTCCCCATTTCAAAGACATACAGTATGCAGTAGACAAAATGGATGTATGGATAGATGTGTGGCATTTCTCTATGGATAAACACTTGACCCAGCATCAGCAATAGCCTGCATTACTCTACAGTGTGGGATAGAAAGACATTGGCCCCAGGATCATATGACTTCTGGTAATGGTATTCTCACTCACTCATTTTCTACCGCTTATCCAAACTAATGCCAACCCATCACAGGGCACACACACACACTCTCATTCACTCACACACTATGACAATTTTCCAGAGATGCCAATCAACCTACCATGCATGTCTTTGGACCGGGGAGGAAACTGGAGTACCTGGAGGAAATCCCAGAGGCACGGGGAGAACAGGCAAACTCCACACACACAAGGCGGAGGCGGGAATCGAACCCACAACCCTGGAGGTGTGAGGCGAACGTGCTAACCACTAAGCCACCGTGCCCCCTTGGTAATGGTATTATTCTGGGTAAAAAGTAAAAAAAGGAAATGTACTCCAAACCATATGGTAACAGTAATTATGCAGCAAATGATGAGTGGACTTAGGAAAAAATGAGCTTCATTTTTTCAACCTAACCCAGTTACAGATTGCTGTCATAGTTGCCAATGGCCTTTCAGTTCTTTTCTTTAGACCAGTCATGAACCACACCACATGAGTCTTCTGTCTCAGTCATGTCTTACTATAGTCTTCTGTTTTCCTTCATCTCTAAATTCATTGGTCCATAAGGATTTGTGATATTCACTATTGTGGTTCATACACTATTGTGATATTCTATCATACAATGTGTAGTTCTGTATAACTTTATTGCAGTTAAACACATGATCTTATTTTGATTAGTATGAATTCTTTGATTGGGTAGTTTAAGTAAGTAATGATGACTTTAATCAGCATCAATCATCTGAAATAGTTTCGGAGGAAATTGTCTTGGTACCATAGAGACAAAAAAAAACAATGTGGCTGTGAATAAAAATGACTTGTACTGTATATGATTGAATGTTTATTGCTGCTATAATGTAAATTATAAAAGAAACGGAACATAAATATATCTAGAAACAGATTATAATTTAATAACTGACTAATCACATTGGAATAAGTGGAATTAAACACTTTTGGAATGTGTTACAGAAAAGTAATCTTCATCATCACAACACATCATCATTTTTTTATTCTCATCACAGTATGTGATTTATCTCTATACGGTAATTGTTACATCATACGTTTAAAAAGCTTGCTCTAATCCTATTATTTTCTGATCTGAAGCCCGTCGTTCCATTTTTCTCATAGCTTCTTCCTTCAGCCAAATACTCTGACTGAGTATGAAAGGATTATATGGATTAGTTTTAGCTTTTGGCAGTACTGCAGTTTAAGAGACTTCCAACAACTTCTGTGATTTTAATCAGTAATATCCATCTGAAAAGTAATCATTTTAGAAGGAATTACCTTCTGTGTTTAACCAAGCATAGATCATCAGTAACCTTCAACAACAGCACTTTTAATCAACCTCACCCTGATTTAATAGAAAAACTTGGTTAGAGACCTGGTCGTGCGCTGATTATTGTCTTCTGTGTTTTTCCATAATTTCTTGATTGTTATGTCTGCTGTGGTTTGATATGTGGATCTGTTCTATTTGTAAAAATCTATATTTAAACACTTTATTTCAAATTAGTTTGTCAAATACGTTGCAAACAATATGATTGAACCTCCTCTGGTAAACGTTCCAGCACAGAAGGTACAGTACTCGAGTTCCACTCATAAAAATGACCAGACTCATGTATCTAAAAGACTTCAGAGAATTTTACAGTCAAACAACTACCGAAAATGGAAAAATTCTCAATTACCCAAACATTTTTTGGTCTTCAGTGGTCTACAATCTCTTCCAGTCCAGTTTTGTTCCAATCCCACCCCCACTATAGTCTCTCATTTGTAGTCTGTAGTCTCATTTTGAACACATCTGCTACATGTCTTAATGTCCCTGAATGATTCTGAGTTTCTGATTTGTGTCAGCCACAAGATTTGTCAAAGAACATTTCTTTGGTGCTTATGTTGAGAGATGACAGCAACAGATGCAAATGTCGGATTTTCCTCACCGTCTCGTACGTGAACTATCGGCGCAACACCGCACAGCTGTGTAAGCATATTCATGACATGGTAAATAGCAGCGGTTTGTGGTTTTAGTGTCAAACACTAGGCTCGCTCACCACAGGCATCGCTCATTTCTGGCATTAGTCATATTGTTACTCACTCACTCCCCTTGACAGCACTGTGTAATAAATTCATAAAAGCAGCTAACAGCCTGTAATTCCAAATGAGCTTGAAGGCCAGTGTCACAGTGACATGTTATGAACAGAAACAGACAAAAAAAGTCAAAAGATGTGCTCAAGCTGTTATTAGTTTCACAGTGACAACAGCATTTATTCAATTCCTCTTAGCCGGACTTCTTGAAATGACACAGCATTATTATATTACATTATTTTTTATTTGTAGCTGCCTGCTAGTGGCAACTCTCATAAAAAATATATATAGAGAGAGTTCATAATATGCACTTTACATTTTTAAGGAAAATAAAATGTTAAAAATATGGTTAGAATGTTCAAAATAATCATTAGAATAAAACAGTAATATATTTTTGTTAATGTCAATTTATTTCATGTTATCAGTAAAACATAGAAAGGTGAGAGGGAACAAATCCTTTTGTTTCACTGGGCAATTATTAATTGTTTCTATCGAGATTTTTTCCGGGGGATTAAAGGTAGAAGAGACTCACGAGGTACGCACTAGTAACGTCTGTACGAGTTACACTTATAAGAAGTGCTAAGAAGTGATATTGCTGCTCTTTGGTTTAAGAAGAAGAAACTGATACCCTGCAAGTTTATTCTTTACTCTTGAGTTAGAGAGGCCAATGAGGTATGTGTTTGTCGTTTTAATTGCTTTTATGTGAATATGTGTATGTTATGTGACTGTGTTAATGTATAATCAGCCAATTTAAGTGTATTTTCTTACGTGTTGAATGTGCACTTTATTTATGTATGTCCCTTCGTAGTTATTGAGGCACAAAAAGGTACAAGACTAGCATGTGCAAGACATGTTGAAGACTCGTGTCCAAAAATAAATGTCTTTTAAAACCAAGAATGACCTGAGCCTTTGATTCAACTCGAGGGGAGTAACATTATTATTTATAGAGTTAAAAAAATGGACTGGTTCTTTAAACTATCTGCAATGATGATATAATTAGTATTGGAAATACCAGAGTGCTCTTTAATACCCCTATCTGGTCATACGGTGTTGATTACTTTAGCAACTCTGACAACAGTGCCAGCTGTAACTCATACCATTATTATAATTATTTTTATCAATGTGATTGTTTTAATGTATATAAAGAATTATACATAATACAATACTGTTTCTATAGTAACAAGTCACTCACAGGTACGATCCACACAATCTATGACTAGAAATTTAGACTGGAAATGGAAAGTTATTTAACATAAAAATTCATAAAAGTCTCCAGTGTCAGCACTATGTAATAATCAATGTTGAAGATTTTGGAAAACATCTTCCTCAGAAGAAGAGACATCAGAACAAAGGACTTCTTCTTTCTTCGTAGCATGAAATCTGTAGCTGACTTTTTTTTTTCAACAATACTACAAAAAGTAAGTGTCTGCAAATGTCTGCAGTCTGAGAGGATTAAAACCTTTTCATGCTATGCTATTATATGAGAAGATCTTTGGCATCACACCGTCCAGTCAAATGTATTCTATAATATTGTTTACTTGTGTTACTTCATGTTTATTTGTGTGGCAAAATTCTGTGTTTTTTCTTTGTTATATAAAATATTTGTTGTCTCATACTTTTTTTAGAAGGTTTGCTTTAATCCTGTTATCTGAAGCTCATCTTTCCATTCATCATCTACTGTAGCTCCTTCCTTCATCCAAACTACCTAGCCTGTAAAGCGCCATGTCTTGTACTGTAATTGTCCCACACTTGCTAGCAGTGGAAAAACACATGAGAGGGCCATTAGAGATCCTTTTGGGGGACGAACTATGGGACACAATAAGACAGTAATTGGGCAAAAAGTGGTCCAGAGAGAATATGAGAGAAAAGTTCAGAGTAAAAGTAAAAGTAAGAGAGGCCGGCTAGGGTCCAGGTCCATCGGTCGCTTCAGATGACTAGAAGATGGTGATGACTCCACACACACACACACACTCAGACACACAGCATCCCAATGAGAGCTATTTGCCCCTAATCACAGGTCACTTCAATTAACATCAAAAGGGAGCGTAAGGAGAAAGACAGAGAGAGAGAGAGAGAGAGAGAGAGAGACTGTGCATCACCCATTGCTCAATAATGCCATTAGGAGTCTCATCATCACTCTTTGATCTTAATGAGACATTTTGCTGTGGAGGACAATAATGTGCTGTCCATTTCAGAGCCATTTGGACAAAACATCAGCACTAGTGCGTGACTTAAAAAAAAAAAATCACATGAAGAACATAAAAAAAATAAAGGCATTTTCACACACACCACTTATTATTAAAATTGCCTGAGATCTTTCTCTAAGGCTACGAAAAACAATTAGGAACAAATAGGAACAAATGAATTATCTCAGTGAATCTGAGCATAGAGAATGTAGCACAAAAGGCTTTATCATAAACTACATTAACACAAGTACAGTACAAGGGTAACGAAAGAATAAATGTAACTGAAACAAACAATAAATTGGTCACTAAAGGGACTGAATAGAAAACCCATGAGAAGAACTGGAACTAAAATTATACATAGCAAACTTACAGTTAGAAGGACTACAGCAAGACTAATACAGATTCAAAACAAAGAAAATGCTTTTTTTAACATCATGTAATGAGAAGCTGAGTAGATGCACGTGAAGATAACTTGACATTTATTCATAATCCAAAACAAAACAAACTATTATAAATGGCTTGGTATAGACAAAACACACAGATACTGAACATATTCTTTACAAAGCACCAAAGACACGCAGCAATATTAATAAACAAATGAACCAAAGGGCAAAACTCTAAACAGGTGCAGGCCATGAAGAGACGCAAGGGAATCATCCAATGACAGGACATACGAGGAGACAAATACTGTATGAGACGAGGTGGAAAACAAAGACACATGGAGACTAAACAAACAGTGCATACAATGCATACTGTAAGTTAGCTCTGGGTGATGACAGAAATGAGATAATTTTATGGATGCTCCACAACACTGAGTATGGCCATAAATGTATAAAAAGTACATGCGCTTTTAATTTAGAAAATATCATACTCCATTTAATGCAATTGAAACATAACAAAGCTAATATTATAGCACTTTAAAACTAGGCTAGGCATATAGAATATAGAATTTCAGGTGTTTATATAACAAAAACTATCTAAGCAAAGAATTAAAAACAAATGCAATAACCTACAAAGCTAGAATCTGGAAAACTGGAAGAAATATAAGCAGAAATGTGCAGCAGTGCATAGGTAGAGTAAAAGTCTGGGGACAATCCCTGATTGCAAGGTCAATGGCGCACAGATGCTACTATTCATGAAAGCTGGAACACTGAGTGATTCTTTCAGGGACAAAAAAAAAAATTTCACTAACTCCAGTAGAAAAGAAGTCAGACTGGTTCACATTTATAAAGCCATATACTTAGCCTCTTTGGGTAAAGCCCTATTGTAATGAATGAAATGATGATTAAGCTTTATGGAAGTCGATTTCTAAAGTGAATAACTAATAAATATTAATAAAAAAAATATCCGTTTCGGCTATATTCCTCTTAGCATCTACTTGAATGGGGAGAGATTGCTACAGTATAACAGAAAAGGATGAACAAGACAATGCTTAAAATATGGACTAGAAAATACTTTTAATTTTGTCAGTTTTTTGGTTCGAAAAACACAAAATTCCATTTTCAGGTTGATGAAGATCCTCTAACGATAGATCTGCAGTTACAGAAAGCTATTAAGCTATGTCGGGGAATGGTGGTTTAGTGGTTAGCATTTTAGCCTCAGAGGGTTAGGGGCTTGATTCCAGCCTCTGCCATGTAGGTGTGGAGTTTGTACAGTATGTTGTATGTTCCCGTGTCTCGAAGGTTGCCATTTGGTATTACGGTTTCCTCCACCAGTCCAAAGACATGCGTTGTAGGCTGTTTGACATCTCTAAATTGTCTGTAGTGCTCAAATGGGTGTGTGAATGTGTGTGTGATTGTGCCCTGTGATAGACTGGCTTCCTGTCCAGGGTCTTCCCTGCCTTCTGCCTCAAGTTTAGTGGGATAGGCTACAGGTTCCCCATGACCTAGGAGGATAAGCAGTGTAGAGGATAGATGGATTGCATTATGTTTATGCCGTTATCAGTCAGCATTATCTGAGCTTGTGCGCATAATGAAAGTCGTACAGTAAATAGAAACATTCTTAGATAATAGGATCTTTTTGCTCATTAGTACTTTGTTTATGTTTCACTATTGTCTCTACTGCTTCTGTAGCTGCGTCATCCTGTGCTGTTCTCCTATTGCTGGCATTTGATGAACGTTCATAGCAGCTGAGATTTTAATACCAGAAGTATGTCATTGTTTTTGTGGTTGCAATGATGTTACCTACTGTCCTGTCTATATTTTACAAAGTAATTTGTGGATATTATCTAAGTCAAATGCAGTCTTTTGACTATGCCATAGTGTTACACTTCTTTAGAGTTTTCAACATAACTGTAGTTTATATAAAAAAAATTGCAGAATTTTGACATTTTAAAAACATCTGGATTGACAACTCTGTCTTAAGCACAGATTCCCATATCATGTCCTGGAATACCTCTGTTCCGCTTCTAATTAGTCAGTTTAGATCACTTAACTAGGTCTGTACAGTATATCAAGCAAACAGTCATGCTATCTCCTCCAACAAGCTTTGGTGGCAGAATTGGGTCGTACTGATAAGCATAGTGCCGTTAAACGTGGTGATGCCACCTTTCCAACACATCAGTTTCTTCAGATTTTTGCCCTCCTGCAGCTGCCACGGTCGACTGTAAGCGCTCGGTGTTATTGTGAAGTGTATAGCTGTCATCCATTGCAACACTAATGAACGAGTTCCCAACTGTCTCTGGAAATGTGAGCACAAGCCAAAGACCACCATGCACAAAGCCATATGTGGAGTGCTCTAAAGCACACTGCAGCGCAGGCGGGATCAACGGGATTATTAAAAATGGTTATTATGGGATGAGATGCTCAACAATAATGTATAGATGCTAACATCATCCATGACTGATTATACTCGAACTGTAGAAGGCTTGTTATGTGATTAAGCTGGAAGTCATGCTTTGGCATTCTCTAAATTTAGGCTTCATGCCAAAAGAAGTTCGTTCTAGATTGTTCTCTCAGCAGGCTGTGACAGCTTTAAAAAAAAAAAAAAAAAAACAATCTGAGAAACATGGCTGAAGTGGCCATTTCATAGATAGTTTTTTTTTATTATAGGTTTAGAAGAAATCTAGAGAAACAATTTCTTCAGACATCAACCTCCTATTTCAGCCATATTAGAGCAAGGATTTCTTTGACTGATAGTTCTTTGGCACTTGGAAAAGGACAACATATAAACGCTTTCCCCACCTTTAGTTCTGATTTGTCTTATCTCTTTCCTTCACACAACACACACAACACACACACAAACACACACAAACATACACACACACACTCACACACACAGAGACATGCTCTGGCAGTTTCTGAAAGTCAAAAAATATAACCATAATACTATGACACTTCTGCTGTCCTGGCTCTTTTTGCCTCCGTTGCCTCTGATTTGCACAGTCACACACTATTAAGTGAGTAATTATTCCCAATGTGACACTGCAGACAGGAGGATTAAATTCAATTCTAACGTCATAGCATAAATCACGTAAGTGCTTTAACAAAACAACAACTCCCTGCCTTTGTAACCAGTGCTATTAACTGGAACGTGGTATCCCACAATGCACTACTGTCTACAGTATGAGTTGCCTGTTTGTCTGGTTGGGGATCAAAGTATTCAAAGATATATTTCATAAGACATCACACCAGGCACAACCGAGATTGAGTCAGATCCAAGTGTTTTAAATAATTCCTTTGATTAGTTCTATGTTGTGGGACTTCAATTCAATACCTAACTTTCTTCCAACTTTAGTTCCTACCCTAGTTCCAATTTTACTTTCTGACATGAAAAAATTGAAACAAAACCTTCCTGCCATATAAGCTTACAATCTTGCAATAAATATGCACAGCGATTATATGAAGAAAGATAAACCTTGGAAGAAAGCTGAGTGTACACATACAGTTTTTAATTTAGCTAAATACTGTAGGTTTAAAAGTTTGTATAGTGCACAGAAATGTATAGTGCACAGACAATAGTGACAACAGTAGCCGTCTCTACGCGACCAAAGAAAAAAACTACACGTACAAATGTGCTACTGTGTTTTCAATTTAGATGGTAATTGTTAAGTAAATATATACAATACCAGCCATTCTCACAGAAAAGCTTGAATTTATTAATCTTTCACATTGGCAGTTTAGTCTAAAACAGAGATCATTTTCAATTTACCTTTAGAGAGCACTTTGAGATGCCCAAAATGTTAAACTGTTAATATGAGATGAAGAAGGGGGTGAAGCTTCTTACAATTTATGTGCTCTTTTTGTGTATTTTTTTAAACCACACTGTAACTCACAGTGGGGGGGCACGGTGGCTTAGTGGTTAGCACGTTCGCCTCACACCTCCAGGGTTGGGTTTTCGATTCCCACCTCCGCCTTGTGTGTGTGGAGTTTGCATGTTCTCCCCGTGCCTCGGGGGTTTCCTCCAGGTACTCCGGTTTCCTCCCCTGGTCCAAAGACATGCATGGTAGGTTGATTGGCATCTCTGGAAAATTGTCCGTAGTGTGTGTGATTGCGTGAGTGAATGAGAGTGTGTGTGTGCCCTGTGATGGGTTGGCACTCTGTTCAGGGTGTATCCTGCCTTGATGCCCAATGACACCTGAGATAGCCACAGGCTCCCCGTGACCCGAGGTAGTTCGGATAAGCGGTAGAAAATGAGTGAGTGAGTGAGTGTAATCATAGCTGCCTACTCCAATGTTAACATACGTAGTTCAAATGCAAAATACATTAAGGTTGCCAGGCCTGTTCCAATGGTTGTGCCACTTGAAATCCTGCTATATGCATTTCTAACTTTTAAATGTGCATTGGTATGAATGGTTGTTTACCAAATGTTTGTTTTGCTAGGGGCAAAGAGCTGCTTCCATATCATTCCCTACCCACTCCCCATATCTCGAACACTTCAGCACTCATCCCATCATGCTATAAACCTCCTGCTACTAAAAGCCTTGAGGATGTAGGGCAGACCAACTGGTGTCAGAGATATAAAACTATATCTTCTCTAAGTGCTCCACACAACACGATTGGCTCCTCTTGATTAGGAATGTGAAGCCTAGATAACTTAGACTTCGGTTGTAGTAAAGATTGATCATGAAACCCTCGGCATTGGAGGTCTATCAGTCAGACTTACTTTATCGGGTAGTTAGTGGACTTCACACAGCATTCTGAGAAGTCGCGGAAGCTGATCAGCATTCAGGAATACTGTTATCGTTAATGTTTATAGACCAGAGGAGACTCTGTTACTTCATGCTCTTTGTTGGCTTTTTCCTCCGAAAGGATGTGAAATCCGTAAGTGCAATTTATTTGGACCTTTCCATGAAAGCAAACACTTGAGATGCGGCCTAGACTTCACGCCATAAAATGGATAAGGATGAATTCTTTAAAGTCGGGTGATATGAAGATTTAAAACCCTTCACCAGGGGCCTAGATTGAACGAAACACTTTCTCAGCCAATTTAAATACAGCCCCTGGAGCTTTTCACCCTGCTCCCTTAGACAGCTTAAAGGGGAAATGACTTGTATATGCTTTATGAACATGAACATTCAGCCATTCCCTTTTGTGACCAATGGGACTATATGCACCACAATGGCAGCTGAATCTGCAAAGCAAATGTGCACTTCAGAGGCCAAATGAAATAAATTGTCTTTGTGTGTGTGTGTGTGTGTGTGTGCATGTGTGTGTGTATGTGCGTGTGTAAAGGTCAACAGGATGAGTGCAAAGGCATTTTATTCTGCAGAAGACGATTCTGAAAAGAAAAAGGCAGGAGGCCAAATTGCATCAATTGCTCAGGACCTACAGTATCATGAAAAACTGTGACCTAGTCACAATTATGGAGAAGAAAGAGTAAGCAGAAGACAAACACCACCTCGTCATTCACCATTGCACATGTGTAACGTGACAGGACACTACTGAGCTTTCACTTTACTATGTCTAAATCAAGTACAATCATCATGTTGAAGAAAGGCTTTGTATATGACTCCTACATTAAAGCTAACATATACCCAATTGTTAGTTTTTTATGTTAAGTGTGCTAAACGGGGGGCACGGTGGCTTAGTGGTTAGCACGTTCGCCTCACACCTCCAGGGTTGGGGGTTCGATTCCCGCCTCCGCCTTGTGTGTGTGGAGTTTGCATGTTCTCCCCGTGCCTCGGGGGTTTCCTCCGGGTACTCCGGTTTTCTCCCCCGGTCCAAAGACATGCATGGTAGGTTGATTGGCATCTCTGGAAAATTGTCCGTAGTGTGTGAGTGCGTGAGTGAAGGAGAGTGTGCATGTGCCCTGTGATGGGTTGGCACTCCGTCCAGGGTGTATCCTGCCTTGATGCCCGATGACTCCTGAGATAGGCACAGGCTCCCCGTGACCCGAGGTAGTTCGGATAAGCGGTAGAAAATGAGTGAGAGAGAGTGCTAAACAGGATATTATGGGAAGGTTAGAGATTGCAACTAACAAATACTTTAAGTCCCAACTCAGCAAGAAAATTAAGGTTAGCAAAGTATTTTCTGACCGTTACATTTCAATTTAAGAAACTTCTTAGGCTATTCTTCCCACCTATTGGTCTGCGTGAATCAGTGAAAGTGAAAGTGACGTGACATACGGCTAAGTATGGTGACCCATACTCAGAATTTGTTCTCTGCGTTTAACCCATCCAAAGTGCACACACACAGCCGTGAACACACACACACCGTGAACACACACCCGGAGTAGTGGGCAGCCATTTATGTTGCGGCGCCCGGGGAGCTGTTGGGGGGTTCGGTGCCTTGCTCAAGGGCACCTCAGTCGTGGCCGGCCCGAGACTCGAACCCACAACTTTCCACAAAAAACGAACCCACAAAAAAGTCAGACTCTCTAACCATTATGCCACGACTTCCCCACCAATAGAGAGATATAATTAAAACAAGTGCAGTGAAATATAAAGATATTTGTGGTCAGTCAGTGTTAAGAAAAAATATGATGTATATTCTGCACATTGTATATATTATTACATTCTTAATTTAAACAAGTTTTTGTTTACTTGATTGAATCAATTCATGTAGTATTGACGTAAACCAAATACATTGTAAAATCTCACAAGAATGTTAGTGTCAATGGAAACTGCAAAAGAACTATAGTACTGAATTAACACACTCGAAACATGCAAGCTACTGTAGAACGGCTAAGTGGAAACGTGGCGGTTGCAAAACACTAGTGTCACTGGTTCGATGCTCGGTGTTTGAGTTTATACAGGGCTTGGAAAATACATGCTCAAATCTTGTTGAAAGTACAAAATCTATTTGTGTTAATGTTATTCAGTTTAATGACTCAGGTGAAGTAAATTCAAAAAAGCATCTTTTTACGTGTGAGAAGTGAAGGGTTGCAAATGTCCTTGGTAACATGAATTCATTCATTTGCCTCTTAAGAAATAATCAACAGAAATTTAAAAAGAAAAAACAAAAAAAAAACATTTGCTTTGTGCTGTTCATGAAAATCACCAGGACTAAATAAATGACTGAGTGATGATTGAAAAAACATCTTTTGTGTCATTTTGAGCACCTCACAAGTACAAAATAAAATGCTACATACAACACGTTTGTATGAAATTGCTTTCAAAATGACCCAGATTAGAGTTCACTTTAAACAAGACAGACATTACTTCCCTCATAAGCTTCAGACAGTTTTGATAAACTGAAATATCATGTATAATTAATAACAAATGTTGTCTATGTTTTCACTAAATCAGACGACCTGCAGCTTTTCCCCATGTGCATGATTTTTTGCATAAATTTCTGTGTATACATAAACACAGAGGAGGAAACATAATGATCCCATCTTATTAATATGTAGCTACAATAAATGATCTTTATTATGTCACGGCCACGCATTAGTTATTTCAGTAGGAATGTCACCAGTGGGGTTCAGCATTAAAGAGATAAAACTCTCAGACAGTGTTCTACCTCTAGTATGCTGTAGATGGGAACCTGGCAACTGATTCACTCAGCTGAAAATCAGACATCTGGCTGATCCTCTATGCACACACCTGAGGGTGAAAAGCTTTTGCGATTTGAAAAGAGGTGACAGTTGAGGAACATTTTATTTAAGGGAGGAATCTTGTTCTCTTTTCAGGCTTGTTAGCATTACAAGGATGGCTAGCAGATCCATCCAAAGTCCCTGGCTGGATTTCCCCTCCTCTGTCTGAATCATTTTCAATTCTGTCACCTCTCCAAAATAGCTGTATAATGATTAAACAAGGAGATTCTCTTTATATGTCTTGAAATAAAAATGGAGAAAGTACTAGGGTATGCACATAAAGCATGATTTTTAGAATAGCAAGGCATGACAGGAATGAGTGACCGTTGCGTGATGCAAAAAAGCAAACTATGAATGGAAACAGCAGGAAGCCAACAGTACCAAGGTGGATGTAGAGAACCTCAGGCTTTTTTCACGCTTGCTGCATGCCAATTGTGTCGGCCTCAAAACATGAATATCAAAGCAGGCTGCTTGATGGACAACTAAGACACAAGAGGCCTCTCCAGCAATAATGAGGCTGGTGAAAAAGGAATGGGGGCAGAAAGAGTGATGGCGAGGAAATTATGGCCGACGCATCTCCAGCAAGATCAAGAACGGAGACGGGGAAAGGAGAAGGACCTGAGCTGCTTTCTGATTTACTAAGCTGCACATTGCATGGCTGAACAGACAGACGGAGAGTCTTATTTATGGACAGGGTGAGGTCGCCTTGTTTTATTCACATCCACCTTGAGTAAATCCAAGTCTCTATTAAGACATCATCTTTAAGGTTGTAAACCTTCTCAACCTCTGTGAAACGAGGGCCGATGATATAGATAGTGGCCTGTAACATACCACTTAGTGAGATATGAGTTTGCCATCTTTTCCTTCTGGTGTTAATTAATGTCAGTGTCACTAGAGTTATAGTGAGAAAATACTGGTCTGGTGTTAAAAGGTCATAATAAAAAAATAAATAATAATAATAATAATAATAATAATAATAATAATAATAATAATAATATTTTGCGTTACTGATGCCAACAGATCACACTGTCAGGTATATATATATATATAATATTTGTGAATTGTCTTTCCCACATAAACTCCCCATCTGATAATAAGCACTGTTTTTATATTTACTGTGACTTACTGGTCTGATATTGTTTCTTTTCTAGTCCTGTTTGTCATTAATATGTTACCTAACTGTGTTCACTTGTTCTGTGTCACTTGTCCTTGATTAGTTTGCTTTTATATACCGTGTTGTGTGTTTGTTTCACTACATAGCCTTATATTACATATAGAAGCTTGCGTTCCCAGCTAGGATGGACTTTTGTGCTTTTCCTAGTGTTCGTGTTTTCCTTTCTGATCACGCATTATCCTTCTTTTACATTTCCTGCCTGTGCTCTAACCCCTGCTTTGAACTTTGATTTCTGAATTATTGGTGTATCCACAATAAATGCCACACAGAGTTTTCCCTTTATATGAACAACACGGTACATTTCCACACTAGAATCTGCAGTTTATAGATCAATTTGAAATAATGTCAGAATTTCAGATAACAAACTGGTCAAGAATATATGAGATGATGTGTCTGCGCCGAGCTTAAGTCTTTTGCAATATTGTTTACTTGGAGACATTTTGTTCTATTTTAATTACCACTGTTTCAGGATAAACCTGTCATAGATAACATTTATCCACAAATCGAAAAAATTTGTACATGTTATGTCACGCCTTAAAAAGAAAAATCGCAGCATGCAGAATCTTTTTTATTTAACATCCTTATTAGCTGTAGCTATTTTTAACCTAGTTCTAAAATGCTGACACACAATGTCCTGCCACACACAGATTGCACCCATTAATCATTTGAATCATTAACTAATTGCTAATATGAATACAAAACAAAAACACATCCTATACACTAAGAAAACAAATTAATCTAAGGACAACCCACAAGCTTACCAAAGAATTCAGTCTGTTAACAGTGACCATTGTGTCTCAATGAATTCAGTATGGTCATTAGCAACACTGTAGATTCTAAATGAACTACACAGAATAGTAAATCAGCAAGTAGAAACAAACAGAGAATACATTTCCTTTATAATTATATCATGTCACAATTTCACACTGAGTAGGATTTTGTGGGACAGAGGACTTTTAAAATCAAAGAGTTTGAAAAGGAGAAAGAGAAAGAGCGAGAGAGAGAGCGAGAGAGAGCGAGAGAGAGAGAGAAAGAGCGAGAGAGCGAGAGAGAGAGAGAGAGAGAGAGAGAGAGAGAGAGAGAGAGAGAGAGAGAGAGAGAGAGAGAGAGAAAGAGAGAGAGAGAAAGAGAGGCAACCCTAAAACAGACCTGTACACAGTAACAAGCACACACACCAAAAAAAACAGCCAGTGTAATTTATAGTAATGGCACACTGCTGCTGATGGGCTTTGGGTGCTCACGTTGTGGTAGAAGCCAGGCTTAGAGGAGAAATCAGAGAGATGCCTAGTCACAGCTCATTATCCAGAAAAGCAAGCCAGGACTAGAGCAGAGACAGAAGCTTTCCCATCACTGCTACTTCTGCCATCTCGCTGTCATATCACAGGCCCACAGACTGAAATCAATACTACATGCAATTTTTGAATAGTTACTCTAATATGTATGAGTTTCATTTAGAATACTAAGCTAATTAGCAAAAGAATTTGTGTTGTCACAGCTGATAGAAAACTACATCTATAGTATGCCCTTGAGCAAGACCTTAAATCCCACACTGCTTATCTTACTGTGATTAAAAATATCTGCCAAATAAATGTGTTTAAATCTAATACGTATATAAAGGCTGTGCTTAGGGTTATTAGAGGTAACGTCGTTTTAGTTTTTTGGAAGTTTTAAGAATGAGCAGGGACACCCACACACACACACACACACACACACACACACACACAATAGAAAACAATTTTGCACATTATAGTTTCTATTTACATTGTACTATATGTTCTATAATATAATTTTATAAATTTTATAAATATAAATTTTCTACATATTACTACATATTACATTTCTATATACTTTGCTATACTTTATTACATGTTTATTGTATATTGTATGTTTATTGTAATAGTATGCATATGTATTTATAATTAGTTGTACTGTGGGTTGAGAAACTGAGGAAAAACTTTTCATCAAATTTATGTAATATGTCCTTGACCAATACAGAACCTTGAACTATGAACTTGAACCTTGAAAACACACACACACACACACAAAAAGAAGAAAAAAAAAATAAAGAAAAATGGCATATAGAGTTCATTACATATGTTATATGCTATAGAGCTGTCAGGAAAATAATCACAGTTTTTCAATTTTTTCAAGTTCAATTCATATCCACTGTAGAGAAGACAGTAAATAGTATACTATAAGTTTTTCTTTTTTAGCCAGATTGTGCATGCCATAGCTGTTAGGTATCTAAATAAATGTCTGTCCCTTATGAAACAAAGATATACTCCAAAAATATATTCTAAAATATGTATTGGTATTTGTGTTTCCTATGTATATCTTTGTTATCTGTATATGTGTATTATTAATTTATTTAACAATATTTTTCTTTCAAACTGCATTCTATTGGCATTTTTGTACATGTCTCTGGCCAAACGCCATGAATGTAAATGTTAATGTAAACAGATACGTCATATGGAGGGGACATCAGAATTTCGGGTCCAGAAAAAGTACACCAGCCAATTGAAACAAGCACCAAACACATTATTTTTAATTATTTTATTTTATTATTTTATTCTATTGGAGTGTCTCTGTCATGAATATGTTTACTTAAATTATTTAACTAAAAATATAATACAGAATTTTGCATTTTTTTACCCTCTCTGGTCTGATTAATGACGTGACAAAAATGCTTAAATTTGAATTAAAGAGAAGTATACATACTGTATATTCTCTGCTTAAAGTTCAAAACAGATCTTACCTGTTTTGTGCCTATCAAAAGTATAATGTGAAGTAAAACTAAATATGATAACTGTTATATCATTAATATAAAGCATTAAATGATCAACTCTGCTGCCATTCAGCCATGTTCATGGTTTAACTAGCCAAATTTTATTGCACATCAGACACTTCATTCTAAAGCAAGAAAAAATGTTCTAGAAATAGTTAATTAAATGTATTACATTGTCTCATCTTGTTCATTGTATTATCTTGTTCATTTAAATTAAAATAAAAATGTTAATGGCAGTCTATTGTGATGTTTCACAATTAATGTCAGTCTATGCTTGAGGATTAGCTTAAGGAAAAACTCTAAAAGAATTCAACATATCCAAAGACTACAATAAAAGCAAGGATTAAGGACATTTATAAATTATTTAAATATTAGCTCATTTTAGCTAGGTTGCTAGCATTACAAGTAAATATTCTAAACATGTATAAATATGAATTCGCTCAGAAATCCTGACAGGTTGCCTTATAATAGCTAACTATATAGCATTACATCTTATAATTACAGGAGTATGGCTTAAAATCCCCTCAGAAATCCTGTCAGGTTAGCTTATAATAGCTTACAATATAGCAACACAGCTGAAGATTACAGGATAGTTTAAAGTATGAAGTAAAATTCCTCATAAATACAGTCAGGTTAGCCTTTATTAGACAACTTTAACTGCTAGCAGTACAGCTGAAGATTACAGAATAATTATATAAGTATGACTTAAAAATTCTATCAGAAATCCTGCCAGGTTAGCTTATATTAGATAACTAGCTTTCAATACAGCCGATTACAGAAGTTTATAAATCTGACTTATCCCAGAAATCCAACTAGCTAGTTTATTTTTAAGTTTACAAAAGCTTATAACTTAAAATTCCTGACAAAAATCTGTCATGTTAAATTAGTACATGTCAATTAGTATCTGTCATTTCAGTAAAATGGAAGGAATTAGAAGTAAAGATCTAAAACTAAACTAACTAAAAATAATGTTAGGTTAGATTATATTAGCTAACAAGCTAGCAATATATCTGAGAATTACAGGAGTTTAGAAATATGGATATGGATTAATAAAATAGTCTCAAAGGTTGTTTCCAGGTTTATTGGTTTGAAGTAGAGACTGAAAATGTATTGGTTTGACTTAAAAAAAACTAATATTATATATAGTTGTTTCTTCTGTTAATGGGTTAACTGACAGATGAATGATTAGATTATAATGTTATAAACAGGAACTGGCTATAGTGTTTAACAGTATTAAATGTAGCCGCCCATCAAGGCAAATAAAAGAAAACAGCACTTTATTATGTCTTGACCATATATATCATAACCATCAATTGATTAAAGTAAACAGTTAACAGTTAAACTATGGATTATTCCAAATTTCAATTTAATTAATCCACCATACCACCTTGTGCCAGCTGTCTGATATTGACCCGAAAGTGGGTGTGTCATTAATTGTGATGTTCATTTGAACCACTCTTGTTGTGCCAGCATGAGATGTAGTACTTAATTGCTTATTATTGTGTGTCTGCGGTGAGTTAGGGAATCATATGTCCCGAGAGTGCTTTAGGGAAGTGCTATTGATCCAGCTTCCTGGATCACACTTTCGCTGTTTGATATCACAGACAGCTGTGTATTAATGTTCCCGCTGTGCAGGCATCAGAACACAATTCTGGGTAATAGATACAGTTGAGGTCTGGGCTCTGTGCGGGCCACTCCAGGACCTTTGTTTTGGTATCCTTCAGGAACTGTTGGACCAATTTCGATGTATGCTTTGGGTCATTGTCTTGTTGGAAGACCCAGCGACGACCTAAGGCTAGACTACGAGCAGATTTCTGCATATTATCCCTCAAAATGTCAACATAATTTTCTTTTTTCATGATGCCATGCACCCGAACAAGGCTCCCTGTGCCTGAAGCTGCAAAACAGCCCCACAGCATGATGCTCCCACCACCATGTTTAACTGTGGGAACTGTGTTCTTAGGGTTGAAGGCCTCACCCTTTCTTCGCCAAACATAAGCAACATCCATGTGCCCAAACAGTTCCAGTTTAGTCTCATCAGACCAAAGCACAGACTCCCAAAACTCATCTTTACCTTTCAAATGTTCACGGGCAAACCTCAGTCTAGCTGTGATGTGCCGCTGTTTGAGTAAAGGGGTTCTTCTGGGACGATGGCCCTGAAGCCCATGCAACAATCAACTCTCTGAACTACTCTTGCCTAATGGATCTGTCTTTATTTTATAGTACAGAGTTTGGAATATTGACATTCAAGAATGACTGCTTGTTTCTTCGGCTTGCAATTCTGTAACCTTTTGCACCTTTAAGAAATTTAGTTTGTCAATGTACACCACAATATTTAGAAACTAAATAAACTAGTCAAATCGTTATACATTTAGCATGCTGTATTTGAGTGAGAAAAAAATTTGATTCAGTTAAATTCTCTTTTTAAACAATTCTGAATCGATACACAGCTCTCCATAAGATTTTAGTTCAATTATAATAAGGAGTGAGTTAAAATACGTATATGGATTATTGGCCAAAATATATGTTTTTGACTGTAAGGCTAAACTCTGTGTCATCAACTGGTCATAATGAATTAGTCTAACGGAGTATTTGAAAAATCTGTATTTTATAAATTTAAGAGCAAAATAAATCGGCCAGTAGTTCTGTCTGTTTTCTAAATTGAATCAGCTTGGCATCTGTAGTGAAGGGTCATTTGTGGGCTTTGTATTCACCTGCGTTTATGTCAATGATTTAGATGAAGGCAACTCGTCAAACTGGAAACTAGCCACAGGGCTACACACATTAACTCAGAAAGGGCAGAGTATTTACCCTCCCTGATCTGAATAATGAAGTCATGACATAGCTTGCTTCAAAAAAATGTAAATAATAAAATTTGAATGCTTAAAGACAAAAGGACAGAGAAGTGTAAGTTTAATCTCCCCACTCTGAAATAGCTCATCTGTCTATGGTGCTAGTCAACAATGCTCATCACAATCTCTATTCAAACATGACCACTTATTTATAGCTGTAAGTTAATTACTTAAGGTTAAAAATCAATTGGTATTTCTTGCAGCCCCACTGTCGCATAAAGTTGTCTAAACAAAATGGATTGTTAAAGAAAGGACATAGACTAGTGCATGCATTAGAGACAAACTAGAAACTACTGTAGCTAGCAGGTTTGAAGACGTACAAAGTCAAATCACAATTTCAGATCACTTTGTAAGTAACATACATAAAAAGATTTATTTTGTCTTCTCTTTATGCTCAAATGTGTAGCAAAGCTTTCACATAATTCACAGTAAATCCCGACTTTCTTCCATTGTTAAAACACTGGACTTTTACTTACTGTACTATTGAGATGCATCAAGGTGCAAAGAGAATCATTTTAAATAATCGCTTTTGGCAAGCTGATTTAAAAATCACATTGAATCATAGAGTGAACACTGCTAAAAGAATTATAGTGACCTACTCAAAATATAAAATAATACAGTAACACATGCTGAACAAAAGGTCAGCGAAGTGAAAATTGAATCTGTGCCTGTCAAAGGTCACTATTATTAATCTGCATAATGGCTTGGGGCACTTATTGTACTTGCTAATGATACAGAATATTGAAATGTGTCTTGTAATGAGCGCAATGTCACTAGGAAACTCAATCAAGCTGCAGTTTTGCAAAATAAAAAATAAAAAAACAACAAAAAAAAATAAACTGCCAGAGGTAGATTGTTAGAGCACTCTAAAGCTTGAGTAAAGGCCCTCAGTTTAATCCACTTTCCTGCTGAGGCTTATGTATTAGCATGAACATTACGGGTGCTTCATTGAAATCCCTACGGCAGAACGGATTCTGTTTTAGCCTTGATGCTTAGCCTTTTTTTGTGGTTTGGGGAGGGGGTAGAGTAAAGCACCACAACGCCCAGGAGGCTCTCATGTTTATTTTGCCTTCTCCTTAGTGCAAGGTGCTTTCGATGGCCTGTCTGAGAGTGCTGTTTAGTGCCTCAATCAATGGTTTGAGGTTGTGTTTGCAGTTCTTTATTTCTTTCAGACGATATTGGTGCAAAGCAGACCACAGGCGGCCAGATCTCAGTTCAAATGTCCTGCTGAAGCTCATTCTTGAGAACGGGCCAAGGACTCTATTTCTCTCTCTCTCTCTCTCTCTCTCTCTCTCTTATTTTTTTAACATAATCACTCACTACAGAGACTAGTGGAGGCTTTATAAATGTGATGTGATGAATGTGCTTCTTGTAGTGTCAATAACCATGATTCATGACTGATTTCAGAAAGGACAGAACCTATAGGATTTTCCCTTACGCAATATGCTATATATTTGCTAATACAGAGAGGAACAACAACAACAAAAAAAACAGTGGCTGATAGCTGATGAGGCATTTTGCTTGCATGACTTGTGCCCGCTTGTCCACTTAGAGAAAAGGCTCACTACAAATCAATACAGCATTTTTCTTTTTGACCAGCTTTATCTTATAATGAAACGTTTCTTTCTTGATAGTCCAGGACAACCCTGCCTACATCCACAGGATATCACAGTTCACTGTGTGTCATTTTTGTTTGCTGAGATGGAAAATAAATCTAATTCATTGACTTTGGCCTTCAAATGTCATCACATATCAACTCAACTCCTTTGGGAGATTTTGGAATCTTTCTTTAAAAAGGAATTTAGTTTTTTTGAAAGGAATAAACATAATCCTTTTTACCAGTACTGTACACTGATGTTACACAGGAGCCAAGGCATTTTACCTCTGTTGATAACCTTGTGTTTCGGACTGTTTGCCATGTGTTCTATAATAAAGACATAGGCATATGGATCCAATAACTCCTGTGCCTTATACTTGGTCACAAATCTTTAATCTGCACTGTTTAATAAATTCCATATTTTGGCAGTTGTTAAAGAATTGATCAAAGTCACTATTATTTTAGTGCACTATAGTTTGATTTTCTTCACTAGGGGTGAGTAAAAAATCAGTTCAGCTCAATTCCCTCTATACACAATTCTGATTCGATACATAGCTCTTCATAATTCAATTTTTAATCATTTATATTTTGAATGTACCAAAAAAGCAGTTCATATACAGTTTGAAAGACTTCAGAAGTGATCAGATCTTAAACAGGTTGAACACCTTTGGAAGATTATGGAGCAGCATGTGTTAGACAACGCTCTCCACCACAATCACCAAGACACCAACTGAGGAAATACCTTTTGGAAGATCATCTTTTAAGTACAACTCTATAGTACAATCTTTTTTTCAATGAAGCTGTTTTGGTGGCTCATGATGTATGTATTCCTCTCAAGGTTTCTTCCTCTTCCATCTAAGGAAGTTTTTCCCTTGCCACAGTCACCTCAGTCACCTCAGACTCGCTTATTGGGGATAAATACAAACACAATTAAAAATAAGTCTAATATTAATCTTGGATTTTTGTATAATATTATATGATGTTAAACTTCAAACATATTTGAATAATTAAGTCTTTATGTCTATACTGTACATGTACTGTATTATTCAAGATGAGGTTTCAATTCGAAATGTGTGGGGATGCGACAACACATTCAATAGACTACGTTACAAAGAAGGATATTTACATAATAAATACGTGAATAACCCTCTTTACACAACAGTTAGTTCCAGTCCACTAATTTGATTTGATTTTCTACGACTGCCTGTATTTCCTATAACCGCACTGGGATATTTCACTGTGTGTATCACTGTGCTTGTATGTGCTCACTATGGAAAAACTGAAGACGAGATGGCAATTTTCCCAGAAACACCTTTCTGCTATCTAGACAGCTAGTCCATGACCTAGATAATACAGTAGATGTGGTTCTTCTGAACTTGTTTCTGTTAGCAAAGCAAAAATAGTTGTTTATTTGAAATTAATTTCTTGTTTCTAGAACTGTTGTATAAAAGTAATATCTCTTTCATGGGGAAAAATACAGATATTCAGAATCTCCATACTCTTGCTTGAATCTCCATACTCTTGCGAGGATGAGCTTGTGATGAGGAACTGGTAGATGCTTTCAAAGCTTTGGTGAATGTGAACACTTCAGTTTGCCAGTGAAGTTGTGACTCATGCAGAGAAGTTGTGGAGTGAACTGTAAAAATATGGTACATTTGCCAAGAAAAATTGCCAAAAATTGTGTAATACATGTCCATGCACCTATACCGACAGTCAGCCAATGGAACTAGATGAAAAAAGTAAAAAGGAAGCAACACACAAACACACACATACACGCACATGGAAAATTCTCTCTGCTACATTTACACTTTTATTACTGTAAATTTGCAGACACGTGTCTGTCATACTCGTATGTACTTGTTATACATCAAATTACAAATTTAGCCCATCTTTGCTGTTATAATAAGCTCCAATCTTCTTCTAAAAAGAAGATTTTCTACTTTTCGACAAGAGCATTAATAAAACCAGACACTGATGTTTGGGTTAGGAGGTCTGGTCAGTGTTTAAGTTCATCCCAAAAAGTGTTTAGTGGGTTGAGGTCAGGGCTCTGTGCAGGGCACTCGAGTTCTTCCACAGCAAACCATGTTTTCATGGAGCTCTCTTAGTGCACAGGGGCAATGACATGTTGGAACAGGTCTGGGACTCTTAGGTTGAGTGAAGGGAGATGTTAATGCTATGCTATTATAATGATACATTCTATACAATTGTGTGCATCCAACTTTTTGGTTTCAAGCATTGTATGTCTTTTAATACAAAAATTACAAACGATAAATATCATTCTAAGTGATCAAACTGAGGGGCACGGTGGCTTAGCACGTTCACCTCACACCTCCAGGGGTGGGGGTTCGATTCCCACCTCTGCCTTGTGTGTGTGGAGTTTGCATGTTCTCCCGGTGCCTCGGGGGTTTCCTCCGGGTACTCCGGTTTCCTCCCCCGGTCCAAAGACATGCATGGTAGGTTGATTGGCATCTCTGGAAAATTGTCCGTAGTGTGTGATTGTGTGAGTGAATGAGAGTGTGTGTGTGCCCTGCGATGGGTTGGCACTCCGTCCAGGGTGTATCCTGCCTTGATGCCCGATGACGCCTGAGATCCCCGTGACCCGAGGTAGTTCGGATAAGCGGTAGAAAATGAATGAATGAATGAATGATCAAACTGCTATAGTAGATGAGGAATAAAGCACTTTAGGATGTGTTGTTTAGTCTTTGCATCACACAACCTAGCATTGTTTACTTTCTCATAACAGCACACCCCAATCTTTTTTATACCTTGCCATATTACTTTTATTGCTTACTCAGGTTTAAGTTCATTCTAATTGCTTAGCACAGTATGGCTTAAATGTTACCAATTTGGGAGGCTGAAATCTTCCTGCGAATCATGCCAGTCATTTCAGCTCCTTGTCATGCCAGTCATTTCAGCTCCTTCTAACTCTTTTAGAAAAACGATACACAGCGATACAACTACTAAAATAAATGGCTGTGTCATCTTTGCAATTTGAATGCTCCAAATTTTAGCTTGCCCCAAGGTCAGCTATACTAATACAGATCAAGTACACTACGGTCTACGACAGCATTGATCACTCCTCTATCATGGCAGAAGGAAATTAAATCCCATAAAGCCCTATGTGAATTTATAACAGATTTGACACACAGCAGGAACATTAGCAATAAAAGCCTAGTCAACAGCTGCCTTGAGGAGGCAATGGCGTCTATCACCCACATGGGAACATTATTCAAATTACATATGCACATCATGCCTATGAGTAAAGACAGTGATTTTTATGAAGCTGGGCTGAGGCTTTCTGTGACAGAAGGAGAAGAAGAAGAAGAAGAAGAAGAAGAAGAAGAAGAAGAAGAAGAAGAAGAAGAAGAAGAAGACATATCAGGCAAGCAGACAAATCTGACTTCCTATCCAACACTCTGGCGTGGTAATGAAAATATCGAGAGATACACATCCGGCCCTGTGCCTAGCCTTTCCTCCTTCCTGGCTCATCATCAATAAACAGCCCTTTAAACTGCATAAAATATTAGCTTCTCTGTTTCAACCACAGAAAAATAAGAGACGAGATTCATGGCTTCTGACATTCCAATGCACAGCATTTATAGGGATAAGGAATGGTACTAAGGCACCAATAAACTAATACATAGATAACATACATGCATAATGTAGTGTTATATCGTAGATTATATAAATAGCATTGCAATAAGATGTAATATTAACTCTGGATTGTTGCTCGTGTTTCTAATCCTCAGCACTCGTGGGAGCTTTTATCAGACCAGGTGGAATATCAGTCTGATATTGAAGAGGACTCGTGTCTATTCATTTTAGCACCTCATAGCCCTGTACACAGATGGCTTACCAGACTGTAACATCCAGCCTTGTATTGCCTTGACACACTAGCACCTGCCTTGAGTGCTGTGCGTTAATCTAGCGCACTATAGTGAGCGGTGTGAACAACAACACACTCATATAATTAAGCAATAGTGATGGTGTATAGTGATTCAGTACATGATATTTAGTACAAACACGACTGAACCGTGTCCGTCCATCCGTCCATATAAGCTTATCCTATAACAGTTGCAGAGAACTTGGAACTCAGGGGACTCACAAGGCAGGGCACACCGATAAGGAGGTCCCAACTTATCACTGTTCACAATTTACAAAGCATGTCTTTGGACTGGGGAGGAAGCCAGTACTATTTGTAATATTTTTTTGTAATAATTTTTATAAGTACAAATATGACATTATTATTGAGAATAAATGTTATGCTATAAATGTATCTTTTTAGACAGCAAAGTAAAGAAAATGATGTAAATGATCCTTTCAAATTATTTTTTTTCTAAATAAAAATGTAGATTAAAAAATATAAATAAAACTAAATATAGATTAAAAACTTCTCTATTCAATAATGATTTTTTATACAAGTAAATGCTATTTTTAAATATTAAAGTTTTTAAATTTACTTTAAAGCATCAAAGGATCAAACAGATGCTAAATGGATATGCAATCGTTTTTCAATTTATGAGACACATTCAGGCTGTAAGATATGAAGTGATATTGATATCACGATAAATTATAACCCAGTATACTTTTTGTCAATATTATAGATACTGTGACATTTAATATTCAAATTTCCTGGATGCAGCTGATTTGATGTTAAAATGTTGGCCTTTGTAACAACAGCAATACTACTACTACTACTACTACTACTACTACTAATAATAATAATAATAATAATAATAATAATAATAATAATAATAATAATAATAGTCTAAATGTTTAAAGTAATATGTTTAAATCTATTTACTGTACATATTTTCATTTTTAAATAAATGCATTTTATTTTTAAATATAAGAAACACATTTTTGGGGCCTTATAAAATTACTCCATTTAGTGTTATTTTTCCATTTTTATAACTTAATAGAAATGAAAATACATTTATGTTTATATACATTAAATGAATTGTTCAACAGGTTATTATTTTTTAATACAGTGCTACTTTAAGCTGGGAGATTATTAACAAACCTACTGCATATTTTTCATTCATTCATTCATTCATTCATCTTCTACCGCTTATCCGAACTACCTCGGGTCACGGGGAGCCTGTGCCTATCTCAGGCTTCATCGGGCATCAAGGCAGGATACACCCTGGACGGAGTCTGTATATTTTTTATTGTGATATTTGTGATAGGTCGTAGAAATGTCTGTTTACTAGAATTTTGTTGTAAATGTGCCCGTCGTATTGGTACATTTACAGATCACAGCTCATTATCTTCCATTGCACTGTGCGTGTCAATCATCTTCACTGTAAATCAAATCACTGTCAGGTTCTGACCTCAGGACTGCTACTAACTGGAGACTTATGCTTGACAGACTGTTTCCAGTTTCACATCCCTTCAGTGACACTGAGAAAAAATCCAAAGTGCTGAGATCGGCGCAGCACAGACTGTCCTTGCTGAATAATATCTGGTCAGTGGTGGATCTGACACATTATGCATAGCATCATATCATACCAGATAAAATACGAACATGCACAGGGTTCATTTAATAGTTTTACCTGTATAGCTCTTTTTAACAATGGTTAATCTTTTAACAAAAAGTACTGTATACCCATCCTCACCACCTTCTACAGAGGAACCATTGAGAGCGTGTTGCTGATTGCAAGACCCTTCAGAGGATTATGAATGTAGCCGCAAAGATCATCGGTGCCCCTCTCCCCTCGATCGAACACAGCTTCTACCATCAGGAAGAAGGTAGAGGAGCATCAGAGCCCGCTCCGCTAGACTGCGGAACAGTTTCTTCCCCCAAGCTGTGAGAGCCCTTAACTCAAACCTCCACTGCCACCCCTAAAAATACACAGGCCTCCTGTGACGTGACCCACCTGACTGCCACCAGTCACACTCTCCTTAGCATTAGCACACTCGCACATCAAAAATGTTTAAATGTTTACATGCTCATGTTGCACTCCACATCTTGCACTAGTCCACTACCAGCTGTTGACTTTGAATGCCTCCTGTTGCACGTGTACAATATCAAGGAAGCATTGTAGAGTCTTCATACTTATATTTATTGCTTGAGTGTATTTTTTTTGTGTATTTAAATTGTATTGCTTTGTTTTGTGCTTTGTGTTGTTTTTTGATGTTTAATATCTGTATGGATGTTGCACCGTTTGACCTGTGAGACACGACATCTCGTTCCACTGCATGTCTCAACATGTAGCAAAATGACAAATAAAGAAACTTGAACTTGAACTTAAACTACAGTATATAAAGTCAGAATATCAATTTAAAATCTTTCCTTAATCAGCAAGCCAGAGGTGGCAGTGACACAGAAAACCTCCCTGGTATAATAAGAGGAAGAAACCTTTTATTAGAAAGGAACCAGATTGAAAAGGAAACACCTGCCCACCTTATCTCAATTATTATAAATAATTCCCTTTTATAACCATGTACTATATGGTCAAAAAGTCCAATTGTGTAACCAGGAAGTTAATTCTAGTTTTGACATGAACTCCATGATGTTTTGTTGAAGTTATGGTCTGTTCGCTTATGGAGACTTGCAAAACTTGCAAGAAGTGCAAAACTGTTCGTGCTAATTGAAGTCCTAAAGCTATCATCGCAAAACTTGAGTATCCTGCACAGAGCCCTGACCTCAATCCCACTGAACACCTTTAGGGATGAACTGGAACTGTCAGGGAAGGGGTGTGTTTACAGAATAAACCCCAAGATTTCAACATCTGTACCTGACCTCATTAATGCTCTTGTGCCTGAATGAGGACAAATACCCATGTGTCAAAATCTAGTGGAAATCCTTCCCAAAAAAATGGATATGTTTACAATTATATTTCATACACTTGTGCCTTTTTTCCCAAATGTCTTTTATTAATTGAATCTTATTAATAATAATATACTGTAGATTTAAAAATAAATACATTATGTCAATCTCCTACATCTCCTACCTATGACCGCTTTCATAAATTCCCATTGTTTTTAAATATTTCATTTCATTTTATAGCGTTTGGACAGTATTTCCACAATGTTAGTATGTAGTACTGTTGCTTTGAGGCAATGAACCAAGACATTGCATTTGATTGGTGTTTATGGTTTAGAATTGCGATGTTCTCACATTGCGATGTTCTCACATGATCTCACACGTGTTCAATTTGAAAAATAGAATGTGTTGAAGAATTAACAAATGATAAATTCATTAGCTAGCCCACTAGGCAGGTCACAGCTCCAGTATGCTGCAGTTGGCAGGTTCTGCTTGCCTGGAAGTCCAATTAACTAAGCTAAAAAGCAACATCAAGCATGAACTTGGTTATTTAATTGAACTTATTACGATGTGCTAATTTTATGCATAATGCAGATTGTGGAAAAGCAAATACTGAAATCCTGTGGTGAAGCCATCTCGTGTTGAAAGACTCTTCATCCTTTCCTGATCATAGGTGACTAAGGCAGAGGTGGGAGTAAGTCACACATGTGCAAGTCACAAGTAAGTCTCAAGTCATGAATGTCAAGTCAAAGTCAAGTCGAGTCTTTTTTTTAATATTCGTCAAGCAAGGCTCAAGTCTCAAATTTGCGACTTACGTCTGACTCGAGTCAAGTCGTGTCCCCATCTCTGAGTTATTTAGCTTAAGTCCGAGTCAAGTCTCAAGTCATGAATGTCAAGTCAAATTCAAGTCGAGTCTTTTTTTTAATATTCATCAAGCAAGGCTCAAGTCTCAAATTTGCGACTTACGTCTGACTCGAGTCAGGTCATATGACTCGAGTCCCCCATCTCTGGACTAAGGTGAGGAGGAGTCGTGTTTCAGGCAGAACATTTTTTGCTAACAGTTTTGGTCTGGTTACGTTGTATGGTGTTTATATATGAAGTAAATGTATGTTGTGCTAGAAGTATAGTTATATAATACTTTTAATTCAGTACTGGACTCCACTCCATTTGTCAGGTTTCCATATCCATTTGCACTGTGAGTGTGTAAACACTGTCTAGAATCTGTTCAGACTAACTTATTATAGTTCGTTACAACAGCCTCCATGCCCTCAGTTTGTATGAGGTTTTTTTGCATGCCCAGTTGGGGCATGTGATGTAAAATTAAAAAAACCCTGGTGGTTGTTATATCCGTTTTCTGTTATGAAAGACCTGATCTGCTTGTGCTACTGATTTATCCATGTGTATACATTAAGTGTTTATCGATACACTCCACTCACTATTTAATTCATGGCACTGGCTTTTTAATCTTACGTTCAATTCAAATTTTAGAATATCTTCTAAAACATTTTTGAATTCCAAGGCAAAGACAGTAAATGAACAAAGCTAGGATAAAAAGCAGACAAAAATGAACATGAATTAAAAGGCTTGGTATCATCAGGCACTAGGAGGAAACTAATTCAATACTTGACGTCTAGCACAAGACACACGAAGGTTTAAAGAGACAGACTAATCAAGAAGTCGAACCAAAGCATGTAAGACTAATCCTGAGATACAAGCAAAACAAGCAGTGACAATACAGGGGTGGAGACAAGATATGAACCAAAACAAAATAAAATAAACGAAGCAAATGCATAAATAGGTACTATAACAGTAGATATGATACAACAGTTTGCAGCGCTTAGTGCGAGCTGGAGATTTGTGATAAACTCTAAAATCAGCTAAAATGAACTTCTTTAGCACTTAGGGTTGTGCAGATTAGGACATCTGATGTTCAAACAGTATGAGCTACTGTACATTTAACAAAGTTAGCCTTCTTTGCCTGCTTTCTTTGCTAATGCCAGGTTAGACTAGTATGTATTCCAGTAGCACAAATAAGCATGGATTTCAGTAACAAATAAAGTTAGCTAGAACCTTATTTGCTACTAGAATCCTTGCTAATTCATGCTACTATATAATGCAAATGTACCGCCACTAAATTATATTTTCAGGCAAAACACTGTAGTAACTTTAAAACCAAAAATTATTTGAACAGTCCTAGATTACTAAAACTACTTCAATTACTTATATTATAACTCAATAATTAATGTATAATAATCAAAATAATAACTATTTAAAGGGGTGGTAAAACACGTTTTTTCGAAGGCTTGATTGTGTTTGTGGGGTGCACTGTAACATGTGTTCATGCTTCGTTTTTTAAAAAATTGCATTATTTTTTCATGTATTTTACCTTTATTCTACACTGCTCTGTCCCTCCTTGTAAAACGGTCTGATGGTTTCCGGGTCCTATGAAGCCAGTCCCTCAAAAATAGCAATGGGCTTAGATTGGTTAGCTGACCCAGTGTGTTGTGATTCGCTAACCGCTTAGTGCACGTTTTTCAGAAACGACACGCCCCTTATCTTTACCAGTAGTCTGTGCTTTGGTGGTATTACAATGGCGTCAATAAAACAAACAATGGCGTCAATAAAACCATACCAATTATGAGGGACGGAGTTAAAAATAAATTTTAACCATTGATCCCTAACATCCCCGTCCCTAGGAAGGCTGAACAAAGTGGACCTGCAATCCGGATGAAAATAACAGCGTTTCGTCGTCATCGCGGCAACGACACTCCAGCCTAATAACTATACCACAACAACTCTTCTCCACAGCAATATAAAATGGCCACCCCCCCACCCCCCCATTTAATATTCACGGAGGAGGGGTTTATGTAAATATCAGGGTTAGTGACATCAGCAACACTGGAGGAATGTCGTTCAGTCCTTACCGGCCGTTTGCTGTAGTCCTTAGAAATGGATTTCTTTAAAAGCAAATATCTCCCTTTGACAGGAACAGGAACAGGAACATTACACACTAGCTAAAGTTAGAAAAGTGAAATCGTGTTTTACCACCCCTTTTAATTGCTTTTTACATCATTTTTACGTTGCTTTTTTTTTTAAATTCCGAATCACATTTTTTTTCTTTCTCTTCAGAACAATTTTGGCTGGATATGTGCAATGTAAGGTGTAAGGTGTAAAAAAAGATTTTGACAGTATTTATACTTTCACATAATCATAATTTCACAATACTTCATCCTGCCCAGAAAATAATCCTAAATTGTTTCTAGGTAAACTGATCAGCTGATCCTATACTCAGAAATCCTTATCTTCAAATGGCCACTATGGCACGAATTACAGTTCTCTATAAACTGCTGAGTCTGTGGTTCCTGTGAGTCCAGGAAGTGTCCTTGATGGCGAACACAAATGAATAGATCATGATTTAATATCACACCACCGAGTCAATAACACTAAAGCAGTGATCTGCAAATGAAATATAGAGGTTGCCTGCAGGCCAAAGGGAAATCAGTAGTGCTTCCATGAGCATCATCACAGTGGTGTAAACGAGCTACATCTGCATTTCTGACCCCTAACAAAATATTACAACCACTAATCATGTTATATTTATGCTATAAACTGTGGGGTTTGTAGGGCGTTGTAACTTCCTATCTGACATAATTTATTCATTTTAATATGGTCTTATTTACAATATTCATAGGTCCTTTAATTCTTTGGTTAGGTTATGGGACATATTTCTGTTTCGATGTTAAAAGCTTGCCGTAGAACACGCTAAAGGGCAGAACTGCATGAATAGTATGTTGCATAATTAGCTAGCCATTCTAGCTCACTGTGCTTATTAAGCCAACTGCACCCAACATTCACATTGATTTAACTAATATGTACAATGTAGCCCACAGGCTGAATGTACATTGCAACAAAAATAAAGGAGTGTTGCTCCAGGGTTAGTTGTGTTAGCTCTTGGCTTGGCTTTGTCTTTTGAGACCGGATGGCTTGCCAGGTGTCATCACCTTCCCCTAGCTATAATCTGTATTCTGCCAAGCAGTTTTATAAAGCCTTTGGCTGTTGTTGTAGAGCTTCCCTTCAGGTTCTCCCCTGTTCATGCTGGAGTTTCCTCTGTGTCTTCCAGTTTCCTTCCACTTCCAAAGCATACACAAAGATGTGGTAGCCTAGTGGTTAAAGTGTTGGATTACCAATAAGAATGTTGTGTGTCTGAATCCCAGGTTCATTAAGCGGCCCCTGAACAAGGCCCCTTGCTCAGTTGTATAAAATAAGACAAAATGTAAGTCACTCTGGATAAGGGTGTCTTATCCAAATGCTGGTCGGTAGACTTTTAACTGCCCCTAGGTCTGGATGTGCATATTGCTCTGAGGCTTATCAAAATACATATCTTTAAATAAGTGCAAATAATTCATAGCAGATACCCTTATCCAGAGCAACTTACATTTATCTAGTTTATACAACCAAGTAGTTCATGGTTAATGTCTGTGTACAAGTGTCCTGCCATGGCAGTGCTGAAAACTCATGACTTTCAGATCAGTAATCCAATCAACCCATGAGAAACCCCTGCAACATTGGCTATATCACTGGCCATTAAAGAAAATCATGGTTTAAGCACCTGAAAACTAAATATGAAGTCAGTTGCTAATTTAACATAACAAGCTTTTTAGGTTTTACATTTCCAGAATAATCTCATTTTACACAACTGAGGAATCAAGGGTTAAGGGCCTTGCTCAGGGGCCCAGCAGTGGCAGCTTGATAGACCTGAGGTATAAACTCACAACCTTCCAAGCAGTAGCCCAACACCTTAAACACTAGGCTACCATATCCCTTTTTCTATAAGCGCATTAATATAAACATAGCAAATTATATCCTCAGGTATAAAATTAAACCTCGTTTAACTATGTTTACCACACCTTGAAAAAAATCACCAAGTTCTTGGTTAGGGTTTCTGTTACATGCTGTGTAGTTCAGTCCCATCATCATGTACAAAGTATTCAGGTGCCTTGTTAGCACCGGTACAGTATGTGTGTAGAGTGCAGGAGAAATTCAAATTGAAATTTCATTGGTCACATGCACCACTACCATGCACCGTACGACACGCAGTGAAATGCATGCAGGTTTCTTTTACTGTGACATAAAGAAACAGACCAACTGACACATAATGAGCTTCAAAGCAGCAAACAGAGCTCCAAAGTGTCCTCTGCTATGTTTTACTCTGGCAACAGAGATTGGAAAGAGCATTTTTTTAACACTTGTGTAAGCATGCGTCCTATAATCATATCAGCCGTAATTATCTGGAGCTATACTGTAGGTCATATTTAAGCTCTTGCTTTAATTTGTCACCACGCTTTGTTAGCAAATAAAATAGAAACGTCCAGGCAAGCTTAACCCTTTTTGGAATGGTTTCTTGGTCAAATTTTTGATACAGAACTTTTCTAAGACATTTTATTATTTTAGAAACAATTTTAATTAAAAATGTAGCTAACAAAGAGTGAAAGGAAATAGCATAATAACATAACTGCAGATACAAGCTTCCGTTCATTAGCATGCTCTTTAAATCTAGTGAATAATATCTCTCTCTCTCTCTCTTTCTCTCTCTTTCTCTCTTATCTTTTTTTATAAAGGAAGGCTTTAACAAATTTTCCTTTGCATGTTTTGTGTCAATAAAGTTTGGTTTCAAGTCAGTCAGCACACACACACATACACACACAAACGCTTTTCATTTAGTAAAAAAAGATAGAAAAAACACAGTTGACTGAACTCTTATCTAGTCTGTGTGCACGTTTGAGCGCTAATGAGAAACGTCATCACCGTTATGCCAGCATAACTCCCACTAAAGGAAAATAAATGTATACATTTTCTCATACACATCACTTCCATGTTTTACCCCCACGATTTAAAAAGTGTTTCATGTTTACCTGATAAGAATTTACACGTGTAGGCGAATGTGTGTCCAGTTAACCGGATCTGCTTATTATGGATTATACGCAAAGCAACTCATAGCATATCACATTTTCTTTTGTTCTTCAGTTTATTTTATACAAAGGTTTGGAAACTGTACAGTTTATACACACTTTATTCAGTGACATTCAAAAGTTTGAGATCACTAGTAAACATGCTTAATTAAATACCAAATCTTTCATTACATGTCATAGATTGCTGGACAGTTTCCTTCCAGAACCCAGAGAGTGGTCTGACAGGGCTCTGGGTATTTTTTCAATGTTCCTTATGTGTAATTTTTTCTTTTCTTTATGTCCTAATTACTCTCCCTATATATACCATATGTATATATGTTTTCTGTTTTGTAATAGTTATTTTGCATTTCAGTTGCCTAGACATCCCAAGTGTTCCCATGTGTTTGTAGTTTTGTTATTTTTCTTAATAAATCACTTTTTGTCTTATCCCTGCATTTGGGTCTGGATATTGTACCCATGGAGGCACCCATTTCTGATATAAGTAGCATGACTACATAAAGGAAAAATATAATCTGAAATCTGAAATATCTGTTCAAATTTCTTTTCAATTTTTCAGTGTTTGATATAGATAGTACTGAAGCAGTTGCAGTAAAAGCATATTTATTAAATGAGCAGGTAAAGAAATACAAAATGTGACTGTAAAGACAAAAAAGGTGAGAATCGGGTGATCTACAAAACAACTATAACAAGGTCATCTAAAATTGCTCTAACGAGGAAACAAAGATACACAAAAATTTAAATGTACAAACTAATCACGACATTGGGCAATGTAGCTATAAATATGCAAAAGGGAAACAACCAATGAACGGAGACAAGACATGAATCAAAACAAAGACATGCAAGACGATATAAACAATCATATCATAATACAGAAGTGCATCTCACAGTGAGGGGGAAATATATCACAGAGTAAAACTTTATGATACATGTTGGATCAAACTGATCAGAGCGTCATCTAAAAACCTGCTTCATTTGAAGGGTAAAAAAAATAAGAAAATCAGATTTTTTTTAAAATGTTTTTTTTACAAAAAAATGTTAGCATGGCCATGACAATTTGGAACACAACTGTATAGAATATCTATTTCCCTCCTCTGGAACTAAGAGGCTCAAACCTTCAACACAAAGTGAGCTCCATGAATACATGGCTTGCTGTAAAACAACCTCAACTCCACCGAACAGCTTTGGCATCTCCTCACCTGATCCAGATCTTCTCACCTGACATCAGATCTCATTAACGCTCTTATTCCCACATCCACGCACCAAAATCTAGTGGAAAGCCTTCCCAGAAGAGTGGCGCTTATTATAACAGCAAATGTTAAGACATATTCATACAATGGTCATATGTTTGGCCATATAGTGAATAATAATTATACTAAAAATATAAGTACACATACCCTATTTATTGTTTATAGAATCTTCTGTAGTGTTAGGAGGATTTCTTTCATTTTAGAAAGACAACGCTGAAGTGTTTATTGTGCCATCATTGTTTTCACACCACACGTCGCTCGCTTCATTTTTGTGTTTATGACTCCATCAAAAATAAGAGATAGCTGCTGGAAATAGTCAGACTCTCAGCGCTGCGCCGTTCGCCCCTGATAAGCAAAATACAAATATTGTTATTGAGGCTGTCACCTGCATCAGGAGAGTACCAACATAACAGGAGAAATTGAAGTGGAAAAAGTGGCGGTATTTCAGTGAGGTGCACTTTGCTGCCTGCTCTCATCTGCTGATTTGTAACCTCAGCTCCGAACATCTATTGTGGCTGTCAGTCTGGCTTTAGCACTAAATTACTTTCCCATATTAGAAAAAATACAAACCCAAACTCTCCCTCTCTCTCTGCTTCTCCCTCACTCTTTCAGAGACATATTAGCTGAGAGATAATATATATAATATACATATTTGTAGTACAGTGCCAATGAATTCTTGAATTTGATTAGTCAGAAGTGAATCAGTCTCTGTGTTCTGACTGCGGTGTATCTCAATGCATTCGCTTGAATATGCTATTGTTTCTATAGTAACAGCTCATAAGCGACACAAGGATTCGAATGATAGTGACTACGCATCTAATAATACTTTATAGTTTTAAAGAAATGATGCTTAATTGGTTATTAAAGTAATGATTATTTAATATTTATAGAAGGAGTCTCCATTGTCAGAGTTTTATTTGAAACGGTCAGAAAGTTTGTCGGAAATGTTAAGAACAGTAGTCTGGGTGCTTTCTTGTTTTTCAGTAACATGAGAAGCATGAAAAAAAAGTATTAAAAATTAATTATAAATTGTAATTGTTAAGAGAATTCCTGTAGCATAAAAGGAATAAAAGAATTCAGACAGTGCTGTTAGTAGAAAGCATCACACCACCTTGCCTTTGGTTTTTTCCAACAGCAGCACTTCCTGATGTGTTTTATGCCTTACAAACTGTATACTGAATCCATTACTATACATAGCTCAGACTGGCAAAACACACAGTCCACAATACACTGCAGGGCTTAATCTAGCCATAAAAACACACACACACACACACACACTCACACACACACACACACACACACACACACACACACACACACACGTACACACGCCATCAGTCACACTTGGATTGAGAGCGCACACTTCAGATCATTAGGCTGGCGTGTAAATAGCCTTCCACCCTGATCAGTCAGATGTGCTATTTCACTGCTGTTCAACACACTCACATACAGTGCACACAAACACACAAACACACACAGTGTACGAGTTACAACTGGAAGGGTCTTTTAGCACAGGTCAGCAAACTCTCATATTTCTTGACACACTTTCATTACCAGCGCCAAACCAGAGAGAGTCGATAAATCCAACAATGTTAAATAAACACTCATGACTACTGGCTGAAATGCACCTAATGGAAGCCTCAGTTTTCTCTGTTCACAAGTCACTATGCTACATCAACTGCCTCCTACTGAAGCCTACTGTTGCCAAATACTTTCAGTGGAAAGTAAATAAATTTCCCATATTAGAATATTTGTGGAAATGTCTGTAGATGATGTCATGCACTAATTTGCATGTGTATGATGTATTCTACATTTTCAGTGTCAGCCCTTTACATCTGTTCACATCTCTCCTACTCTTTATGCTCACATTGTATATTAACAGAGCCAAATCTCCAACAAAGCTTTCCTTATTTACGTATTTTTCTATTTGTGTTGTCAGATAACAAAACGAATATGATATAGTGACTGAAATGTAGCATATTAAAACTACATATTAACCAGAAGCCTCTGGTTAAGCCATTTCCAAGCTGATTTTATAAACATAAACCATCATACAATATAAATAAGTTAAAGAGAATGGCTGTGCTGTGAATTCGGTTAGATCTACAGGTAAAATAATCTCTCAAAGAGATAGACAGTAGCTACAGAATGTCTTTGGTATTTATTTCTCTTACAAGGTTTCCGTCTAGACAACAATCCCCAAAAAGGATTTTCCATTTTCAGTACTCACTCTATTCTATGAGGTGATTCTGATATATGTATATAAAAGTAGCTAAAATTAGTCAGAGAAATAGCAAAGTGCTTTAGTCGCTATGTCGACAACGCTGCTGTAGCCTTCCACTATCATCCAGGCTACGTTCGAACGATACGCTGTTAACCGAGATCCCACACAGACGACGCGATCGTGCTGTAATCCTCATTTCATCAGCTGACATTTCTCAGCATAGCAGAATCAGTATGAGTTCAGTTTGCAGTCAGTGCTAAATATAATATGTTGTCATTTTAGCTGTCTGAAAAAAATGCTGACATTCATGATGGCTCTGTCTTGTTCCCAGCGTGACTATACATTATACACTTACAGAACACTGTCCATATTTACATATTATCTATAAGCAAGGAATCTATTTTATGTATTTATGTATTTACAAATATCTATATCTATCTATCTATCTATCTATCTATCTATCTATCTATCTATATCTATCTATCTATCTATCTATCTATCTATCTATCTATCTATCTATATATATATTTATATATATAAGATATATATATTTATTTATTTATTTATATATATATATATGGGGGCACGGTGGCTTAGTGGTTAGCACGTTCGCCTCACACCTCCAGGGTCGGGGTTCGATTCCCGCCTCCACCTTGTGTGTGTAGAGTTTGCATGTTCTCCCTGTGCCTCGGGGGTTTCCTCCGGGTACTCCGGTTTCTCCCCCGGTCCAAAGACATGCATGGTAGGTTGACTGGCATCTCTGGAAAATTGTCCGTAGTGTGAGTGAATGAGAGTGTGTGTGTGTGTGCCCTGCGATGGGTTGGCACTCCGTCCAGGGTGTATCCTGCCTTAATGCCCAATGACGCCTGAGATAGGCACAGGCTCCCCGTGACCCGAGGTAGTTCGGATAAGCGGTAGAAGATGAATGAATGAATATATATATATATATATATATATATATATATATATATATATATATATATATATATATATATGTATATAAAATGTCATTTCCAACAGATCCTTTTGATAAGTAAGTAAGTAAGTAAGTAAACAATCCCCGACAACAATTCCCTTCATTATTAGTTTCCTATAATAATAGCGTCTCGAATGCTTTATTCCCCTCATATATATATATATATATATATACAGTATAATTTTCCCTATATATATTAAATGGATATCATATAATTTGTTCTGGCACAGTACTGTCGGAGCTGATTTTATAGAAAGTTATGCCAAATGCTTGAATCTGATTGGTCTGAAAATGTGCATTAAGTAGCGCTGGTGTAACAGGAAAAACAGGTTCGTATTAATGTGCACATTCTAAATTGTTACTGTTTCTATAGTAACGATTCCTACAAAAGTGCATATAGCTGTGTCCCAAATGCTGTACTACACACTATGTATTTACACTATGCACTACTGTATGTAGAGTAGTATCTAGTGTATGAATTTTAGAAGGGTACTATCATCTCAAATGGAACACTAATGGTTTTTAACTGTCCAAAAATATACAGTAAGCTGTTTCTCAGCCTGGGGCATAAATGAAAAAATATGAGCTCAAATTAAAGACAATTGTAAGGCGTCTTGTCAGCGTCTGGTTGTAGCCCAGCCTCCTTTCATAGCGTAATGTGTTGAGTGCATGAGGTGTCCAAAATACCACACTTTCATCTGGTTGCTTAAAGTGTACTTCTACTTGGCGGAAAATTGCATAAGTATGCGATTTGGGATACACTTTAAAACTAATAATAAACAAAAAATAAACATTATTTTATGAGGTGAGGTTTTTTTTTGGTTAGGCTACATCATTTATTTAAAGGTAAGAATTCAGTCTTGATTATGCTTTCAGTTTTCTCGGTTAAATGACAGGCTGCCCGTGTGTGTGTGCGTGTGTGTGCGTGTGTGTGTGTTTTGTTGGAACTGACATTTCCATAGCACTCTGCTACTACACTGTGTGTTTTTTAAGTAAAAATATGTTTGGTGTATAGCAGTTCTCTGACATGTGGGGAAGTTGAGATTGATCCCAGACATCTGTCAGTCATACTGTACATGTTATTGTAGATGGTTCATGATGCACTTATTTTTAGTGCTTTCTTGAACTGGTTAAGCAAAAACACCACACAGGTTACACAAATTATCATTGCATGTATCAGATTATACTGTACGTTCAAATACAGTTTGTTGATCCAGTGAGGTTTTCACTTATGTGCTCAGTAGCATTTTCATTGAGCTTTATTGAATTTTCCTTGAGGCAAGAGCATGCGCCAGTGCAAAATGGGTAAGAGCTAAAATATAGTAAATTCTTATTTAGATTATGAGCATACACAGGAATCGAACTGACTTCAGACTTCTATTTTGGATGGCTTTGTTGGCCATCTGTGTTCAACCCGGTGCCAACATTGGGCCGACATTGGCAAAGGAGCATTTTTCATATCATCTTTACTAGGGCTGCCACAAAGGTTTTTCACTTTTTATAACAAGTCCATTTGTCAACATCAGCCCACTGTCAATGTTAAGCTGAATACCCTGTACATATACAAAAAAGATCATAAATAATGCACTATGTAGCATATTATTCGTGAATTAGTGACGAAATTCTTTGCATAAAATGTGTGAAGTAGGAATTTTGAAAAAAATAAAAGACTGCAAATCAGTGTGCATATATTGCTAATTTGTTACACTCAGGAATTAGCCAGCTAATGTGCAACAATCTTCTCACTAACCACTTGAACAGCAAACATGTCCATGTGCATATGCCTGTTTGTGTATTTTTAGTTAGAATAGTTAATAAATTAAGGGGAAGAGCCAATAGCATCTGTGACCGTCAGTACTAAAAAACGAGTAGCATTCTAAATCTCAAAATTGACACTTGGTTAATGAAAACCTGTGTGCAAAATGAATGAAACTGTTTTATTTATGTTGTGTTTTGTGCTTGAAGGAAAATCGCTTCTATTAGGTAGTATCGCAATTAAGGGACCAAAAGGTTCTCAGTGAGATTTAAAACACAACCAAAGCTTAACTGCTGAGGCATCAGTATTACTACAGAGTAAAAATCCATGTATAGATGTACACCCTGTCAATAATGTATCAGCATTTCTAATCAGATCTAGCTTTGGGCACAAATCCCAAGCACACTTGACACTTGCCCCATTAAGAAAAGCCAGTGCAGTGTTAATATTTTCATTGGAAATTAACATGCTCCTACAAAAAATTAGCCTCCATTCCCTTCCTTGAAGCGTCTCAAAATTAAACATTAACAAATTCACAGGGCAGTTTTCTAAATCTTAAAACTATAAATATAAATATTGTCACTGTCTTGGCTATTAGGCCAAACATGATAAGTCCATAGGAAATCATTTTTGGACAGATGTCTTATTATGACCCCAAAAATCACAATGAATCTCAAAACATTTTTTTAATTCCTGTCTTTTCAATATGCCAGGAAGTTTTAGAACAGGCGTCGTGGCTGTCAGAGATGTGATTGAAATTTTGCAGTTTATAGCATGCACATGTTAAAATTCACTGGCACTGTCTATAAAGTAGCACATGGGGATAAGAAGGCCATTTTTTAAAGACCATACAAAAATATATAAATATGTGGGCACAAATTCAAATATTGAGGTTTTGAAGTTTTTTAGAGGATTCACGTTTATATACAGTATTTCATGGCTGCTAAGTACTTAATGTGTGGCTATGTGCTGCATTTTAAAATGAAAGAGACAGAGAGACAGAGAGAAATCTGCTGATATAAACCACAGAAGCCTGGAAGCATAGACAAGACTGGTAATATTAGGCTTGGAACAACACATAAACACATGCAGACCTCACCGGATATAACCGCACTCATGGATTTAGCCCTTGTTACCTAATTCTCAAAGCGATAGTCCTTATTGCACATTTCCTGACAAATAATTGTCTGGGGCAACATACGAACCACATATTAAGTACGCTATTCCGGTGCGGAATCAAGTTAAACATTTTGTGGCTGACAATATGATCATTCTTAGTTACCCAGCTCCAAATATTAACTGGTGGCTGATGTATTCATTCCTTGCCATGCCTTTTAAAAACCACATGAATACAAATGAATATACATGAATATTAATACAAATACTAACAGGATGTACAGACGTGGTTTTGTGAATCTGCCTGAGACTAGAGGTCTGCACTGAGACTAGGATCACATATAATAAGATTTTTATATTTATGCTGATACAAACAGTCAAATAGAAAGCTTTCCACACTAATAATGTCCATTAACATAAATGTACAGAGTAATTTTAATCATCCTTAGAAGCAGCCTTTATTATTGTCACATACTGTATACAACACAGTTAAATTCTTTTATTACATATCCTAACTTTGGAGGTTTGGATCAGAGTGCACGGTCAGCAGCCCCAGAGGAGAGAAGGTTAAGGGACTTGTCAGGGGTCCAATGGTGGCAGCTTAGGTGCTGGGGCATGAACCCTGATCTACTGATCAACAACCATAAGCCTTAATCACTTGAGCTACCACTGCCCCAAAGATCCAATTAACCAAGCCTAGAAGTACTGAAATACCAGATCGATGCGTCAAGGGGACAGAGAAAGCCCCATTTCCGACTTTAAAAATCCATTTAATATAAAGTCCACATATAGTGGATGTTTCAGATAATAAACTGATGAGACGGCATGTGTTGGTTTAAATTCAGCTGAGAGCTAAATTCATTTAAGGATTACAGAAGGTAGGAACAAAGAAAGAATCTATATTTCTGTGTACATTTATTGTAAGGAACCATTGTGAAGTGGAAGGATAACTTAGTTATAACTTAGTTATAACAGTTATAACTTAATTTAAAGATCTATCACAGGCAGAATTCACAGATTGTGCTGAATCTTTTGTTAGTTTTCTGTTTTGAATGAAAGAAACCTTCCCGTTTAGGCCACAACCACTTTGGGTTATAATGTTATAGACACAGACATTAGGAACAGCAAGACCCCTAACAACATGTCACCTCAGCAGTACTATAATTTAATTAGAAGAGAGATAGTAAAATTGTGGCCATTAAAGCACAAAAAATAATGGAATAACCTGGTACTGGATAAAGTAATGAACACATGGAGCAACCCACCTTGCACAAAAAACAGCTTTTAATTGAAATACTTCCTGCACAGTTCATTTAACACAGTCATGAATAGGTTTAATAGAAATTTACATCACTGGTGTCTGTATTGTTGCCGGTGTAGTGACATATAATTAATGCTTTGGACTTTCTCTTGACCTTACCATTAACTCAATAGCACATTCTAAAGAACATCATTTCTAGGCCAGGTTCATTTACATGAACAACACTTGATTGGAAACAAAAAAAAAAACACACACAAAAAAAAAAAAACCATCAGCACTTTCACAGTTTAACCCACTTTTAGCGGACTGGCAGGGAAAAGTAAAGTTCACTTATTGCTTTAACTTCCAGCAGAGATTCACTGATCTACAAAGCTGTCTCCATCAGCGTTCAAAGGAGAAGATAGGTAGGTAGTACATTATCACCACGACATCTCATAAGGTTCTCTGTGGGGAAGAGATCAAATCAGGTGCTCGGTTTAACAATGGTCTAACAATAGAAGATGTGCTGGGGTGTCTCCATTCTGACAGAGCCTCCTGATTGCAGGTCTCGTTACCTACCAAATTTCTGATTTCAGGTGTTCAAAGGGCTTCATTAGTAACATAATGATGCTACAGAAGAAAGTCTGAGTCAACTACCTAAAATAGCTGGTCTATAGAATAATATGGCATCAATGTTCTGATAAATAGCACTACACTACAGTTTTCTTAAGGTATTGTGGGTGACATCTGTACTTCTGTGTGACATGCTCAAAGGAAAAAAATGACAAACATACTCTTACATATTTCATTTGAACTCTTTAGGTCTCCTATGGGTTTTCCACTTTCCACCCACCTGCCAAAAAGATTAGACTGATAACTTTGATGGGGCTTTAATTCTGGTCCAAAATAAAGAACTTTGTGTGCGTTTGTAATAACATAAGATTAACGCAAATGCACCAGGGTTCCATAGAATCGCGTTAGAAACGATCCCACTCGGATTTGGGCCACAGCAAATGTACCAAGTGTGAAAATCACCTAAATTGCCTCTAAGTGTGTGAATGTGAATGTGTGTACATGGTGGCCTTTAATGCACTGGCATACCAGCCAGGCTACACTGCTGTCTCGCACCCAGTTTCTCAGATGCTGTACCACCCTGATCAGGATAAAAAAGATACTAAAGGTGAATGTTCATTACATAAAACTGGCATCAGATAATTTAGCCTCAGTCTTAGTTAGCGTATGTGCAAAATGCTTTTGTGTGTGTGTAACCAGTACCAGTTAACTAGCTTGCGTAACTGTTTTACTTTGTAAAGTACTTTCATAGAACCTCTCTACAGCCGAGAGAAAGCTTGAGTGTAAAAAGAGTGAATTTTAAAATCGAATGTCTTGAGAATGGTCTATAAAGGTCTGTCATATTGGAGTATCATTTGCCGTGAGTCAAAGCTAAATCTCCCGTGGCCCCAGATAATAATAATCCAATCAAAGACAGCACTGATGTCTAGGGTTTTGCAAGTTTATTGCAGTGTGCTGTCAGGGTTTAGCATTTAGTCATTCTGTCTGATTGAATGAGTAACAGAGATCGTGTGTGAACGTGATACATAAGCAAAGCTGTTTTTCAATTTCTTTAGTAAACCTACTCAGGCTGTGGTGGGACCTGGATGTTAACGTGTTGTTTCATGGTTAGTCATGGACTATGATCCAGTGCGCTAGTGGTTCACATCCCTTTTTCCAGCAACAACTCCCCTAAATCATACTGTTTCTCAACTACTTTTTTTAAGAACTGCACTTTAACAACAGAAATCATTCATGTAGAGATATGCCCTTTTTATTAGGTGTACTTGAGACATAATTTAGAGTTTTGGCTGATGCCATGTGTTTCAAAAGAACTCTCCAGACATAGAGAGATAAGCAGAGGACACATATACCTATAAATAAATAGCAATCGAGATAAATACAGCAAGTATGAAGCTAAAAAAGCCTTCATGACACAGTCCTTTATCACACCTAGTAGTCTTACGTTCAATTATATTGAAGTTATTCACTACAATTATATTTTAAGCATGAACACAAACTCTTATGAAACGACACAACTTTAGCTAAAGTACAGCTATAGTAATTTCTCAGCGACTCATTGGTAAATGATGCAACTACTTGTAAACAAGCTCAGAGGATACATAACAATAATTCACTGCATGCTATCTGGTGTTACATACATTTTTAATTTTATATACACTAAACATCCAGCTTGACACATTTCAACCATGGGACTCATGGTCAGTCAGTCAGTCTGTCTGAGAAGCCAGTGGTCTCTTCTAGACTGGACCGCTAGGCAATCCGTCAAAAATAAATATATAAATAAATAAACAAATAATTTCGCACATTTTTTTCCATCACCAATTTGGCACAGTAACCAACAATATTCAAGTAAAAAAAATGTAAATGTTCAGAAGAAAAAAGAACAAACTTACAATAACACGCTGGCATAAGTATGTACACCCCTTGTTTGTAATATAACACTGTCTTATTTGGTTGAAAGTCTACCAGCTTGATTTAGCAACTTTGTTCTACTCTTCATTGCGAAACAGCCCCAGATCTATAAAATTGTTCAGGAATCGATGCTCTTCAACAGTGATCACAGTACACAGTGAGCACAAGAACAGTGCTCTACAAGTCATTCCAGGCTATTTAATAGATTTAGATATGGCTCATTAGGCCATGATTGTACCATTCCAAAACTTAGACAAATAATTTGTTGACAGAGATTCATACTCTGAGTCGTTTTTGTGCTGGAAGGTGAAACTTTTCTTCTTCTTTAGCTGTCTAACAGATAGATGGTAACTTTAAGCGATCTCATGACTCTTCATGATTATCATGAAGATCAACAGTGTTTAAAGTTCATTCATTCATTCATTCATCTTCTACCGCTTATCCGAACTACCTCGGGTCACGGGGAGCCTGTGCCTATCTCAGGCGTCATCGGGCATCAAGGCAGGATTCACCCTGGACGGAGTGCCAACCCATCGCAGGGCACATACACACACACTCATTCACTCACGCAATCACACACTAGGGACAATTTTCCAGAGATGCCAATCAACCTACCATGCATGTCTTTGGACCGGGGGAGGAAACCGGAGTACCCGGAGGAAACCCCCGAGGCACGGGGAGAACATGCAAACTCCACACACACAAGGTGGAGGCGGGAATCGAACCCCGACCCTGGAGGTGTGAGGCGAACGTGCTAACCACTAAGCCACCGTGCCCCCCGTGTTTAAAGTTGTTTAACATATTAAAAGTTAATATGTTTACAGTTAAAAGTTTTGAATAAGATATTACATTATGTCAAACATTACCATATAACATTGGAAAATATTCCATACCTGTGCCATCTTTCATGTTGCCTTATGTTTTCCCTTTTATCAGTTTTGGAGGGATGTCCTGTCCTGCACATTTTCATCATTTTTTTATGTGACATCTAATATATTATCCCTCTCCCTAAGTATCCCTCTGTTGATCATTTTCACCTATTTACACTTTGTTTGGAGTTAATCTTAATCACTTTGATGAGAAAAGGTGACATTTGATCATTTCAATATGATTAGTTAATTTTGAGCACAATCACACTATTGAAGCCAAGCAACAAAACAAACAAAAATTTTCTGTTCATATCTACTGCACAAATAGATGCAAAGTGGTTTTTGTATAAAGAATTCATAGTAAAATGTTCCTGTAATTTTCCCAACAGGCTTTTTTGTTTTTAAATGGTTGATTAATACCATGGAGTCATATTTTTCGACTAGATTTTCATGCTGTGAAATTTTCAAACCCCTAACTGAGACTAAATATCCACATTTAAATAAATGGAAATGTCTACAACTGTCATCAGAAGACATCCAGCCTTGCAGCTCTGAATGTACTAATGTTTATGAGTTGTATTCCTTTCTTTTATGATATTTCTCTTATTTTTTGATTAGCATTTTTAATGTAAAAGCTGATCTTGCAGACCATCGTGGGAATGCTAAAAATCAGCATGGTATATGTTTTTGGTATCTTTTTTTTCACAGAAAGATTGTCTATTAAGTAGTGGAATCAGAATTGTATTTTTGCTCTATATTTATTCTTTTCTCTAAGCTAGGGTCATGACTCACAGTATTTCACTAGTTAGCATATTTAGCGTTGTATCTGCCCGTTCTCATGGACACCATGGCAACTAAAGCGCTATGGCAACCAGGCCGGGGGGCCCTAATTAGAAAGCTAGTGTCTCTTCTGAAAGAGAACGTGCAAGTGAGGAAGCCATGGACAAACAGAGAGAGAGAGAGAGAGAGTGTGTGTGTGTGTGAGAGAGAGAGAGAGAGAGAGAGAGAGAGAGAGAGACAGAGACAGAGACAGAGAGGGGACAGTGTGTGTGTCAGCTATAGTATATTTATATTTCACAATAAAGCTTGATGTCTGTTACGATGTTAGCTCAAAGCGTGATTGACCCAATTTTACAGTCTCCACCAGCAGTTTTCAAAATGTGAGACATTTGTGAACTTTTTTAAAGAAAGTGGATGTCAATGTTCACAGAAGCCCTGAGCCATCATTTCCAGTTAACATTTAACACTCCACAATCTATCAGAAATCATATTCTGTATGCTTTCAGAGCTTTAGTAAATCTTCCTGAAGCTTCCTGACCCAAATCCTACCCAGCAGTCCAATGTCCAAGTGGGGTTCAGTACCATTTTAAGTGAAAGACTGAATAATGTAGAAGTAACTGTGTCAGTCAAAAGCTGTATGATATGGATTTGAAAGACTCACTCAGTGATTCTGAGTATACTCATTCATTCAGTATACACTAATGAAAGACCATCTGCAGGATTTTAGACGGCATTCATTTTATGCATTTCAGAAATTTCTAAATTGTACACCTGCCAGTTTGTGAGAAATATTTTCTTACATACCATCTGTAAAATACTGTATTACAAGCACTGATTTAAATACTGTGTGTTTTATGGTGCAGAAATACAGCATAGTGGTAACAAGCTTAGCTTACATAAACTAAGTTTATTATTAAATAAATAAATCGTTCACATGCCGCGTCTTTTTACTTGCTCAGTCCTCTAAATGAGAGATAGTGGATTATGCTTTAAGTTTCATATTTAAAGTGTCTCATGTTTAAACCTTTTAAGCAGTAGACATAAGTTCCATTCAGTATAAACAAATTAATAATTTTATTGCTAGTGGGTTAGGTAAGATCAGAAAAACGACAAATTCTTGGAGATTTTAGTGTCTATTCTCGTATGGAGCATTAACACGAGTGTAGAGAATTACATAACAAAAACCCCCCAAAAAATCAGATTTTATATTTGCCATCTGGTAAAAAGCGTGTTGCTCAGGTTTGTGTGAAAAGAAGAAATAAAAATCTATTATAAAAAGACATTATATAAAAATAACATTAGCCTTTTTTTTTGCTTTAAACCAATGTTTTTAAATCTTGCACATAAATTCATGTTGGAATTACTATAATTATAACCTTCAACTTAAAAAAAGCACTCACATCGTCTAACTTGTAATTACCGCTGAGGAACTCTGAGTTGTCTGAAATCTCATGTTGTTAACGGCAAAATGGAGTTAAACATATACATAAAGGGGTGTTATGTCTATCAAACAAAGAAAAAGTTGACTGTTTAATAATAGTCTGGAGCGTTGTATCTTTACTTTAGTGAAAGATGTTAAACCATGGTTTTATCAAAGGAGGCTAAGAATAGCTATTTGGCAGATATCAAGATATCAATATTATACCTTTAGCCTTCACAGAAAGAGTTTCCAACTGTTAAAACTGATCATTCTCTTCTTCTCTCATAAAACTATCTCAGCTAGTGCATTTGTACCAGATTCCAGCCATATTAGTAATAAAACAGTCAGTTATACAATGCTTCTAAATATAAACGTATATTATAGTGTCAGGACTCTGCCTGGACTTTGGCCATGTGCCTTTTGTTTATGTTTCATGTTCACGTGTCTGCCCCGCCCTTGTCTTTTCCGCCCCGCCTCTGCACATCTGTCCCTTATGTTTAATGATTATTTGTATTATTTAATTGAGCCGCGTTGCCTCGTGCAGCGCGGAATCCTATTGTCTTCTGTTCTTGTCTTCATGTTTGCTGTTGTTTTTGTTGTGCTGTTTTGTGTCTTTTAGTTATTAAATCCCTGTTTTTGTTACGCTGTCCTGCATTTGGGTCCATTTTTACCCCTGCGTCGCTGACATAGAGGCATTTATTATTATATGATTAATTCATGTGTCTTTTAGCTTTGCTTTTCTCTTTCTGAGCCCACACTTCTATATTTGTCGGTCATGTCACCTCAAAATGCTGTTGCTAAATGTGCTGGTGGTATTTTTTCATAATATAATAATTACCTTTAATCACAATTGTACGATGACATTTTGGCCATGGCTCAGTGAGAAGCGCTTTAACTGAATGAATTAGAACGTGCTTAACTGTTGCACTGACATCAAAAAAATTAAAAGGTTCTACTTTATATTATCTATCTACGTGAAAAGATATATATCCTTTAATTATTTTCCTGTAATTATTTGCCTCTGAATCTATAACTATTTTCTAATGTTTTATGTTCATTCATGTGTTATATTTCATATTATTCATGAAAGGTTTACGCTTAGGTTGTCTCTGAAGATGCCGTATTTCTCATTTCATATGTTTTGGTATGGTGTGTCTCTGTGATAAAACGCACGAAGGTCAGAAATGATAGAACTCCCCACCTCATTCCTTTTTTATCTCCATTCTTCTTCCCCCACCCTTCTTCTCTTTCCTGCATACATTAGGCTTGTTCAGTCTGTAGCTCAAACTGGTGTAGCCTTTCCGTAGTTATATTTCTGTTGGTGAAAATGCTAAACTAAAGTAAAATTTTTCAATAAGTGAGAATTAACATCAAGAATACGAAGATAAACCCAAAGACATTTGAAAGATGTCTTGTCCGGCCATCTTGAAAATGTTCTCTCATCTATCAACAGCGCCTGGTATCCCCACCCCTCTTTTACTACATAATCAAAGCTGCAAGCGTTGAGTGCATGAACTATCCAGCATTCCGCGCGTCATTTTTTTAAGTACAATAAGTGCATCATCCGAGTACTTGAAGTGCAGTTTGTTTTTGATGGAGTTTTCAGTGCTAATTCACTACTCACAATATTTATACTACAAAATGGCATAGAACAGTACAGATTTGCAGTTTGGGATGCACCTTGAGATAACCACATTCTGTCTTCTTCTAATTCTCTCTACAAGTACAAAAACAATTCCAGTACTCATATTTATTACCTTCAATCTTCTACCCTAGTCCCTCTTTCACTTTTTATGTCAGACTACAAAGCTCCATGCAGTCAGACAGTGCTTCTGAACTCTTCTAAAACATAACAGATTATTGAAGGTACAAGATCGTCCTGATAATTTCATACTATCCCTGTTTGTCTATGACAGCGATGAACAGTTTTACAACTGATTATTAACATACTCTTCATCTTCTCAGATTTGTTTTTACCTTATCTCTTTCTCCCTTGTATCCGTCATTGGGGAAAAATACACATCATAAGTCTTTGGTTCTTTCTTATTCATCTCCCCACTTTTATTTCTTGGCATGGTTAAGAATGCACAGGACTCATGCGCCTCTGGAAATGTGTGAGGGAGGGAACTCTGGCAGAGCTCAAACGGAAAGTGTAGGCCTAGTTTATACTCTCCCTAATGAGACCACCAGCCTAGATAAATATACTAACATGGGGAAATGGTTGCGCTGGGATTGTGCTGAAACTGTAGAACCAATGACGGTTGGCAACATTTTAAAACCCCTGCCAGCAGTCACTTTAATATGTTTGTTGCATCGCCAGGAAAGGAGCTTAGAAATGATACACCAGACTAAAGACATACACTTGTGAGAAATTAATGCTGGTGGGTACCCAGGGCAATCTGCTTTACATGTGAGAAACCTCTGCAAGGAATCATCCACGTGAGCAGTCAAATGAAACGTGCAGCATGACTACGTTAGATGATATGGAAAAATCTGACGTCTTCTCGTATCATGAATTTCATCAGCACTATGGTAAAGCTTGTGCAGCAAAGACATCCAATTATGAAAAATAGTTATATTGATTTAGGATTTAGTGTTTAGTAAATGTAATCAAATGCTATATGTTCACTGGAGGGGAATGTGTGATATTGAAAAACTAATTATGCTGAAGCTGTGCTTCCATTCCACTCCATCCATTTTCAACCTCAGTTATCCTACTGGGCCATGGGGACAGGGGGGCACAAGGCAGGGGACAATTAAACACACACTCATACACCCATTTACAAACTACGGACAATTTAAAAATTCCAATCAGTCTAAAGTGCATGTCTTTGGACTGGAGGAAGAGACCAGAGTGAAGCTAAACTTTTATATTTTGATTATAGAGTCTAGATTCCAGGCAGCTACAAAAAAACTGAAGCATATTCAGGTTGATGCAGAAACCTCTGTTATATAAAATCTCTCTTTTTTATATATATGTCTAAATTCATGTCTAAATTCTTGGGCTTCATTTTTCAAGTTTGATACAAACGGATTTATGTGCACAGCATTGGTACGAGCGTTCGCTCCAGAAATCAGGTATTCGTGAAAATCCCAGTAAATCCAGATAAGCATTTGTGTCCTACTCCTCCTCCTGAGTGTGTGTAAATCTACATATTTACTGATGTATCCCTTGACATGATAATCATATCATTTTACATCAGGAATATATTGCACTGTTGAATATACACCACATCCTCATCCTTTTCCTACTTCAAAGACCAGGATTAGCATCAAGAACAATGTGTAAACTATTTTATATTACTGCATTTATTAAAAATCTATGAACATAAAAAAGAGACAAAACAAACTATTCCATTAGTGCTTGGTGATGAACAGGTGATTCATCAGCATACACACAAGTGTGTACTGTACTGTACAAGAAAATGCTAAAGTAAAGTCAAATTTTTCAATAAGTGAGAATTAACATCAAGAATACGAAGATAAACCCAAAGACATTTGTAAAATGTCTTGTCGTTGGCCATCTTGAAAATGTTCTCTCATCTATCGACAGCGCCTGGTATCCCCACCCCTCTTTTACTACATAATCAAAGCTGCAAGCGTTGAGTGCATGAACTATCCAGCATCATCAATACAAGTACAATAAGTGCATCATCCGTGTACTTGAAGTGCAGTTTGTTTTTGATGGAGTTTTCAGTGCTAATTCACTACTCACGATATTTATACTACAAAATGGCCGCACCTTGAGATAACCACATTCTGTCTTCTTCTAATTCTCTCTACAAGTACAAAAACAATTCCAGTACTCATATTTATTGCCTTCAATCTTCTACCCTAGTCCCTCTTTCCCTTTTTATGTCAAACTACAAAGCTCCATGCAGTCAGACAGTGCTTCTGAACTCTTCTAAAACATAACAGATTATTGAAGGTACGAGATCGTCCTGATAATTTCATACTATCCCTGTTTGTCTCTGACAGCGATGAACAGTTTTGCAACTGATTATTAACATACTCTTCATCTTCTCAGATTTGTTTTTATCTTTTCCCTCTCTCCCTTGTATCCGTCATTGGGGAAAAATACACGTCATAAGAACACATCAAGGACAATGTGTAAAACTAGACATTTTATATTACTGCATTTATTAAAAATCTAAGATCATAAAAAAGAGACAAAACAAACAAGACAATAAAACAAACTATTCCATTACTGCTTGGTGATGAACAGGTGATTCATCAGCATACACACAAGTGTATGAAAAAAATAATTGTTCCTGTATTTCTGTAAAAAAGAATATTAGTCTGCTTTGATTTACACCAACACAACATCATTAAAAGATATTTAAATGAAGGCCACTGTCTTAACCAAATAAATAGGAATTAATTATACTTGCAAAAGAACTCTTTCAGGTAATCTACTATACAGTTTCCTTTCAGAATTTTGTATTTTATGTTGATTAGTTTATTTGTCTTGAGCTTTTCCATCACTTCCAACAAAGTGGAATATCATCTGTTAAAGATTAGCAAGATCATTGATATCTTATTCCATTAACCTCTCTCCCAGGCCTGTTGAATCCATTTTTATACACAGTGGAGATGGCAAGTAATTGAAAATTCCTATTTATGCAAAGTCAAAGAGTGAAACACTGACTATAAGGTTAAAGTTTAATTCATTGGTTTAATTCAAGAGTATTTGTAGAGCTCTTTTTTTTTTCGTCTTACAAAAAAAAAGCCAAGGTTCTCAATGTAGGAACCCAAACCCATTATTTATATTTATTAATGAATTCTGTCAGGATTTTCTAACCCTTTTAATAAAAACCTAATCTGTGAGTAAAAAATCCAAAAATCCAGGAATAAAAAGATCTAATACTGTACACTAGGCTTAATATACAATCATGATTAACCAACGATAAACAAATACATGATTTAATCACCTGGAACCAATAAACCTGAAAAGTGTGTAAAAGCAGCTTGTACACCATTTCAGCTTTAAGGACAGAATGGGAAGTATAATAATATTACCAGCTGTGCAGCTAAAAAATATGACAGTCATAAAAACTCTGCTGGATGGTCGATTATTAAGTGATTCTGCTGTAATGCCAAGAAAGCAGCAGAATAAAACCTACTGCTACCTTTCAATAGAATCCTTTCACAAATCAGTCATCTATTGTTCACATGGTGGACATTTCTATTGTTGATGAAGCTCATTTAGCAGGAGAGTGAAAGAGGGAACAGGAGAAAACCTTTAAAAAGAAAAGAAAAGATTTTTTTTAAATTAGTCCTAAGTGGAAAAATATGAAAATTCTAATTTGCAAAGTCAATTTGATCCCTTATTGTAAGTCTTTTTTTTGAGAAAAAGAAAAGAATTATAATTAAGAGAGATTAAATATACACTGAAAAAAAACATGCTTAGTTAAATAGTAAGTTTTTTGTAAGAAAGGTAAAAAGTTCTTAATTACTTATTCAAACCACACAAATATCAAGCCTGAAATAAAAACCCAACATCTAACATCAAAACATAATGATTACTAGTTTACACTCACTAACACCTTTAACACTCATTAATAAAGTTAATTGGCAGACTGAGAAACACAAAGAAAAGTAACTTTCCCGAAACACTGGATCTTTCAAAACATTTTAAAATGCAATAGCTTTAAGCCTTAAAGTCGACACAAAACAAGAAATATCGAAAAGAACCTGTGCATATTGCGCAAAATGAAACCAGTTTAAAATTCTGTCTGTATATTCAGATGAGCTCCAAAAACCACACCCCAAATCATTGCTTCATTTTTGTTAACACTTGCAAAAACTAGTAAGTAAAACACTTTGGGTTTGGATAACATATTTAAATGAATGAATTTATTACAGATTTTAAAGCATATGTAATTCTAATAATTTCCATTTTTGTGTAAAAATCATTTTGTCATATTTACCCGACCACTACATCTTTTTTAATTCGCTGTATATTTGTCTACTGTTTAAACACACATTAAAAATTTTTACTTCAAATTCATAAACTTAAAAGATTCTCCATTTATTTTGACAGAAAGTGAGCGAACCTGCATGACCATTCCCAAGCAAGCTGAGACAGCAACAGTTAAGTGGGCATGGCTTCCAGGAAGTATCTGTTAATATTGAAGATTTCAATTCACAGATATGATATTAATTGGTTCATTTGCCATTTTTCAGAGAGGAAATGGTTATTCTTTTTTTTATGATAAAACATAGCGGTGTATGCCAGTGTTTTTGCTCCTACGAAAAATGTGCAACAGTTGGTAGGTCTGGTAATATAATATCGTTAGTAAACCAAATCAAAATATAATTTAAAGATGCTAATATCGATAATCAGAGAAGCCTACAAACGCCTGAAAATAACAAACGCCTAATAAAGAAATGGAATGAATTGTTGAATTGTGTTCAATGTGTTTGAATAAATCTGTACATTAGGAGCTCCTGGGCTGGAAAAGGTTTGAGAAGCTCTACTGCTGTTTGTTTTGTTACTCATTTGGCACAGCAAATACTTTCTACTAAAAAAAAAGAAGATGAATGAATTTAGCAAGCTAGAACATTTTAGGAAAGTCAAATCCTCTCTTGGTAGGACTTGACATTTAAGGATTCTACCAGAGCGACTTCAACCATCAACCTTTCAAAGGACCATCATGACCAAGAGTGTATCGTCTGTCTAAGAAAATGTTTCTAGAGACCAGAATTCATGTTTTACTTTCACCTGATCCATTGAGACTCCAGTAGTTGAGGATGTCTAGTAAAATATAAAAGGGTTTACATTTTAGACCCCCCTTCCTCCTTCCTAGACCACCCTCTGCATCATAAAACAGTACAGCCTCTGTTCTTGTAATGTTTAATAATTCTATGTTATCTTTAGAATGAAGATCAGTACTAAAACACAATCTTTTCAGGCTAATGACCATTATTAATTTCATATAATTTCATCCATAATTTTATCCGCTTGTTAAGCCAGGATAAGGATCTGTTTTATCTCTGACTCATCTTTTGAGAGCTTGGCACATCCTTACCCAGACTGCCTCCCTCGCTCTAGCCCTTTCATGCTTCTTCAGTGGGAATGAGCTCCTGCTCCTGGCACTGGGCCATTATGCCGCTGCACAGAGGGCAGACTGTGTAGATTAGTGTGGCATGGGGCCCTGAGTAATAAACCTCATTAGCCATGCGTTTATTATTCATCAAGTGAAACCCAATTGATCGCTTGTCTTTGAGCACTACGTTAATTGAGAATTGATTGATCCGACTCGGACAGAGTTGTGGGAATTGATTGGGCCGATATGACTGGCACACTCATCTGGAACGAAGTCTCTGATCAGCGTGGCCTTTTCATGAAGAAACATTTTTAGAGAACTTCCCCAAGTCTATAGGACATGTTAGCAGGGCAAATGATGAAAAATGGTTAGAAGAAAATATGCAAAGCAGAGTTACTGTCAGCAACCAAGTCAGAAACAGTACATCCTATAATAAAAAAATGTTTTATTCCAGTTATACCACAGCAATTGTACCTGTTGTCTTGCGTGTTATGTTTGTTTTGTTTTGTTTTGCTTGCACTGAGGCCTTGTTGTGTGTTGTTTATTACCTGGTTTTCTGTATTTTATGTATTTTAGTTGCCCAAATTTCCCCTAGTCTTTTCCTGTGTCTGCTGGTTTGTGAATTTATTAATAAAACCTCTGTCTTTCTTCTATCCCTGCATTTGGTTCTGGGATTTTGTTCCCATGGAGGCAGCAGCACCTGACAACCTCAGTGAATTCATATAAACTCCTCAAATGATTCAAATGAGCCCAGGTGGAATAGAGCTTAAAAGCATTTTGTCAATTGGTTTTAAAAATACATTTGTGCACATGTGCAGTGTAGTGGTGCGTATGTACGTGTGCATCATACATATTATGTATTAAACATGGCATGAGGAAACATAATGTATTTAATGAACATCTAAATAAATTGGGGTTCATATAAAATGTACCCTTGGAATCTGCAATCGAACTAAATTCATTGGCAATGACAAAAATAGGTGCAGCTAAACATACCTACTGTAGATATAATGTATTAGTTCAAGTGCTTTAGTATAACACTGTGATTTGTATTACAGCTGGCGTGGTCAGAACCGGTGTCTACAGTCAGGTTTAGTGGATTATGTTCACTGTGCTGAAACTGATATCTGTCCCCGTCCCTGTTCGGCCTTTCGGGAAACTTGGCAACAGACACCGCTAGTGGCATGGTCGCACTAACATGGCCCGGGTCCAATGAAGCATTGTGCTAAAAATACCTATCTAACAACAGTGTTTGTGTGAGCTGGACCACTGAGAGGTGTCTGTGAGACGAGCTTTTATTGATTCAATCGCATAATCTGTGTCTCTCATGGCCTGTGGAGAGTGCAGGTGGGAAATGGATTCACTGGTTCAATGAAAAAGATCATGGCAATTATGTTAGGCTGGGACTGACTCAATCTGCAGAGGTATGAGATGAGAAGATCATGCTATAAGTAACATTACCTGTATTAAGCTACCATTATAAATGCAGCCAGTTTCCAGTTGTAGCTGTAATATATTTTCTGGCTAAAAGATCTCTACCGTAATAGAGCGACATATCACTGATCTCAGATGAATTGGCTAGTAGGTTCAGATGAAACATGAAAGATTTTCAGATGTTGCTTTTAAAACCAAATTTTCAGATGTTGCATAAGTACCGACTTGCCAAGAACTTATATTACAGGTGATTACATTTCATTTTCTTAAAATTTATTCCTCACCTTTTTGATCAGATTCTAATATGATAATTAATGGCATGGAACATCACTTTAACAAGTTTGTCTGTGATTTTTTTGAGAACACGGCATGTAGTGTACAAGCACGTGATCCATTCATCAGATTCACTTTAACAGGAGAAACAATCTGAGGAATGTTTCCTCATTCTCTTGTTTCCTCTCAGTTGTCCGTATGATTAAGACACCAGATCACCAGATAAGAGCTGTGGATCCATTTAGAGTTGTCTAACTAAAGTCTAAATATTTATTATCATTAGCCAACCATACAGGGATGCTGATCCAGGTCTTTATTGATATTGAACAGTTTCTCAGTTTGCACGTTAAATAAATCATCTGAGCTAATCGCATATTTTGGAAACCATATGTGCTTGTTGAACATCCTAGTCCAGATGTAAGCCCTCTTTGCTGTTATAATAAGCTCCACTCTTCTGAATAGGCTTTCCGCTAGATCTTTGGAATGTGGCTGTCAGGATTTTTGTTCATTCAGCTACTAAAACATTATTGAGGTCAGACACTGGTGTTCGACAAGGAAGCTTGGAGTGGAGCTGGCTTTGTGCATGGGGGCATAGTCATGCTGGAACATGTTTGGGCCTCTTATGCCCCCTTTCCACCTGGAATAACTGGGTGCTGGTTCAGAGCTTGTGCTGGTGCTGGTTCGAAGTTGGCGAGCCTTCTAAGAACCGGTTTGCCTTTCCATGGGCTAGAGAGCCATCACAGAGCCAAGTGTTACGTCACTGTATACAACGTTATACAGCAACATTAGCACAGCAGCGGCAAACACAAACACAACATCAACAATGGCGGATGTTGCTTTACTGTTAATGCTCATGGCTTTGCAAACCTGCATTGGCATCCAAACGGCAAATCCTGAATAAATGATTTAAAATGATTTAAAAATGGTGCTAACAACGTTCTCTTTTGTCTTGTTGGTCACAGTAGCCCCACCCGCAGCCACTGACGCAGGCGGTTCTTAAGTCTAGACCAGCAATGTTTTGGTGCTACTTAAGAACCACTTTTCCTGGTTCAGAGTCGGTGCTTTGGGTGTCGAAAAAGAAAGAACTGATTTTAAATTAGGCTCTGGCTCTGAACCAGCACTCAAACTGCCTTGGTGGAAAAGGGGCATTAGACCCTCTGAAGGAAAACTGTAACATTACAGAATACAAAGACATTCTATACAAATGTGTGCTTCCAACTTTTGTAGCAACGGATTGGGGAAGAGTCACATCTGGGTGTGATGGTCAGATGTCCACATACTTTTGGCTATACATACAGTTTCTGTACCAATGATCTTACAGATGGTCCCAGGGAGCCTGGAGTCTGTACCAGGGCACTGAGGTCACAAGGCAGAAGACATCCTAGATGGGGTTCCAACCCATCACAGGGCACAATCACACACAAACACTTCAGATAATTTAGAGATGCTAATCAGTCGACAACACATGTCTTGGGACTGGGAGTGAAAACCAGAGTACACAGAGGAAACCCCAGAACCACAGAGAGAACATGCACACAGGCAGGAGGTCAGAATCGAATCTCCATGGAGGTGTGAAGTAAACATGTTAACCACTAAACCACATTGACTTTGGCCATATACTGTAGTTCATATTTAAAACTTTAATCACTGTAGTAAATCTAATCACCTAGACCTAACTGCACACAGTTCAATAGTCTCTGCTCCCTAGCAACTTCCTGAAAGATTTTATTTTATATTGGTTTTAATTAACAAAATAGATATTAATACGTTTAAAAACGAATAGCCTTAGTTTATGGCCTTTCGAGAGCTCATAAAAATGCTGATGTGGCTTGGGCAGAATATGAATTTGACATTTCTCCTGCCTTACAGGCTGAGCGCTACTGCTGGAGAAAGCTTTTCACCTTGTCTGGGTCTCTTCTCATACATTCTCTTTGTTCTATATTAAATACAAAAGAAAAATCTCTCTTCTCATTACCATTATTTCTCCTTGCTAAATTTGGCACACAGATACACATCCCCAAAGAACACATCCCTACAGAGCACATCCCACATACCTACCATTATATCACTGGCTTATAATAACAAGGAAACATCAAAACCGGAATATTGTCTATGTTTCAGGGGTGAAGGTTCAACTATATTTAAACAAAAACGTTAAAAATAATTCTCTTTTCCTGCAGAATTATAGACGCCTCACTTCTCTCTGCTCAACCCCGGGTTCCTTTGACAATGTAACATTCACAAGTTTGCAATTAAGATAATTTACTCAACGCACAAATTAGGCTGGTATTGTATGTACTGCTGATCTTGAACACCCTTCTTGTTTCAGTGAGGCAGGTGTGCAGAGAGCAGAAGGAAAAAAATAACACTTCAACACTTCGTTTCAAAGACAGGCATCTGATTTTGGACTCACAGTCTTCATAAAAACACAGAACAGCAGGTCAATTTATTATTTTTTTTGTCACGGTGCCTGTTGTCATCTGTATTTATAACTGCGAGCAAGCCATCAACTTGCTCTGAGTCTTTTTAATTAAACACAGGTCATGAATCTCATATCATGGCGTCTCTGTAATTTAGATTTTTTATGATACCCTGCGGGATACCTAGCCCTCTCTATGCTTAGTCATCTTATATATTAATATTAATGAGGATTAATTTCTCCTGCATGTTAGGGCTGTGAATCAGACCTTCATTAGATCAAAAGTTTCACGCTAATCATTGAACAGATTCTACTGCCTATACGCTAGGGCAGGTGTTAGCATTGAAGATACAAGCTTGTGGAACAGAAAAGTCAGCAGGATTATAACTGATCCAGTGACTGATCTTGTTAGAGATCTTTTTTAGTGTCTTCCACATCAACACAGACACAGTGATATAACAACGCGGTGCCAGAGCTAATTAGTATGCTGCCAAGAAACAGTTCAGTTTCTAAGGTTTCCAGTGATGTCTTTGTATCTAGACGTGTAACTAAATGCATATAAATCAACTAATACTGGTACAGCTCTAATAGTTGAGCCTCATTAAATATCAGGTCACTAAACTGCTATATAATAATCAGTCACAGCATGAAAAAACTATCAAGTGTTCAAGCGACAGTATTCTGAACATATTTTACTCCTTCCAGTTTCTTTGCAGTGCTTCTTTACCTGCAGTAAAACCGTGATTTGCTCATTTCAAATCAGACAAATTCAAAATAAACACAGAACTGAATATCCACTGGCTAGATCCCTAGGTGAATCAGGATATCGTGTACACGAGCATAGGCACTGGTAAAGACTCTGACTCAGTATACAACGGGACACTGATGACTCAGTATACATTGGGACACTGATGACTTTTTATTTATTTTTCAATGACTCATTTGATATGGCTTCATTATAAAGTGTCAGACAAGACAGATATCTTCGACATGATTATTTATATATAAGTACATGGATAATATAAAAATAAATAAATCAAAAAATAGTTTTCATTATCATACTTAAACTCATTAAACTCTTAAAAGTCAGTAGACTCACGGTATATAAATAGAATTGCTAACGTATGCGATCATTTAAATAACAAGTTACTTTGTTAGTTTGTATACAAAGTCAACTGAGAGTTTATCTGGAACTTTTTTGTTCGTGCTGAGCTGCTTTTGGTGATTTAGCTGAATGATGGCACCTACTCTGTTTCCTTCCCACGTGTACATCATTTTTGGTGCACAGAATCGATACCAAAGCTTTGGGCTTGACTCTTAGTTTTAAATGCCTGGAATCAGTAAATCAGCTTATTTTGGTGATTTGGTGAAAATGTACTTTGTGTAAGATGTGAACTCCATGTGATCTTTTGCATCTATACAACATTTGTTTGACTATATATTTCTAATCACACCCTCCAGTGTCACCCATATGAGGATGAGGTTCCCCTTTGAGTCTGGTTCCTCCAGTGTTGTAATGTAACGAAGTATAAATACTTCGTTACCGTACTTAGTAGAAATTTCTCGTTACTACAAAATAAAATAAAATAAAAAAATAAATAATAAATAAAAAAATAATAAAATTGCGACTGCAATAAGGGAGGTTTGGCGAATCACTGCTCCTAGATTGCATTACACTCTGCATGCTCTATTTCAGCGTAATGTTGCCTAAAGGAGGCGGAAGCACAACTAAACCTGAGCCACAACAGAGCCACATTTTTTTACTGTGTTACCACAAAGAGCCACATCATACACATGGGCACAAATGATCATCACCCTTTTTCCCTGCCATTTTGAGAGCGAACTTGACACAAATTGTTTACTCAAATGATCTTGCTCCTACTGGGAAACTTTGAGGTATTTTCATCCCACTCACATGCGCGTTTGACGAAAATACCGTATTTAACTCAAGCGAAGCGAACAGGCACAATAAAAAGACACGCAAACTTCGATATGAAGGTAAGAACCGCATGAAACCGGGCAAAGAGCCGCATGCGGCTCGGGAGCCGCGGTTTAGCCACCTCTGTCGTAGACGACCACCCCGACGATAGTGGTGAACAGGGTGAAGAAGATAACGTTATACACCCGTGGCCATATTTGCAAGAAATGTTTCTGTACATTGGAATGAAAGATTCTTCCTACCGGATGAAGTGCCTCTTATGCCTACCGAAAATCACTGAAATTTTACTTTTTACTTTTACTTCAAATACTTAAGTACATTAAATATCAGAAAATTACTTTTGATACTTAAGTACAGTATATATCAGATACTTTAAGACTTTTACTTGAGTAATATTCTAAAAGGTGACTTTCACTTCTACCAAAGTCTTTTTCTAGTACGATACTTGTACTTTTACTCAAGTATTGCTTTCTAGTACTTTATACAACACTGGGTTCCTCTCAAGGTTTCTTCCTTTACCATACTGTATAAGGGAGTTTTTACTTGCCTCTGCTGCCTGAGTCACCTCAAACTTGCTCATTGGGGATAAATACATACACATTGTGAACAAAATCCATCTAATATTAATCTTGAATTTTGCATTCTATTAATCTTTATATTGTTGTTTACATTAACCTTTTGTTTTATGTTTATGTTCTATAAAGCTTCTTTGAGACAATGTCATTTGTAAAAAGCGCTACAGAAATAAACTTGAATTGAAAAGTGTATAGTAGGAAACACTACACTACTGCCCAATACTGCATAATGCACATGCTTGAGGTAGATAAGATAAGATAAGATAAGATAACATAAGATACACCTTTATTCGTCCCACAATGGGGAAATTTCTCTGTTATATGACATGAGGTATAGTTTGAAGTGAGACAACGTTCATCTTGTAGATTCGGCATTCATTTGAGTCCATGTTCAGTACATTTCAACTCAAGTAGCTGTCATAAAAATGACAATTTTGGCCAAATTCTAAAATGATTATGTTCTCTGATGTTTTCAGGTCATAAAACATAGATACATGTAACCAGAAATGCAGCTAGCTAACTTCATAAAGCAGGACACCTTAATACACACCGGTTAAGACGCGTGGCTTAACCAAGGACATTCCCCCAAACAAATGATTACAAAAATCAATGTCAAATGATTTGTCATTACAAAATGTCAGATATGAAAACACAGGTTATTTCATGAGGCCAACAGCATAATGCGTTATAAAGTCTTCCCATTCTTTAGAGGAGTCTTTAATAAAGTAATGTACTTCACCATATTCAATCACATTTTAGTGTAAATCAAGTGACATAATGCCACAGTGTGCTTCAAAAAACATTCCAACTAATCAGTAATGAAATTAACCGCCAACTATTTTAATTGTCAAATTTTATCTTTTAGCTTTCCTTTATTACTTTTTCATTAGTCCTTAATTAGATGCAGCCTTCACTTGAATCAAGTTGCCCTACGTTTACCCAAGATTTCTCTAACAATGCATGCCTATTTTCCCACATACTGTATTCAAAAGGGTGACATAGTTCCAAAGCAAGTAGCATTACTGTCTCAAGGGGTCTGATTAGAATCCTTTTCCCCTGTATACAAATGTGTTTCCTGTAGGTTCTATAGTTTGGTTGCAGCTCCCAAAAAATGCCAGAGATTGGACTGTCTAAAATTATTTAGTGTGAATAAAGAGTGAAGAGTGTGTGTGGTACCATAAACTGACATCCTGTGTATTCCCAGCTCACGCCCTGGACCCCATGCTGGACAACAACACCAGCAATGAACTGCGAGGTAGAATATGTAGAATTTCATATAACTGCACAAAAAAAAAAATCTACAGACCGAAAACTGGATGTAAAGGCTTTGGCAGGTGAACCTCTCATCAGAGCTATTTAAAAATGACTGGATAATATTGTGCTTTTTTATTTATTACATTATTCTATATAATAAACACTAAAAATATTCAGATGTTTTTATTTATTTATTTTGCTTAATTTCTTTTAGTAATTTGTTTATGAAATAAAGACTCGTTTATTTAAATGATGCTGTGTTATATCGTTCCAGCACCTCCTTAGTCAGAAGTGCACTGGACATTGGTGTTGACTCCAATACCTTGGAGCTGCACCAGCTATGGGCAGAGAATGGGAACTTGAATCATTTTAATGATTCATATTTATGATTTAATTTTTCATCGTATGAATTTACGAAAATCTACCTATAAATAAAGTTCACATAACTAAGTGCAGGAAAAGTCAAAAGTCAAATGTCTTAATATAATTTGTTTACATATATAAATAGTATATGTAATGATTTAGCTTCTTATACATGTTGTTGCAAATATCCAGCTTCTCTGGAACTCTTGGTTACAAGTTTTTTTGCACTGTTACACTTCCTGGACACTTCATCTGTATCTAGTGATTGGGGAGTCCAATGAAGTACATACATTTAGTGTCATGTTTATGAAACCAATGTGAGCTTGTGCTTTGTGGCATGGTGCATTATCATACTGGAATTATCCATCATAAAATGGATAAATTGTGGCCATAATTAGATGGATGTGATCAGCAGCAATATTTAGATCGAACAATGCACAATAAGAATTATGTGGCCCAACATGTACTAAAAACACATATCCCACACCGTTACACTACCATCACCAGCCTGACTTGTTGTACATGGTAGGTTTGGATCGATAAAATGTATGCTCCTGATTCAGGCGAGACTTGTCAGAGTGGATCCTGTGGACCAACACTGAGAAACACAGGAGTTTGTACCCTCAGGCAAGCCGGCTACTGAATGAGGACACTTGAGAATGTCTGCACATTCCTACCACACACATACACAATGCATTTATTATAATATTATGTTTTTCATGTTTTTACTAGATCCTATATTTTCTATATTTTATTCTAATCTATTTATTATTTTTATATATATTTTTTTCACTATTGTTCACTGTTGTTGACGTTACTGAGCTTTCAGAAACATCTTAAAGATTCTGTTCTTCTAAACTAGCTAGATTTTAAATGCTCTTCTGACTGGCTTATGGGAGTGGAAACAATGCTGTTAAAGTCTATTTGTCTTTGTGTTGTTGTGTTGTGTGTTCTGAGATGCTTTTCTGCTCACCACGGTTGTAAAGAGTGGTTATCTTAGATTCTGTTGAATTTCAGCAAACCAGACTCATAGCTATTTAGACGTTATTCTGCGAGCTCAAATATTATGGGCCAGCACATATTTTTTACTTTAGCTGATACAATCCTGAATAAATAAAAACCGAGTAGGTCGACTGGGAAGATCATGGAGGGTAGCTCTGTAGTAGACCTCCAAAAATTCTTCAGGAGGTTTATCTAAGTAGAAACCTGTAACTCACAAAAAAAAAAAATAAAATAAAAAATACTGGGGTTTTGGTTTTTCATTGCTTTTTGTGAACTTGCAACCAGGCATTCATAGAAAACCTCTTGCGAGAACTTTGTCAAAGCAAAAAGGGAGACAATATATGTGGAAACATATCTCTTTTCTATATTAGAAAAACCTAGTGGATTTGTCTTGGAAGAAAAGCTGAATCAAATGGCCTCAAGAGATTTGTCATGGTTTGATCTTTGAGAGATGCTGAACCTTGTTAAATGAAATGTCTGCCAGAGCAATCGCATCAGTCAGAATGAAACATCTAAAGCTCGATGAAAAGAGACTCAGTTCCGTGCCAGCTAATTGTTTTAAAAATGCTCTGATCAGGTAAAATTAAATTGGAAGTAAAAAAGACTGGATTTTGTCAACTTTCTTTTCAATAGAGGATAGAATCGTAGACATTTTTGCTAAAGTCATTTTGATTCATTTCTTAATCTTTCTTACTACGGTGACTGAGAGAAGAAAATGTAATGCAAATGTCTCAGATAAACAAATTTATCTGTAAATCAGGCACAAGAGTGTTTAGACGAGAACTGTTGCGATTATGAAAATCTAGCTATTCCAGTCCACAAATTTTCCTATCAGACATTTACAGCATTTATCAGACGCCCTTTTCCAGAGCGACTTAGTGTACATTATCTCATTTTTGTACAACTGAGCAATTGAGGGTTAAGGGCCTTGCTCAGGGGCAAAACAGTGGCAGCTTGGTTGACCTGGGATCAAACTCACAACCTTCCGATTGGTAGCCCAACACATTAACCACTAGGCTACCACATGCCCTGACATCCTGACATAGACATCCTGAGAGCTTGTGTGTAACTTTATATACAAGAAAACGTACTTAAATGAACCTCAACTATGTTATTAGTTTTGTTTTGTTTATTTTTAAATATAGATTTATATATGGCTTATGCAGTCTAGTCTAAATGTCTTTTTTTAATATACATACATTTAATGATGATTATTTGAAACCTAATCGTAGACAAATAAGTTTACCTACCTGTATTCTATACAGACTAAACAATTGGCACCCTATAAAAGAATGAAGAGTTAGTGTGCGTCTACTGCAGCACTGTCGTTATTCAGCTGTCAATTTTTCATTATCGACTCTCTGCGTTGCCATATATGGGGTTTTGTGGGCGGGCCTTAATGTAAAACAGCTGAATGAATATGCTAATTATTTATGGGTGTTTGGCATATATCAACTTACGTATTTGAGTATGAAAAAAAAACAGTGTTAATGAAACATTTGTAAGCCTGTCAGGAACACTTTGTTCAGTGTGACCTACTAAAAACAAACAACTTTACTAAAAGGCTGATAAACAAGCTCGCATTGTAATTTCATCCGGAAAAATCTGCAGGAAGCAAGGGCTGGAACGACTAAATAGAGTAAAGAGTTGACTTGACAAATCTGTGCATTTTGTGTGTGTGTGTGTGTGTGAGAGAGAGAGAGAGTGAGTGAGTGAGTGAGTGAGTGAGTGAGTGAGTGAGTGAATGAGCAAGAGAGAGAGAGAGAGAGAGAGAGAGAGAGAGAGCGAGAGAGAGAGAATGCATACGGATGCATGTGGACCATAGTTTTAGGCTATAATGCAATCTGTCATAACACACCCACACACTCAATCACATATCCATCTCCAGGTCTCACTATCATCCATCACCCACCCTAATGCTCCCACACACTGGCAGTGTTTCTCACTGTGAAACGTTAAAAGCCAACAAGGTTCTTTCCATCCTCTATTGATCAAAGGCTGCTGGAAGCAAGCAGCAACCGTACGCACTATACGTGGGCTGTGTTGCCTCGGTGCTGGAAGTACTCTGTGCTGCCAGGTTCTTCAGCATGGACCTCAACCTTCAGCTGCATGCTTGCATTGCGTCCTGTCCCATCTGTATAATATCAATCTGAATCGACAGTCTAGCAAATGATTAAATGTGAACATGAGTGGCTGCACGAGCTATGAATAGGAATATGAAGAGCTGTAATGAATTTACCTGTATAACTCACATTCCTTTTTATATTACTATTGAACCTTAAAGTGTGCCATTCCTACCACAGATTTTGTCATACATGGTGCACATTAGTGAATTAAACACCTAAACTGAATTTAGGTGCAAACCAGGTGAACAACCAGGAACCATTGGGAGTAAAACTAGTGATACTTTATTTTGTATTCATTATTTACGCTATTTGTTTACACACCCTTACACACACTATGCATTTCGGGGGAAGTCGTGGCCTAACAGTTAGAGAGTCTGACTCCTAACCCTAAGGTTGTGGGTTCGAGTCTCGGGCCGGCCACGACTGAGGTGCCCTTGAGCAAGGCACCGAACTCCCCCAATTGCTCCCCGGGCACCGCAGCATAAATGGCTGCCCACTGCTCCGGGTGTGTGTTCACGTTGTGTGTGTGTTCACTGCTGTGTGTTTGCACTTTGGATGGGTTAAATGCAGAGAACGAATTCTGGGAATCGGTCACCATACTTAGCCGTATGTCACTTCACTTCACTTCATTTTCTCAGTCGCTGTATCATGTTTTTTTTTCAAACATTCATACAGTATTTGTTCGACATATTGCCATCGGCTTCTGTATTTTCAAACTTCCTGCAGAATATTTCATAAAAGGAAACATCAAACATCTAAACATTGAACTCAGCTGTGGTCAGGGAAGCACTACTGCTCCTCGAAGGCAAACACAGAGAGAACGAGGAGGAGCATCTTCCCGCAGGCCATCCTGGTCCTCAACCATTAGAACACCTAGAGCATAGACTCTTCTGGTCTTGTAACATAACACCCACTACCTCAAGTAGACTTTATGCACAGCATACTCCACAAAACTGAGCACCCACTATACAAACTTTATTCAATACTATATTTGTATGCATTTCTTCATATCAGAATATTAGTCACTGTATTCATATACCGTATTTTCCCATATTTTGTCTGTTGATTTTACCTTGTACAGCTTCCCACTATTGTACAACAGACTGCATTTCATTCCTTTATTATTCTATTTTTATTTCATCTTATTTTAGTTTACTTGTACATTCTATTTCGATTTTTTTACACACCGACAGTCGTAAAAGGCATTTCGTTACATGTTCCACTGTGTAAGCTTGTGTAAAATTGTGCTTTTTCCACTGCAGTGTGTGTTGACTTGCAGTACAGGTATAAAGTGATGCGTTAAACTTGCTGAAGTCATCATATGTACGTCGTCGCATTCCATATTTAACCTTCCGTTAATTTCACACTATAGTTATAGAGCATTGAGCACCATCACAGTCACTGCTTTCCTGTGGAGTGAGCGATACAGTGGGGTTCGAAAGTTTGGGCACCTCAGGTAAAAATTTGTATTAATGTGCGTAAAGAAGACAAGAAAAGATGAAAAAATCTCCAAAGTGCATCAAATTACAGATTAAACATTCTTATAATTTGTCAAAAAAAAGTTAGATTTTATTTCCATCATTTACACTTTCAAAATAATAGAAAACAAAAAAAATGGCGTCTGCAAAAGTTTGGGCATCCTGCAGAGTTAATACCTTGTACTGCCCCTTTGGCAAGTATCACAGCTTGTAAACGCTTTTTGTAGCCAGTCAAGAGTCTTTCAATTCTTTTTTGAGGTATCTTTGCCCATTCTTCCTTACAAAAGTCTTCCAGTTGTTTGAGATTTCTGGGCTGTCTGTCACGCACTGCTCTTTTAAGGTCTATCCATAGATTTTCAATTATGTTGAGGTCAGGAGATTGTGAAGGCCATGGCAAAACCTTCAGTTTACTGTACGCCTCTTGATGTAATCCACCGTGGATTTTGAGGTGTGTTTAGGATCATTATCCATTTGTAGAATCCATTCTCTCTTTAACTTCAGCTTCTTCACAGATGGCATCAAGTTAAGAGTCCAAAATTTGCTGAAATTTGATTGAATCCATTTTTCCTTCTACTCATGAAATGTTCCCTGTGCCACTGGCTGCAATACAACCCCAAAGCATGATTGATCCACCCCCATGCTTAACAGTTGGACAGAGGTTCTTTTCATTAAATTCTGTGCCCTTTCTTCTCCAAACATACCTTTGCTCATTCCAGCCAAAAAGTTCGATTTTAACCTCATCGGTCCACAGAACTTATTTCCAAAATGCATCATACTTGTCTATATGTTCATTTGCAAACTTCAAACGCTGATTTTTGTGGTGAGGACGTAGAAGAGGTTTTCTTCTGATGACTCTTCCATGAAGACCATATTTGTACAAGTATCTCTTTATAGTGGAATGGTGTACAGTACCTCAACACCAGTGTCTGCCAGATCTTTCTGGAGGGATCGTGCAGTCAAACGTGGGTTTTGACTTGCTTTTCTCACAATCCTGCAAGCTGTTCTGTCTGATATTTTTCTTGGTCTTCCAGATCTTGCTTTAACTTCCACTGTTCCTGATGTCTGCCATTTCTTAATTACATTCCGAACAGAGGATATTGGCATCTGAAAATGCTTTGCTATCTTCTTATAGCCTTCTCCTGCTTTGTGAGCGTCAACTATTTTCAGTTTTCTAGACAAGTGCTTAGAAGAACCCATGCTGCTGATTGTTGGGGCAAGGTCAGATGAGTCTGGGCATTTAAAACCTTTGAGATTGACATCACCTGGTCTTTCCAGACGATGATTAAGAACAATCCATGACACTGTCATGTCTCAGCTTTTCAAAGGGGGCGGTGCATGCTACAAACTCTGCAGGATGCCCAAACTTTTTCAGACGCCATTTTTTTATTTTCTGTTATTTTGAAAGTGTAAATGATGGAAATAAAATCTAACTTTTTTTGACAAATTATAAGAATGTTTAATCTGTAATTTGATGCCTTTTGGAGATTTTTCCATCTTTTCTTGGTTTCTTTATGCACATTAATACAAATTTTTACCTGGGGTGCCCAAACCTTCGAACCCCACTGTAAGCGTGAGGTTCCATCTCACTCCTTGCAGCTGTAATTAAAATGTAGTAGTTAAACCCCAGTTTGACTCTATTTGTTGCTTACTGTTCAAAGCATATCCACTGAGTCAAGCCACTGTACAAGCCAATGTGGCAAGAGTACAGAGATACACTGTGATACACTGACACGTTCATCCAGTGCACACACCAGTCGTTCTGAACCCTGATTCCTGATGCACTACTACACACCAGTTGAAGCACAATGTCTGAAGGTGGAACGATTCTCACTAGGTGATTATCAAAGACAATCAGGGGAGTATCAGGAGCACAGAGGTACAGTATGTGGAAACTTTGACAAGTAAAATAGAACATGGAACATCACACACTCACATACACAGAAAGATATGCCAGTCAGCCAACAACACATCTTTAAACCAGGGAAGGTTTAAACAAAATTCCCGAAGAAAACACCTGAATCCCAAGGAGAACATGCAAACTTCACACACAGGACTCAAGTCAGGAATCAAACCTCTAAATGTGCCAATCACTGTCATTCTGCTTCCCACCTACTACTGACTTCACTGTAGTACTACTTACTATCGATACGCTATAATGCACATATTATATTCTATACCATTTTCACATTCAATCATACATCACAATTTTCATTGTGAACTTTGTCCAACAAGTTTGACCCTTTATTTCTCACCAGGGTTCTATATGATCATATGCATATATCAGATTATATAACAGTTTGACTGGGTGCACGTTTATTTCATGTTCTGTCTCCTAAAGTGTTTAGTTTTACATGTACAGTATTTAAGGTGGTCGTTATTCACGCATGTATTCATAAGACAGTTGAGGTTAACTTTTCATTAGTTCATATTTAAGTGCTAATGCAAGTATTAGTGCATGATTATTATTTTAATGTTACTGTTTAAACATAGGGGGCACGGTGGCTTAGTGGTTAGCATGCTTGCCTCACACCTCCAGGGTTGGGGGTTCGATTCCCGCCTCCGCCTTGTGTGTGTGGAGTTTGCATGTTCTCCCTGTGCCTCGGGGGTTTCCTCCGGGTACTCCGGTTTCCTCCCCCGGTCCAAAGACATGCATGGTAGGTTGATTGGCATCTCTGGAAAATTGTCCATAGTGTGTGATTGCGTGAGAGAATGAGAGTGTGTGTGCCCTGCGATGGGTTGGCATTCCGTCCAGGGTGTATCCTGCTTTGATGCCTGATGACAAAAAACTTAGACAGTAAGTGAGTGAGTGTTTAAACATATCAGTCAGGAGTTACTAAATAAACAGTACCTAATATTTTGCCAATTTATACTAAGCTCTACATTCCGCATTTGTAAAAGTATAAAAAATATGTGTTTATGGCAACTGTGCAGACACACATATATATATATATATATATGAGCTCCAAAAATGCATGAAATTACATGTACTATTCAGCATATTCTGCACACGAATACAAAAAGGAAGAAAAGAGTGTGTGTATGTGTGTGTATATGTGTGAGTGTGTGTGTGTACACATCTGTGCTCAAGTGTCAGAAGATGTGAGTGGAGCCCCAGTGTTTTTATGTGAAGTGCAGAGCGACATTTTACACGTTATTAGAGATCTCTGCTGAGCTGTTAGCCTCCCATCTTCCATCAGCACAAACCTCCAGAAACATCAGCATAACATACAGCATCACGTGCAATATCCACACGTTCACACACGCCAATGACATGCTGAGCTTTATGCCCACACAAGGACAATAAGAGGACAGAGAGAGAGAGCGAGAAAGAGAGAGAAACAACAATAGGTGTGAGATTGAGAAAGGAGTGTGTGGTGTGTTTACTATTATAGTGTGACTACACCTGACCTTCCAGGACCAAAATAAATGACATAAGTGTGATAGTACAGCAAATTAACAGCTCACACAATCCTGGGAGTGGGACAATAAAAATACCCCCCCCCCCCCCCCAACAATCTAGTCTAACAGCGAGTTATCTTATTGCTTCATACTGTGAAGAGAATTTAGTTTTTCTTCTTAAACAAGATTATACAATCTAAAAAAAAATATAAGACTGTAGCCTTAAGGGAACATCTTTTGTCTGTTAATTTTGCCTCCTTTGCCTGAAACTAGAAGTACAGTATATGTGTAGTATGATTTAATTTAGATTAAGGATCACTATTTTGCTTTAAATTATCTACAAGTACACTACAAGTACAAGGAAGTACCATGAAGATACATTCAGGGCACCACCCGGGCAACAAGGAAGGTACAGTTTAGTAGTATTTTATTAACAAAATCAGGGTTTAAAAACACAAACAGGGGGCAAATTTTTCCTAAAATTGTTCAAAAATTCAAAATTACTATACAGCATTTTTTCTTTAATCCCTCTCTGTGTCGTGTGATCCTTTTTTTACGTTCAGTTTCATTTTTAATTTCCGGAAGAAAAAGAAGTCGCATGGGGTGAGATCTGGGGAATACGGTGGATGTGAAGCGATAAGCACATTGTTTCTGGATTAAAACCCTCTCGATCGGTAACGCAGTGTGTGCAGGTGCACTGTGTGCAGGTGCATTGTTGTAGTGCATGATACCAATTCTTCAGGCATAGAGAACAAAGCAACAAGAATTTAAAATTGCTGTCACATCCTTGTCACGTCACATTCCAGTTCCAGGAATATTTTGTATCCCTCCTTGTATGTAATATAATAGAACTGAAAACAACGCAAGACTGTAGTGGTTCTTTTTATGCACCAATGTAGTGGTATCTTTAGCATTGCACCATGTGTTGTATATCCAGGGCTCTGAAATATTCATCAATGAGTATACACCACAGTGCTTTTAATATTCAGAATATTTAGAATAAATGAGATATTAAGCAAAACGTCCATCAATGCCATTGCTTATAGCATTTTCTTCACCGATAGTAAAAAAAAACCCCACAAACGACGAGGTCTGGTGTTGCGTTCAACGAACTACAAATGTTTCACCTGCACTGTAGAGGTTTTGCTCATTTTACATGTATTCTGTCTATACAATAAAATTCAGTATTGTGAACAAGAATAAACAAGGTTGAGGCAAAAAATGGTATCATGTTAAAGCTGTTCATTAAAGTTGTGTAGTCTTGTGTTGCATTATTTTTGCACCACAAAAACATGTTTTTACTGTCACAGCCCAGCGGTTGCAGGAATTGAATTTCAGGCACTCTGGCATTAATAGAGCACTGTTTATATTGACCAAGAGCAGAACTCGTTGGTTGTGCGTACACATCGGTTAATCCGAGTGTCTATATATACTCATTTCTGCCTTCTGCCAGATTCAGGGCTTTATGCTATGTTCCACACCAGCTGTGACACCATGTAACGTTGTACACTTTAGAAATGCAAATTTTGATAAAGATTACATTTCTAAAAAAAAAATGTAAAAAAAGATTTGAAAAGAAGTGATTTTTAAATTTCAGGCACATGAGCAAAGCTTAGACTCATGAATTTTAACGATTTCCCTGTATAAACTTATCTAATATCAGTTAGTCTCAAGTGTGTCTCCATAAGACCCCTAATAAAGCGTGGCTTTGGCGCTTCAGTTTTAATTCATCATAAATGCAAATTAAACAAGCTTTGAGTTCTATCTCAATCGTCAGAGATGAAAAATCCCCAAATAAACCCAAGTAAGTGAACACAAACAGTAGTGATGCGGGACCAATTACAGGAAAATGCTGTAACTACTGTACAAATGCCATGAAAATGTTCTCTACAGGTTCTAGTTTCCACATGAACCATGTTTACTAGGTATATATGTGTACTGTATACCAACATTTATTTGTGACCATCATTATTTGCGAGAATCATAACATAAATCATGGTGAAAATCTGGGCAACTATCATAAGATAATAATGTAAATCCGGTAAATGCCTTCGCCCAATCCACAGAGCACTAAGGAACCGACTATGAGTGTGTCTTCCTTATTGCATTATGTGGACAACTGATCAATTAGATTCCTGTGGGTAAAATAATCTACTCAGATATGTCACATGCCGAGACAGAGCGAGAGCAAGAGATACACGAGACATGTTCACTTACCACTTTAAAGTCCTCAGCGCTGCACTTGTCCCCACGGTAGTAGCAGGAGAGCAGCATGTCCTTGATGTCGTGGCCGGTTCGATCGTAGAACTCGCGCATGTTGAAAGGGCGTGGTTTGAAGGTCAGAAAATCAGCCTTGACTTTCAGGGTCTCCAGAACGCTCTCCTCTACCAGGTGAGTGTCCCGAATCTCATATCTGAAGAAAAAAAAAAGGAAATGTAATTCTTTAGTGCTTATGGTGTCATGTGTAACAAGCAGATTTTCACTGTTGTATTTGGATAGTCTAAGGAATTTGTAGTTAAAGCAGGTAGAAATGATAAATAATTTTGTTCATGTCAATCATTTTTTAGATTTTTGGATAACATGCCTTCTCTTAAACGGCTGTAGTTTCACGAATGTTCATTTCCATCTTTTTCTCCGCTTGCAACAACAATATTATCTCTGAAATGCAGGTGGTATGTATATAAATACAATATTTTATCATGTTTATGTCAATTTGGACATGATAATCATGTCAATTTTATAAACTTCACTATCTACAGTCAAATCACAATCAAATCCAAGTCACGTATATCTAATAATCTAATTATAGCTTTATTTGAATGAAATGAAAAAAAAAAGATATATTTTATTCAAATATATACACTTTATTTATCTCTAGTGTCTTTTCATAAGGAAATATATTTTGTCCCATACTAAGAGGTAATACTATATATTATATAGCGTCAAAAATGCTCTTGGGAAGTGGTTTGGTATTTTTCCTTGATTTTTAATAATATACTGTAGAAACATTGAACACAACCTACAGTATTATATTATGTGTTTAACCAAATATTAAGCAGTAATATTATACTATATATTTCAGATCACTTCATCAATTTTACTTGCTGATACTGCATCATGTTCAGCACTATTAAGTCTTACACTGTGATGTGTGATGAGAAATTTTCAAGATAATTTGTTCAAGTTTGGAACGGCATTTAAAGCAGTTAAGATTAATCTAACGTTCATGCATTCATTCATTTTCTACCGCTTATCCGAACTACCTCGGGTCACAGGGAGTCATCGGGCATCAAGGCAGGATACACCCTGGACGGAGTGCCAACCCATCGCAGGGCACACACACTCTCATCCACTCACGCAATCACACACTACGGACAATTTTCCAGAGATGCCAATCAACCTACCATGCATGTCTTTGGACCGGGGGAGGAAACCGGAGTACCCGGAGAAAACCCCCGAGGCACGGGGAGAACATGCAAACTCCACACACACAAGGGGAGGCGGGAATCGAACCTTCAACCCTGGAGGTGTGAGGCGAACGTGCTAACCACTAAGCCACCGTGCCCCCCCCAATCTAACGTTAACAATGCTAAATAACATAACTTAGCATTTTGATATTAAATCAGATATCAGATCTTTCATATCCTCAGATGGCCTGTCCATGGCCACCGACTTCAGACTCATGAAGGTTGCAATATATTTGCATTTCCATTTATTTGCAGCAAAATACTGACTGGATTGAAAAACATTTCATCAAAAGTTAAAGTTGTAATGTCAATCAAATGGGGTAACATTTAGTAATAAAGCGTACCGGGCTCTTCACAGAGGTTATATTGAGTTGCTATATTGCAGAAATATCTATTGATTAGAAAGTCCTCAATATATTCAGTCAAAACTAATACAAGTGGGATGGAATGTTTAGCTGAATGACTAACAGTGTCAAACTTTATCTGAGAATATGTGTGGTTGTACAGAAAAACTGACTATCACTGTGAGTTCTGTAGGGGAAAGATATTGACTTTGACACCATTTTACTTTATGAAACTATAAACATATTCTACCAAAGCAATGTTTTCATTTCATTTCGAACTTTGAAGTAGTTGCTGGATATAACAGTCAGTTTGGATTCTGATTTCTGTAACATCACGAGCTAAGTGTGAGTTCCTCACTAAAAGTCACACTATAAGATAAGCAAGTTGTCGGATAGCTGCATGGTGTAAAGAAAGTGGCGAAAACTCCTTGATCGATTTAGTTTGCAATCAGTTAGCAGCTGTGAAAATGGTTGGCGATGCTCCTGCGCCACAGTTGGAATGGAATCTTCTAAAGCAATTTTCTACTTGTTTTCACTTTTGAATTTAAAATGCTGGAATTTTTCTTGTGGCTGAGAAATATGTCAAAGGGAACTACGTGTCAGTTCCAGAAAATGTGACATTTTTAAAGCTAGCTATAGTAGAAAATGTTCAAATATTTCACAATGTGTAGGTTTTCTCCGACTACACACGTTTCCTTGCTCTTCTTGATGACTTGTTTATAACTCTACCATGTGAGGGCACAATTCTCTGAACACCAGGCCAACAGAACAGGCAGAAAAACACACCTCAGTGTAAAATTTGAGCTGCGTTCCTGTTTGTGGATGTGTTGTTTATTATTACACAAAAGGGAGCAGTTAATCCCAGGCATATGCTCAGAACAGAATTTGCCTCACTTACTGTATAGCTCTCTCTCTCTCTCTCTCTCTCTCTCTCTCTTTCTCTCCCTCTCTCTCATAAACACACACACACACACACACACACACACACACACACGTGTATGTCCCAAAAACGTTTGTTTGATCAGAGAATAATTGAAGCCCACTTTAATTGTGGACTATAGCCAGCAAATCTGTTTCCAAAAAAAAAAGGCACAGTGATTTAGTGCTTTTTTTGAACTTCTATTCACTTAAGATGTTATTCCATAATTGGTGTTTGATATTTGTCACAATGTTTCCTGGAATAAACAAACTGAACATAATAAAATATCTATAATGAAGAATTCTCTAAGAAGACATTTCTGTAAAATTTATGGAAGGAGTCTCTAGTCTCAATACTTTATTACCAGCATTTTCACACACATGAAAGTAAACCTGCCTGCGCTTTATGTCTGGATTTACCTTAAACCTTGATATATCCCAAATGAAATGACTCGTTCATAGCGGACCTCTAAAACAATAACCCGATTTCCAGTTTAGTCACAGCATAAAGCACAGCGAGGTGTCAGAACTTGAAGGAAAAACGTTTAGCTTGAGAAAAATCCAATTCAGTTCAATGGCAAAGGACATAAGAGTTAACTTCAGAGATTCATTTTGCTCTGAGTTGACCTAGATGAACTTTAACCCTGAGAACGCGTGAACCTTGGAAGCATAAACGTGTGCAAAAAAAAGAGTTTTTGGTTTCTGACTCTGAAAACATAAAAATGATTCGATTCCAAACTAGCAATCAAACCTACAGTAAACGAGCCACTGCTTCACTCCACAATTACATCACGTCAGAAACATGCATAATTACCTGATTTTGAATCGAATTGCCTGACGAGTGGAAGTAGAATCTACTGTTTAAAGCTTTGCTGGATTCATTTGGGACAGTGTATAGTAATACAAAGTGCATGTAAACGTTAAGTGCATGACCTATTCGTAAGGATGTTCTGCTTTAGAGATTCTTTCTTTGCTATGGAGTCACAGATTGAACAGGATGTCAGTCAGCTGAGCAGAAAAATAAAGCAATAAAAAACCTAATATACACCCGCCATCCACTGTAATATTGACGTCAGTTCACCTTCAAATCAATCTAATCAGTTGTCTAATCGGCCAACGCATGAAATCATGCAGACGCAGGACAAGAGCTTCATGTAATGTTCACATAAATCATTAGAATAAAGAAAAAAGTGTAATCTCTCTATGACCTTAAGCATGGCATGGTTGTTTGAGTCAGAGGGGTTGATCTCAGAGTTTCAGAAACTGCTGTTCTCCTGGGATTTTCACACACAACAATCTCTAGAGTTTACACAGACAAAGAAAAAAAAAAAACACTGAATAAGTGACAGACTTGTGCGTGGAAGCACCTTGTTGATTAGAGAAGTCAGAGGAAAATGCCACATCGGTTCAAGCTCCCAGGCAGGATATACTGTAGTAACTTCACTCTTTACAAATGCGGTGAACAGAAAAGCATCTCAGAAGGTACAAAACATCAATACATTGAGGTGGATAGGTTACAACAGCCAGAAACCCTCGACTGGATTCCAAAACACTGGATTCCACTTCTGCCAGCCAAAAACAAGTGTCTGAAGCTATCATGGGCACAGACCTGTACAAACTGTCAAAAAAATCACAGTCTTTTGCCAGTCTTTAGAGTAGAACATGATGTGTTCTTCTGCTTGATGTTGTAACTAATCCAAGTCATGGTTTGATGTGCTGTGAGATGCTTTTCTGCTCATCATGGTTATAAAGAGTGTTTACTGTAGACTTCCTCTTAGCTCAGACCAAACTGCTCATTCTTAGTTGATCTCTCATATCAATAAGGTGTTTCAGCCTGCGGGCCAATACACAATGTCTTTTTTTTTTCTTTTAACATAATGTTTGTAAACTCTAGAGACTGTTGTGTTTGTAAAACGTTCAGGAGATCATAATGACATGATTGGCTTATTAGATTACATACATACATACATACATACATACATACATACATACATACATACATACATACATGAGCAGGTCTACAGGTGTTCTTAATACAATTGGACAGCCGATGTATATTCTGTGACCTAACGTCCTCTGATTTAATGATATAGTTCAGGATTTTATTTATTTATTTATTTACTTACTTACTTACTTACTTATTTATTTATTGGAAGGCAAACCTTTAATAATTATCTTTTAAATGACTAAACTTCCAGGATTCAGACTTTCAACATACTATAAGCTAATAAAAATTACTATAGGATGCAATTTAAATAATTGTTTGAATTCTCAAATCAGATTGGTCAGCAGAGGTTTCAATTAACCTTAAAATGTAATTTAAATTCAATTTAAAAAGTGATGAATTTGATCAGTCCTTCACAGGGATTTGTACGGTGGATGATTTACATAATCTACGTGACAAGAGCAACAGAGATTATGTACTAGGTGAGTCGTAAATGTTGCGACAAAGTAGAGACAAGTTTATCTTTATGCAAATACGGTGCAACTTGGTGCAGAAAATACTAACAGGAGTGAATGTGATCCATGACAAAGAACACACTTTCAAGATAAAAACACTCTCCCTCCAGAATCCTTTGTTTTAGCAGCAAGAAAACTGATTTGGTGTCAAATGGAATGCTAGTTTTCTTCACCCACTGATAAATATAACTACAGCGACCAGTAATAGGAACCGTGTACACAGGAAAGCAACCTAAAGTCTTTAGGACTGGGATTTTGTGCTTTCTCATCAACCTGCAAATGTCTTATTAACTTGAAAAGAAGAAAAATAGGAAAGCTGATGAGGGTATGACTGTCTACTGCTGATATCACAACATTAATAATAACTGTAAAAGGTTGAAATGTGAGAGTCAATGGTTAATATGTTGAAAGATTTTAATTGGTGGTAAAGTGGAGTATAATAGGAATTAAACACTACACAGTATGTGAAGATATTGCAAAAGATTTTGCAACTTCGCAATCTGTATCCCGCAACCCTGCACACGTCTTTGTATTTTATTTTTGTTCCTTTGTTTGTCAAAGTAAGCATCCAAAAAATTTGGAACAAAAATACCCCAGTATGATTTATTATAATCAGTCTTGAGCATGAAAGATGCCTCCGGGTGTTATAAGATTACAGCGTTATATATGAAACCCCCAACGTAGCAGCTAAACCAAATTTACAGGAACTAAAGGAAGTCAATTTGAGTGAGATATTTATAACAAAAGTTAAGGATGTACTAGTGCTGCAATATAATAACATAACGTCTTGCTGAACCTTCAGAGGAAAAGACGTAAGACGACGAGTATGTATTGCTGTTATTGTTGCACCATGGCAGCCGTCTGCAAGGTAATGTTTGGTGACAAGCTGAACCTGTTTACTGTGTGACCTTCCATTATTTTGTACGTTCCCTCCAAAGAAACTCCCTGTACAGAGCAGCCATGTCAAGAGGTCTTTAACAAATGTTTCGGGAGTTGAGCGTAAAGAGATTAATTGGGAGGGCAGGAAACAGTGGCAGGACGTCTCGTGGGAAATGTGTTCTGAGATGTAGGCATGACGGTACATTGAGAGTACCGCTTTCATGCCTTTACTTCTGCGGTCAGAAATCCGACAGCTCAGAAGAAGAGTTATGTAGGATAATAGCGATGTGCAACTTTCGTGCAGGGATGATATGAGATGTGAAAATAAAATAAAGCTGCCAAAGGCTAATATATGATATGGTTTTATAGATGTAATCTTTGCAATCTATTTGCCAAAGGGCTCGATAATAATAGTTGCCTGGTTGCCCTTGGCAACCAAATGTAGGCAACTGGTAACCATTGTATTTCTTCTTCTTGTCTACCCTGGCAATCTATTTTTATTATTATTATTATTATTATTATTATTATTATTATTATTATTGTTATTATTATTGAATATCTATGCTTGCACACAGCCAGAATTTTGTACAGTGCTGCAATGGCTAAACAAACAATATTGCTTGACTGTGGATCTATGATAAAGTCAAGTCAAGAAAAATTGTATTTTGAATTATAATATCAAATTAAACAACATCTTAAGACAAAATAAGTTTTAAGAGAAGTTTAAAAATGGTGTAAGATGGTTAAAGACCTCAGGTGAAGGAGAGATTGTTCCAGAGATTAGAGCCAACCACAGAAATGGCTCGATCAGCCTTTAACTTCATATGACAATAGGAGATAAATAGAAGAAGTTAGTTACAATATCTTAGCATTACTAGAAGGTGAGTAATGGAGCAAAACAAGAAAGAGTTTTGTATACATAATAACAGGAAGCCAAATCACCGATGTTGTAAAAGGCCTGGAGGAGAACCAGACACAATTCCACATTTCCATGATGACTTTCAAACATGATAACATGAATATAACTACACAAATTCCGAGATCGATGTAAAAAGATGCTGAATTATCTAAAAATACTCAACAATGCAGTCGTGTAGCTTACAGTCTCCTTCACATGTCATGAACTAATCTGCTTTTAGAAACCCAAACACACTTACAGCACTTTTTTGATATTAAATCACAAGCACATTTATTGACCTTTTTTTTGCGTCATTTCAATCAACTAACACAGAACTTTGAACTAACTGCAAGACCGTTGACAATAAACTGCTAATCTCTCACAGCATGAGAATATTTAATGAGTGCTTATTACAATCGAATGCAACACCCATGTAAGTAACACAAACTGACAGGATTCGGTACATTTCTTCCTGTTCCACGTGCTATTATCCGCATTTCTTTAATTGCAAAATCTGACCAATTCCAATCAAAACCATGTCTCACCAACTGTAACACTCCAAATCTCATTTTGCTTTCTCTCTGTGTGAAATCAACTACAAAGCCTTCAAGATTATTTGTTTCGTGTCTGGAATCAGAGAACATTATATAGACGTGTGTGTGTGTGTGTGTGCGTGTGTGTGTGTATATATATATATATATATATATATATATATATATATATATATATATATATATACACACACTATATGTGTGTGTGTGTGTGTATATATATATATATATATATATATATATATATATATATATATATATATATATATATATATATATATATATATATATATCAACCAGGGGGATGTGAACTGAAAGCAGAAAGGACACTTGTCTTAAGCTGACATATAACATTTATTAAAGATATACTGTGCTACAAAAATACAACAATGCAGTGTTTATCTGTGATTCAAGCTAATCGAGTCAAACACCATTGCGGTTTATTGTTCAACACCATGTTCATTCATTTTCAACAATCTGGGATGTCCAACAAAAACGTCTTCTGCTGGGAAGATATAGAAAAAAAGATATTGGAAGCTCTGGTAAGAACAGAAATGTGTAAAAAAGGCTAGACTGCATCACTACCAGACACACTGGATCCACTACAGTTTGCATACCGTCAGAACCACTCTACTGAGGATGCCATTGCTCATCTTCTCCACACAACGATCAGCTACCTGGACTGCAGAAAAGGGAATTATGCAATAATGCTGTTTGTGGCCTACAGTTCAGTGTTTAACACCATAATTCCCTCCACGCTCACCTCTAAGTTGGAGGTCCTGGGAGTCAGCATGCCGCTGTGTCAATGGATCTCCAACTTCCTGACAGACAGACAACAAGCCGCACGGGTGGGCAAACACACCTCATCCTCCCTCACCCTCAGCACTGGAGATCCCCAGGGTTGTGTTCTGAGCCCCCTGCTGTACTCACTGTACACATGTGACTGTGTGGCCACGTCCAACTCCACCACCATCATCAAGTTTGCTGTCGACACTGTTGTGGTGGGCCTGATCTCCAACAACGACGAGACGGCCTACCTACAGGAGACTAAAAACCTGGAGAGATGGTGCCAGGAGAACAATCTTCTCCTGAACGTCAGCAAGACTAAGGAGTTGATAGTGGACGAAGCAGGAGCAGTCATACCAACCGCTAAACATAAACGGGACCTAGGTGTTCACATCACACAGGACCTGTCTTGGTCCTCTCACATCAACACCCATCGCAGTGTCTGGCATTAGCAATCAATTTACCATGGCTGCAGCTCATCAGGCAGACGGCTACTGCGACAAACTGCAATAAGCATGAAAGCAATAAGCAAGCAGGTTGAAAGCCACTATTTCAAAGAAAGTGTGGAATTAAACTGTTCTTTTGCTCAGCGGTGGCTTCTGTGGCATTTAGAAAATTGCCACTGCCACAAAAGCCATGTTTAACACCTAGGTGTTCACATCACACAGGACCTGTCTTGGTCCTCTCACATCAACACCCTGGTGAAGAAGGCCCGGCAGCGTCTGTACCATCTGAGATGCTTAAGGGACTTCAAAGTATCCTCTCAGGTACTAAAGACTTTCTACACCATTGAGAGTGTCCTGACGGGTATCATCACTTCCTCGTTCGGGAACAGCACCATGCAGGACAGGCGAGCCCTCCAGAGGGTGGTGCAATCAGCTGAACGTACCATCCACACCGAGCTCCCTGACCTGCAGGACATTAACAGCACACTGTGACGGACCAGGGCCAGGAAGATTGTAAAAGACCTCAGCCATCCCAGCAATGGACTCTTTTGTTTGTTGCGTTCAGGGAAACGCTTCCGCTCCTTGAAAGCAAACACAGAGAGAATGAGGAGAAGCTTCTTCCCATAGGCAATTCAGAGTTTAAACCAGGAAACACCCAGGATCTAGTACTGGACATCTCTCTCCATCTTCGCTTTTTTTCTGCACAACCTTTTTTTGCACTGACACTTTAACTCTGGACTGTCACTTTAACTCTGGACTTGCACAGCACAGTGCCACTTTATACCACACCATACTGCACATGGACACTTTAAGGACAATCACTAAATCATTTTAATTTGCACTGCCTATATCTACCATACGCATCTATGTATATACATATATATTTTTCACAAATATTTTTAGATATTTTATATAGTTTATACTTTTTATTAATCTACCTCCTTTTAGTTTTATTTTTATCCTTCATTCCATTCCTTTTTATGCATGAATACCGGACAGACATAAAACGAATTTCACTGCATGTCGTACTCTGTATGTATGTGTATGTGACAAATAAAATTTGATTTGATTTGATTTGAATACCAGATAAGAAGGGACCGTTATATGGTGGTTGATTAAACCAGGGATATTGAGATTCCACTGATCGAAATGAATGATTATAAAATAAAATAGAAATCACAAAAAAGACACACAATATATCATGAGGCCATAGTGTAATGCAGCCCCTTCAGGATTTTGCTATTTTTTTTTTGTTTGTTTTGTTTTTTAAAGGTGAAAACACATTTGTGATTAGTTTCTATGATAGCTGTACATAAGCTGTACATATGATCGACACACATGAATCAAAGCAGGCTTAGGCTGCATGTTGTGATGACGTCACATGACACGTCTCTGACCAAACCTATGGAAAATCTGCTGTCATTTTCAAAAATTGTTTGATCGATTTTGTATTTGTTTTTGTGCCCTGAAAAAAATCCTGTTGGGACTATGTAATGTAAAGAGGATGTCATAATGTTAATTCTGTTATAATCTGCCCTGCCATTTCCAATCACGTTTTCATCAAACAATAATGAAATACTTTATGATCTGCTTTTATTATTACTTTTTAAAGGATTTTCCTTCAATCAGTTGTGGCAGCTCTGAAAATGAGTATGCTTTGATTAATAGCTTATTATGGAAATGAACCAGTTATATATTTAAACCTGACACATAAAGAATGATCATTCATTACAATTAATTGTTTGATTTTCTTAGTAAAAGAGAAAAAACACCCAAGAATTCAGAAAACAAGCTCCAGAAATCATCTGTTTCAAATCCCTAAATGCCTTATTCCCATAGATGGTGATGAAACAGATTAAGCCAGTGAAGAAAACGAAGGTGAGAGTCTATCATACTTCACTTATCCCATAGGCTATCCCATCTAATGAATTTCTAGAGTTACTTTATAAAAGTCAGTTGAGATTTGACTGCATTAGCCGAACGAGCAAATAGTCTCAAATACACTGAGTTTATTTTAAAAGGTTTTAGAAAAAATCTTTGTTCCCATGTGGTTGATACAGAAGGTGTGTCTTCCATGTCTGAACACATTAACCAGGGTTGCCAGATTTCAGCAAACAGGAAAACTGTCTTTGCTCGAGAAACAAAGTCAGTAAGCAACACACACATTTCTCATGTATGGACATCCATGCATTTATCCATTTATTTTATGAACCTCTTATCATACACAAGTTCACGGAGAGCCATAAAGCACATCCAAGGGTATTTGGAGCACACTCCCTGGACAGGATGCCATCCCGTCATAGGGCAGGCTTACATACCCATTCACACAATACAGACAGTTTAGAGATGCCAGTCAACCAACGATGCATGTCTTTGTACTGGAGGAGGAAACCTAAGTACCCTAAGGAATCCCACAAAGCACAGAAAGAACATGCAAGCTCATACACAGGGTGGAGATAGAAATCAAACCTCCAACACTAGAGGTGTTGTCTTATATTTGCAATATATAAATATAATAACAGAAGAAATGGTTGTGTACATCAAAGCCACACTGTAAGCATTTATTATACTTAATTCTGATCCCGCATATGTATATGTATATATATATATATATATAAATATAATGGGATCAGAATTAAGTATAATTAAAAAAGTAACCTTGTGGCCACACAGTATTCTAAAATTAGCCACCAGGCAACCCTACCTGACTAACAATTTGGCAACCCTATTACCTGATTTTCTACTGCGTTTTCCACAAACATGGTGCAGCGTGATTCCTTCCCCAATGGACATCTATGTTCTCTATTTGCCATTTTTGAACCCTAGGTAAAATATAACTCTGTGGATACTTGGTGAGCCAGTAAGCATGGCAGGCAAGCAAATCATGAGGAAGGCATTCAAATCAACAGAACATCTGTCAAATAATACTGCACCAATAATAAAAGAGCTCCGTGTGGACTGGTAATTTACTGAAACCAAAACGCTCCATTAAGTCAAGACTACCTCCAAATTTTTGCTCAATACATGCTGTCATAAACTGGTATGACTGTATAATAAATATTGAGACTGGTGCACTGATTCAAATCCATAAATCATTACACCCCTTTTCAGAGAGGAATCAATATGCCAACATCATTGGTTTTACGATTGATAGTACAGTAGATGTACCACGCTTCAGCAAGCACACTATCTTTAAAATGAGTAATTATGGCATGGGTTAAAAGAAACAAGAGCTTTACCACAATACAGCTTTGGTATGTTGTGCTTTCACACAGCTGTCATAAAACTCAGGGGTTCAAAAACTTCATAATGCAGGCATTACGGTGTGATCGTTCTTTCTTGTTTTTGATACACCTAGAATTTTCAAAGAGCTGCATTGGCATGCAGAAAGGGTTTTCCATCGCGAATCACAGCAGGTGCTGAGTAGGTCTATTGGGTCATATCCAGGAATCACTGTCAGTAGAGTCAGGAGGGATAAAAACACAAGCTGACAAGTTTATTACATTGAATACTTAAACAAGGATTCAAAATACAGGTTAAAAAAAGCAAGTAAACCCCAAAAGAACAAAGCAATATATAGCTGAGTAGTTGCTGTGTGCAAAACAATGAAAACAACAAACCAGACTTCATGAGGAAACGAAGTCAAAGGGAATAATACACCATGGGTGAGATGTACTGTACATTTTTATTGAAACCAGAAAATATCCTGTGCTGTGATTTTTTTTTTTTTTGTTACAATGTGGGACAACTGCAACACCACTACAAAAGCAGTTATAATTGCTTCTCTCACCTTACATTAGAAAGCTGCTACAATACACACTCGCAGTGTCTGGCATTAGCAATCAATTTACCATGGCTGTAGCTCATCAGGCAGACGGCTACTGCGACAAACTGCAATAAGCAGGAAAGCTCAAACTGCAGGTTGAAAGCCATTATTTCAAAGAAAGTGTGGAATTAAACTGTTCTTTTGCTCAACTGTGGCTTCTGTGGCATTTAGAAAATTGCCACTGCCACAAAAGCCCTGTTTAATACCTTGAGTTTCATTGTTAGAGCTGAGGAAATTGTATGCGATCATGACGCTAGCACCAAGGTTGCCAGATCCTCATAACAAGAGTAGCATGACAAGTACTAATTAAACTTGTGTCTTTTCTTCTTTCAACTACAGCATAACAGTGTACCTGGCAACACTGCTTGCTCCAAGCATCAAATTCCTGTAATTGTACAGGTACATAGACTATATACAATACCTCCGCTACTAATAAATTAGTGTAAAGTTTTCTTTAGTGTTCAATACACCACATTTGTATGGATCAATATATTTAGATATAATGTGTATATACATTATTAAATTCATATTTATATAGATTTTTGCACAATGTCATGGTCAGTGTTAGTGGATTTTTGTGATTGATGGCTCATCTACATGTTAAATGGCTGAATTACCAAATTGCTGTTTTCCAAATGCCAAAATAAATGAATCATAGCAATGTTTCTGGTATTCTGCCAATATGCATCATTGGTGAGTTAAAAGTGAGACAGAAAGTGCAGGCATGTATTCTCTTAATTCATTTAGTCATTGTTCAGGAATGTATTAATCGTTGCATGATAGTGCTTTTTTTTTTAGCCAGATTGAACAAATTCCATTTTCCATTTTCAGTTCACGTCAAGTGGGAGTTTGAATTTTTTCAACATTTTTCAAAAAGCTTTCCAATCTGGTTTCTCCCTATTTTCTACTCCAGGGCACTCGAGGACACGTACTGTAGTACCACGTCTATAGCCAGTGGTCATAGAGAATTAGGCTGAAATCCTGGCATTGTTTTATGTCCTGGTTGTCAAGGTGCTACAGAATTAATGCGTTTCTTGAATTCAATTGTGTGGAGGAACATTTTAATACAAATTTTTAATGCAGTCATCCCAGACACCTGCTCTAATAAAAAAGATCATATATATTTATGACAGACTGGTACTTTAACACCTATTGAGCCCACATTTGTGTAATAACCAGAAAAACCCAGGTAATACAATGGGACATTTTGGACAGCGCAGTGATTTTCAATACTGCACCTGTCCAATGTGTCGTTTAGACAAGTTTCAGGACTGTGTGTCAAATTGCATCTGCCCTATGTTATTGTGAAGTGGAAATGTCTTGCCTTGGTTGAAACGAGCACTACTGTCTGTAACTGTCTGTCAGGAGTCCGAAAGTGACGGTTGCTATGGTAGAACAGTGATAGTGATCACAAAACACAACGCAGCTTTTTACCTGAAGTCGCTGTTAGCACAGTTGGAAGAAATCTTTGAAGGCTGAACATGTTTTCCACATGCCATTTAAAGCAAAAGGTGGTTAACAGGTGGTTCTTCTTAAACAGCCGTTCGATCAGTGAATACGAGTGAATGACAAACAAGTTCGATTCGCTTTGACGTTAAGCATCACTAAGCATCTTGACAGAAACCCAAATGTACATCTTGATGTCTAATGAGCAAGCCAGAGGCAACAGTGGCAAAGTAAATCTCCCTGACACAGCATGAGCAAGAAATCTCATGAGGAACCATGCCCAAAAGAGAACTCTTCCTCATATACCTAACAGCAGGTAGTGTGATTATAAATCATTATAGTATACAGTTGTACAAGGCAAATTGGTCAAAAGGCGACAGACCGGAAAACAATGTGGTCAAAGCAGGAGTTAGGTCAGAACCTTTTATCTTCTTCTGAGCTGATATATCGCTCCAATAAACAATTCCTCCACAGAGTCCTAAACCCTTACTCTTCAGGTACTTTTGGGATTAACTGGAGTGCTAAACCCAGTCATCCAACATCAGCACCTGACCTCACTCAGAATGAAATTCAGCAAGATTTAGCAGCAACACTACAGTACAGCGTTTAGTTAGAAGTGACCCAGAACCACACAGAAACTTTTTTTTTTATTAACCCCATTTATTTTCAGATAAATGTAAGACAAGTGCATGAACTAGTACTTTTACATTTAAATAGATATGCTCAGTCAAAAGAGACACACTTTGGGAATCATGCAGTTAAGTTTCAGAAAGCTTTAGTTTATATCATACATCAGAATGAGGAAAAATGTGATAGTGGCTTTGGCTATAGCGTGGATGTTTGTGCCGGACTGTTTGGTCTGATTATTTTAGAAATCCTGAATTCCCTTTCGAGGGAACTCAAAGCTGCCAATGGATGCAGAGCAGAGTCATGGGACCTACACCTGGTTATATACTGTATGTAACCCTGTTCCCTGAGAAGGGAATGAGATGCTGCGAGATGGCTGACACTCTGACGAAGCCTCAAAAGGGAACTTGGGATATAGCCTGGTATAGATTTTTACTTTAATGGAATTGTGCACCAGATTTGTTAAGCACCAGATCTGCAGAAAGAAACAACAAAACATCTGAGGACTGTTTTGCGCTGACAAAACACCCAAGTCACTCAAATAACCACTCTTTATATCTGTGGTGAGCAGAAACACATCTCAGATGCCAGCCACTTGTATCGCGTAATCATCGTGACTTATACATTGAAAACATTTTAAATAGACAACAAAAGTTAGAAAAATAAATAACAAAACAACTCCTTTGTTAAACCATGTGCAATGGGATGCACTTATTTCCAGGGATTTCAGAACAGCGTAACAGATATTGCGTCATCAAGTAGGCGTGGCCTATTTGATAATCTAACCCTAACCCTAACCCTAACCTTAACCCTAACCGTAGTTTATGGTTGTTTATTTGTTTTCGAAAACAGATTAACTGTAAGATAATAAAGCATGATAGATATAAAATATAAAATCTACCTCTATGACTGTTTTATCCATCGTAGGTATGCTCTTTTTTTGAAAGAGAGCGTTTTTCCAAGACCTCCAGAAACACGACCACTTTACGTTGTGGTAACAAAGCCCCTGGAATTCAGTGAATGCCGTTTTTTATATCTTAATTTTTTTTTAGTTGAAGAAACTGGACAGGGATTTGCATAACTATTTAAATGACACTGTTATTTATTACTTTTCTGACATGTATCCCTTCAAAACAATCTGTTTTTCCATCCCCAAAAACATCCAGCTGTTTCAAGTCCCAACCCCTGAGTCACCTCTGCAGAGCGAAACCCAGACAGTCTCAGACTTGAGCCTACACACCTGATATAAATAATGATTAGAAGGGAAAGAAACGGAAGGGGATGTAGGCGATAATAATACTGCAATGCCTACTCCTGCCCTTACTGAGAGAAAGGTCTTTGAGCCTATGGGAAAAGAAACGTATCTATGTTCAAAGCCCAGGGGAGCACAAAGAGAGAAAAAACGTATTGGTCTAATGCTTTAACAACAAGTAGAGACAGGGGAGACAGAGGAGTGGAAAGATGTAGAAATATCTAAGTTTATAAAACTCTAAGTATTCTGTATACGTTTTAGAAAGACTATCATATTCCCGAGCTGCAGAGAGGCCCAACAAGCTTTCAGCAAGCTAAGACTTAGCTGATTTAAAAAAAAAAAAAAGGCTTTGAACTAATCAGTGGGAGAGAGTCACAAAGACATTAACTTTATAATGCAATGAATTGTGTAGCAGCCAAGGGAAGAAAATGAACAATAGTATTTTTTGTTTGCTTCATTGTTTTTGATTGTTTTTTTTTAATTGTCAGCGACCAAGGTCTACCGATCTATGGAGGTCCTAATCCACAAGGCTGTGTAATTGTTATATGAAATGATTTGTTTATTTGCAGTGAAAGAGTAAATTTGATTCATTATTTAAATACGTTCTCAAAGCTGTCTTCTGTCTTCATTTTGCATTCGAGGATAAAAGATAAAATATTGAATATGAATAGTCAGATGAATGATATTCATTTAAAAATCTTGCTAGAAAGGTGTGAATTCTAATCTAATTCCTTAGGTATTCATTAACAATGTATTTAAACACACGTAAGCTATGAGCTATAGCGTCATTTACATATGCTCGTTTATGATACGAACCCCTCAAACCCTGAGAATTACTACTTGGATTTCTCACTAATGGGTGCAATAACTGTGTCACTATTATATCATTACAGAAAATAGAGGATTCTTGAAGCTTAGGCTTCAATAAATATCTTTTTCAAGTAGTTACATAATTTCTACACAATAGAGAACAGGCCTGAGCCATGATTTAATATTATGCCACAATAATTGAACTATGTTTTATAATAGCTTGCACTATCATAATGATGCCTTTTGAACAGCCTGTATGTTCACCTGTAAGGGTGATGTCAGGCTGGCAGTTTAGTGTATAACTGTGCACAGTTTTCATGAAACATTGGTAATGCGAAATCTGTCGCGGTAACAAACCCGAGACTACCTGTAGTAGGCGGTGTGAGTTCGGCTATACTGGGAATGTCCTCCGATTCCAGTTAATGTGAAAACAACATGTACACTGGGCCTCACGTATTCATGAAGTAAAGTAACCTGTGCATGTGCTTTAGCCAATTATTTCCCAACACACAATAAGAGTGACAGGGGAATGCTGAGGGACACAGAAGAGGTGAGGTGCCTTACTTCGCATAATAGCACCAAAAGTCACGTTGTGTCCTCTGTGCATGTTTGTTATGAACGCAAATGCACCAGGAAATAATGTTCAAAAGAATCAAATGAGTAAGAAACCAGACTGATGTTGCAAGGGCACCGGAAACAAGCGTGCGGACCGCAGTAAAGATGCCCAGTTCGAAAACCAACTGTTCTATATGTGAATCTGAATCATACAAGAACTTCCAGAATCTCAGGTTCTCAAAATGTCATCACATTAAGCATAATATGCAACTTCTTTATTTAGAATCACTCTCTAGACTCAAATGTTTTATTTTAAATAGTTCGAATATTAAAGACGAATACTACTAACTTTTACTAGCGAGCTAAGTAATGATATCTCTAAGCTGTCTTCAGATCAAATTATGCTCATTATTATGAAAATTAATACACCTATTAACAGAACTATCAATGGTAATTATCTAGAATATGAGTGTTAGAGCAAACGTTTGGTATTTTATACTGTTGAAGACTTTTGTCCACAGATGGGGTACTGGATGTTTTGTATAAATTAAACATATTTTTAATTGATAACAAAATAAGTTATCTGCATATGAATCCCTCATCAAATAACATCAGTTGAAGATGTAAGAATGGCTCATCACTAGGAAATGCAACAGAAAAGGATTCACCCCATCATCATCATCATCATCATCATCATCATCAGCATCATCGTAATCTTGCAAATTTGAATCGATAGCACAACCATCCATTGTAGGAAGTACCAGCGAGGGGTGGCATTATCTCCTGCCAATCACAGTTCCACTAGCCATTCGTGGGTGTCTGTGAGCTAATAAATGTAGAAGAAGACACATAGTACACTTCCCTCCCGTTTGTGTTTAGCTATGCAGTTCTGACAGATGCAGTGACTGGTTTCACATGTCTCAGAGGACATATGTTCAAATCTTCACTCTCCACGGTTGGTAGCTGGCGTGTGAACAGGGGAGAACAGGATAATAGGTCAGAATTGGCAAACAACCAAATAGGAGAAGAAAGTACAGCTAGGAAGAGAACAGCATTATATGATAACCCGAACACACTTCGTTCATCTGCCGAAACAGTATCCAAGCACCGGTGCCTCTTTGTTGATTATCATTGATGATATAAACACGCAAAATACTGACACCCAAAATACTTTAGCAATCTGTTACTACACAAAGCTTACAAGCTTGTTTTAGGCACCTGGATCAATAAGCTATAAACTGGCAATGCTCAAACCCAACAGCAAGGTAAGTGTTTTGTTTCTTTTGTTGTCATTAAGGCTTTTTTGCAGCAACAGCAGATTGTTTTTTCTGCCCACAATAATAATGTCTGGCAACACTGGCCATTTGCACTGAATTCCACCTTGTTTGTATTTCTGTGCAGCACAGATGCTTCGATCACACTTTTTCACCAATTGTGTTTCATTATTTTCTATTATTATCCTAATAAAATAAGCCACAAATATGAAGCAGTCCATCATGAACTTTTGGAATTAGCTGCAGAATTACAATTTTTTTTTTACCCCAACTACAAAATCTAAAGTGACTTCATTCCTGTTTACGCAACTTTTGTTGCTTCTTTTTTTTTTTTTTTTACCTAAATATGAGCAAAACTTCATCTCGTCATTTTTTACGACTTTAAAGTGTATATACGACTTCAAAACAGTTCAAGTTTGAGATGATCGTGATTTATGTTTTTAAAAGATAAGAAAATTGTGTTGCCAGGATCTTCCAAATAAAAAAAAGGGCCTTATGCATGTGAGAAGTGATACCAGCGTTATGTATTGTATCATTTCCTCCATGCTCTTGTTCACTCCTTAGAGAGCATGTAGCTTAAAGCAGACACAAGCATTGCTTTGTGAGAAAAAGAAGCTCCGGGCCTCTGTACTCATGCCACATCAGCTGTTCCACAAAAGCACTGCACCTCACCTTGATTAAGCAAAGTGAGTTAATTAAATTGGACCCGTGGCTTGCTGATGTCTTAAGGGGCTGAAGCTGCCAGAAGAGCACTTAAGACGCCACACTCCATCTTTTTACCCAACTCTATGTCTAAGGGGTGTGGTGCTAGCGGATGCCACTGTTATCAGTGTGTGGTTTTGTGTGTTTGTGTGTGTGCGTGTGTACGTATGCATGCTGAGTATTAATATTGGCCCACCACAGCTCCCTAAAGTAATCAGTGTGGGCTGCGGCAGGAGGAGGATAGAGAGACCCAATTGGATTATAGGCCATGAGCACTTTAATTTCCAAATGATGGCGTAACGAATGGCAGAGCATCTGCATCATCTCTTCGAGCTCTGCACCTCGGCAATATGGCCGAAGTAAATAAGGCACATTTCGAACGGTGTTTCCAGATTACTGAAAACTCTGTGCAGGCTTCATTATATCGCAATCCCCAGTAGATGTAGTGTTATTAAATCTTTTCACATGCACACAGTATAAGAATTGAGTTCACTTAGAACTGGTAGCAGGCTAAAGAAATTCTTGAGGAAAGTTTTTCTTAAGCTGTTTGTAATGAAAGAAGCAGACTTCCTTCTATGCAATGTGGATGCCTTACATTCATTTTTGTAATCTGCTTACTATAAGTCTAACAGCTTTATGCAGTTTTTAAGTTTATAAGTTTTCACATTATTATTTGCTGAAAACAAGTATGGCTGCATGCTGTTTTATTTATTTGTTTGTTTGTTTGTTTGTTTGTTTGTTTGTTTGTTTATTTTGATGGTCATAATTCTTACAGATCCTGAGAAACAGACTTAGACTAGAAAAAGCTTCTTATTATTTAACAAAGAAAAAATGAAGATTTGTTGATATAATATTTATTTATTTATTTGATTGGTTATTTATTTATTTGTTTGTTTGTTTATTTGTTTGTTTATTTGTTTGTTTGTTTGTTTATTATGTCTGTTTTTAAAGGTCAGTTGAAGGCTTTTCACACTACACTTAACCCCAGGTTATCGTTGTTCTAAACCCTGCTTGAATCCACATTCATTTCACACTTGAAATAAAAAAAGAAAAGTTGGGTCACTTTTTTAAGTTATGAAACCCTGCTTTGAAACATGGTTAACACCGCTTTTTTAACTAAAGAAGACCTTGACTATATCGACTTTAAATCATATAATTAAACTAAATGAATGATTATAAAATCATGTAATTAATCTAAACTAACTAAAGTAGACCTTGACTTGATCGACTTCAAATCATATAATCCACACGTTGTACTGCATTTAATACCTTTGTCTTTTATCCAAAGGAACATACATAAGCACTTTTGAGTTTCTATCAAAACCAAGTCGGGGAATAAGAGAAAAAAAAAACACTCACTGTATAAAAAATGAAAGAAAGAAATTGGGCCAAGACAAAGCCATAAATTAAGAGAAAAAAAAAATTATTTCAAAAAAGCCACCTCTGTATAAACAGAGGACAGGCCTCATATCTCAGCCTCAGACTTATTATAATTATTAATATTATATACTGTTAAATATTTTATTGGCATAGTGCTGAGTCAAAATGAATCTTATTTCTGTTTTTCTGTCTGTCTTTAACCTGATCGTTCATATCGGAGTCAATATAATTTACTTTTCAGCCTTTTTCCCATGAGCACTCATTTTGTGCTTCCAGCTGTCTGTGAATGCTGTGGAGTTTTGTGAGAGTCACTAAATCCAAATGAGCTTTCGGTGTCATCTCCTTATACACACAGAGAGTTAAAACTAAGTGGGAAGAAGCATTTATTAATGATTCTTGATAATGAGACATGGGAAGCTATTTGCTCAGTATCTGTTAGCAGGCATACAAGAGCAGTTTAAAATAATACATCACCTCCAGCTGCAGTCATTTTTTAACCCCTTTCTTTCTCCTACGTGTTTAAAAGGTAAACGAGAAATAAGTACTGTATTACTGTATTAGGCTCTGGTGTTGGGTGAAATTGAAAAGATCTTCCCAATCTTATTCAGAGCACCAAACAGATATATTAAAAACCTGTTAATATAAAATTCTATTATATTTGAACCTTATAGCCTTATATTTGGCTGAACTGGATCAGCGATATGGCTGCTTCGATTAAAGGGTGGCGTAAGTTTCTTTTTTATTTGATTCCTCTAGAAGAGAAAACAGAACAATTCTATAAAGTTTTGACTCCCTAGCTTTAAATTCTCATCTTGTTCGTATTATATTACAAGGAGTAATATAACACATCGAGTTTGCTACCTTCAAAATTTAAGTATACCTGTCTGGAAAATGTGTATAATTCTGAGCTATATGTGTGTATTTTTTTTTTGTTAATGTTCTTAGTTCTTTTTTGATTTCCTTCTAATTGAAAAGCTCAATAAATAGAAATAATTGAAAAAATGCAAGTGAGCTGGACCACGAATGCGCTTCGATTAACATGCACATCGTTGTAGGAAGAATATCAGCCTTTTTGAAACCTTTTGGTACCCTGACGTTTGGCTGACACAAACATTTCCATACTAATTTATTATAAGTTCTATAAGTCATTCCGAGTGAGAGAACAGAACAGTGTAGCTTATAGCTGACATATCCAGTCAGTAGGAGTTCATTTGCTTTAGATTAGTATTAATACACTTAATTAGCTCACGCTCACTTATTACATTACACTCAGTTCCACATTTTAGTCAGTTAAGTTACCGGGCAACCAAAAATGTCGGCCTGCGCAGCACACTAGCGCTTTTACTTGCTAATTCATTTATCATTTGTCCCCCTGATTTATCAAAATCAATTACACGTTTTTTTATTATGTAGGAATCCGATTAATTTCAATAAGTGAATAGATTTTCTTGTAGCAATTTCTAAATGCAGCGTCATAACAATAATGTAAATTGTGATAAACATTCAGACAATTTTTGTAATAGGAACATTTTATATGCACATTCCTAATGAGTAGTGAGAACGGTGGTGTGTTTTGTGGTTGCTGGAGTCGTAAGCAGCTTGGCACTTGGCACTTTAGCCCTGTGGCTGGCGGTAGCCATTTTCTCCCTCTTCAATCATCAGCGGCCATTTATGCAGAGCCTATTATTTATGGACCCACTTTCAATCACACATTCATTTACAAATGAGAGCTTCTGAAATGCCCTCGCTCCTACAGTATGTGATCCAGGGGTTGCCTGTCAGGTATAATGTGTGCTTGGGTTCTCATGCATTTCTCATTTACTTCATCTTATTCTGCTGACTCATACCTATGCCAGTTTAATGCAAGCGTGTCTACATGGATGCTCCTCAAGCTTCATGTTGGGATATTGTTTATAATCAAGTTGAGTCATTGTAACCACACTGGAGATTATGTTGTTTAAGGCAAATAATAATGCCCCAATGTGCTGTCTGTTGAATATTGAGCTATTACATGTTTAAAAACTTATTAAAGAACATGTAGTGATTTTACCTTTTATAGTTATATGTAATATTGTGTAATATCTGTGACACGAGCTAGTTCATGTTATTGAAACGATCATTCCTTCACCAGCCTCTCTGTTTTTATCTATCTTGAAGGTAATAAGACAAAACTGATATTTTACTGAAACTTCCCCTAGAGGAAAAGTTAAAACCATTACAAACCACTAAACTATAATATACTTCTATAATGTCTGTTTATGGAACGTTTCTCCATGTCACATGTCCTGAATTTACTTCAGCAACGGCTTCGCATATGACTGTATCGAGTAACATTACAACGATTAAGTTTTTGTTCTTCCAAAATGATTCGAATGAAATTCAAACCCCAAACTCACGCCTGAGAGGAGAAGCAAACCCACAATGCTTAGCTCTTCTACCATGCACACAATAACTGCCTACTTTTAATAACATAGTTACACTGCAGTCTCCATCAGTTCTGACATCCATGTGAGATTCCACAAAGTAAGCCGTTCATGTTAATACTACATGAATTAACGTTGCATGCTCACTCTCAATAACTGAATCTAGCAATTTAGCATAAGCAATGAGAAATGTAATATTTTATAATATGTAAACTATACATAAGATTTTATTTAAATCTGTGTGACCACAATTTCCCTTTTTTTCCCATTATTGATCTCAGCTAACATATCACAGTGAGTGTATTCACCTGTAGCTGTAGAATTAAATGTTATATCACAAAATCTCTTTTTTTTTTCTGAGTAGCTGCTACGTTTTCGTAAAGGATGACATTACATCTCATATAACACTTCAAGGATGGAGTAAACATGCAATTATCATTTATTTGGTTTGGTTGACCTGCTGTTGGTGTTCAAACTGGAACTGCTAATAAATTTTACATCATATTCACTCAGTTGAGAAGAAGAAGAAGAAGAAGAAGAAGAAGAAGAAGAAGAAGAAGAAGAAGAAGAAGAAGAAGAAGAAAACTTTATTATGTTCACAGTCATCACGCAGAACCCCTGGAGCAGGTAGGTTTAAGGGCCTGGCCAAGGTAGCTTAGCAGTTCAGAGTCTTGAACCCCAACCTTCTGATCAGTGAGCAAACACCTCAACCACTGAGTCACCACTTCCCCACTCGAAGCGTTCCCTGGTTATACTCAGGTGCACAGACTATGAGATATCGGTGTAAAATGTGATGAGGCTCCGTTTCTGTCTCACAAAGATTTTAGACCTTTATTGAGATGAGGCCAAGCCTGTGAGGATCCTAAGGCATCTAGAGATGTACCAGCTCCAGTTGCTTCATGAAGTATTCAGACATTATAATCAGATATGACAACTACATGTGGTCTTTGAGGACAACAACCTCTTCATCAATACACAATTGCCGGACTGTATATTTATAATCAAATCCTCCAGTGTCACCCAAATGGGAATGAGGTTCCTTTTTGAATCTGGTTCCTCTCAAGGTTTCTTCCTCTTCCATCTAAGGGAGTTTTTCCTTGCCACAGTCACCTCAGTCACGTCAGACTTGCTCATTGGGGATAAATACAAACACAATATGTCTAATATTAATCTTGGATTGTTGTATTATATAATCTTTGTATGATATTAGATTTTTTGTATTATGTTTATATTCTGTAAAGCTGCTTTGAGACAATGTCCGTTGCTAAAAGAGCGCTACAAATAAATTTGAATTGAGATTCGATCATTAATTCATTACAAAAAAATTTTTTTATTTTATTTTATCAGTTAGACTGCAATGCGAATAGCTTATAAATCATTGTATAAACTCACAACTTAGGGTAAAGAAAAGCCAGTGTAAAAGTCCACAAACATTATGCTTCAAATAAATATTTCACATAAGTCTTGTCCAATGAAACTATTGGATTTCCTTTTTTATGTAAACTTCGGGACCACAGATGCTTCCTTTATACTGCTTTTCTAAGAAGATTTGGGGGGGAATTTGTGATGCCAATCTGTCTACAACACATGTCTTTGAACTGGGAGAGGAAACCCACAAAGCACAATGAGCGCACAGAAACTCTGTGCACTGAGGGCAGAAGCAGGATTCAATCCCTCAACGCCAGCAGTGCAATGGCAAACAGGCAAACCACTATGCCACTGTGCACCAGGAAATTTTATACCCCTAATTCCCCCATGTCATTCAGTAAATTAGGGATTCTCATGCTTTTTCAAGCCTGGGAGGCTGAGCTGTAAAATAAACTCCATTAGTTACAGTTCCAATTCCCGCCATGCATTTCTTTCACAAACACTATTTGAGCATTATAGCTTTCTATTCCTGAAAACATTAGGTATGAGATTACTTTGGAACTTGGACGCCTAAATAAATTATAATTATTTTGTCTTGTGGTTCGTTAAATACACCACTGTAAGAAAAATGTTAAAAATCATGGACCCCTTAGCTATGCTTCATGTACCCTGGGAGGTCTCTGGACCCCAAACTGAGAGCCACTGCAGTAAATAATGAATAGGGTGAGTACCGTTGGTTTTTTAAACATTGATCGTCTCTGCATTTTCAGTGGCTTTTATCTCTGAGCTACTAGTAATAAAATTGCGGTGAAATTTTAGGAAAAGTCAAGACACTTTGATTAGAAGTCATTTCCTGCTGGTGAAGCAAATAATTGCGTATGCGTGATGAGTTTTAAGTACTTTACACTCTCTAAATAAAGTACAAATTCACTTCATTTTCATTGTCACGCTTTCCTGTCTGTTGTGCATAATTATGGAATTGTAAGGCCATGCCTCATCTCTCTCAGATTTTACTTCACTCCTTACTTAAGATACTGAGCTTTCCCAGTCTCTCATCTTTAAGCAAATCTCTCCATTCCCTTCTTTTAATGCTCTGACACTAAGGCTGCACGGACACACGCGCACACACACACACACACACACACACACACACACTCACACACTGTTCTCACCAGCGGAGACTGAGTAGAGATGGAGCACCTGTTTATCAGTGCGGCAACAGTGTGCTTTCACAAACAGTGCTAATTACACAGGGATAAAGCCTTGTTTATCACCCAGCTTACGAGACACAAGTTAATTGCCTCAGCTTGTCATCTCTCACTCTCTCTCTCTCTTTCTCCTGCACAACAGTTCGTTTTAGTTGTTGATTTCACCGCATCACTGTTTCTTCACTTTTACCTTTATGCATTGACACAATTCTCTCTAGTGGCAAGTAGAAGGAAAAAAAACAGATAGGTAAACCCAGCAGGAAAATCATACTGTATACAGTAAGTTGCTAAGACTTTAGGCTAAGCTGATTCAGCCGCTTAAAATGATAAGAAGTAGGTCTTTATCCACATAATACTTTCATTTACTGAATTTGCTAAACCTTATATGTGTCTTGACAATACAAACTGAGTGTTAAACCACATAGTTAATCTTACACTGTCAACAATTTGCTAGCAACATGATTTGTAAACAACCGCATAACATTTCCAACAAAGTGTTCGGATATCTTACATAGTACGAAATAGCACTGTGTTGACACAGGATGCAACTAAGCTGAAGGATCTTGCTCAAGGACACACAACCTTATTAACTCTGACTTCAAATCGTACCTACCGAGCCAACACAATCTTTAGTGGAGTTCATTCAGTGTTAGACGTAATTCAATCGATGAAAGCTAGTCGTGGTGTAGTTTTAGTGTGGTTGAGGTGTCTCACTGGTCTCTCACTCTCACTGGTCTCACTTTACCAGAGGCCAAAAAAAGGGAATTGTTTTTAGGATGAATTAAATTTCTGTGTCATGTCTCACTCCACAGTGGTTGTTAATGTGTGTTTATAAGTATTCTATTTTTACCTAGGCAAATAGGGGCAATAATTTTGTTTAAAATCCAAAAAACCAAAACAATCTTTACAGTATATAACAGGGGCGGCCAACCCGCGGCTCCCGAGCCGCATGCGGCTCTTTGCCCAGTTTCATGCGGCTCTTACGTTCATATCGAAGTTTGTATTTGTGTCTTTTTAATATACGTGTTCACGTCGCTTGAGTTCAATACGGTATTTTCGTCAAACGCGCATTTGAGTGGGATGAAAATACCTCAAAGTTTCCCAGTAGGAGCATGATCATTTGAGTAAACAATTCGTTTAACAAGTTTGCTCTTAAAATGGCAGGGAAAAAAGGTGATGTTCATGTGTGCCCATGTGTATGATGTGGCTCTTTGCGGTAACACAGTAAAAAATGTGGCTCTTGGTCTCTGACTGGTTGGCCACCCCTGGTTTATAATGATATCAAACCAGTTCTGCCTTCTGAGATGCTTCCACTGCTTGTGCATAAGCATCTAAAATGTGAAGGTGTTACCTTCAACCACTAAAAGTCTGAATAAGTTTATCCAACAGATGGAAAAACGTCTCACACTGAAAGCCAACAGAGTCCTGAGTCATTTTATGTCAGACTTACAACGATAAATTAATTCATTTGTTTATACTTATTGAAAATGTCTAGTAAGACAATTTCCATTCCACCGGCAGAATGGAAAGCCATTATACTGGTTGAAAGGGTTTAAATCACAGTTCAGAAGGTTGTGTGTTCAAGTCCCCACACCACTGAGCTGTCCATTTTGGTAAGACTGTTAACCTTTGACTTAATTGTATTATAAATATTCAAGTTATTACATGACTTTATTTAACCCAAGTTGCCAATAATATACTGCAAAATTGATTTATTTGTTCCTACTTGAATTTGCTATCTATCAGCACACATTTAGGCCAAGGCTGTCTCTATGCAGACATTATTTTATGCAGTAAAGACTCATTTAGAAAGCTCTATAAGGACAGCTCTCATTTGAGCTGCTTTATTTTACAGAACTAAAAGCAGTATTGCTTTTATCCTTCTTGGTGCAGAGGCTCCTATTTATGACACTGCGATAAAACCTGTAACCGTCTGCAAAATCCTTTTCACCCACTAATTTGCCTGGGATTGTATGATCTGGGGAGTCTTCTGCCATGCTTGTGATGGACCATTAAATGTGGCACAACAAGGAAATTTAGCAAGTTACTCAACTCAACCTTCCTCTGGTTCACAACCATTCAAAAGTCAAGCAGATCACCTACCAAGGGCAAGTGGTCTGGCTTCCTATAGAGCAGATGTTGAAACCATCCTAAATTGTATGCAGTGGAAATGTTCAAATTAGGGTATATCATATAGAGCGTGTAGAGTATAACAAGATCGTCTGCAACGATTTGTTTCCATTCTAATTTATTCCACACTGTTTTGTTTTTTATTCGACTCGCCTTTCATATTATGTTAGTTTTAGGATTCGTAACATATGGGTCACGCCGAGCGTCGCATTATTCCGCTAGTTCAATCGCATAGAGCACATTTCAGATGCGAAATCAATTATCTGTAGGTGAATTTACATCGCTGATTATTTTTGGTTATGAAAGCATAATTGGCTGCGTATTATTTAATAATTAAAGGAATAAGTCAAGTTTGAGAGCAATCAGAAACCCCCACTGTTATCCATGATGCATTATCTACGCTTTCATTTAAACGTAATTTTTCAGATCTTTTACCACTACTGTGTCTAATGTAGGCAAATTCAAATAATAATGAAAAATAAAATAATAATACCAATAAAAAGAAACAATAAAAGGATACGGGAATAAAAAGCATTAAAAAACAAAAATCAAATTAAATCAAAGAAAAAAATGCATTCTAATTACGTTTCACACTACGACAAATGTAACTTAAAACCTATTCATTAGGTTTAAAATATACTTAGTGTCCTGTGGTCCTTTCCTTTTTTTTTACACATGCTGCTCTTTGATTTTATTTCTCTTTCACTCCCTTTCTCTGTTCTCTTTGAACATTGCTGCAGAATAATTTCATCTCACCGTTTTTTTATCCTGTCCGGATACAAATGTCTGGGATTTTCTATGCAGATGTCACTTTGCATTGGAACAAAAATATGCTTGTTTGTAGTTAGTAGCTTTATTTAGTATCATAATGTGCACATCAGTGAGCCTTCCTCTGATTTTAAACTTTTCCTAAATCAACACAAAACACTTCCTCACAAAAAGGAAGATGGTTGCTATCGAAGAGGCACTCAACCATATACTTTTGTCTGTAATTAAAAAATTCATTACAGATAAACAAATCCAATCCGAATAGGGCTTTAGTGTAAAACTGAATCGGTAGTTTGTTGGCCGGACTCTGGGGACGTCTTTCGTGCTTCATGTCCATGCAGAACGCGACAATACTGACATTGAGATATTTCAGGATGACAACTGTAAAGTGCATCAGACCAAATCTGTGTGTGACTTGTTTGGACTAGCATGATGCAACACTGGGACACTGACAGCATCAGTAGACCCCTCAATCCCATAGAAAACTTGTGGCATTAATGGAAAGTGAAAAGTGAGAAAACAAAAATAGTCACCACACTCCTCACACCCTGTCTGTGAAAGATTAAGTGTTCATTAAGAAGCGAAACATGTGAATCTTTTTTCTGGATTCAGATTAAATAGTTCTCAAATGATGGACCATGATTGCATGAAGCTGCTTTTGTGTATTGTGTGTGCTACATTACTACATGTACTACAATCAGAGAAAAAAAATCTTCTTTCCAATTTTTTTTCTCTCAGATATGTGCCAATCCCACCTACTTATTTTCTGTTGGCACACATGACAAGGGCCTTGTGAATTCACAGGTCAAAATGCATCTAGATAAAGTCTGAGTGAAGCAAAAGTACCCAGAATTGAATGTGTATCATTTATGTCCTTTTCACTTCAGTGCCTGACATTTGGTTTGAACCCAGAACATGCTTTAAAGGCAGAAAAGTGTTGTTTTCGGGCGTATCTCAGTAGCGAGCAGTCATAAATCCTAGATACAGATATTTCCACCTCTGAACATTAACAATTAGGCTATTTTCTTACTACCAAAACATAACAAATTCTGGCTTATACCGTAGATGTGCATAATGCCTCACACCCTCAGGCTATGGAGCAGAGTGCCATTAAATTTGCCCAGTGCTGTGGTAAAAGGATGCGATAACCTCCCTCAGCAGCTACAGTGTGTGTAACATGAGCTGCCAGGACTCACTCTCTGAACCGTGTTGAAAAATTCAGACGGTTTCTGTGACATTCTAATACTGCAGAGGCACTGTCTCACTGAACGTGGGACAAAACGGCACACTGGATCAATACGCTAAAAATACCTAGGCAGTGCTGAGCAGGGCGAGAGTGACCGAGCATCAGATACACGGATACGTCGTTTGTGTTTATATTCATGAGTATTTGTGTCTGTGAATTTCCCACTTTCTGTCATAAGAACACAGAGGCACACATTCTGATCGTTCTGAAACCCGAAGACTGCACAACTGTGAAAGTGAATTAAAAAAAAGGGCAAATTGCAAACTGTCGTTAACAAGAACGCAAGCCCTTAACATTTAATTTGCTCTTGATTACCACTGGAAAACTTTCTTTTTTTTAATGCATCACAACTTCTACAACTGACGAGACTTCTCTTGTCATTTTTTAACCTAATTAATCCGCAGGGAATTCAGTGCATAGTTACTTTGATTAAGCTGCACACATAAACATAAAATGTAAATAGGTTTTGCTTGGACTAATCCAAGGATGGTTTTCAAGAAACAATAAGTAAATAAGCATGATACTTAACTCAGGAATTGTAGTAAATATTATGTTGATCACAAAAAAAAATTAAAGTCTGAAGAAGTGAAGACATTAAAATAAGGCTCTCACCCAAGGCAATACTTAACAGTGAGACTAAACAGATGACTTTCTTAAGAAATTTGAGCTGTTCTAGTAAAACGCAATTAATTATTAAAGCATTTCATCATTTTCGAGATTCAACCAAAAGTCTTTTCCATCAACTCAGCTTCCTCTAAAGATTATAACCATTATTTTTTATAGCACAACCACAATGTATCAGTATAACAATATACAGTATATTGTGACATAAAATTAATCGTGATAATGACATACAGTATCAACATATTGCTTAGCCCTAAAGTTGAGTTCTACACATTTATAAATAATAAAGTGAAAGCAGCCGTTTCCGTGTTAGTACTAAGATAAGGGTGTAAGTGTTCAGTCATATTTAAGATACTTGTGCTTTATATAAAATTCTTTCTTGCTTTCTTTTTTACTATTATTATTTCTACTACTACTTACTATTATCCAGCCATTCATTTTCTGTAGCACTAAAACAGGATCGGTGTGAATCTGGAGCCTATCCCAGGATTCTTGGCGCACAGAACACCCTAGATGTTCTGTTCTGATGGGTTTGGTGCCAACCCATCACAGGGCACAATCACACACATACTCACACACTGCGGACAATTTAGAGATGCCAATCAGCCTACAATGCGTGTCTTTGGACATGGAAAGAAAACTAGAGTTTCCAGAGGAAACTCTCAAAGCACAGGGAGAACATGAGAGAACTCAGGGAGGATCTCTATGATCCATTGTATATGTATTATATTATTAAACCTCGAAATAAACAGAATTTTATGTTTTAGAATCCCAAAACATAAAAAAGGGAAATGAGAAACATCTAAGATCATGTTAAGACCTTTGAACAAAAGGTCAGATTTTCCGTGTTCACACAACACGCCGATAGATTTAATATAACAGGGACCACCCTGAAATGTGGAGCCACCTTGAAAAGCTGAGCTGACTGGTCAAACAAATCCAGCAGTTTCAGCTTGCATTTAACAAAAGAACTATTATTAACGCAATTCCCCCCAGACATCATGCACATGCACATTCATTCACATCTAAAAGCAAGTCATCATCGTTGGCTTACCGGTATGTTTTGGAAAGGTGGGATTGATCCAAAGAACCAAGGAAAGCCACATAGACTCTAACAAAAGTTCAGGACTGAACCCAGGACTGTGGAGGCATAAGGAAGCAACACCACACACAGCAAGACTGTGCCTCTAATAATTGTTCTCATTCAGAAGAGTATAGAAACTCTTACAAAAGTTAAAGAACCTTTGTTTCAATGTGTTACCAATAATTTGTCTCTAAGAAATGGATTTCAATAGACATGAAATTCTTAACTGAATTTCAACAGTACTGTGAGATTTGAAAAAGAAGGACACAGAAGCTTCTCCTTATCTTTTCTTCCAGAACTACAGTACGGGTTTTGCATGGTCATGAGGAACACAGTAATACATATGAGGAACATAGCGATACACAGTGAACACGGCAAACGTGTGCATGCTTATTAACACAATATGAGAACGGGAACATGTCTCAAAGATGTTAAATCGATAGCAGTTCATGCGATTATCATTATTGTGCAGATTCAGATCGAGTTAATATTTGCATCAAACATAAGAATTGAGAGAAAATGTGACCTCTGTGAACCGATTGGTTGTTGGTGCCAGATGAGATGGCTGCTGATCTTATGGGATTTCACACACAAAGGTTCTATGGGTGGAAACCCCTAGGAACACACAACATACTGAATCGTGAGGTGGATGGGCTACAATCAGCCAAGAACAGGTATCTGAAACTTCACTAAACACATGTTCACTAAAACGAGACTGCTTACCTAACACTGGAAGAAGATTACCTGGAGAGCTCATGTATACTATAAAGAGATCAGACTCTGTAACAATAATGTGCTAATTTAGGAAAGATATTAAAGTTACACAATTCAGGACAACACATTCAGCTACATACAGTATCTCTAGAGATCGAGCTGAATAAGCTCTTCATATACAGATATTGGTTCAAGTACCCAAAGTACTTAGTCTCACTGAGACTGTCATAATCTAAAACGGTCTTGCCTTACTGTTCCCGAAACAGTAATCTATATAATCTATATACTGTAGGTCTTATGGTTCCAAGAACAGTACAGATTCAAATGCCCCTGAAACATGGAAAAGGTTTTTTACCTCATTAAAACCATATTGTTTATGGTGCTAGTAAAAGTGAGATTGCAATCAAGATGCAGTCTTAGGTATATAATCAGTCTTTTCAAATTAATCTCTATGCACAACATCTATGTGATTACCAGTGACAAGAATTTGGACTTGAATCTACAAGACTGAGTTACTCAAAAGCTACTATTAGAAAGGTTACAGTACATTTCATTAATAATAATAAATGAAATGTACTGTAACCTTTCTAATAGTAGCTTTTGAGTAACTCAGTCTTGTAGATTCAAGTCCAAATTCTTGTCACTGGTAATCACATAGATGTTGTGCATAGAGATTAATTTGAAAAGACTGATTATATACCTAAGACTGCATCTTGATTAGAGCTTGATTAGAGGATTTAGAGCTTAAATCCAATGACATGGGAAAACAGATTTACATGAGTCAAATGAATAATAATAATAATAATAATAATAATAATAATTATAATAATTATAATAATAATAAATTACTGTTGTTGTTATTATTACTATTGTTATTTAAAAGAAATAAAGAAACATTTTAGAGCATGTTAAAAATATTCTAAAATGTTTCTTTATTTCTTTTAAATAACAATAGTAATAATAACAACAATTATTTATTATTATTATTATTTAAAAGAAATAAAGAAACATTTTAGAGTATGTTAAAAATATTCTTCTTCCTATTCCGCTTTGTATACCACTGCAATTTGCCAACAATTAAATTTTAATTTATTAATGTACAACACATTGCTCTTTTTATGGAACGGCTGCGGGACCAGAGGACAAAGGAGTTTGCGCTTCCTGGTTTCCCAGTAACATGAGAAGCTGTGGGGTTTTTCTGTCTCATTAAGTTCAAGGGAAAGAAAAAAAGGAGATCCTGGTGAGAGAGCGATTGTATACTGTATAGCTACTATGATTTAATCAATAACAGGAACTAACCTCAGTGTCAGGAATCTTACTGACTCAAGTCTCCTTCCATAAATGTTCAATAAACATCAGCATATTAACGATTATGCACTTAGCCAACAACACGTCCTTAATCTGTTTATGTAAACTGATTCAATGTTTAATTAATGGTTTTGAAAGTTGAATGAACTACATAAGAACAGGATGGGGAGGATATTGTCTCATGGCTGTCGCTTCCTAACAATTCAAGATAAATGTACTGATGAAAAATTTAGAGGATCTTCTTATCAAGAGGAAATAAATAAATAAATAAATAAATAAATAAATAAATATTCTCATTGCTAGTAGAAAGTTTATAGTCAAAGAAAAAAAACTACATGTTTTGTTTTGTCAATTAGATTAAAGCTCTGTAGATTAAACTGCAACATAATTTAAACACTTATTTAGAATTCAACAGCTGCTCCGAACTTCTACAGTAAAAATTGAGTCATTTATTTGTTGTTCTCTCAGTGTTCAATTTCGTTTAATTACACACACACACGCACGCACGCACGCACACACACAAACACACACACACACACAATGATTAGTTTAGAGATTAGAAAATGCTGTTCATATTTTGGCCCAAAGACATAAACTCACCTGAACTATTTTATTTGCCCTTACAGGCTAAACTTACAGCCACACTGTGCTCATCTGAGGATTTTTTTTTTCCACAAAGTTTTTTTCTCCTCATTTGTTTTGTACACCATTCATGAAAATGATGCAACATATTCTAAGAAGGCCACATGTAACATGCTATGATGCATTGATGTTTTCTACAAAAAACCTGTTAATATGATGTTATGCACCTTGCTGTGCTTATTCAGGAAATTGCATTAGTTTATAGCTGTTTATATCAACTTTTCTATAAAGTATTTAATAACAAAACTTTATAGACGTTTTAAATGATACATTTCTAAACTGTTAGAGAAGACAGAATGCAATATGAACAATGTTTTTAGAGCACACTATAATCACTGACACCTAAGAATCTTCAGTTTGTGATGTCTGTGCCTGTGTGATTGCCTGCTAATCGTCCTGCGATCATTTATTTGTTATAGCTGTCTATATTCTGGTTATACCTGACTTTATATTTCAAATAAAAATATGATAAAGTTGATAAAGTTTATAACATATATAAACACTGCTTATAATGCATTCTGTTAACATTTCATGAAGGCATTTTTTAAACATATGCTAATCTCATTCCATAGTCTGGATAATTAGAATTTTTTAAATGCATTATAACATGCTATGAATGTATTCATGGGTAAGAATAAATTTGACCATCATAGAAAGTGTTAACAAAAAAATTATAATAAAGTGTATAATGCATTAATATGGTCAATATGGTCTTTATACGTGGTCTTCATGGGAAGTGTTGTAATGATTTATAACTTCATATGGACTTCATAGAAGGTGTTTTAATTTCTAATCAATGCATCATAACATGTTATGGATGCATCTTGAAGTTTATTTTGCACATGCCCTTTATAAAGCAATTGTTAAAATGGGTTATGAGTGCATTATACCGCCTTGTTAATGCATAATAACATGTTATGTATGCATCTTAAAGTTTATTATGCACATGTTATGCAAAAGCAATTGTTAAAATGGGTTATGAGTGCATTATACCGCCTCGTGATGCATTATAACATGTTATGTATGCATCTTGAAGTTTATTATGCACATGTTATGCAAAAGCAATTGTTAAAATGGGTTATGAGTGCATTTTACCGCATTGTTAATGCATTATAACATGTTATGGATGCATTCATAGTTACTGAAAATTCATAGGTACTGTTCCTCATGGAAAGTGTGAGCACAACTGTTCCCAAGTTTTGCCAGATGTGGGATCTCACCTGCCATTGAGCAGCGCGAGCAGCTCTCCCGCATGGTACAGGTCATTACGCGTGACGCGGCTGAAGCGGAAGGAGTTGAGGTTGCAGAAGGTCACAGCAGGGAAAGTCATCATCGGGGTCGAGATCTCGTCCAGCTTGGTCACGTGTGGGTACTGCAGGTAGAAGCGCACGCGGTCCGCGCACACGAACACGAGGAAGGAGAGCGAACCGGCGAAGAAGATAATCCACAGGCAGCGTCTCACGCACAGGCGCTCATAAGTGAACATGTGGGCGATGCCGTGAAGCGTGGACCTGCTCGCGAAAACCTCAATAGGCGCCGGTCGCTCACAGTCCACATTGTCATCATCGGTTTCTCCTCTAAGGTCCATGATTGCTGACAAACTCAAGCGAGTGAAGGAGAAACGCTGAACCCCGGAGGACGCGCGTAAAAGACGCGAGTGATGGAGCGCCAAGTTTCCAGCCCTTTTATCCTGCGTGGTTCTTTACTGGGGAAAAAGTCCAGCCTTTCTGACTGATGGGGCTTTTACTTTCATCCCTCAAGAGAAAACCAATCGATCCTCGACGATTGAGACACCGGAAATGAGCTGTTATTACTTCTTCTTATTCTTTTCCCTCTCAGTATATTCTGTGGTGCTTAGAATTAAACGTGTCATGCAGGATATTTCCCTTAGAAGTGCTGATATCGTGTATTAACCTATTATTAAAACCTAGAAATAAATAAATAAATAATAAATTATGAACTCAATTCGTCAGGAAAATATATATTTTTTTAAAAATTTAATAAAAAAAAAAATGATTCGGGTTAAGAACAAAACAAACAGCTTCGTTAGAAAGAAAAGAAATCTTCATTGCTGATAAAAGTCACCATCTCTGTGGTCCATCCGTTCAGCACGAGACATCAAAACAAAACAAAAAACAACAACAACAAAAAAAAACGTAAACACAGAGACGCGAGGAAGGAAAAAAATCCTATAAGTGCTCGGTTTATCCGTTTGACTCTGTAAGGTCGCTAAATCCGACTGACACCTTCTCAGCTCTTCTCTCAGTTTCTAGTGTCCGAGCTGAAGCCCTGAAACCCTCGCGAGTCCTTTATGAAGGCTCGTTGTGGTGGATGTGAAAGGAGAAAACACACCGACTCTCTCTCTCTCTCTCTCGCTCTCTCTCTCTCTCACACACACTCATACACACTCACGCTTTCTCACACACTCACACAGACGCACACAAACACACTGCGACGCCGCGTCCACATCAGTGCACCATTAGCCTTGGTTTTGGTCCTTCTCGACCATTTTTGTGTCCGTCAGAGAGAGAGGGAGAGAGGGAGGGGGGATAGGGAAGGAAGGAGAGAGAGAGAGAGAGAGAGAGAGAGAGGTATAGGGAAAGAGGGAGAGAGGGGGGATAGGGAGAGAGAGAGAGAGAATGAGAGAGAGAACGAGAGAGAATGAGAGAGGGGGGATAGGGAAGGAGAGAGAGAGAGGGATAGGGAAGCAGGGAGAGAGAGAGGGGGATAGAGAAGGAGAGAGAGAAAGAGGGATAGGGAAGCAGGGAGAGAGAGGGGGGATAGGGAAGGAGGGAGAGAGAGACAGAATGAGAGAGAGAGAGGATAGGGAAGGATAGAGAGAGGGAGAGGGGGTGGGGAAGGAGGGAGAGAGAGATAGACAGAATATGAGAGAGAGAGAGAGAGAGAGAGAGAGAGAGAGAGAGAGAGGCAGAATGAGACAGAGGGGGGAAGGAAAGAGAGAGAGGGAGAGAGAGGGAAAGAGAGAGAGAGAGGGAATGAGAAAGAGAGGGAGAGAGAGAGAGAGAGAGAGAGATGAGGGGTTGCTGTTGGTGCTTTTTGCTGACGTGAGCTCGCCACGGACTGTGAAGTGTCTGAATGTGCAGCTTTTAGCCTTGTCTAACAAGATTGATCTGACCTACCTGGTCACAGTATGCTAATGTCATTATCACGGCAATCATACATATAATCCCTGTAGAGAACACCAATGCCCCAGTGCAAGTCATGGATTTACCTAATTATTTCACAAAAATACCCATAGATGTCACTGAAGGTTTCAAATGCCTGCCCTGCATGTCCATGGTCATGACTTGAAAAACACCACCCCCATATACCTGTAATATATATTTACAAATGCTTATAAATTAAATTGCATCTTGCATTTCATACAGATTATTCAGGTGAGGTTTCATGCTCCGAGTCTCAGTTTCGCCACATTCTAAAGGTGTTCTACTGCACGGATTCAGATATGAGGTATGACATGACTTTTGCTTTGTGCAAAAGTCATTTTCATTTTCATGCTGGAAGTAATCAGTACAAAATGGTAAATCACTTTCATAACAGATTAATAAGAGAACTGTTTGGTTTTATCAGCATCATTAAACATTGTCATCCTTGAGGTCTTCCTGAGAGGAAAAAAGACATTTTTAAATGGAAGCCCACATGTGGCTCTGTCTCTACTGTAACCAAAAAAACAGTCATTTTTTATTCTATTAAAGATGTGGTTTGTTATTTCTGAAAATAACAATTTCTGACTAATGAAAATAATAAAAATGAAAAATAATTGTAAGAAATTTATCCATTACCATGTATGTGATCTATTTGATTTCTTCATCGCCTATTTATTATAATATAAAAAAAATCTTCTGTTTAGATTTTTCTGGCCCACCCACAAAAATTAGCTTCTCCTTCATGCCAGAATAAGATCATTCAGTTCTTCTCACTTTTATTGTCATATTTGAAACATGACTTAATACCATAAACTATACTACCATGCAACAACTCTCGCTCCTTTTATAATTTCTGTTTGTTATTTAATTGTTTGTTTTTTTATCTGGCCTCAAAATAGGCTCCAAATCAGGATTGGTTTTTTTGTTCCCTAAAAAAAGCTAATCAAGTTGCGGACAGAGCTTCGAATTAAGAGTTGAGAATGATGAGGCTTGTCAGTGTTTTTATTGCAACTGCAGTTCACATAAGAGGTAACAGGGGGGATGTAAACATTACAAACTGCTCCTTAAAATTTAACTGTCCATCTAGAGCATCAAGTAGCCAACAAAATAAGCCACTCGCTAATATAACACCTGTCCTTTGGTTATTTTTAATTAGCATAAAAATGATGGGATATAACTTATTACAGGGAGAAAAACTATGCTAATGTGCACTGTGTGCACTGTAACTACTTCTGTCATATCAGCTATATCGATTTTGCACAATACTTTACAATATCTCAGGTAACTGCTGCTATAATGCTAATATGTTCATTCCAGTATTTGTGCACATGTAATACTGCTGTTCTTATGAACAGCAGATATGTTAATCCCTCTGCACTGCTCTTCTCTTCTCTTTTTCTACCCATGCTGAGACACCCATGCTATGATCGTCTTCCGTGCGTTGAAATTTTTGGACCTCCACTGAGACAAGGCTGACTCTGTGAGAACCCTGAGACATCTACAGATCTACCGGCTCCAGTTGGACTCTGTGGTACTTGTATATTTGTAACCACACCATCTAGTGTCACCCATATGAGGATGGGTTCCCCTTGAGTCTGGTTCCTCTCAAGGTTTCTTCCTTTACCAATCTAAGGGAGTTTTTCCTTGCCACTGTTGCCTGAGCCTCCTCAGACTTGCTCATTGGGGACAAATACACATACACACATACATACATACATACACACTGTGAACTGTATATATCTTGAATTTTTATTATATTAATTCTTTATACTTCTCCTTATGTTTATCTTTTGTTCTATGTTTATGTTCTGTAAAGCTGCTTTGTGACAATGTCCATTGTAAAAAGCGCTATACAAATAAAGTTTTTGTATCATTGGGTGTTTTGAAAACTTGTACAATTGATCAAAATTAAAATCCAAAGATATTTTTCGTATGAAGCACCGAGTATTTTTCAGTTTTTATGTTAAAAAAAGGAAGACATTTAGTACATAAATATTTCTAAACAAAAACAGATGAATTATTTATTTTATTATTTATATTAAATTCTATATTAATTATTTTATACATTATTTAAGTGCCCTGTTTATGTATAACGTTTTGTGTGGTAAAGTATTGAAATTCATCATTTAGTGCAAGTTTATTTGGTGGTGGAGATGACTAGCTATACTAGTTGTGGTGGCTCACTTTGTTAAGGCTTTGTGTTAGAAATCAGACCGTGTGTTCAAATCACAACACTAACAAGCTGCAGTGGTTGGGCTATTGAGCAAAACACTTAACCAGATTACTGTAGACCTATCCTGAGAGCTGCTTTTTTTGTACCGTTTAAGGTGTTACAGTACTTTATTATTATGTATTGTAAATTTAGAGCATTTTCCTGGCAGTTCAGCTGTCAGTTAACTGAATGTACTATGTTTTTTCCCCATACACTTTTCCAGATCTTGATAAAAGCCAGACTAATAGGATTCACAACCACATACTACAGCTGGCCTTAAATGTTTAACAGCCTGTCTATACTTAAAAAAAAATCTAAAATAAACATAAATGAAATAAAAAAATGTTTATATATATATATATATATATATATATATATATATATATATATATATATATATATATATATATATATATATATGAGAAATGTCTTGATGCCACGATCCTGTCAACACTATTTGAGAAACTTACAGCCAGAGGGCCAGAGGAAGCCGTCCGTGAAATTGCACATAATGCATCTTTAATCCCCATTTGTTATAGTATTGACTCTGGCCTGGTGTCTGTGTCTCTGATAGTATCAATACAAGAAAAGATGAAATTCTGGCTCAATTAAGGGATTTTCCTGTTCATTTAGTCACAGTTGGACCCCAGGTTTTGGAACCTTTTCCTGCAGCTGTGTTTATTGACACAACTTTAGGAAATTGCTCATTAATTTAATGACACAGACATGATCATTATACACATAGATATACCTGAGGGCCTACCGCTTCATTTACAACTGCATGTTTAAACCATTTTCATGAATCCCGTGATAGAAAAATCTGGATTGATACACCATTAGCGAGTTTGCAGGATTGATCGGGAGTAAAGGGCTTTTCCCCTTAGGTTTGGACAAGGCTTTATCTCCACTCCAGCAATCTGGTTTTAAAAAGATCATGTGACACTTCCCTCTTGAATCATGACCTTGTCAATGGTGACGTCCTTGCTTTATTGACTTGCATCCTGTAAAAACCTTTATCCAGGCCTACAGAAAAATGGCTAAATTAGAAAAGATTAGGCTGAATTAAAAAAAATAAAACAAAAAATCAGTACTCAATCATGATAAGGTGCAGTTATTTAAAGAAGAGCAAAGGAACGGCAATAAACCGGGGTGATAAAAAACAATGAAGCTCATTAAAACCATTCTAAGAAAAATAATAAAGAATAATGCTTTCAGTGTCTCAAGTAGCTTTTTAAATTTAAATTGACGGCACATCAAGAAATTTTAAGGGAAGTCATTTCTAGATCTTTCATGTTTAAAAAAAAAAAAGAAAGAAAGAAAAAAGAAAGTGTTCCTGAAATGTTCACAGATAAATTACCCCAAAAGAAGCTCCTCACAGGATGTGAAAAGGAAAATAGTTCTCAGTTTACACTTTAATGAAAAGGTGTCAGGTGGAATTTCTAGAAGCCCAAAACACTGTAGTGTTTAGTGTTTACTCTGATTTATCACACAGGCTTTTGAACCATTATAAAAGCTTTCCTTTTGTTGAATTGGGTGTTAGAGCAGGGCAAACACTAAACTCTCTTGTATTGTAACCTACCACATCATTCATTTGACACTTTTGCCCTAAAAATTGATCCCAAGGGATAAATCAAGATCTTCCAGGATTATAATGCAGTATAAAAAAATCAACCAGACAATGCAATATTATTGTGTGATTTAGCTGACTTGAAAAAAAAAAAGTATTTAACATATTGATTTCAAACTCATTTATCTGTAAATCTTTTGGGAGCAGTTACACAAGAAATGTGGTATTCATGAAAATTCTGCAAGCTCAGAAATGTATTTACAGTATATCTGTAATGACACGGGACAGAAGCGGACCCAAACGCAGGATAGCTAAAACAAAAGGGATTTATTAACAAATACACAAAACAGGAACACGGACTCGAGACAGGACTAAACAAAACTAAGACCACAGTAGATGCCACGCTGCACAAGGCAACGCGGCACAGTTAAATACAAAAGACAATGATGACACAATAAGGATCAGGTGTGACGACAGGGAGGAGCAGACGAAGGCGGGGCAGACACGTGACGAGAAACGTAAACAAATGCACGTGGGCAGAGTCCGGGCAGAGTCCTGACAATATCATACAAGAGCTTGTGAATTCATGTAAATATATTAATAAGGACACACTTGCATGAACCCTGTTTGATTTACTGCAGTATACAATATACAGTGTATACAGTTCTGTACAAAAGTCATAGACACGTAAAAAAAAAGAAATGCAGTGTAGCAAAGATACATAAAAAATAATGAAATGAAACATTTTTCAGTTTAAACAATAAAAAACTAAACAAAGTCAATATTTTGTGTGACAAACTCATCGCTTAAAACAATGCAATTTGTGTAGTGTTATATAGCATCTTAGAGAATCTGCCACAGTTCTCCTGGAGTCTGTCACACTCGCTTCTTTTTTCATGCAAAACCCAGCTGGCTTCATTATGGTTTTTTTTCTAAAAAGTGTTTTGTTGCAGAAGAAATGTGTTGATTTTGTTTTACGTCATTTGATAACATTTAATTTTTTGTAGGAAATGTAGTTTGAAAATTGTTTTGTTATGACTGAGAACATCTGTCTGGGTGCAAAAAAAATTACTGTTTTTTTTTTGCACAGGTCTGTGTGTGTATACGCTCTATATATTTTCTCTATACTTTCATCTGTGCTGCAGCAGCTAAGCTGGACGTTTTAGCGCAAGTTGTGTTTAGGAGGCAGGTTTTCTGTTTAGTTGTCACTTTCAGCTGTTTAATTGAACAGTTCAGTGAAAAAGGAAGACAATGGTAATGTGACAAGATCAAGTTGATTTTGATCAAAATTGAACTGAGCTAGAGTTCTATGACAAGTGTAACACTATGTAATAATTAATAAGGCCGATAAAGCTAAGCTCAAGGTTTCTTTGGGTGGGTTTAGCTGAGATTTTAAATGCAAACTCAAGTGTTGAAGGTTCAATATGGACTCTAAGGGACTTTTTACATCTGGTCACTTCATGGGTTTTCTCTGATCCGATAGCTATCTGATTTGTTAAAAATGTTCCATTTACATTAGGCCACATAAATGCGTCTTGGCGAATCAGATATCAATCCAATATTTCTACTCCTGCCCAAAATGGAAATATATTTTACCTCATTTCCGGGGTAATTTAAATGGAACACGCTTTGGTGTATGCAGTTTTCAGAATGCAATCAAAAAGAAGACGAAAAAACTTGTTACGACGGTTATGCTACAAAAAACAGCATTTACTGTTTGTTGCATTTTCGCTGGTGGCAGCAACCCATTTTAAGACCAACAAGACACCTGGGTGAAAGATCGGTGCCAGCACTTGCGAGTGACGTACTTCCGTTTGGGAGGAGTATAGCGCTGGCGTATGAGGCTTGAACAACCACATTCATTTACACCTGTCCAGTTTCATCTGAAATGCTTCCCAGACCACCTCCTGAAGTGGTTTGAACGATCGGATTTATATCCGTCTCGAAAACATTTCAGAGGGCGTTTAGACCTGGTCTTTTTACCATCGGATAGCTATCAGATCACAGAAAACGCATGAAGTGACCAGGTGTAAAAAGCCCCTAAGAGGGATTCCCCAAACAGGCAAACTGACAACCACATATTTTAGCTATCAATCCCAGATTTCTTAATTTTCTTGGTCCAGGTAAGTAAAAGACACTTGTTTCATACATGTATGTTTTAATGGAACCTTTCTCTGTAGCCATCTACACAGCTTTGATCCAAACTCCTCCATGGCTCATCTGGCACCTTAATGCGTTTGTGCGGTTGCAGGAAATGAAATGGGCCGCTGCTGCATGAAAGCGAAGGCGGCAAGGTAATTGGTAATGAAAGCGGCGGACAGTTGAGAGCGCAACCAAAGATTTATTGACTGTAAGAAAGTGTCCTGAGACCTTTTACAGGAATTCCTCTAAAGAGAAATTAAGGAGCTCTTTGAATATGCACGAGAGGAAGACTTGCTGTTATAGCATGAATGAAGCAACAAAATGGAGGAGGATTGTCAGAATTAGCTACACACAAAAAAACAGCGTTAAACACTTAGTATGTTGGAACTGAAATAGCTGTCAAGAGGCAATGTTGAAAAGTTTTGGCATGACTCAACCGGTGGCCTGTTATCAATCTTCTGGTGATTTATTGCAGTAGTGAGGTCTAATGTCAATGGTGTATCATGGATTCTCTCAGCTTCTTTGTGAATAATAACTCTGTGGTGCAACCCGATGTCATATCAAAACCCTTTTCGCTGAACTTGTGCCAGTAAACAAAAGAATACCCCAGTGTTTGAATTACATTTGGGCAACAAGATGGGGGTCTCATTGTTTCCAGATTTGGTCCTTTTTTAGTTTGTGTATATATGTATTCAAAGTCTCGGGCTATGTCTACATTAATCTGGATAGATCTGAAAACTGCACTCTCCATCTACACTTGTGTTATCAATTTATTTGATAAACAAAACATTGCACATGCTGTCTCTCATTTCAGTCGTTTGCTGTTTTGCACAATCCTTTACAATATCTCAGGTAACTGCTGCTAAAATATTGTGTTCATCCTAGTATTTCTGCACATGCAATACTGATTGAACATACAGTATTTACACTGGTTGGCACTGTTTTTGTTTATTGTCTTTTGTGTATTGTCTTTTGTGTATTGTCTAGTATTTTTTGTTTGCACTGTCTTTTGTCCTGCACTGTCTTTTTGTCTTGTACTGCACTGTTTGCACCAGGTTGCACAGATGCACTTTATGTATCTAAGACTAACTTACTAAGTCCTTATAGCTCTGTCTTTGTTTTATGTAGCACCCTGATCCTGAAGAAATGTTGTCTATATGTTGTCTAACAGCTATATATGGTTGAAATGACAATAAAAGCTTCTTGACTTGACTTAAATGTTTGCATGAAAACCTAAGAAGCTTTGGTCTACGTCTTTTCCATTAGACATATATTCACTTTCTGTAACTCTGACTTTATGCAGCAATGTTGATGAAAAAAGAAATGAGACTGTAAAGTTGCAAAGGCAGCCGAAAAACGTAGAGAAAATGATGTGTTTTCAAATGTATCTGGAATAATGTGGCTGTAGCCTCACATTGCATTGAGAAACTTAAAGATTTAAAGTTTTAACACTTGAATAGGTGATGACCTTTTTTTTCATTAAAAGCTTGACGGAAAGTTTTGCATGGTCCCTGCTTGAGACCAAAGGTGAAAATGATTATTTTTGCTGTCATGAGTGTGAGCAGACAAATATGAAGCTTGTGATATTAACAAAACAATCACATTCACTGACGTGGCAGCATGCATTCATTCATTCATTAGAACACATTAAAATCATCTGTGGTAACTGCCTGGACAAGCCACAGTGATTTAAATGATCCTACTGGATAATATTTTGAAAAATCGAAGCAGCTAAATGAATTCCAGATTGTCTTGGGGAGGTTGAAACAAATATAATACCATCAATTTGAAAAGAAAAAGAAAGAAAGAAAATCCCTTCTGGTTTAGACCAGCTTTAAATCTGAATACAGATACAGATATAAACATTTCAAACCCTAAACAGATACAGATACAGCTAGTGGCACCTCTATTACTGATGATTGATGGGAACTGCAGCATGCATTGTACAAGATTAGTCCACTCTAAACATTTGTTTACTAAGTACAGCAATTATTTAATCACCTGCAGATCCCTTCAGCAATCAATCAGTGCAGTACATTACAAACGAGATGACAAAGCTTAGAAGACAGTAAAAGTAAAATATAAAACGTAGGACAAATGTTAATTGTCCCTCTAGTTTTGATACAATTTTAGAGGTTTGATTTGCATTCACTGATGTTTCCTATATAAACTACTGCGGCAGCATAAATAATTGGTATATATTAGAAAGAGTTAATAAATGATCTGTATAGCATAATATCTCGTCCAAGCTAAGCTCTGGCCTCCTTGCGCATGCATTTCACACTGCTGGTATATGCAATATGAATATTTAATTTCCAAGCTTATGAAAATGTATGTAATATTTGTTGTGGGTAATTGTTTGTATTATAACTTTTTGTAAATGGGTGTAAATGGGTTTACAGGGCAAACCTAATAAACGTTCCTATCAGATTTACAAACGTTTTAGCAATGCTGATTTTCTTCATACTTGTGTGTGTATGTTAATAAAAGCCACCTGTATATTATGGAGCATATTCATAGCAGAGCTGACTTACATTTAGTGATGTCTATATGAACCTCTATAAAATATGCAGAGATAGTCACAATGTCATTAAAGAACATTTATAAACTTTTATTTTTTATATACAAATCTGAACAGTAGTGAATCTTCCCTATATTAGCCAGCCTAAAAACTTCACCAAGAGGGAATAGATGGTTTATCCCGTAGGTCACAAAAAACCCAGGCAATAATCTAAGGATCTGCAGGCCTTGCTCATCATGGATTAGGTCAGCTTGAATGATTTCATAATTATAAAGAAGCTAGACAAAAATGACATCTAGAGGAGGTTTTGCAAGCAAAACCCTCAGCTAAGCAAGAGCAATGCAGAGATTCATCTCACAATTGCAAAAAAAAAACACCTTTATAATGTTCTGTGGGCTGATAAGCAAAGGTAGAACTTTTAGGACGATATAGTTCCCATTGCAGCTGGTGTAATAAGAACCCATTAATCACATCATATCAACAGTTAAACATACTGTAGTGGTGGCATTGTGATGGTGTGGGGACGCATTCATGCTGCAGGTTTGGGGCAAATCGCCATAATTTGCAGAACCATGAATTCTGCTTTCTACAAGGAAATCTTGAAGGAGTACAGTATGTCTGGTCATTAGTCCATAATTTGAAGCTTAAATAAATTGGGTTAGGCAGCAAATCAACTATCCAAAGGATAAGAACAAATCCACTATTAAATTGTTTACAAGAAAACAATTAAGCTTATAAAGTAGCCTTTATAATTCATAGAGTTCAAGATATTACTTGAACTCTATGAGATGCAGTTCGTTCTCCAAAGTCTCCCGGTGTGGCTTATTAAAGCAATTCTGCTTTAGAGTAAAGGGAGATGAAAGACACCTCCTCTTATCTGAGGCAATTGGCTGCAGTTAATGGTGTTAAGGTGGCAGAACATGGGGGTTCCCAGGTGACCCTGTGGCAGAATCCCTGCTCTCCTCACCGTGGCCTGGGGCAGGAAGCTAATCCAGCCACCGAGGGGTTAAATCTCAGTGATGGTTCAAGCCCAGATAAAATGGGAGGGTTGCATCAGGAAAAGCATTCAGTGTAAAACCTGTGCCAAATAAAAATATGCAGATAGGATAGTCTTCTGAGGCAATCCCAAACAGGCAGCAGCCGAAGAACAAAAACCTTTGCACGTGGGTGAAATAGGTATTGCATAGCCTTTTTTCTTCAATCAATGAAAAGAAGTTTTAAAAACTGTGTGTCCTGTTTTCACATTCTCATTCTCCTACTGTATATTACATTTTGTATAAGGATCTGAAGCTAAATTCTCATTTACAGAATATGCTTTTTCTCACAATTTTTTTTTTATAATTATAAATAAATGATCAATTCTGGAGTGGATACGACATTCATGCTGATTTTACATTACATTCTCCTATGCTCAAAATGATAGCAGATGCTCCTTGCTTCCTTTGGCCTGCCAGTTCCTAGAGAACTGGCCCTGAAATGAATCATCACTGAGCAAAAAGCTCTTGACCCCACTATACTGCACTCCCCGCACTTAAAAAAAAAAACAAGGAAAAAGCCACTAAGTTTCTCTAAACAACTGTTTCTTTGGCAGCATAATCTGAGATTTTGTCAGCATTGCAGAAGGGATCTTGGCTGGTCCTGGAGAAACGGACAGATGGACCATTTCCTGTAATGAGGCCCTACAGCGTTCTCCAGGAGATGAAGCCAAGACAAGAGTCACATGAAGGAACATCAAGGACAGACCCCTAACATAGAGAAATTAACCTACACAGACCCTAATATTGATGCTCCTCCAATAAGGAAGAAAATCTGAGCTGTTCATATATTGAATGTTTAAATAAAGAAACTAGCACTTACTGTACCAGCCAATGTGTTCTACTGAATATCACCTCAACATCAAAATGGAATTTCCTTTCCTGAAGACCATCATGTGAAATGTTAATAAAATGTTTAATTAAAGACATAAAACCCCAAGTTCTCAAGAATACTCGAGAATATTTGGAAAGCTGATGAGTAATAAAGTAACAGTTGGAGCAGTTAATCGCAGCTTCTGATAATTAATTATTGTTCTAATGTCAGCTAAATATTAAATAGTACCACATTGTGTGTCTGTTACGTGAAAGGTTTTGGTAAGTTACTCAAAGCATTTACACATGAAATTTGGCATTCATGAAAATCTTGTGATTTTAGCTGAAAAAATGCTTCAATCCTACTTGTGCTCCTGAGTGTGTATGAATTTGTATGTAATAAGATTAAAAATCTAAACCTTAGAAGAAGACTGATCTTAAAATAATATAATTTGCATGGATTTCTGCACTTTAATATACAGATAAGATTTTTAGCTTTAAATGGCTTATTTATCACACACACACACACACACACACACACACACACACACACACACACATACATCCTGTAATTAAGATTTTTTATAATCACAATAATGGCATTAATTAAAAACAAAAAAGATCATTAAAATATGAAAATCAAGCCAACACAAATCCATATATTAAGAAGAATAAAGTTATTCGTCTCCAGCGTGCCAAATACTCCTTAGTACAGTCCAGGTCATTGCCTTCTTTATGTCACATGACTTTTTCTTGTGTGTTTTCCAACATGGCTCTGGGAATATTCTGCTCAACAGAAGTCATCATCATCCTCGTTCTCATATTTTGGTCCACTCTATGCATAATCCACAAATTCATCCAGCCATGTGCCTCAAGACATCTGGGGCGCTCTTTCATTATATTAGACGGATTCCATGATGCAACAGAACCCAGCATCCATGCTCCACATTCCACATGTATTGCACATGTTACATACCTACATACATACCAAGAATTCACACACATTAAAAACAGTGACTGAGAAGGCCACTGAAGAACACAGAACTCAGTATGGGACAACTTTTGTTTTGTAACATGGTGCATTAGAAGATAAATATTGTGGCCATGAAGGAATGCTGGATAGTTAGGCATGTGTTGTGGGTGTGTGTGGGTGTGTGTGTGTGTGTGTGTGTGTGAGTGTGTGTGTATCATTTAGAGAACAATCTCTCTTTATTTTTATATGAAACTTTGTAAAACTTCATCGCTCAATATATCATTGAGCATGTTTTACAAAATAACCAAGACACTTCGCCAAAAAAAACTTGTTTTGTCGAAACATGGTTTTGAAAATTGAAGAACAGTAACCACTGTAGCACAAAAGAAGACTACAACTAACAGTTCTCAGGGTTACAGCTGTCAAAAATCAATAGAAAGTGTAGAGGCGTCTGCCTTGAATGAATTTTACACAATTTTTGATGTATAAGTTTTCTTTGATGTTACTCATCTTACTTGCACTGGTGTGACAATTTAGATTCCCCTACGGAGCATTAATAACTTTCTCATCTCATCCCTTCTCGTCTGATCTCTTAGTCACAAGACCGCTTTGAATAAAAAAAGACTTCTTTCTTGGTGTCCCCGATCTGGGTAAAGTTCAAATATTATTTTCCTTCAGTTCACAATTTCATGTGAAACCATGAAATTATGAAAATCGTGAAAACATCTAGTTTAACCTCACCTAATTCACACCTACACACTTAAATAACCTTTTCTGTATTCTGTAATCAGATTACATTGCTGTGTAAATACTACACTACTAGACACACACTTTATGTATGTTTGGAATTCATTAACATACAGTACTGTACAGTACGTAACAGAGCTGAAGTAAATCAGATGTGGGTGTGGTAGCTCAGTGGTGAAGGTGTTGGGCTACTAATCGGAAGGTCATGGATTCGAACCCCAGGTCCACCAAGCTGCCACTGCTGGGCCCCTGAGCAAGGCCCTTAACCCTCAGTTGCTCAGTTGTAAGTCACTCTGGATAAGGGTGTCTGCTACAGTAAATGATGTAAATGTAAAATGTAAATCAGCGTTTCTGAAGAAATTGAAGACATGAAAATGACCACAACTGCAAAAGTTCAGCACTATGCACATGCTGCAAAAAATTTAATACTGTATGTAATCTAATATTAAGGAAAACAGAAAAGAAGTGCTTTTTCCTTCATTTATTCGTGTGTACATTTTCACTAAACACTTCAGATGGCATCTATTTGAGGAACTGTGCCACTGTGCTGCTCTGTTAATAAATTAGCTTGCACATTTTTCTGTAGGTGTTAACAGGCTTGCATGTGTTGCATTAGCACATGTAACTAATCAGGCTTTTAAAGGCAAAAAAATTGTTCTCTTTAACTGAACTTAAAACTGAACAGCAACCAGTGCATAGCACTAAATGAGCTATAGTTTAAAATTTTTGTTTACTTGTTTAAAGTGCACTAGTATGGTATGTTTGTATCTGATGAATTGACCATGGGCACAAGGTAGGTGGCTAATAAATTCTACAAAAAGTAATTCTGAATGAACACTGCAGCCCATCATACAGCATCTGCTCCAGTATGCTTTAACCTGCTCCTAAACGATTTACAGTTTTGAGAAAGTTACCGTGTTCCCCAGTGGTAAATGTGTATCCCTCTTTTTATGTAGAAACATAAGTAGTCACTTTCTAAGTAATCACTTGATATTTTAAACTAAATTTATCATTTAAATCTAAATTATAATTTAAACTAAATTGCAAATTAAATTATTTGCAATGCACATTTAAAAAAAACATTTAATCTAGAATCCTAAAGCATTTCTGTGTCTTTCAAACAATGTTGGAAATGACAATAGAGTGTTTTGCTTAAGTAACGTCCTACATTTTAAAGAGAGCTGTGAACCCATCGCTATGTGAAGAATGTGGGAGGAAACAAGGATATAAAAGACCCAAAAAGTTTGTTTGTTTCCATCTATCCATCCATCCATCCATCCATCCATCCATCCATCCATTTTCTGTACTGTTTATCCTTCACAGGGTCATGGGGACCCGGGAACATATGCTGGAATAAGACAGGGGACACCCTGGATGGGGTGCCAACCCAATGCAGGACACAGTTGTAAACAAGCTAAGGATAACTTAGAGATATAAATCAACCAACCGTGGGTATCTTTGGATTGGGTAAGGAAACCAGAGTACCCAGAGGAAACCTCAGAAGCACATACATAGAGTAGATGGGGATTGAAACCGCAACAACATTTAAAAATGCAATTTAGAGTTTCCAATCAGCTTACATCTATCTGTGAGATATGAGACTAAATGATATGAAAAGGGGCACGGTAGTGCTGTGGGCAACATTGTCATCTTTCTGCTCCAGGGTCCTGGTTTGATCCTGGTTCATCTTCTCCTCATTGTGATTGAAGCCATTGCAACTGCAAAAACACACCAGTAGCTGAATTGGCTGTGCTAAAATACCTGTAGCTGTACATTTGTGTGTAGTATGGTAAATGACTGGAGTCCTATCCAGGATATATTCCCACTTCAAGCTGGTGTTCCCAGGACAGTCTACAGATCCACCATGACCCTGACCAGGATAAAGTGGGTACTGAAAATAAATAAATAAATAAATGGAAGGTTTCCAACCTTGAATTCTTAAACGACTGTGTGTGTTGGGGAAAGGAAACACAGACATACTGCAATGACAGACTCACAGGTCATGAAAATAGCTAAAGACATGATTGGTTTTATGTGAATCTTTATTTGAATCTTTGAACAGAGCAGTAGCTGATGTGTTAATAGGCTTTGTCATTCAATTTGTATTATGTCTCATCCATCACAGGGAATTCATGTTCCAAATAATTTTTAATACTCAGTTACTCCTCAGCAGGTTTAAAGCTCAGAGAAAACATGAATGAATTCTTATTTAAAACACCAATAATCACAGAAGTCACCTATATACTGTGCAGCACGCTGTATAGATTCTCTGCAGGCTCTGTACTGTATGATGTTATATTGTTCTTATAGCTGACAAGAAAGACTAATATAGCATCTTTAATTGCAGTCTGACAAAAGCTACAAATAGACGATTTCTCTATCTCTGTATTTTCCGCTCAAGCTGTGCTCAGTTATTGAGTCAGATTATTGTGGTGTGCATACTTCCCTTTGTTAAGATCTCATTTAGAGTCGCACTGTTAGATAAGAGTCCAATCAACCTTCGATCATGGAAAGAAGTCAATAACAAAACACTATTCATGAGGCATAGAAATTCACTACGCTGACAAACAATTAAATACATAAAAACAATTACAGTATGTCTTTCTTCATTTTGTAATTAATCGCTCGTGAAATCTGGCTCTCGATATCACGTGCAGTTGATATAATAGCACTTAATAATGGAAAATTTGTAATGTAAAAAACTATTTACACATTTAGGGATATTAGGTGTAAATTATACTACTACTACAACTAAGAAGAAGAAGAAAAAGACTAAGAAGAAGAAGACAAAGAAGAAGAGGATTAAGAAGAAGAACTATATACAGTTTTATATACAGTTTAGCAAGTTTGTCTTGTACCGGCAAGCTCTGGAGGTTTTATTCCTTTGCCCTGTGTGTCAATGTTCTTTCTACGCCTTTGGGGGTTTCTTCCAGGTATAATTTACTCCTTCAATCCAAAATCATGTGTTGTAGGCTGACTGGCATCTCAAAATAGCATATTTGTAATTATGTGTGATTGCAATGGGTTGGTCCCCTGGCAAAGGCTCCAGGCTCTATTTGATCCTGTGTAGGATAAGAAGTACAGAATATGGATGGATAATAATCCTTTATTTCTAAATAATTATTTAGAAACTAATATAAATCTAAAAGCATTCTGTACCTTTGTGTATGTTTGTGTAAAAAATATGTATTCTTAAATCTGAATTTGAATAAGTTTCTATGCTGCCTTCATGGTCCATTTCAATTTAAACTCATGCTTTCAGATATTGAGTAACGCACAGCATGAAGCAATGAACAAACATAAAAATCACAGGAGGTAAACCGATAACACGGAGCAATGAGAAGATGTTGGAAGGGAGTTAAAATATTTAGGTGACATAACACACACAAAATATAAAACACACTCTGCATAAATGAACCTTGAATCTTGAAGTATGTGTAAATAAATGGAGGCACAAGAACAAAACCACACGGTGCTTTGGAGCCTATTAGAAGTCACTTGACAAAAGACATGAAACAATTACACGAAGCCAGGAAAATTAAATGGTCAGTTTCTGTGTTTAGAATATGCTGAAGTTTGGAAATTTGGAAACAGAACAAAACAAACTTGTTAGGCATCAAACGTATGTGACAAATAACAATTATTTTAGTTGCAATTTGAACTGAAAATATTAAACAGCATCTCAGGGTTCAATTCAATTCAAGTTTATTTGTATAGCGCTTTTTACAATTGAACAAAATTGTAAAAATTGTCGTAGAACAAAACGTAGAACAAAAGGTTATTATAAAGAATAATATAAAGATTAATAGAATACAAAATTCAAGATTAATATTAGATATATTTAAATAGTTCACACTCATGTGTAAATGTTCTAATAATTGTTTTAGTATTTCTAACTTTTTTTTTTTAGGATTTTCTTAATAATGAACACAAAGAATTTAGTGCCAAGTAATATCCAGTTGATGTTGTGATAAGAGAACTAGATTTATTTAATTTCTTTTTGCTAAAAACTTGACAAATTTGACTAGCTAGCTAACTGACAGAAACTGAAACAACAATATTTACTTAGCTGTTTGTTCATTAATAACTTTATAAGAAATCACTGCTGAATTCTCAAAATGTGTTGGTTTAATTTTTATAACAGCAGTTCTTATGTACATTACAATATTACAAATGTAATAAAAAAACAGTTTCCAATCGTTAGGTTTCTGCCAGTTTTCACAGAAATGTTTTCAGGACAGAGGATAAACTTCATGGTAACGTGACAAGCCGTGAACCTTTTTTTATCTTAGGAAAAAATCGAAGAAATGGGTAAGGAGCCTCTTTATATCTGACACAAATAAATGTGCCACAAAACTTTAATTGGTTCCAAAACAATACAGCTGACAAACTGGTGTAAGAAAAATAAAACACTTTAGGACATAATGTCATTAACAACATAATCTATTTTTGTTTAGGGTAAATACTGATTCCTTAATATGTAAAATAGTCATGTGAAAAAAATAAGACACATGCCAGAATACATTTTGCAAAAACTAGGAAGTATTATTTTTTTATTTTTAAAGTTTCTTTAATTAACGTATGATTTATGGCTTATTGTTTGTATTTTCATTCATTGCTCCAGAAACCATGATAAAACTTTTAATGGTTTTGGCATAAAATCCACACCATAAACTATTTGCAAAAGACACAGGAGGCTCTTGACATTTTCCTGACATTCACACACAGCATAAAGAAATACCGTGACTCGTCTATTGTTTGTATGTTAACTACTAAGATCTGGTTCACTTAATAATCAGAGATGTCCTTCATTATAATTAGATCAAGAGGAGCCCTTCAGGCTGTCAGGAAAATAGAATTACGGTTGATTTTAATACAAAGCATCATATCTTCATAATTAATTGGCCAGTTCATCTGTATAGATCCTAAGGAATGATAATTAAGCATATGTTGTGCATTTTACCTCCAAACACAGCTCTTTGTCTTGTTCTTTCTCTCTGGAGTACTGACTATATTCCCAATTACATTTCTCATTTATAAATAATGGCTGTGGGAATTCAGTCAAACAATATGTGTGCTGTAATTATAGTGGATATGCTGCACATCCACATAGAAGCAGATTTCTACCAGGATATTTCTACAGGATTTTTTTTCCATAGGATATTTATCCATTTCATAATAATGATCAGAAAAGGTTTTTGTCTTATCTTTTTCTCAAAGCTGCTCAAAGCTATGTGAGAATAGATCTGTACAAATTTCTAGACACTGAACTTTCTTATGTTACTGAACTTTGTACTGCGTTCGAAGGCTGATTGCTTTCTTGAAAATCAGAGCTGAAATTGGCTAAAAACAAATAAGCAGTTTAATTAGTAGATGATGGCCTCAAGGCATGTTTATCAAGAAAAAAAAACTGTGACTTTCAAAAAAACAGCTGTGTTTCAAGTATTTTTTCCCTGGCTATTAATAATAATATAATAATAGTCATAAAATATAGTTAAAAAACAACATAGCACTTCAACTTTTTTGTGGGTCAAGACTTCTGTAAAATAGCACATTCAAAGCAGCTTTACAGAAGTATAGAAAAACAGAATTTAAATTATAATATAATTTTAAGTTTAAAGATTGTTTGCTATTTATCTCTAACATTTATTCCTAATGAGCAAGCCTGAGGTTACAGTGGCAAGCAAAAACTCCCTGAAATGATTTGAGGAAAAAAAAACATTACATTTAATGTAAATGTAAATAATGTCCGTTCTAGAATAGTTTGTAGTCAAGTGAAATTGTGCAAGCCAGAGCTCCGGATTTACTAACAGGGCAGCGTAATTTCTGACTTCAGTATAGACTTAACACTAATTCCTGAGCACAAAGCTGATCAAGTTGAAAGACAGTGTGATTGTCTCTAAGTGGTTCTATCCACAGCAATCCCATGGGTCAAGGGCTGTCCATGCAGCTCTATCCCCAGCAGAGTGTACCACGAAGCGACAAGACTCCAACCGACAAGACTCCATATAGGGCATAGGGAAGGTAGGTTGAGAAAGAAGAAATGGTTACACTGGGAATTCAGAACACTGGCAACTTTGGAATCAGAAGGCATTCAAACATTCTTGTTCACCAAATACTCTAAGCCCAAGAACCCTCCAGATCTGCTCCTTTGCCTAAGAAAAGCTATTCATAAAAAGCTAAACTAAACAAACTTGTTTTTAGCCTGGACTTAAACACTCTGAGTCCCAAACAATAATTAGAAGGCTGTTCTATAACTGCAGGGCTTTGAAAAGAAAAAGCTCTGCACCCTGCTTTAGCCTTTACTCTTTGAGGTGCTACCAAATAGCCTTCAAAATTTGATCGAGTAGGCTTGGCAGATCAAAAAAAAAAAAACAACAAAAAGATTGCTCAGGCACTGTGGCACGAAACCATTCAGTCCTTTATAGGTCAGTAAAAGTATTTTATAATACATGCAAAATCTAACTAAGAGCCAGTGTGAATAAGATAGGAGTGATGTGCTCCTAGCTGCTGGATTCTAGCTGCTGCATTCTGGACTAACTGGAGCTTGTTTATGCTCCTACTGGAACATCCAGACAGAAAAGTATTACAATAATCCAACCCAGAGGTAGAAAAAGCATGAACTAATGTTTCTGCATCATGCAGTGATATCATATTTCTTATCTTAGCAATATTTCTTAAATGAAAGAAGGCTATCCTAGTGGTATTATCTACATGAGCTTCAAAGTAGAGACTGGAGTCAATATCACATCAAGTTCTTTTTAATGCTATACATAATAAAACAGAAAGACCATCCAGAGATCAGAATCAGAAAGCTCAAAATGTCCTTTACGCATTCTTTAATCTTTATAAGCTGGCGTCTCTCATCTGACTTTGCTGATATATATATACTGTAGCTGCCGGTCATCAGCAAAACAGTGGAAGCTAACGCCATTTTTATGAATAACTGACCCAAGGTTTTAATATAAAAAGCAGTGGGCCTAAAACATAACCTTAGTGTGTTTAGAGAAGTCACCATTTAGATTTAGAGTCAAATAAGACCTGAGCCAGGACCCTTAACAGCAACAACATTTTTTAGCTATTCAACTAGAATAGCATGGTAAATGGTGTCAAAAGCTGCATTAAGATCAAGTAACACCATCAAGAAGACACAACCAGCAAATCCAGCCACTGAAGTGTTAACTCTCAGTGCTGGTCCCAAGCCTTTTTTTTTATTATTGGGAGGGTTGTGTCAAGAAAGTTGTCCAGCACAAAACCTGTAAGAAATCAAATATGAATGAATGGAAGCTTTTATTATTACCACATATACATTACAGCACTGTGGGATTCTTTTCTTCAAATATACCCAATGATGATCTGCTGTGCCAACCTCGGACAGAGAGCTGCAAAAAGGACAACTATATCTAAAAAATTTGACATTATTTATTTTTCTTCAATTTCTTTTACATTTCCCAATCGCCGGTTCACATGTTGTCCTTCTTTGGAAAAGACCTGCTCTCATCTGGCAATCACAGTATGGCTCAGGTTGCTCAGACCTTTAAACTTGCCCATATTTCCTGCCTCCAACACAATAACTTCACTTGTTGTCTAACACGTGCCACCCCATGACAGGTGACACTTTAAAAAGCTAATCAAAGTTATTCACTTCATCTGTCAGTTGTTTTAATAATATGGCTGATGGCTGTTGTATATAAGATTCCTGGATCTTTGTAGTAATCAATGGCAATATTTAGAGATATTTGTTTAAGATGGCTTTTTTATGGCCCTTCCATATTTTGAGAGAAGAGTGAATGTGTCATTATCAATATATACTTCAGACTGCTGTAGTTCACATGTAAATGTCAAGTTATGCATTAGTTCATGCTTGTGATGAAAAGGTCACCACAACTGAGACATTTCCTTTTGTTATAAAAGCTTACCTCAAAACCTGAGACTTATTTCAAATGAATACGTTATCAACTTTATCCATATTTATGTGATATCTCCAAAACACCTTGAAACTCTGACTGTAATAAATTAAGGATTTTCTTCACATATGGTTGTGTGGGTTGAGCTCTTTTATAGCTAGTTAATACTAATGCAATGTACACAAAAAACATGTTCAGACTACATAAATCCCAGCCTGCATTTTTCAAAAGACCAGGCCAAATGTCAAAGCTGAAATTTGACTGACAGAATTCACAGCAGATTTGGAGCACAAAGGTTCCCCGAATGTCAGGATTAAGGCACAGAATGCACAAACCATCCTCATCATGAAGTAATGGGTTCACTTCTCCACAGGATTTGAGCAGCTTGCATTAATTAGTTTTCTTAATTAACTCAGCATGTGTAAACATTAATATTCCATTCTCATATGATAACGAAAGCCTGCTTTCCACTGCTAAAATAAAGCGACTTTACTGTTTCTGCAAAGTCAGATTCTGGAAATTGAAGGCCTGGAACAATATTTTGTGTTGTTGGTATTACAATTATCATTCATTGGCAGCCTTAATTGTCATGTAAATAAGTTTTGTGCTCATAAGTAAATAAATAGGGAAAATTAATCACTGTTGGATTGATTGATTTCCTTTATCTGCTATGCTGACAACTTACTTAATCAAGTGCCTCTGTTACAGCAAAATTTAAAGTTACACAGCGCTAAATGTGTTTATTTTTTTTCCTCCGGCTCAGAAAAGTAATCAAGTCTTTTGCAAAGACAGATGCAAAACAAGTCGGTGTCCCAACTTTGGCTGGATCAGGCATAATAATCAGACTGGCTTTAAATCTCAGAGTAAGTTGTCAAGGAGTCAGGAATGAGTTTGCAGCACCGCTTTGCACGATGCTCTGCCTAAATAAATAATTTTATAATATATTGCCTCATCTCATCTGAGGTGGGGCAACAAATCAATGCCGACGACTTCAGGCCCGATGACACGTGGAGACGCTGATAAATCAGAGAGAAGGACCTGCTCTTAATTACTATTTGGGCTGATGTCAGAGGAGCCAAGCGATGACGAAGCATTCGGTTGCTAAAGAAGTAACATATACACAGGGCGAATGAGACGAATGGACGATGTGTCCTGAGATCAATCAGAGCCCTTCAGATCATCTTTCATCTCCCAAAGGCTGTTCCAGTGCACTGATCCCTGTGTTTGTATGGCAAAATAGAGAAAGGAAGAAAACAAGGTGGTGAAAAAAAAGGTAAATGATATGGATAAAGTGAGAAAAAAGACAGAGAGGGAAATGAAGAGAGAGAGAGCAAGACAGATAAGACTGAGTAGGGAGCTATTGATTGTTTTCATCACAGTTTAATTGCAATTAAATGTTGCCCAAAGCCTTGTGGATCTGTTTCACTGTTGTCACAGCATTGATGAGTACTAAACGCATGCAGACTCCTAGCAGGAAATCCACTGCTAATACATTCCCTGTTGGCACATAGCATATTTTGAATTAGCTAGCTAGAATAAAAGGCTACAAGCCACAGGGATGCCATAAAATAACTTACTAGCAGATACAAATTACTCAAGTAGAGCCGAGTGGTGCACAATGAGACACCGCATGTATTTAGGCAACTGTGTAAAAAATGAATTGTGACTGGATCTTAGGGAGGAACAAACATGATATTTATAAAGAGAGCACACAGAGAATGTTTTAGGGATTTTATTTTTTAATAAACAAAAATGAAAAATAGCTTTTTTAGCAATAGCTTAATAATAAAGCAAACTTTCCAAATTTAGTTGATCAGATATTTAGTGATTTATATTCATCTCTTTAGTTCTGCCTGGAAGCGATTGAACTAATGTTTCATAAAGTCATGTCAAAACTTTTATATGATAATATAGTAAATATATTTTTAATTGTGTTGTTAAGATCCAAAAAAAAAATAAAAAATTGATAGCTGTAACACAGTTAAGCTAACAAGGGAATTATATTATAATTGGCCGTATAATCGTCTGTTTTTCAGGATGTCTGTGTAATATTCAAATAGACTCAAGAAGTGCATACAGTTTAATGCTGATATTTACAGAAAGATTTTGGGTTTGAAAGACTTCCATTACTTTGTTATCCACATCATAGCTCCAGTACCAGATTAAAGAAACACACTTTGGTCTTGGCTGATTGCATTTGGGGTAAATACCAACTATCAAAAAAACAAAACTACTCTTTAGAAAAGCCTTTAGAAAAAATGAAGAATGGAAAAAAAAACTTCAAATGTCTAATTTTGGGAAGCCTGTCCTTACTGTAGCAGCAAATTATTTGATGGTGATGCTCGCAAAACTCACTGGGTGTTTGCAGACATGTGGCACCAGCATCCAGCAGCATCCAAGATCATATTTTCACTCATTTTGACTTCTTATTAATGAAGTGAGCCAGAATTCCCATCATTATCTCAAATGCATAGAAATATATTAAAGAGTATAAACTAATCAAACAAATCAAACAAGCAAATATTAAAACAATGTCCCAGCACAAAGAAATGAACCATTTGACTAGACATACTGATGGACAGTTTCCATTTTCTTTAAAACTACTGCTGCTAATTTAATCAATCAGAATACATGTTGGCTGGTAGATAAACTTAAAAAGAACAATGCTGAAATAACTTTTTCAAATTAATGCAATGCTCAGTTGTAATAAAGGTCTTAGTGTCAGGACTCAGCCTGGACTTTTGGCCCACTTCCTGTCCGCGGGGGGTGTTGCACGCCCGTGTTTTGCATCCGTGTATTTTTTCTGTTCTGTGGAGGATTTTTTTTCCCCCTGCCCTCCCTCCACCTTTCCTGGTTTCTGAGAGGTGGTTCTGGCCGTGGTGCATCGGGGGGTTGCGTTTGGCCCTCCCTGCTCAGCTGTGGACGTCGCTCGTTCCCCCTGCTCGGCTGTGGACGTCGCTCGTTCCCCCTGCTCGGCTGTGGACGTCGCTCGTTCCCCCTGCTCGGCTGTGGACGTCGCTCGTTCCCCCTGCTCGGCTGTGGACGTCGCTCGGTCCCCCTGCTCGGCTGTGGACGTCGCTCGTTCCCCCTGCTCGGCTGTGGACGTCGCTCGGTCCCACTGCTCGGCTGTGGACGTCGCTCGTTCCCCCTGCTCGGCTGTGGACGTCGCTCGGCCCCACTGCTCGGCTGTGGACGTCGCTCGTTCCCCCTGCTCGGCTGTGGACGTCGCTCGGCCCCACTGCTCGGCTGTGGACGTCGCTCGTTCCCCCTGCTCGGCTGTGGACGTCGCTCGGCCCTCTCTGGCTGCGCCGCCGTGTACCTCGCTCCCCCCACCTGCCTCGCCGTGTGCCTCGCTCCACCCACCTGCCTCGCCTTGTGCTTTGCTCCCCCTATCTGGACTATCAAGACGGGTTGGTGCGCCAGGAGCCGCGCCTTGGGGGGGCGGCTCTGTCAGGACTCAGCCCGGACTTTTGTCCATGTGCCTTTGTTTATGTTCCTCGTCACGTGTCTGTCCTGCCTTCGTCTGTTCCTCCCTGTCTCCACACCTGTTCCTAATCTTGTCTCATTGTCTTTTGTATTTAACTGTGCCGCGTTGCCTTGTGCAGCGCGGAATCTACTGTTGTCTTTGTCTGGTCTAGTCTGTGTTATGTTTCATGTTTTTTGTTATTAAACCCTGTTTATTTTGCTATCCTGCGCTTGGGTCCCTTTTATCCTGCGCTCGTGACACTTAGAGCCCGCATGACACTATATAATTTTGGTCTGGTGACACACAGTATTGCCCAGTTGAAACTTTATATCAAACAGGTCAAGCAAAGCAGTTGATCTCGGATATCTCTATATCTTACACAGCCTAACAGCTACTAATAAAATAATAGGATGACAGCACACAATCTCTCCATATGAGAGTAGGGATAATCAATCAAAGCTTATCATATATTATGTATGCTGAACCATTAAATCCAACTCACCTCTGTGCACTCTGTCCACACTAGTGAGGATGATCTACTAGGCTGGCAGCTTGAATTGTCGTTATCTTTGTTGAATCTTTTCTTCTGAGATTTTTTTTATACAGCATACCCTAAAATCAGGCCATGTCTAAAGGCTACATTCGGTTCTTTGGGAGCTGCTTTAGAAAGCTACGCAATTAAAGAACCATTACTGTAGAAGCATGATTGCAGTGCAGTGTCGTAATCAAATTCACCTTTTCTATAACCCTAACAGTGTTAACTCTGGGTGAGAACAAAATTGCAGGGAACTTGGCCGTTGATCAAGCAGTAATGGTTTCAGTCTCCACTGATGATTACTTCCTTCACACCCCTCAGGTAGACACCTACTTCCTAGTTTCTATAGAACATCAGAGTGTAGACTCGTTCAAAAAATTGATGAAATATAAAAAATATGACCTATAATGATACCGAAGCATTACCATCCCGGTTGTTCTACAGAAAGCCGTAGAGAAAAAACCTCCAGAACATTCCCTATTCTCCTGTAATATCAGTGCTTTGAAAATTACCACAGAAATTTCTTTGTAATTTTACCCATTGATACTTGATTGCTTCAGCACACCAAGCAATTCTCTCAGTTATCATCAACCTCTGTTATATGCTCATGATAATGTCTTGTTGAGAAACTAAGGGGACAAAAAAACAATTATGTTGTTTTTGCCAAATAATAAGATGTGCAGGGAATATTGCTCTAGGAAATGAAGGATCTTATTTATTCATGGTGGCACATTCTTGCATGATAAACTACAGGAAACCTGCAGTCCAGCTTCAATTCAAACAAAGGGGATTAGCAATTTGAGTAAAATAAATCAGTTGTGTTTCAAGTAATGTTTTGAAAACTATTTTTTACCATGGGAATTTACCAAGATATAATGAATCAATACCTGGGTGATGTACAAGTTTGGACACCAGGAAACACAAACACTGGTTTGTGTACTTCAGAATCTGCTAATCTCCTGGGATTTTCACACATAGATTACATAGAATGGCCTGAAAAATCTAAAACATCCAGTAAGTCTAGTGGCGGAAAAACACCATATCGATGCGAGAGGTCATAGCAGATGACATTGTGTTCCTCTCCTGCTGCATATCTATTGTATGTATGTATGTATGTATGTATGTATGTATGTATGTGTACATATAGGTCAACATCTGTCTGTCTTTCTGTATATATATCTATCTGTCTGCCTGCCTGTATGTATGACAAACTTGAGACACCACCTTCCACAGAAATCCATGTGTAACCATAGTAAGCATTATTCATGTACTCTTTGTTTTTCATGACCTGTATATCATGTTTTCTGTAGTACATCCTGCTTGATGTTCGCACATGCCTTGTTATAGGCTCGGGGAAATGTCCTGGACCTGTTTGGAGAACTGCAGCAAATGCCACATGATCACATGTCCATAGGCAATCTCATGTCTTTTTAGACTTTAGTCAATACATCAGGCTGAAGAACAAGAAAACAGAAGTCAAAATCAATATCTTAACTGAGCCAAAGCAAACCTTGGTGAGTAAAAAAATAAAGCTTTCAAGTCGAGGTCATAAGGATAATGCAATACAATGCTGCATACATCCGTGAACCCAACATTCGTGATGTGGATATAAATCCTGTGGGTGGAAGAATCGGACCTGTTTTATCCTGTCCGTGTGGATGCCTTTCCTTGTCTCTCTCCTTTCCTCGTCTCTCTCCTTATGATGCATGTTTGCCTGACACATTTACTGCTAATACTCAGCAGAAGGTAACAGTACGCATGCACCTTCTCATAAATACAGTATGTCTTAAGAATAATTCACAGAATATAATGTGCAGGGATAATGAATCCATTCTGATTTTTTGTAATATGAACGAATGAGATTCTGCATGCAAATGAATTTAGTTTCACAGTCTCAAATACAGAAACTGCATTTTAGGAAGGACCAACTGTCAAGGGGAGGGATTTTTTGGACCTGAAGTGTGTGTGTTTTGTTGATACCCAAGCAAATGCCTTGTGAGCCCCTTCCAACCTCTCAGGTCACTGGAGTGTTTGATAGAAACTGCTGAACTGAGTCTTTTTTTTTTTCTTTCCAAGTGTGTTTGTTTATTTTCCACTGTGATGGACAAAGTGAACAGAAGAAACAGTGGGAAGAAGAATTGTCCTGTGCAAGCAATCTGCCCTTCATGCGGATGTCTGTGTGCTGGACGGGTAGCCCAAAACCCCTGGCATGAAAACCAGCATCCGTTCCTCATTTCCTTTTCTACCTGCTGCGATTCCTCAGCAGCAGGATGCTATCAGCTGTGGAAGAAGCTCTTCTCATGTTTTTATGCTTCCAAGTATCTGATAGCCTCCCAGTTAATCTGGCACTACAAGACTCCTGCTGCTGTCATGGATGTGACGGTACGGGAGAGGAAGATACCTGCAGAGAAAGAGTTGGAGCAGAGAGGTTGATAGGATGAGAAAATAGACGATTCATTCCTCAGAACTAAATTACTGCCAAAGAGCAAGCAGCTCCCAAAATGCCACAAAGCAGATGCTGAAGACTGGCTGTGCATGTTTTGTACACACTGGAGCCATTGCTGTTGGGATTTTTTGCTGGAAAACCAAGAATCTTAGGAAATGTACACAATTTACTCCAAGTGTACAGTATTTTAGATTTAGATTTGGCCAAAAGGAAATCTTATATACACTTGAAGTAAATTGTGTACATTTCCTAAAATTCATGGACTCTATGTAATCATAACTGTCACTGATAGGCTCCATGAATCTTAGGAAATGTACACAATTTACTCCAACCGCCATGGAAGCAACTACTGAAGGACCACCCGTTATCGTAGACCAGGGGTGGCCAACCAGTCAGAGACCAAGAGCCACATTTTTTACTGTGTTACCGCAAAGAGCCGCATTATACACATGGGCACACATGAACATCACCTTTTTTCCCTGCCATTTTAAGAGCAAACTTGACACAAATTGTTTACTCAAATGATCATGCTCCTACTGGGAAACTTTGAGGTGTTTTCATCCCACTCAAATGCGCGTTTGACGAAAATACCGTATTGAACTCAAGCGAAGCGAACACAAATATTAAAAATACACAAACACAAACTTCGGTATGAACGTAAGAGCCGCATAAAACCGGGCAAAGAGCCGCGGGTTGGCCACCCCTGTCGTAGACGACCACCCCGACGATAGTGGTGAACAGGGTGAAGAAGATAACGTTATACACCCCTGGCCGTATTTGCAAGAAATGTTTCTGTACATTGGAATGAAAGATTCTTCCTACCGGATGAAGTGCCTCTTATGCCTACCGGAAATCACTGAAATTTTACTTTTACCTCAAATATTTAAGTACATTAAATATTAGAAAATTACTTTTGATACTTAAGTAAAGTAAATATCAGATACTTTACTCAAGACTTTTACTTGAGTAATATTCATACATTCATTCATTCATTCATCTTCTACCGCTTATCCAAACTACCTCGGGTCACGGGGAGCCTGTGCCTATCTCAGGCGTCACCGGGCATCAAGGCAGGATACACCCTGGACGGAGTGCCAACCCATCGCAGGGCACACACACATACTCATTCACTCACGCAATCACACACTACGGACAATTTTTCAGAGATGCCAATCAACCTACCATGCATGTCTTTGGACCGGGGGAGGAAACCGGAGTACCCGGAGGAAACCCCCGAGGCACAGGGAGAACATGCAAACTCCACACACACAAGGCGGAGGCGGGAATCGAACCCCCAACCCTGGAGGTGTGAGGCGAACGTGCTAACCACTAAGCCACCGTGCCCCCCACTTGAGTAATATTTTAAAAGGTAACTTTCACTTCTACCAAAGTCTTTTTCTAGTACGATACTTGTACTTTTAATCAAGTATTGCTTTCTAGTACTTTATACAACACTGCATAGAGTGACACACCCCTAGATGTGACCTTAATGTGGACTGATATTTTTCAGCCCATGTTGTTGACAGATCTGTAACATCAGCAGCAGTAATTGAGCAGTCTCATGAGAAATACATTTATAGGTTTAATGAACCCAAAGAAGGTGGATTATTTAATCTGTCATCATTTTTTCTCGCCTAAAACAGAAGAATCTAAATGCCGACTAAACAAGTATTTTCCAATTAAAGTACAAGAGACACAAAATGGTAGATGACAGAATTGCTCTGTTTTCCAGAATACACCTTAACCTACAAACATGGCTACCCCATAAGACACTTGCTAAAACACAAGAACTCAGTTACAGTCTCAGACCTTTAATCCTGGCCACCAGTTTCCAAAGTTATGTGATTCTCATGTGATATTCTGAAAACCGTGATACATGGTTCTACATGGACTCATATTATTCTTGTCAACTTGTACAACATCATAGTTTACTCAATATTAAATGAAAAGTTCTAAAACTAACGTTCCATGTACCAGTCTTTCTGAGTCATTTAACAGCTCTTTATAATTTAAAAGTTTGCACAAAATCAAAGCACAGTTTATTTTTGTCCACATTAAAACCGTGGCAGAAGCGGAGCGGCAGCAAACGCCCCCTAAGATTTCCTATCTTGGAGCCCATCACCGCAAGCCATTAACTTTCGAACCTCAATTTCCTCCCTCGCACAGTACTCGTTTATGGGAATCTTCCCTTCAGTAAGAGATGGTGCACTATCAAGAACAAACATCTTTAATTAAAACATCCCCACCACTTCCTTCCGTTTCATGTGCACTTTGGATTCATCCCTCCTGTGCATTGGGACTGAGAGAAAAAGAAAAGAATGCCAACAAATCCATGTGAAAGTGTTAGGAGAACAATATTCTACGGCTAACCCGACCTGATAGCCTCCGCGTACGTGTCACAGCAGGCTCAATTACTGTGCAGGACGACTATCTTTGTAATAGCCGGCGATAACAGCATAATCCAAAATGCAGACTGATTTAATGGCTTTTGCTTTAATTAACAAAAATACAATGATGATGGCGATGGTATTGTCCCTGGTCATCTTCGGCTCTATTGTTTGTGAAGGAAAATCTGAAAGGACGTTCTTTAAAGAGATGGGCTAAAAGTAGGAACAGAAGTAATTTTAGCCAATGCCAAAGTCAATGTCACAGCATGAACATTTCTCTGACTTCAACTTCAACTACTTATGGCTTTTATTTCAGCCAACATCTAAAACTACTTAGTGTCAAAGTTGATTATGTTGGAAATAGGAATTCTTCACAAATACCTATTATAATTTTGCTCTACTTGGATAAACAAAGCTTTTATATCACTATAATGCCCTGTATGATGCACAGCTCAAAACTAGTTCTGCTTTTCATATCCTTTTGCCAATGGATTTTGTGAATTCCTTTCATTTATATTTGTATATAGATGTATATTTATATTTCCCCCTTTATAGAAATTATACTTTTGTGGCAACATACAAGTCATTTAAAAAGTCTGCACACCCCTGTTAACTTGGCAGATTTGTTGGGTAAAAAATTAAACCAAGATACATCATGTCAGAACCTTTTTCTACTTTTATTGTGAAATTACAACTTATATATTAAAGTGGGGGAAAAAATAAAATAATCATTTACTGAAAAAAACTAAAAAAATAAACAATGTACAGTAACGTGTACAAACTATTTTAGAATTGGGAATGTAGCAGTGTTTAGAATCAACAAGTCACATTCAAACACCTTCATGTTAAATAGTAATTAGTATTTACAATCAGGTTAAGTGAAAAAGCTGTTCTTATATGATTTTTTTCTGACATCGTCTTGGTAAGATCCAACTGGAAAATCAATATGCTGCAAATAGTTTACAAAGCAGATACAGGATCTCATAGTTAAAAATATCATTTAGTATAGTGTTACAAAAAAATCCAAGACACTAAATATACGATGGAACACTGTAAAGACAATAATCAATAAGTTTAGAAAATATGGCCCAACAGTGACGTTACTAAGAACATTACATTCCCCTAAAATTGGTTAGAAGACCAGTAGAAAACAGGTCAGGGAGGCTGCCAAGGGGCCTACAGCAACATTAAAAGAATTGCAGCAATTTCTGGCAAATACTGGTTGCTCCCTACAGTACATGTGCTATCTATCTGCTGAATTCTTCATATGTCTGGGCTACAGGGGAGGGTTGCAAGACAGAAGCATTTTTTAACCAAAAAAAAAGTTAAAGTTTGCTATCTGATCTCCGAAAACCATGTGGAATAAAGTGTTATGCACTGATTTTTACATATTGAGCTTTTTGGCCGTAATACCAAAAGATATGGTTGGTCCAAAAAAAAACACAGCACGTCACCAAAGAGCACCATCCTCACAGTGAAACATGGAGGTGGCAGCATCGTGTTTTGGGGATGATTTTCTTTAGCTGGGCCTGGGGTTTTAATCAGGGTTGAGGGAATGATGATTAGAAACCTTAAGGTTTCTTCTAAAATATTTAAGAAGAAGAATTATACCTTTCAGCATGACAGAGACCCAAAGAACACCTCCAAAAATGGCTTCACCAAAACAAGATCAAGGTTTTGGAATTGCCCAGCCAGATCTAAATCCAATTGAATATCTTTGGGTGACCTGAAGAAATCTGGGCACAGGAGATGCCCAGGCAATTTGACTGAGTTAGAATTATTTTTTAAGGAAAAATTATTACAAAATATTACAATAAAATAGCCAAAGTATCTGACATTTACCCACAAAGATTTAATGCTGTTATAAAATCTAAAGGTGCTTCAACCCTAGATTGATTCTTTTTGTTTTCCACATTAATATATAGGTTGTAATTTTACATTAAGGTGGAAAAGCTTCTGACATGATGTATCTTGCTTACATTTTTTACACAAAAGAAACTATGCTATTTTAACAGCTGCCACTTTTTATATTCACTGTAATTATTTGATGGCACAAAATTTAAAAGTAATAAAGATTTTTTCCTACTTTAAATGTATCACTGTTACAATTATAAAGTTCAATTAAAACTTTCATAACAGCTAGGAGACAGCAATGGACTATGAAATTAGCTTTGTGATTCTGATCAAGTTTCTTCTATGATGAAAGATGAATAATTTCTATAAAAGACAAATATAATTCCAGTTTCTATTTCACTACATCTGACCAAATTTAATATTGTTTTCAGAGGTTTTCGTACCAGAATTGTGGACATTCGCACAATCATAGTGCACACACACTCACACACTCATTCACACACTAAAGACAATTCAGAGATCTCAATCAGCCTACACTGTATATCTTTTGACTGGGAAGAAGTCCAGAGTACCCAGAGGAAACCCCTGAAGCATTTGGAGAACATGCAAAAATGTTTTAAGGAAATAAAAAGGAAATAAAAAAGGAAATATTATTGAAGATTAAAACATTTATTCTTATTTCAAATAATAAGAAATTAAAGTATCATAAACAAGATAATATAATGCAACACTTCTTTGTGCATTCACAATAGAGAAACCCCTTAATAATTTACAGGATGGCTATAACCTCTGTTAATATGGCAAGTGATATCATTACGGGTGATTAATTGAAAGGTTTACAGCTCGAATCCCAGGACTTTCCAAGCCCAAATCTTTCAGAGCTGCACTTTAACCATTAATTGCTCCAGGGAAGTACAGACACTAAACCCAAGCGCTGACCACCTGCTCACCACTTTCCTTTCAATACATGAAGAAAATCATCTCATTATATTACTCACATACATGTATAATGACTAAATAATCACTGAATAAAAGTTAATTTTTGGTTTGATCAGGACATCATTTATGATATACAACTTTCTGGACACGGTGGCTTAGTGGTTAGCACGTTTGCCTCACACCTCCAGGGTTGGGGGTTCGATTCCCGCCTCCACCTTGTGTGTGTGGAGTTTGCATGTTCTCCCCGTGCCTCGGGGGTTTCCTCCGGGTACTCCGGTTTCCTCCCCCGGTCCAAAGACATGCATGGTAGGTTGATTGGCATCTCTGGAAAATTGTCCGTAGTGTGTAATTGGGTGAGTGAATGAGAGTGTGTGTGTGCCCTGCGATGGGTTGGCACTCTGTCCAGGGTGTATCCTGCCTTGATGCCCGATGACGCCTGAGATAGGCACAGGCTCCCCGTAACCTGAGGTAGTTCGGATAAGCGGTAGAATATGAATGAATGAATGAATGAATGAATGAACTTTCTGGACAAATGTTTTGTTAATAACAATGATTATTGGAAGCTTCCTTATATAAAAATAGTAAATCATGTACAGGTACCTACTTAAATAAATTCTTAACCAGGTCCAGATCCTCATTTGTTTATGCTGCTAATCCACGGCCATGATTGAGTGATCTGATGAAGTGAGATTGTTTTGGTCATTAGAATTCCCTAGATTTCACACTTATCTTGAACAAACTCATATCATTTAATGGTTTTTTACCACATCAATCACATTCAGCATAAAAGCCATCAAAAAGCGAGTCATTACTCTGACATTTCCATTATATCAGATCAGAAGATGTGAGAATCCATTTACAGCATAACTGAACAAGCATACATTTAAAAATAACCTTTAAATGAATGAGATGAGAGTTGCAGATGGAAGTTTAGATGCGACAACTAAGGTAGGACATCTATTTAGGTACTTATAGCTATATAAAAAAAAATTATTCCAGCATTTTTTCAACAGTTCCCTGAAATGTGAACAATATTGATAAAAATTGATGTCAGAAGAGGTTTGTGAAAGCTCCTTCTGGAAAAGTAGTGCATATATTCTGCTAAATATTTTGGTCTGCGAAATATAAAGGACCTATATTATTATGCAGAAATTTTAGAAGAATTTTTTAACTTTTGTAAATGTTAGACCTAGACATTATTAAAGGTCATTAAGAGAACATACAGAACTACAGAGCATGCTTTCATAATACTCTTATAAAATACTATTCTATATTTACGGGGGGAGAGGAGTCAGGTAAGTTTTTTCAAGGAGACCAGGATTTTATCCCCTGATCTCATCCAAGACTATGGGTTTTGGCAATTATAACCCAGCTTTTTTGTCTCTTGTGTATCTTGCAGTAGTTCATGTATTAGACACTTGAGCTCCTGCCAAAGTTCAGTTTGTTTGTCCTTTGAGAAGATGAAGTCATTTTTTATTGATCTACTTCCTGTATTTGCGTTATTGAATTTTATTGGCTACCAATGGTTAATGTTAAGTTTTGACTCATGAACCAACACATATGCTGTCAGCCTAGAAAAAATAGTAATCAGGTTGAACCTTTCGATTTGTTCTAACTGAGTGTAAACTCAATCTAGAGATGGTCCATTTCCGGGTTGCCAGTTACAATGTTCGGATTAAACATCTGCAAAATTTTTCAATTTCAATTGGGGAAACTACACTGCAGCTAACACTCTCAGAAATAAAGGTACTAAAATGTTAAAATTGTAAAAATTGTTACTGGGATGGTGCCATGAAACTTAGGATAGTTTATGTGGTAACTATAATTAACGTTTACTTAATGGTACATTAGTGGTAGTTAAGGTCCTTCTATCTACCGTATATGCAAAAGATGCCTACTGTGGATACAAATCAAGACCCCTTAATGGAAAAGTTTACTGTTTGCTATATTTATTTCTGACAGTGTAGACTAGTCTGTGGTTAGAACTAGTCTGTGGTTAATCCTCCCCAGTTCTGAATTTTTCTAAATCATTTCTGGCATTTGGCAGTCTAAAGATTTTTTATTCCTACAGTTATGGCTATGGCACCAAACTTTAAGCTTCTGCATTGTTTCAACATGTACATTCTTGGCCAAGTAAGTAATCAAATATAATTTCTGGTCCATAGCTTGACAGAGATTGATGTCATCAGGGTTAAGTTCATTCATTCATTTTCTACCGCTTATCCGAACTACCTCGGGTCATGGGGAGCCTGTGCCCCCTCAGGCGTCATTGGGCATCAAGGCAGGATTCACCCTGGACGGAGTGCCAAGTATTATAAGGAGCTAACCAGGAAACATAGTATGATACTGGTGTATAAAGAGAAAATGATTGTATTTATGAGTGCTGCTTCTTACATTTAGAAATTTGGTCCTAGTCCTTTCATTGATACATGTATAATTTTAGTATATTTGTTTGCTCATTTGGAACAAGCAACTTCTAACATAGATGTTTGTTTCAGAGGGCCGGTAAGCTAAACTTGCTTGCGCATATGTAACTCCTATTTTTTTAATTCCTTTTTTGTAATTATGTAGCCTTGACCACAGAGTCCCAGTTGCAGACATGATTATTGATTTACCTTCACCTTCAGTTCACCTTGTCTGCCAAAGTTCTGACTCCAGGTGTGGATTTTGATGATGTTTCTCAGGAAAGCCTAAATACATTTGCAAGTATAACCAGCTGCCTGTGGCTCCAGTACAGTCCCCTCAGCTGATGCATGCAAAATAAACTTTAACCCTCTGTGGGTTGTGTTCTACGATATGTAATCCAGGAAAAAGCAGCTTCAGACTCTCTTTTAAAGCAGCTTACCAGTCCAGAGCTGCACATCCTAAACGGAGCATTGTTATATTGGAAATGTATAATATTTGTGCTCATACGTTACAGATATAAACAGTAGATCCTTTACCTCTCTTTCTCTGTCTCTACCATGTTACCAAGCAACTGCCAAGCCATCCATTGTGAAGACTTTCCTGAGTTGGAAAACTTAACCTGATCACGGTGGCATAGTGGTAGATTTGCCACATTACAGTTTGGGTCCCAGATTTGCTCCTCAGATTAATGTGTGTAGAGTTTCTGCGTATGTGTTCTCCATGTGACTGCATTGGTGTCTTGCCCACTGCCCAAAAACATGCCAGCAGGTGTATTGGCAAAGACAGTGTAAAGATATTCCTGGGATAAGCTCCTCATGGCTCTGACCAGAAAAAAATATCTGGCATGAGAACAGTAAACATTTAAATAGGAAGGATTTACAAGGATCCTAAAAATAAGTTAGGATAGAGTTCTTAATGAAGATGAACAAATAATTACATAGACATTATATATTTAAAATGCCTACAAAAGCAAAAAACAGACTAGCCCTCTCCATCCTGCAGGAATTTATCACACCCCATTCTGCACTCCCCTTCTGCAAGTCTCTAGCCTGGCTCAACTGGACCCACAATTCAAGGCACAAAGAAGTCATGTATCAAGACTCTTCTCTATACAGGCTCCCAGGTGGTGGAATAAACTGCCCACGGCTGTCTGAACAGCTGATTCACTGGCTATCTTCAAACAAAGACTAAAGACCTATCTTTTCAACAAGCACTGCAGTGAGCACAAAATTAATTTAAAAACTTTTTGATAGCATTTTTTGCTGCTTGACCTATTGAACTATAAAGAGGATATATTATGATAGCACTTACAAAGCACTTCTGAGTGAGTCTCTGGATATTATGCTTAAAGCATAAATAAAAGAATTTACATTTAAATAATAATAAATTATGGGTTCAGATGTAGTTGAAGGTTTAGTCTACAATTTTGTGTACAGTTAGAGCCTGTTAATCCATTTCACTCTGAAACACTGTTCAGTTTTATTCCAGGAGGAAAATCTTTCAGGGGTTATCACCCTCAGCATGGCAGGAAAATAACCTTGGTGACTCTGATAACTGTGAGATTGTGTGCACCTGTGGTGGAAAACTTAAGGCGGTAATAGATCACTCCTCTCTATATGATGGTATATAAAGCAGTAGCATAAAAATACTGAAGTATTTGAGTTCAGACTAACTGCAGTCATGCTGAGATTCTTTTTGCTGAGCGTCGTGGTGGCCCTGGGTAAGTCATATATCTTAAACAAAACTATAAAATTAGAATCATTCAGCAAAAAAATAACAAAATTTAATGAATGTGACCTTAAGATTAATAGTTTTTCTTAAGGTTGTACTACTGTTCCTGAATCATAAGTAGAATGCACTTCACTGGAAGTGTAGAAAGGGCTACTAAGTAATTAAAGTAACTGTGTGTTTGTGTTTATCTCTCTGTGTGTGTGTGTGTGTGTGTGTGTGTGTGTGTGTGTGTGTGTGTGTGTGTGTGTGTGTGTGTGTGTGTGTTGGTGTAGCTCTGGCCGAAGAGAGGCCTGAACCCAGGTACCTGGAGAATGTAGGCCAAAGAGTTGTGGGTGGAGAGGTGGCCAGGCCTAACTCATGGCGCTGGCAGGTAAATTATTGTTTGTGTGTTAGGATTCATGGATTTATTGTTCCTGTCATTGTTTCTCATTCAATTGTCATCAGTTAAATTCATCACTATAATTTAACCCAACATTCGTTCTGGTTGTCTCTCTGTAGATCTCACTACAATATTTGTCTGGCAGTTCTTACTACCACACCTGTGGTGGAACTCTGATCAGAACTCGATGGGTTATGACTGCTGCTCACTGTGTTGACACGTGAGTAATAAACTACTACAGAACACGGTCTAACATGAGTTCTTATGGACATCAGCCTTAAGAAATTTTGATCTAGATTTAAATCCCTAATTAACAAGCCAACAGTCATAATTACAAGGAGAAATTCCCTATTATGACAGAAGGAAGTAACCTCAAGTGAAGACCATCTTCTTCTGAGTGACACCAGATAGTGGGATTATAAATCATTACAGTATTCAGGTCTATAAAAGTAACGTTCTATGTCTATTGAAGGATGTTCAAAATGCACAGGAGACCTGAAATGAGAAGAGGACAGTCTTTATGATAGCAGGTGTTTTTTTAATCATCGAAGGAAATCTTTTTACAAGAAGTCAGTGTAACACTGATAAAGTATGGGTAATATGGTCAAACTTTCTGGTTCTAATAGGGACAATGGCTATTGCATTCTTGAATACTGGAGCTAAGAATATTAGGTAATTATAAGCATGAGCATAAGCATTTTCTCAATTCCTGAAATTAAAAATGGCAATAGCAGTATTTTTTTTCTTGGCAGAATAGGCTATTCACTCTCTAATGTCCATTAGACATTACTCAATATTATTATGCTGGTACTGTATAGGTCACATCGTTTTGCTGGAACATTCAGCTGTTTGACAAATATCAGACAAAATGCAGTGGCCCTAGAACCAAGACTTGTTGAACATCCTACTTTTGAACATGAGAAATTACTATTAACAAATATAAGCTTTGCAAACCTAGAAGCACAATAGAGCAGGTTATTTTTCAGTCTGAAATAATATTGTGAATATTATGATTAGAAGTATGTAGTAGATCATTTTAATACTTTTATCTGTGCTGTTTCAGTATTGCAATGAGGCCTAAAGGGAAAATATACATATAACGTATAATAAAAATAAATTTAGCCAAAGAAATTTAATAGAAAGTAATGAACTAAAAAAAGGAATATTAGGTGCAATGAGCAAGAAAAATACTGTAAAACAAACGGGAGCATTAGGTTAGTAAGTAAGTGAAGTAATAATTTGTATATTAATGCTTAACCTTCAGTCAAGTACTGACATTTCTACTGACAGTTTACTATTCCTACTGATATTTAAACATCGAATATAAACTTATGATCAATATATATGTTTCTCGTATGTTTCTTTACAGGCAGAGAACATGGCGTGTTGTTCTGGGAGACCATGACATTTACAACCATGAAGGCACAGAGCAGTACATGAGTGTCAGCGCTGTCCACATTCACCCTCAATGGAACCGAAACAATGTTGCTGGAGGGTACAACATCACTAAAGCAAACATTTCACTCTCCATGAGATGAGCCCATTGTTGATACTAGCTGCAAATATTATCAGTCATTAACAGCCACAGTGTTTCATCATATTATTATGAGCATAATCAGAATCTAAATTACTGAACAGAACAAATAAGCTTCTGAATGTGACCCAGACCTAAAGCATTTCTGAATTTGAATTCTAAAGTGAAAATACATTCAATTTGAATTCTAGAGCTAAAGGAATTTTGCTTCTGAATCAGGGAGTTAAGGAGTATTTGTTCGACTGAGTTTTCCTCCTCTGGCTAAAGAAAAGTGTAAAATTATCTATACTTAGAAACAAGGAGGCCTTGGAGGCTCATCTTTTCAGATATATCCTTCTATCCCCCTGCTGATTTCCTATTTGCAAGTTTACTTCAGTTTTATTTAATAAACAGCTGACAATGTTGGCAATCTGACAAGTGGTATCCCAATTGCCTTCTGCTGTGTTATCTGAGAACATTATAGCCAGGATCACCAGTGCACTAATGGTACTGCACCGACTGTAATGATCACCAGTACATTAATGGTACTGCACCGAGTCTCCATAAATATGTAGTTTTCATCCCTATCTTTCCCTTATTGTGGGATGCACTGCATATATTTTGCTTGTAGTCACCTACGCTTTAAATGAAAGGCTTTTTATAGGTGACATGATTAGCCATTGTTTCACCTGTATGTCATTAAATCAACATCCGCTGACCTTGACAACTAAGTTGCTCACTTCAACAAGCTCATTCTGGAATCATGCTTCAATCTTTTGTCATTGTATTTCAGATAGACATCAATTTCCTTGACCAGACTTGCCTATAGAATAGAAACAATTTGCCATGGAGAAAGACTGAATATACCTGATTATGAATTTTTGTTGTTGCAAAGTCATTATGGTTTTTTTTATCAGATACAAAAGATTAATTATATCATGATTATACTATGTTCTGTCTATTTCCTTCCCTGTTCTCAGGTATGACATCGCTCTGCTGCGTTTGTCATCTGATGCCTCCCTGAACTCCTATGTGCAGCTGGCAACTCTGCCTCCCTCGGGTCAGGTCCTGCCCAACAACAACCCCTGTTACATCACAGGCTGGGGAAGGACTCAAAGTGAGTGAATGAATCACACACCACAAAACTATCATTTTAAAGCATTGTTGAATTTTTGAGTATGACTAGAAGGTATGTTAGTATTTCATAAACTAATTAAAAAGCTAAGTTTATATTAATGTGGTCTTTCAAAGATTTATGTTTTTTTAGTAACAACTAATCTACAGGGACTTTGCAGACACTCCACATAATCGAATATGTCTATTATTTTGCCTAATAAGTCTATCAGTGTCAAATAAGTCTATGTCTAACCACTAACGTCTAACGTGGTAAAGCTTTCATTAAGGAGATATTTATAGAATAAGTTTTGGGTAACAGCACTTTGTCAAAGTTAGCGAGTGTTTGGCCATGAGGTAGTCTTCAGTACAAAGGGATTTCTGTTTTCACACAAACTTGACAAGCTGCATATTTTAAAAATTAAGCTTGTGGGCGAATGAATGTTTTTAGCTAATATACCATAATATACTATATACTATGTTTTTTATAAGAATTAATTATAAATAGTTAAAAACCATGGTGTGTGATTCATTAAAAAGAGACATAAAGCAGAAATATGTTAGCAGAAATAATTTTTCCTCCAACATATGTTTTCTTAAAGGAAGGTAAGATTAGAGTTCAGCAATAGTACATGGTTTATATATTGGACTTTCAAGCCAAATACAAAGTGTATGACCTCAGATTTCTTCTCCTGTTCTTATTTTATACTGACTCTTATACTGAAAACTTTATTAGCTAGCAAATGGTGGGTTCATTTTTCATTAATTGGTCCAATATAATGGTTTGAAAATGTGCTAGACATTAGATTAGAATTTATCTTAGGTTAAATTTAATGGTTTGTCATCTCTCCAGCTGGCGGTCAGCTCTCTGCTAAGCTGAAACAGGCCTACATGCCTGTGGTGGACTATCAGACGTGTTCAAGCAGCAGCTGGTGGGGCAGCACGGTCAAGAGCTCCATGGTGTGCGCTGGAGGCTACAATGATTCCGGTTGCCAGGTCTGAGTTAAATTATGTTGTTGAAGGTCTTCTGTTGTCTGGGTCGATTTAAAATGTCTAAGTAGACAAAAAAGTAAAGTTTGACTTTCTACTAATACACAACAGGAGATAAAAACAAATGTGCATTACAGTAAATATAATAGTTCTTTCTTGACCACAGGGTGACTCTGGCGGCCCCCTGAACTGCCAAGTTAGTGGGCAGTATGTAGTCCATGGAGTTACCAGCTTTGTGTCATCTCAGGGATGCAATACGTATAGGAAACCCACCGTCTTTACTCGTGTCTCAGCCTACAGTAGCTGGATCAGTGGTGTAAGTAAACTTTTAGTGCTCCATACTGAGAATTCCCCAGTTCCCTTTCAAGCCGTGATACAGCTTCTCATTCCCTTACTCGGGGAACTGGGTTACATACATAAGATAAGATATTTTATTAATACTACTACAGTATGTAGTTGTTAAATATATACACATACATTTTGTAAAATAATGTTAACACATATCTTGATCATTTCTTTACTCTGTAAGATCATCAGTTCCGTTTCTGTCCACATAGACAGTCACAAAAACAGAACTAATTGAGTAACTAAGTTATTTAAGCAACATTTAACTGACATGACTCACTACTTGATCATTTTAATATGCTGTTGATGCTATTTTTCTTTAATACCTCATTAATTTTAGATTATTGGATAAACTGGATGGATACTTTGAAGCCTGAGTGACATCTGATACACATCACCTATGTTCACAAGCAACGGACTACTAAAATCCAATAAACTCTGTATCTGTTAAAGTTATCAATGAAATGGTTCTTATTTTTTGCAATCACACGGCCAAAATGTGCTGTAAGGAATTTCTCATCTGTCGCCTGGACAGGGTAACCCTCTTTCATCTGCCGCCTGGGCAGGATAACCTTAAATTCAGCCTCTCGTTCCTCTGCTCGATTTCTGTTATCCACAAGGCCTTGGGGAAGTCTCAATGAAACACACACACGTCAGTCTTTCAAAGAGAAGTTCCAAAGTTTATTAGGAAAAGCAGGAATATATAGTCGTACAAGAAGAGGGAGGGTGTAGTGGGTGTGTGTGTTGGTATGTGTGTGCATCTGTGTTTAGGTGACCTCTCAGTTACCCCAATAAAGACAGATCTTATAGGGATGCGAACCTATACTTCCCTTAGTTCCCATGGTTGGTAACATGGAATGATTATGTCAGGGCCATCTGTTTTAAGACTAATTAGGGAACAAGAGAATTAAGGGACAAGAGTGTGTTTGTGTGTGGGGGAGAATGTATATGTGTGTGAGAGAGAAAGAACAGTGTGCTCATTACAGACAGTCTGCAACATTATCAGAAAAGATTGCTTTATACAATTATTCTCACATGTGCATAATGCTTTACTACAATACATGCTTTAGCAAGGAAATTCAGGTGTTCAGCTGCTTATACTGATTCATATAAACAGAAACTATATGCAATATCTGTTGTCATTTACTAAATAATCCAAAAGCAAAAGCTACTCACTTAGACTGACCAGCTGTATGTATTTGTTTGTCATGTTCAACTCAAAATTTACCAAACACGTGTTAGTTAGATTTTTAAAAGTATTTGAAAAAGCAATAATGAAACAAGTCCCTTAAAAAAAAGTAAGAGGCAAACAGTATAAGAACGCTATAAGTAAATGCCATATTTGATTCTAGATCCTTTCATTTATTTCAACCCCTTTATAAATTTACTATGTAAACAATGTGTGGCAATCTTACTAATCTGTGTTCATTTCAGTTTCGCTGAAAATTTGAATCTAGCCATGCAAACATTTGGATCTGTACCTTCTAATGTTAGATTACTTACACCAAAAAAAAAAACAGATATCATTCAGTCCACATTGCAATTACTACAAGTCAAGCCAAGAAGCATTTATTGTCATTTTGACCATGTGTAGCCGATGCAGTACATGGATGAGTAAAATGAAACATTCCTCCAAGACTCTGGTGCTACATAAAGACACCGAGCTACATGAGAAAACCCAGAACAGAACAAAAAGCTAAAGGGTAAAATGAACCTATTCACATAAAGATTAAACTATCCACATTCATTTCTTTATGTGTTTAGCTATCTAAGGATATATGGTTTTGTTCGGAAGCTGAGAAAATGAACAGGTAATGAGTACAAGATATAAGAGGCAAAATGTAAGTGTGTAGATATAACACCTTATTCTCTACAGAAATGAGTTCGCTCTAAAATAACTACTCATTTATTACACAAGGATTAACTAGTAACAAGCTTAGATATAATATATCTAAGTAATCAAAATATCATCAGTATTTAATATGGATGAGTGGGGTGAAATCATATGTACTGAACATAGAACTGCATGAGCACAGAGAGAGGTGCTAACATAGTGATACCACATATAGACAAATAAAAAAACAAATAGCCCAATTAATAATAATAAAAAAAGCCTGTGTCAAAGGCAGTGTTAGGGGAAAGAGAAGGGCATAACCAAGGACAAGGTGAGAGGTTATATGATTAGATATGGGAATAATTTGAATGTTTTTCTTAAAATACTTTGCACTAAGAATCAGCAAGAATGCATCACAAGTCTACTCTGTCTTATTATTTATTTGTATGACTGTAATACCCTTAACATATGCCTCAAAGCTATTGACCTTGCCCGTTTGGAGCAATTCTAATTCCTAAGCAATATAATCAGTTTGATTTGCTGCTTACATTAACACAACCTATTATTGAGATATCACACTAATGAGAGTGTCAGATGGACTGACAGTCAGAGGCATAAAAACTAATTCATGATACTGTCAGAGATCCGGGGTGTCGTCCTGGATAAAAAGACCCAAATGCAGGGAAAACATAAAAGGGGTTTATTAGGAAAAAATAGCAAAGGGCAAAAAACACTAGGAGACTGGAAACACAAAACACAGGAACAACAAACAAAAAGACAACAAACCAAAAGACAACAAACCAAAAGACAACAAACCAAAAGACCAGGGGCCTGTTTCAGAAAGCGGGTTAAGTGAAAACCATAGTAACTTACTCTGTGAACCTAACCTGGTCGGGAGCAGGTTTTCTTCCGTAAACCCAGAGTTTCTTTCGGTCTCCTCCCCTTTTTAAAGCGGAAGCGACGTTTAAACACCTCATTCATTGTCCACATTTCAGTTACACAGAGAGCAGCAAAGGGAATAAAATGTCCTGTTATGGACGATCCTGTTGATGAAGAGGCTGTATTAATTCGTAGGGACTTACATTTACATCGGGAGAGGATTTTGAGGCCCAGAGTGGATTTTTTGTTATCCCTATGCATTTTTATTTGAGTGGTACCGTTTTTCTTTACAGTCAATAAGATACATCCATAATGTCATCCATCCTTACATCAGAACCATCAGCCATCTGTGCTCTTACATCCCAGCTGATGCTTTGTGTTGCCTTACGTTTCTGTGCAAATGGTAGTTTTGTGTAGAACATCGGGGATGCAGAACATATTAGAAAGGCTACTGTTTTCAGAGCGGTCAGGAAAGTGTGCCTCGCTCTTAAGGTTTCCTGATAAAATAAAATACTGTTCTTCCAGTTTCACCTCTGATATTATAACAGTTGGGAATTTACTCTAAAATAGTTCTTAATTACTAACTACAAATTACACCTTCAACAAGTCTAATTAGATTATTGTAATAATTACTATCTCTAGAAAGTATTGGTCTACTTACAGTACTAATTTGGTCTACTTACTTATTAATTACTTTCTAAATCCCAAATCAACCTGAACCCCTTGAACAATAAGGAGATATAAATAAATAAATAAATAAATAAATAAATAAATAAATAAACAATATACAATTGCATGAATTATCCTTGAATTGAACAAAGTGTGTAACTAGAGGGAGAAGTTTACATTAAAAATATACCTTTTAAAGGCATATAGAGTTTTATTTTATAAAGGTTTTTTTAAAATACATGTTAAAATTCTATATGCTTGCAGATTTTTTTTTGTCTGACGCTGTTGCCATGGTGAATTATTATATCTGCGCTCCATTGATAATGGCTTTTTACAGTTGTCAGTCAATTTAGAGCTGATGAAACTAAATCTTTTCAGCTGTTCTGTAACCGAAAACTCGGAATTTCCCATCTCAGGGTAAATCAACTCAGTGTTCAAGTTTAAACTCAGAGTTGGTTCAACCCCCTCTCTGAAACAGGCCCCAGGACTCAGCCAAAGCAGACGTATGACAACCGGTATAAATAGGGGTGACAATAATTGAAACACAAGGAACAGGTGTGCAAGGGTGGGAACGGACAAGGAAAGGGCTGGGCTAACACATGTCACACAAAAAAAAAAAAAAAAAAAAAAACCACACATGGCACAGAAACAAACTGCATAAATGTCCCCCTAGTGTCCAAAACAGGAAGGTCCAGGCCAATTTCTGACAGATACCCTTAATAAAGCAATTTTCCCAATGTCAGCAAGAATGTTTTCTTAAACTCTAAAAGTTAAACAAAAGTAAATCAATGAGTCATATAATAGTTCAGTAGATATTGCACAACCATTTTATTTTCCTGTTGACTTTTGCTGTCAAATGTGTTACTTTTTTTGCAAACTAAAGAGTGATTTTGAGCAGGTAATGTTATTAAACTGGTATGTATTGTATTGGCTATGGTTTAAACTGTAGAGAGCAAATTAAAAAAATATATTTTATTTATTCTATAACAAGTTGAGGCAATCTTGTTACCTTTTTAAAAGATTTTTTAAATTTAATGCACATTGTAAACCCTTACACCAAGTGCTCCCATATATATCATCAAACAAGGCTGACATATGCACAAAATTCTCGTTATATAAAAATTCTCATTATACAGTATAAAATTTAGTAAGGTAACAAGGTATGTGCTATGTGATATCAGGTATAGACTCTACTATAATAGAGGCTATAATAATCAGAAAAGGGTTTTTTCAATTATAAAATGCATGAACAAATATCGTGTATATAAATAAAAATAAACAAGAACTATTAGAGAGAATCCAGTGCCTCAGATTTGCGACGATGTCGGGGTGCTGAGGGTACTTTATCTCATTCGTTTGGGTTCTGCACTAAACCCGGTCTTGGCAAGATATATTTGCTCGGTATTCTGTGGCATAAAATCACGTTTTCCGACCTGAAATGGAATTATTGCAATATCACATGAAATTGCCGTTAATGCTGGGCATAATGGTGGCCAAGAGAATTAAAAATGACTTATAGTGGAAGTCTACTTCTCACTGATGTTTTCAGAGCTGGCTTGAGGAGACGTTGTCTGTCTTACATTTTGAGAAAATATGGTCTCTTAAACAATGTTCCAAAGTCTGTGGTCCCTTCCTCCAACATTTACATGACAGTGGAGTTTCAAGTTTTTGGTATATGTGTGATATTTGGGTTTTTATGTTAATTTTTATCCCCTTGTTTGTGATCTGACTTTTTCCTTTTTAATTTAGGTCATTTAAGTCATGTGGCCACCCCCTTTTATTTCTTCTTTATTTCAGTTTTTTTATTATTGAAAACTATTAGAGAGAAAGAACATTGTTTAAAAATGCCATATGCCTAATCAGAAAGAGCATTGCAGCCACAGTGGTATACTGTATATATCTCAGGTTTCCTCAAAAGCAATGCAGCCCAAAGACATTTATTAAATTCTAGAAATACGTTAAAAACGTTTCTCTGCTCTTTTAAATTTGTGCTTCTGAAACTATACATAATGAAACTGTTCATTAAATTGAAAAGTTACTTTGGCAGCTAAAATTGTTGCTCATATTGTGCCATTGGCCGGGTCATACAGTAGTTCTCAAAATTAGTAATAAATGTGATTTGCAGCATAAATGGGTTTTGCTATTGTTAGAAAGAGTTACTTTTTTCAAATGGTTTATATGGCTTGTTAATGGCTTGCATAATCACAGCCTAATCTGTCTTTCGTAGATGAGTAATGTTGTCGGAGCTGAACACACACCTCTGTCACATCGGCTTTATCAAAGCTATTAAAATAAAACTCTATAATGCACTCCTGGCCAAATAAATTGCGTTGTTTTTCAAACCCTACAGTCAATTATTAAAAAATAAGCAATTTTAATACAAGCATTAATGTAAAGTTTCTTTATATTTGATTAACCTAAAGACTGACTCACATGGAGGCCACTCGCTTCTGCTGAGCAGGGGTGCAAAGGCCCCTGGGCTACACCATTACCATGGGCCCATCCCTCCCCATGAACTATTTAAAATTGCTCTAATGTACGAATAAATTTTAATTGGCTACCTTTAAAAATATTTCCTCATTTTTCTTGCTGCAAAGTATTTGATGAGGTTGGTAAAATCTCATTTCTGGAGAATGTCGCTCTCCAGAGACATTAAAGTTAGATAACAGAACGCAGCCTGTTTTTCACCAAGGCCAGTTATGAAAGTGACCGTTCACTGGTGGCATTTGTTACAAAAATAAGAGCGATGTCTATGTTTGGAAATACAGACACTAACTTCCGTTGTTTTATTATCTTGATAAGCGTTCTTGCTGTGGTGTCGCTTTTCTTTTGTGTGATTGCTTTAAAATGTGAAAGTTCATCCACTAATCAGTTTACAAATCTCTGCAGTATTTATTTTGCAGTTTCACTGCAGACAATCAGAGCTCTTCTGGAGTCAGGGACAGAATGTTATTTAAAAAGCCAAAATGCTGGTTTACAATGTCTTGTGAACAGAATCAGCGGTCTGTCTGACCAGTCTGTCAATCACCAGTATAAAACGCTTGAAGAAAACAGATCTCGGCCTGAAATGTAGTGGTCCGGCTCTGTGGATTCATCACGTACAGGACACGTTTTAGATCCCTGCAGGCTGTCACTCTGTCTAGCGTCCTCTAAAAGCTGATTAGCACAAGTTGTTGCAGAGGTGTTGGCGTCTGTAGACTTTTAATATCCTGTTTGTTCTATCAACAGAGGGGTCAAGTGGATTTTTCTCTGCGCCCAGCTCTCGTGCTTCTTGTAATCCACCATCTTTCACATTATATGGTTGTATGCAGTAACTGCTTACTGGTTGACAGAAGGATGCGCCCATTATCTAATAAACACCAATTACGCAACTAACACACCTCCGTAAATAAAGAAATTCTGATTTTATTTACGGGGGCACGGTGGCTTAGTGGTTAGCACGTTCGCCTCACACCTCCAGGGTTGGGGGTTCGATTCCCGTCTCCGCCTTGTGTGTATGGAGTTTGCATGTTCTCCCCGTGCCTCGGGGGTTTCCTCCTGGTACTCCGGTTTCCTCCCCGGTCCAAAGACATGCATGGTAGGTTGATTGGCATCTGTGTGTGTGTGTGTGTGTGTGTGTGTGTGTGTGTGTGTGTGTGCCCTGCGATGGGTCGGCACTCCGTCCAGGGTGTATCCTGCCTTGATGCCCGATGACGCCCGAGGCTCCCTGTGACCCAAGAATAGTTCAGATAAGCGGTAGAAAAGGAATGAATGAATGAATGAATGAATGATTTTATTTACATATTTTTTTATTTATAAGTGTATTATTATTATCTGTAAAAAATATTTACATATGTAAATTTTTTTTACAGATAATAATATATATTATATATATATATATATGTGTGTGTGTGTATATATTTTACATATATATATATATATATATATATATATATATATATATATATATATGTAAAAAAAAATAAAAAAAATTTACATATATAAATATGTAAATATATTTAAATGGTTAATAAAAAAATATTAAATCAAATAAATAAATTAACTACCCAGTGCAGTTCTCTGGGCTTCAACTTGTGTAAGCCCGTGCATTAATGCGCCCCTGCTGCTGAGGATGGCCCCACATGGAAAACCTGGTTGCATGTTAAACGTGATGACATTATGAGGTTGCTGCAAGACGTTGCTGCAAGACGTAACAGATGGATCATCCAATCAGCAGAAAGACTTTCATTCGCAAACTATACCTACCTGGTTTGTCTGAAATGTCATTGTGTTTTCTGGTTTGTTATATTTTTGAATTTTCTATTTTGTTTTCTGAATAATTATGTTGGCTTTGTAGAAGCCAACATTCTGTTTTCCTATTTAAGCTTAGACAAAAATTTATCAAGAGTAACTCCTCCTAGAGCTTTCGAGCCACATGCACCAAATTTGGATATGTTGTAGACCCCGGTCTGAAGTTTGTTGCTATTACTTTTCTAAGCGATCCGAGTACCGGTACCTCCGGTACCGTGTCTCAAACTGGCCTTTTTTCCCATAGACTCCCATTATAAACTTTGGAGGTTTATAACTCGGCAAGCTTTTGAACTATCTACACCAAACTCGGCCAGCTCCTTTAGGGTGATACTCTGAACAAAGTTTTAAACTGGAGTACCGACTGGCCTTTCGGTTGTGCCGCAGCCCCGCCCCCAAAATATGCAAAATCAAAAAACTTTTTACAACATGGACATGTGACATATCAAAACACTCACAACAATGATGGGAACTTCCTCACAGGTATTCTGATGCCGTAAAATGCTCATCTCCACTTACCTCAAAATGTTTTGGCACCCTAGCTTTCTGTTTACTTGCTTCCAAAAGTAACACTGACCCTTATGTCCACTCGCCTCCAAAAAGCACTGGCCTTTGCGAATAATTGCATCGTCAAAGCCAACATCAAAGTTTGTCGTGACGAACTTTACAAATCTAGTTTGTTTTGTTTTCTGATTTGTTCCTTTGTTTTCTGATTTGTTATTTTGTTTCCGGTTTGTTATTTAGTTTTTCCCTGTGCTAACACTCAAATACCATTGGCTCCTCTAAGCTGAACGAGGTTCTGGAAACAAAGCCCTGTGATATAAAGCAAGGGAAGAACCAAAGGAATATACCAAGAAAATGCTGAGCTACATCGGCAGGTATACTGTGCAGAAAGCAAAGCAAAGCAATAGCAGCATGGTTCTGCAGGATGTTTTAGCTGACACAGGAGTGGTAAAGAACTTCTTTAACTGTGCCTGCTTCCAACAGTGCTGATATTTACCTGATATCACTCTGCTTCTCTGTGTTGCCACATAAAATTCCAATTCTATCAATAGTTTGTGACACTGAAACCCTTACTAACCTTGAATGGCAACACGCAACACTTTACCCATTTGTGGCTTCTTTGGGAACTAGTTTTGTGGACAGAGAAAAAATAAACAACATATTCGGTCATATTCTGTCTGACTTTATAGTAATTACTCAGAGCTGTTGAATAAAATGGTTATTGCACAAGCAATAGTTCTGCTGTACTACTGTCCAGCCTGCGGCCTCATGCCTATGGCCAAATAACAGCCATGCTGAAGTTCAGCACTCTTGCTTATGCAATATTGCTTAAATATGGTGCAATTACAGAGCCTGTGAATTAACTTCTTTGCCAACAATGACATCACTCAGTCAGACATACAGAAACTTTCTCACAGTTTGTCCCAGTCAACAAGCTAATCGACAGATGTTATATCTAGCATTCAATAGAACAATGTTTTGAATATTGTAAATGTAATGTGAAGTAACTGTATACAGTACGTTTTTCATTTGAACAGTAGAAGGAAAAGGTGACAGTGAAATGTTTGCATTCAAGGACAATGGAAAGAATCAGAAAATGCATTAATTTTAGGATATGATCATAGATCAGATCTATGAGAAAAGATCAGACATCTTTTGCATGCGTGTCTGTCCCCAACCTTTAGTATTTCATTGAAAACTGTATTCTGACAGGCTCTCAGCATTTCCATGTCACATAGACATATGTTCATCCACTGGCTTCCATGAATGAGATTTTAATAGCAATATATCATGTCACAGGATTCATTTTATCAAGTTTAGGTGATTTGTGGCAACATGCTTAGTAACAGCAAACAAGTTCTTGTATGTTTGGTGCAGGTAAAGCTGCATCTGCAGGTATTTATCTATCAAGTGAGTCAAACTTCTTTCTCTTGGAAATTTTCCAATAATTTTTGAAATATACCAAAATACCAAACTCATACCAATCCAAGATCTGAAAATGCCAGAATTTTAATCTTTAAACTATAAGGTATGAAGAGTTGAAGCACTTCATTTTGGGGTTTTGTGATGCAAATTGGTTTGTGGTTTATTGCTTAGCTATTCTTATGTAAATGATTAAGTTGTTGGATTTTGCACCTGGTTCGTAATATCAGCCTCATATGACATATCTGTCACAATTAAATTACTATGAGCTATACTTACATTATATATTCGAAAAACAGAAGTCTATATAAGTCTATATATGAATGCTTGACTATTACATTGATTTCTACTGTTAAATGCAGTAACTAGCCTTTTTCCGAAATAGATTCTTCTTTTGGCTTAAAAATAACTAAGGTCTTATTCATGCCTTTGCTGTGTCTATCTGCTCATGCTCACAAACCCTGAATTTGTATGTGCAGCTGCCCGCTCGGCTCGCCTAAGGTCAGGTCATGCCCAACAACAACCCCTGCTACATCACCAGCTGAGCCAGAGCACAGAGAAAGTAAGAGCCAAAGACATCTGGCGTCCAGACACCTTTATGTCCTACTTTAAGAACCTCGGCACTTCATGCTTAGAAGGAAGATGGCTGTTTTTAAGTATTTCGTTTCATTTATATCAAAATGGGCACATTTCATTCTTATTCTCCAGAATGTTCTCTAGAAAAACACTAACAATGATTTTGCCAAAATGAATCTTTATGAGCTCATTAAAATATTACTAAAGTTTGTAGATTTAACTGTTCACACACATATCTGTCATAAAGATGCCCAAACATACAAAAGTCCTTTGGCATTATGTGAGACATAATTACTAGCACTGTGTCTGATTAAAACTAGCAGCTGAGGAAGACAATCATCTGACAATCACACAGAAATATCATACTATACTACAAATATAGTCTCAATAATGAAATTCACTTCACTGATAGAATATCATAAATATATTGTATCCTGTTATGCTGATAGTTGTTTCGGTTTCTGTTGCAGACAGTGTCCGAGCTGAAGAAAGTACAGTACCTTAAAGGGGCAAACTTAGGGTCGGTTTATATAGCGTCTGACAACAATTGAAACATTATAATAAAAATGTCATATTAGTTCTCAGATTTATTACTGATATATCGATTGTTTTTGTCATAAAGCGTGAAACCGGTTAGATCCAAGAGCAGGTTTATTTGCAAAATCCAAAAACAGGCAAGGTTCAAAACACCAGGCAAACAGCAACAACAAAGGAAATCCAAAAGCAGTAGTCGATAATCCAGGCGTAGGTCAGGGCAGGTAGCAAACAATCACAAATACGAAAAACAGGCAGGGTCAGAAACGAGGCAATAAACAGAACAGAGAAATACGCTCGGTATGCAGACAGGCTAACAATACTTCGCGTCATACGAGAGTTCTGAGTGAGCTTAAATAGACCAGATGATTACAAACAGGAACCAGGTGTGCTGAGTAGGTGGTGCAATGGATAGTGGGAATTAGAGTCCTGATGGTAAAGTGCAGCAAATCCTCTGCAGGCCAGCAGAGGGAGCCCTCATGGCTCTCATAACAGAGCCCCCCCAGGAGTGGATTCCAGACACTCCGACGTAGATCCGGAGGGTGGTGGAGTGGAGGCGGAACAGGGGGCGGGAAGGTGGGCCAGGTCCATGTGGCTGCAGAGGGCAGGGCAGAGCTGGCGAAGCTGAAGGCCAGGGCGGAGCCGGCAGAGCTGAAGGCCAGGGTGGTGCCACATGCGGCGCCAGTGACCAGAGCAGGACTGGAGGCCAGGGTGGTGCCGCAGGCAGAGCCAGCGACCAGAGCAGGACTGGAGGCCAGGGTGGTGCCACAGGCAGAGCCAGCGACCAGAGCAGGACTGGAGGCCAGGGTGGTGCCGCAGGCAGAGCCAGCGACCAGAGCAGGACTGGAGGCCAGGGTGGTGCCGCAGGCAGAGCCAGCGACCAGAGCAGGACTGGAGGCCAGGGTGGTGCCGCAGGCAGAGCCAGCGACCAGAGCAGGACTGGAGGCCAGGGTGGTGCCGCAGGCAGAGCCAGCGACCAGAGCAGGACTGGAGGCCAGGGTGGTGCCGCAGGCAGAGCCAGCGACCAGAGCAGGACTGGAGGCCATGGTGGTGCCGCAGGCAGAGCCAGCGACCAGAGCAGGACTGGAGGTGTTCCAATCCTGTAAACAGGGACAGGAGGTAGAGGGGCTGGCAAAGCCAGTGAAATAAAACACAGGACAGGTAACACAGGCAAATTGGTTGGTTTAGGCCAGGCAGAGAGCTCAGGGAACCCAGAAACGACCATCTTGGGCCAGGCAGAGAGTTCATCGTTGGCCATCTTAGATGAAGCAAATAGTTCAGGGTCGACTGTTTTTGATGAGACCTTGAGACCTTGGAAGTCGTGCATGGTTAGTGACCCAGGTTCGAACCTTCCAGCCGTGACTAAGTGTTCGGGGGACTCTGATTCATGAGAGTGTGGGATTTCCTGTGAAGCAGAAGAACAAAAGGTGGACCCTGCATGGCTCAAAGGTGATGCGGACATAGAGGATAAGGTTGATTCAGGAGCTCCAATTGCTACAGATGATTCAGTTGATTCATTAGCTCCAGCATGTTCAGGTGCTTCATTTACTCCAGCAGGTTTAGGTGATTCAGCAGATTCAGGTGCTTCAGACGGTTCAAATGGTTCGGTTCATTCAGGTGCTCCAGCAGGTTCAGGTGATTCATTTGCTCCAGCAGGTTCAGGTGATTCATTCACTCCAGCCGGTTCAGGTGCTCCAGCTGGTTCAGGTGCTCCAGCCGGTTCAGGTGCTCCAGCCGGTTCAGGTGATTCATTCACTCCAGCCGGTTCAGGTGCTTCAGCAGATTCAGGTGCTTTAGCAGATTCAAATGGTTCGGTCGGTTCAGGTGCTCCAGCAGGTTTAGGTGATTCATTTATTCCAGCAGATTCAGGTACTTCAGAAGGTTCAGGTGCTTCAGCAGGTTCAGGTGCTTCATTTGCTCCAGCTGGTTCATTTGCTCCAGCTGGTTCAGGTGATTCATTTACTCCAGCTGGTTCGTTTGCTCCAGCCAGTTCAAGTGCTTTAGCAGGTTCAGGTGCTTCAGGTGTCTCAGCAGATTCAGGTGGCTCGGGAGAGGCAGATGGTTCAGAGTCGCGGATTTGGGAACTGCCCGGTGAAACAGAAGGGGAGCGAGCATGCCGCGGTGCCATAGCAAGTACAGGAGGCATGAGACTGAGAGAACATACCTCGGTGGTCCTGGGGATCACTGAACTTGACAAAACTAGATTACGCCTCTTAGTCACTCGTGCAGACGTCATCTGGGGATCCAGTAGACTAGACACTAGTAGTTGTGGCTTTGCAGGAGCAGGAGAGATAGGTGAGGCAGCCATTTCGGGCAGTGGTCAGGATGCAGAAATGGCAGCAATCTTGACAATAGGTGCGGGGATGGTAACGGCCCCCTGAGGGACAGGTGTTGTCAGGACAGTGGCTCTTTCAACCGCTGATGCAGATACAGTAGTAGCCCTCTTGAAAACAGGTGCAGGTAAGACGGTAGCCATTTTAGGGGTAGGTGCAGACATGGCAGTCCTGCTTGCGAAGCGTTTTCTTCTGATAGCCCTCCTAGACAAGGGTTCAGGCATAGGAGCGGCTATTTTATGATCTGAGACAGGCATGTTGGTGGCCATTTTGGGAGTAGGGGCAGGCGTGACAGCGGCTGTTTTAGGAGCAGAGACCGGCCTAGTGACGGCCATGCTGTCAATGGTCTTTCCATCCAGGGTTTCCCATAAGTTCCATCGGCTTCGGCTTTCTAAATGACTCACAAACCCCCAAAAGTCCAAAATTTGTAAACTTTGTGTCTCTGCTTGAGACAAAGGTTCATCCAGACAGTCATTTAAGTACAACTTTAATTCTTCGTTGCTGAGGTTCAAACCAGCCGCACATGTCCAGAATAATTGGGCAAAACAACTCACCGCTTGTCCTTGTTGGCGGAGGGACATCAAGTCCGCCAACCTGTCCCACCATTCTTCCTCAGAGGAGGGGGGCAACACTTGGATTTGTATGCCGCTGTATCGGTACATATTGGGGTACGGGAACACACCAATCGAAATAGGGAAATATCACTACTGAATCCTAGATGAGTGGTCGGAAAAGGTGCCGGAAGACTTACTAGGAATGCTGGATTTGGTTGTTGGTTTATGGCTGATGCAGTGATGAAACCAGGGTGGATGAAATAAACCGCTGGATCTTGTCGGGCGAAGTATTCTGTCATAAAGCGTGAAACCGGTTAGATCCAAGAGCAGGTTTATTTGCAAAATCCAAAAACAGGCAAGGTTCAAAACACCAGGCAAACAGCAACAACAAAGGAAATCCAAAAGCAGTAGTCGATAATCCAGGCGTAGGTCAGGGCAGGTAGCAAACAATCACAAATACGAAAAACAGGCAGGGTCAGAAACGAGGCAATAAACAGAACAGAGAAATACGCTCGGTATGCAGACAGGCTAACAATACTTCACGTCATACGAGAGTTCTGAGTGAGCTTAAATAGACCAGCTGATTACAAACAGGAACCAGGTGTGCTGAGTAGGTGGTGCAATGGATAGTGGGAATTAGAGTCCTGATGGTAAAGTGCAGCAAATCCTCTGCAGGCCAGCAGAGGGAGCCCTCAAGGCTCTCATAACAGTTTTTATACCTCTCTACTTCCTTTCCGCTCTCTGTGTGTGGTTCATGATTCCCCTTTCAACCACTAACCCCAAGTACGTCAATTAAAAACATTCATTCATTCATTCATCTTCTACCGCTTATCCAAACTACCTCGGGTCACGGGGAGCCTGTGCCTATCTCAGGCGTCATTGGGCAACAAGGCAGGATACACCCTGGACGGAGTGCCAACCCATCGCAGGGCACACACACACTCATTCACTCACGCAATCACACACTAGGGACAATTTTCCAGAGATGCCAATCAACCTACCATGCATGTCTTTGGACCGGGGAGGAAACCGGAGTACCCGGAGGAAACCCCTGAGGCACGGGGAGAACATGCAAACTCCACACACACAAGGTGGAGGCGGGAATCAAACCCCGACCCTGGAGGTGTGAGGCGAACGTGCTAACCACTAATCCACCGTGCCCCCCTCAATTAAAAACAAAAAAATAAAATAAATAAAATAAACAGTTTATATTAATTTGTAAGTCTAACATTAAACATCACATTTTCAAATTGACACATTTTATTGTACAGCATTTTTCTTACAAAATCTCGTTTTCATACATGAAGCCAAAGAAGCACTAAAACAACAAATACTAATTAGAAATCTTGTTTTGTTATATTCATCTCAATGGCTTACATTTAAAGTGGAGAAACTATTACAGAAATATGCATAGCACATATAAATGTGTGTGTCCCAATCTATGACCAGTCATTTCTATAGAAATAAAAAGACTTTGATTAAATATGTTTTACGTCACAGTCTATATAATTTTCAAATGTAAAGATTGTTGAAATCAACTTAACAATGCCCTTAGCCCAAATATATACATTACTATACAGAACAGAGATTTACAATCCATTTTAAGGCAGAAAAACTAAAGAAATAAATTATAATAGGGTAGCAATATCAGAACAGTAAAATGAGATCTAACAAGGTTCAGTCACTACTGCAGCTTTTTTCCCTAAAGCTAATCTGGCGTTCATTTATCTGACAGATGCTTTTATTCCATCTGGCTTACAAATGATACTCTGACAGTCTGGGGATGTAAACTCACAACCTTCCTGACACAACCTTAGGGCAATGACACATACAAATGACTGACAAAGCAAAGTATCATGTCCTAAATTGACATTCCGTACCAGTCACTTCAATATCTTAAGCACTGTTGTTATTGTATGTTTTCCTTACAGTAAGTTACAGATGTCTTTCCCATAGATGATAATGGAGGAATACATTTCCTGTTCCTAATGAAACACAGCCAGCTGAGCCATCTTTGTGACCGACACTCCTGCCATATAGTCCTTATAACGAAGTCAATTAGATCTTTAATTTTTGCCATAATAAGGGTTCAATAGGCTTGCTCAGCATTTACAGTCCAGACACTCATTATGTTTATACACAATCAGTATTCAAGATGTAACTAAACAAATGATTTGACCATTTTCCAAACAAAAAAAAGATTAAGAACAGGTGAAAAGTTAGATAACCTATATCCCTTTTCAGCGTATTTCTTTGCTGTGTTCACTTCATATATATTTTCCTGCACTGTTTCACTCGGCTGAACGACCAGTCAGTAAACACTGCCCTCTGACAGCAATTCAACATGCTCAATCAGCCAAAAAGCACAAGAAACGATGCCAGAACTACAGGTGACGTCTGCCATGATGTGTCAGGACCTTTACTTACCGAGTCACCATTACAGAAGGTCAGCTGCTGAATTAAAACTTGCTTCTTAATCAGTCTGTTCAATAATACATGACTTGTTCTGTATGTCATGAATGCCAGTTTATACAGAAATAAAGCTTTATATTTGTCATCGCGTATATATCAGTATCTTCACTTGTTTGTCTACTGTACTACATATTTTCTTATGCGTTACTTCTTACTAAAAGTGTGAAGAACCTAATTTTAATGTAGCATAACAACAACATGCACTAGGGCACTGAGTGACACTGTGGGGGAAAAAAAAAAACATGCTCCCGCCATCTTTAGTGCTATAAAGAATGCAGCACACACAGCCATTTTATCTGACACCAAAACGTGACATTTGCTTTCAAGATACTGATTAAGCCTAACTGGAAAGAAAATCAGACTGTCGATGTGACTTCATGGAGCTGCTCTGTTTGTCAGAACAGCTATAAAGAGACTACGTTGAACATTTAAGCTTCAATCTACACAGAAATATCTTAAAGAATATAGAACAATAATGAAATTGTTAAATGTTCTGTATGTTTGTTGTGCGTGTGATATTTTATGGGTTATGCGACACTTACAGTGGCATAATATAACATTAATTAGCAGAATTATTATAGATTTCCTTGCAGTACATTAGTGTATTGTCACAGCCCAGTATGGTCAGACGTATGTTTGCATACATGCTGTGTACAACTAATCAGAGTTCCTCACACAATCCATTACCATAACCCCAAGCAGCAGCATGATTAAACGCACACTTTGTGACTTCAGCACAATGGTGTCAATGAACTAAAACAGCAGATTAGAGATCTTTTACCTCTTCTGATCTGTTATGTGAGATAAGCATCTCTGCTGTCAAATATAATGTTAAACGTCTCATATATATATCTGCTGCATGGCAGTCATTTACTGCCATGCAGCAGAGTCAGTTTTGTTTGTTTCTGCGATAACCTCACAGGCATGCTGATAGTTCTGCAGAATCTTCACGATGCTGTCATGACCAGCCTGTAGTGCATCATTCAGGGGAATGTTTCCCCACCTGGACACACAAAAACACAATTATTAGATGATGAGTTATTAGCTACTAACATTCAATTAGGTACAGCGTGTATTATGTGAATTGCACACTTAACCCAATACAGTGGACAAACTAATCAGCACAAAAGTTAAGCTCTGCTGAACTTTTACCACCTCGTGTCTAATCACTTCATTCATTATACAAAGCTCTCTGGTGACTTGAACGACATGAATAAGAATTCAATCATTTTTTTAATAACTCTCTGACCTGTCCTTCACAAAGGGGTTCACTTTGCATGTTTGTGTTAAAAACCGCACAACCTCCACATGGCCTGAAATAAAAAAACAAGACAAAAACAATGGAAATGATATTATTTACTCTTAGCAACCTATTTAGAAATACAGACATGTAACAGCTATCAGTTAATTGTATACCTTCTGCCGCAGCAACATGAAGCGCTGTACGATGGTCATAGTCCTTCTGGTCCAAATCCATAGATGATAATGCAAACCTGAAAGAAGAGACATACACAATGAAATAGAGAACATGAAGGAATCCAATTCAGTTCAATTACATTTATAGTAAATTACCTCCTGAGGGCAGAAACATCACCACTATGAGCCGCAAACATGAGGTTGACCACAGACTTGTTCTAAAGATTGTCAGTAAAACACAGAGATGTATATACATATTTAGATGTGTGTGTGTGTGTGTGTGTGTGTGTGTGTGTGTGTGTGTGTGTGTGTGTGTGAAATAGTTTTACAGATTGAGATTTACAAATAAAATAACTTTAATGACTGTATGAAGATTACAAAATGATTCAACTACAGTACACGTAATGCAGTGGTGTTTACAGTATGTCCAGCAGATGAAAAAAAGAAATACAAAAAAATACTTAAACCATTTTGACTGAAGTGCAGAAAGAAACTTTATGTATGTATTTTTTTCTAACTGAATTGCCAAAGGATAAACTATTATTATATTGTACAGGTTGGAATTAGATATTAAGTAAAAGAAAACACTAGTGAAGCTAGACTAAATCTCATCTACTCTACCAAAGACAATAAAAGCAAGATGTTGTAGTTGCTGCCATGCTGCACAGATATGCTGTTTTATATATATATATATATATATATATATATATATATATATATATATATATATATATATATATATATACATATACATATATATATATATATATATATATATACATATATAATCCTCTTTTTGTGTTGAGATCATTTTAAGAAGAAAACAATAGTATAGTATGTAGTTTCATTAGAGAAGGTCACTAAGACAGAATGTGAAGGCTGGCCAAAGATAGCAAGGGGCTACAGCTAAACATACAAAATCCTTCTTTATCATATGAGTGGCTGATAGGTTGGATCAGGTGCATTTTATCAGCTCGGGTTATGGCATTACAGTCTTCTGATTGGCAGGAATTCAATCTAGTTGGTGTCATGACAATATAGTCTGCTGCAACTTGTGCAATTTCAAAGCAGGTCTGAAAAGGTTAATCCTTTTGTTCTATTGGGGTCAAAATAACCCCCAAACAATTTTCCCAAAACAAAATGTTATGCGCTTTTATCCAAGGATGAAGCTAAAAATCCTGAGGCCTCTGAGAAAAGTCCCTGTTCCCTGTTACATCGAGTCCCTGTTCCCAATCCAATATAACAGTCTTAAGACATATGTTCCATAGCCTGTATCAAGCTCTGAACCCTTTAAACCACTCAGGGATTTCTGTGCTCTTATGGTGTCCCTGCTTGTATTTAATTTTATAAAAAAATATATATTCAAATACAGTATGATGTATATAACAGAAATAGAAATGATATAAATAATGAATAATGTTAACAGCAAAACTATTCCCACAATTTATTATTTGCACTCTCGTTTGCTATCAGAATCCTCTTCTCTGTCTAGAAAATATATTGTGCTATATATACTGTAGACTGTATATATGGGATGTGGTAGCTCAAGTGGTCAAGTTGCCACTGCAGGGCCCCTGAGCAAGGCCCTTAACCCTCAATTGCTCAGGTGTATAAACTGAAATAAGACAATGTAAGTCACTCTGGATAAGAGTGTCTGCTAAATGCTGTAAATGTAAATGTAATATATATGGTAACGGTAAAGCTGTAAAATGAGAGCTGCAGCGCCATCTGCTGGACAAGAAGCACAATTAAATTCATAGGACTTCACAAAACTACAACAGCTTTTAATATTTGCTCTCACCCTTTCATCACCAGACTGTCGACGTGGATCCTGTTTCTTAACAAAGTGTCTCAGATTGTCATAATTGTGGAAGTTGAAGTGGGACACCAGTTCCTGAGTACAGAAAATGTTTATGCAGTATATCAAATCTAATGTCTTATGATCTTCAGCTGAAAGAGTGAATATGCTTAATGTCAAATGATAAATGATGTAATAACTAAAAAATGTCATATTAAAAATAAGACATTCAATGATTCCTTACATGCATTTGAAACTCCAGGTCAGTATACTGTAAGTGAACGGCTTGTTTAAAAAAATAAAACATCTTTTGTATTTTATCAGATATCAGATATTGATTATATGCATTATAATGAATAAAGAGCATATCAATACAGATATATTTATCACTGCAGAACATTCTAAAGTTATATGTCTGTTCTACACACAGAAAGTCAAAGGAGAACCACCTATGGTGATGAAAAGCATTTACTTCAGAGGGACCGAAAAATGATCATTTATGAGGGCAACTAATTGACACTTTTTAACCCTTTTAATTTTTGCAGTAAAAACCTAGATACAAAAAAAAAAAATTTTTATATAAAAAAAAAATTTCTATAGTCTAAAATGTTTAGTCAATTGAGAAATGTTGGATGTGTCTGTTTTATTGGAACCATTTAGCACTTTAATGGAGCACTTGTAGCATACCACAGTGTGTTTTACAGTAATACTAGCACTGTATGCATCTTTTAGCTATACGTTTAAAGGGATTAAACTCCTGCATGTTTTTAATAAACCATTCATTTTTATAGTCCAATTAGAATCTAGATACGATCAGTTATAGGTTTCTTTATTTAATTACTATTTTTTAGTACTTTGTTAGGTCTGTTCAATAATAGTGATTAAACTATAGAGAATAAACTCCATATATGTTTAAAATCATTTGTCTGCCAGTGTGTTTAATATTATGTATGTTTAAAAAAAAAGCATTTGCATTTGTATACCTCTAAATAAAACTGGTGGCAGAATCAAGAAAAGTCCATTTGTTCCTATTAAATTGTGATTTGTTTTCTTGTTTGGATCGTTCAGAGGAAGAAGGGTGTTATTACAAGTATTTAAGAATGGACTGCAGTCTATGTTTAGGAGAATTTTAGCTGACCTGACAGAAGCTGATGCCTCGTACACTGTTCCCCAGTCTGTCCAAAGGTGGTGACCAGCACATGACCCCCATCACATTGGGCACCACTAAGAGCACAGCTCCTGACACCCCTGACTTAGCAGGCAATCCCACCTGACACAAAAAGAACAAAGCTCACACATTTATATTTTATATTTTCATTCATATGCACATCTAATATACAGAATATACAGAATAAAAGATTAAAAGTATAAAAGTTTTATTTATAACAGCACCTTTTCCTTTTATAATAAACTCTCAAGATCTTTCTGGTTGGATGTTTATGTTCATATCAGCATACACCTACACTTACATGAAAGGCAAAGTGGCCAGAGTAGTCATACATGCCGCATGAGTGCATGAGGCTGAGTGTATTCCTCACAGCCTCAGAGCTCAGTACTCGCTTGCCTGTGATGGGACAGATTCCTCCGTTGGCCAGTGTGGCTGCCATCACACTGCCTGACTCGCATGTCACCTCGATAGAGCACAGCTGAGGGGAAATAAATCAAAGAACTTTCTAACTTATTTCCACCATAAATGTTTTCGCAAAGTAAATCAACATTGTAATACCCATTCCTTACAATTTAGAAGTGTCTATCAATACAAGCTGTTAAACTCTCAGATCATAAATAAACGATTATTAATTTGATAAGGAAACATATTAAACAAGTGTTAAACCAAAGATCATAAGTATTTAAGGACTTATTAACTCTCTCCTCTCAGATATTAATGCGACAGAAAATTATTATTGCATTATTCTATGCATGCACACTTGCACACTTGGCTAAGGCAATCAAGCCTACGACAGGACACAGACAGTGCTAATATCATTTGTAAGACAAATATATCCACTCACCATCCACTTTAATAGGAACATCTATAATCCCAATTTATGTATTTATCTAATCAGTAAATCCTGTGGCAGTAGTGCGAAACATGAAAACATCAAGATACAGGTCAAGAGCTTCAGTTAATGTTCAAATCAAACAGGAGGAAAATGTGTGATCTCTATGACATTGTGCGGTTTTTAGTAATGACATGGTTTTTAGTACTTAATGGGCTGGATTGAGCATTTCAGACCACAAGCATTTATAATAAAGGTGACGCAATATGATAATTAAGCCTATTGTAAAGACAGAAAGCCTATGTCATTCATATGAATTGATTATAATCATATGATCAACCCATTGGGTTACTTTAAAATGCCTGTCAGTACTGTTCAAACTCTGATAAAGAGGGGTTCTATTGATACTAAGCTATGGTCAAGTAGACCAAGAAAGATTTCATCCACACTGCCAGGAGGAATTGTTCGGGATGCAAAGAAAACCCACAAACAACTTGGAGAGAAATACAGCCTGCTCTGGAAAAAAGTGTTGTTGTTGTTGTTGTTGTTGTTGTTTCAACTAGCAACATAATTAGATACTTGAACAGAAATGACCTGAATGGTCAAGTTGCCAGGAGAAAGCCATTACTGTGCCCATGCCACAAAAAGACCCGCCTTCAGTACACCAGACAGCACCTGGACGAGCCTCACAGCTTCTGAAGCAGTCATTTGGAGTGATGACACAAGATTGAACTTTATAGTCACAACCATAAACTCTATGTTTGGAGAGGAGTCAACAAGGCCTTAGGTGAACACTACGCCACCCCCACTGTAAAGCATGGTTGTGGATCTATGTTTTGTGGCTCCAGGGGCTGATGGAAGTTAGTAAAAATTGATGCCAATAAATGAATGCAGCATGTTATCAGAAAATACTGGCATTTGAATTTTACAGCACCAAAGATGCACATGGGACGCTCTTGGATGTTCCAACATGACATTGATCCAAAGCACACAGCAAGGTTGGCCCTCCAATGGCTGCAGCAGAAAAAGATGAAGGTTCTGGAGGCCATCACAGTCTCCTGTCCTCAATACCATTGAGCCACATGGGGAGATCTCAAACGTGCAAGCCTAGAAATTTACAGGAACTGAGGGCATTTTAGCAAGAAGGATGGGCAGCTATACCACCTGAGAGAATTAAGGACCTCATGCACAATTATTACAAAAGACTGCATGCCATCATTTATGCTAAAGGATGCAATACACAATATAAGAGCTAAAGGTATGCAGACATTCGAACACGGATTATTTCTTAGTTTCTTTTTTGTTTGATGATTGTGCCATTCTGTTATGCCTTACATATTCACTTGAGTCCTATTAGAAATAATATTCACATGTTTGCCTTCTCACTCATGTTTTCTTTAAAAAAAAATAAGAATTAAAAAAAGGTACAAATTTTGCAAATTTTTCCAAGATATGCAAACATTTGAGCACAACTGTAAAATTTTTTGTTATGTTTACCTGAAAGTAAAAGTCTAGGGCATCACTCATATCAGCCCCATGAGGAAAACACTGCAAAACACAAACAGGTAACCAATAATTGTTTTGTTCATTCTGTTGAGAAGTTTAAAAAAAAAAGTTTGAAACGCAATTACAGAAGAAACCTTTTTCTCTTTCAGGTAGTAGCCTATTGCATAGTTTCTGTCTCCTGTCTCCTTTTCTGACTGAAACCTACAAACAGAAATTGCTTTACACAAAATCAATGGCAAAAACATAAAGCCAATTAAAGGCAACAATGTACGGTAAATGTTAAGGACTCACGTGGCATTACTGAAGCCCACATATTCCTCGCCTGCCATTTTTTTCACAAAGTCCATCACCTGGGGAAAAAAAAAAACAGGCTATTTGTTACAAAAATTATTTCACAAAAATAACAATAAGAACACTTATATGCAGGCTGTTTGAAACATTTTCACATTTTTATATTTAAAAATGCATAACAGGGAAAAAAATTCACATTCATTCACAGTTAAGGTCCCATTTTTTATATTTAATCACCTAAATTACTAACATTACATTAACATTTATATGCTGTATATGAAAGAAGAACATGATTCTGTTTATTTTATTCTTTGATTAACTTTGTACTATTGCCTGCCCACTTACTTACATAGTCAAATTTTTCTGCTTTGTTGGCCCCAGGCTGAATATGTATATAAAAAAAAAAAAAGTCAATCATATTTAAAAGACAATCATATTTGAACATGACAGAGTTAAAGTGAATCCTGAAATAAACCTGGATGGGTCATTGCAATATCATCACTCATACTGATAATATATATCTCCTTTGCTTGTATTCTACTGATGATAGATATTTTACTGAGCGGAACAGGGACACATAGATGCCATGTTTTGGATTTTTTTTTTTTAAACAGGCCTTGACATATTATCAATGTCTCCCCTTTAATTCATGGGCCAGATGCCCATATTTACATCCCACCAGGTTCGGGTTATCAGTCAGAGCAGAGACATCTTTGATTGTGGGGTCAGTGACTCACCTTTGTGACGTAAACTAGCTCCAGTCAAAGCATAAAGAATATGTGTTTACCTTGATAAGAGAGCTGATTACAATTGCTCCTGCATTCACCATGGGATTGTGAGGTTTATCTGGAAAACAAATATACCATTTTAAAACCAAACAACAATTATCAAGCTTTCTAAAAACTGACACGTAACCTTGAACTGCTCACTGGAACCCCCACAGATTATTTTGTTTATAGCAGTTGTGCTGGGTTATAGATATAGAAAAAAATCATACATAGCAATAATATAACCAAGGAAGGAAGTCATAACATGTTCAAACATGTTTTCTTTGATTAATGGGAACAAATATGAATGTACAGATTTGTCAAAGAACAAAAACTGTGACTGTGGCAAGGAGCTGAAAGTTTGAATGGAAAATGTGTGTACTGTAAGTAATAAGCATGTGACAAAAATGCTTTAAATGATTTAATCATAAAATACAAGCACCACTCATAGTTGAGTATGCAAAAGAAAAAAAAATGCATATATATATATATATATATATATATATATATATATATTATATAAAACATAAAATAAAGTTTTGGTGGGAATATTCCTGATAAATAATAAATGATTCTGTTCTGCATAGTGGCCTTGAGAAGAGCAGTGTGTGCTCTTGTTACACATAGACAAACATTTACCAATTTTGAAACAAATTCCTACAAATTTCTTTAATATAGATTTTTTTTTCTTCATTTGTAGAAAAAGCACACACTGCTCTTCTCAAGGCCACTATGCAGAACAGCTGAGTGTTCAAGGGCTCCCCAAACACAGATAGGTCATTCTGCCCAAAATTAGAAAAGGCTTGCATGAGAATTATCCTGAATCTAAATTTTGCCCAGATATTATGCAGGTGAAGGTTCACTAGACGTAATGCAAGTTATTAGACTACGTGAAGACATATCCACCCAAAAATACTCATGTACCCAGTAAGCATAAGGCAATAATCATAATCATCTAAAGAATGTTAAAAGTTCACCAATAGCTTCACTTGTAAGTAATGTTAACTCAATTGTGGAGGAATATTTTGTTATTTTTAAAACAGATGTAGTATTGATCTCATGCCCACCACCGTCATCAAGGGAGAGCATGTTGAACTTTAGCCCACTGGGCTCTTTCCCTACATAATGGTGCACGTGATCAGTTCCATGCTCATGTACAGCAACGGCATATTCCAGTGGCTTCACACATGACTGCAGGCAAAATGGCACCTTGGTGTCACCTGTTGAGTGCCTTTTAAGGAGACACAATTCACAATTCATAAAAAATGGCAGATGTGTAATATTTGGCATTTAGCAATAGTGGTTCAACAATTAATTTTTAGTGCAATAACAAATTCTACTTTTTACCTCTGACCATCAACTGTGCACAGTGAAATTCCCCAAAGACTGGGACTGAACTTGGCGAGGTGTGGAATATAGTCTGCTACCTGACAGACAAAAACTTACATTTAATATATATATATATATATATATATATATATATATATATATATATATATATATATATATATATATACTGATTTAATATATATATATACTGAGCAATAGTATAATTTAGCAAAAGTATAAGTAATGATACAGAAATACATAATTTTATGAGGAATATAATTACTCACTTGACCTTCGTGCTGCTGTTTAGCTCTGTTATAGATCTGATTTATGATACTAACAAACGCCTCAAACTCGGGAATGATAAATTTCTTTCGGAAAGCTTGGGAGAGCAAGACAATGTTTCCACCGACACACCTGATAAAGAGTCCAAAGAGTTATGAGTTGAGTTGTTTTAGTTAGAACTTATATATGAACGTTGACAACGTTGCATATACAATGATTAAAATAGCTATAAAATAAATTGATAGACTGGATAGACTAGGAGAGTCTATCTTGTCTAGACAGCAGTCTGACATTTGAGGTGTTATTCATATTACAAGAAACAGTTAAAGTGGACATCTAATGTCCATTTAAATCCTTTTTAGTACAGTGTTGTGCTTGTGAACATCTGGCCAATCAGTTGTTAAATATACAACAGCCTTACAAACAAAAAACAACATATCAACAACTTTTTAAATTAATTTCTTTTTAAAATTCCAAACTATTTAAATTAATTTAGTACCAAATGTATTTCTGTTAATTCAGTTAAATCACTGATATATATATATATATATATATATATATATATATATATATATATATATATATATATATATATATATATATATATATAATTTAGTTTTAAGCAAAATTAAATAGTTTATAAAGTATACAACCTCAAAAAATGTTTTGTAAATGGTGTCCTAAAGAAAACATTCAAAATTCAATAGTTCATTTTAATTCTATTCTCTCACACTTGTATTTAAACATCATAATGCCTCTGCCTTCATGTAGTCTAGGATTAGTTTGTGTGTGTATGTGTGTGTGGGTGTGTGTGTGTGTCTTTGTGTGTGTGTATGTGCGTGTGTGTGTGTCTGTGTGTATAGTTGAAGTATTTTGAGTGACACACACACCTGCGAAACAGATTGCGATCCATCATGACATCACCATTAGATTCTCGTACAGCTTGCCGCAGTTTGTCCATGCAGTCCCGCAGACGGGGATCAGACGTCAGCAGGCCCGTGCTTTTAATAGCCTGGAGCACAATTGAAACAGGATTTGCACAGCTCCAATGGCACTATACAGAATTCTTTAATATACAGATTTCTATATCAGATTTGATTTTATTGTTTGCATTCTGTTATGATTTAGTCTTGAGCTACAGTACAAAGGCATATAGTAACTAATCTATATTTATGAGACTTTACTCTTTCCACCAAATTAAATGGCCACCATAGGACCACAAGTGAGTACTATATATTGTTAAAAGAAAAAGCAACTTGGTGATAGGTATAATTGATAATAATGGCAATTAACGCATAAGAATATCGAGGTGTATTTATTTAAACGGCAGCTGCGTATATAATGTAATACAGAACAAGTTAATGCACTGCATGAATTACTTAAAATTCAAGTTTATTCATGCAATCATGGACTTTTTAGGTGAGTGATGAATTCTCACCATCTTTTGTGTGTTCAAACTTTGTATTTTTAAAGCTGACAGTGTCTGTTTAATTATTGACTCACACTTATGAAAAGAGAGATGGGGATCCTGTCCTGCCCATCAGTTATGGTGTGGAACAGCAAATCCTCCAGACCTGAAAAAAGACCTTCCCCTGTCCTACCTCTGAGTAAACACAGATAAAACTTTAATGGCCAAAAGATATGGGGTCAGAATTGTTTCGTTATTCTGAATAAATATACTATGATCCACAAATAAATATAAAGAGTTTCACAAATATTTTTTAAATCAACAAATGCACAATAAGCAAACCGTAAATATATGTTACACATTTCACAAAAAGAAATGAAATTCACAAATAAATAAAATGGGATTTGCAAAAAAAAAAAAAAATTATAAATATATATTTAATTGTATTTATTTGTGGATCGCGTTCTGTGCATTTGTGGATTTGAAACATTTCTAACATCAAGACGTGCACAAGAATACACAAATAGGTGGACTCCGCCCACCGTCTACTCCAGCCAATCGGACAACGGTCTCGTGGCGCTGACCAATCGTGGCACGGTCTACCTCCAACCAATCACGTTCTGATTTACTCGCAATCGCATGACTCGAAATCATGACATTATCTACTGTATGTGAAATACTAAAAATAAAAATAAAAAGCCCAGAAACAGAAACAGAAGTTTCATGTGAAACAGCATTCAGTGTCAACTCACTGTACACCTGTAAACATGGCTTACATTTTGCTGATTGAAAATGTACTGTGTGACTTTATTAAAGTAAAAGCTAAAGGAAGCAGGATGCATTATGCTTACAATAACTCTTAGGTTTCATCATTCAAGGTATCATAATTCCTCTATACAGCTTGTATACATTAGAATAAAATGTCATTTCTTCACGACCATAATGCTTTATATAACGTAGAACGATGGCACACAGGGTTAAGTCATGTACGTGCAAGTGAAAGCATCAGTATGAGAAAAATGCAAAGTAAAAAAAAAATCATGAGACTGTAAATACATGTGAAAGGGCACACAAAATAGAACAAGAGAATCGTACTGGATGAAAAAAAATTGAAGAACAGCTTCAGAGCAAGTAAATCAGAACGTGATTGGTTGGAGGTACAGTATATTCCACCAAGAGTCCACCTATTTGTGGATTCTTGTGCACGTCTTGACGTTAGAAATGTTTCAAATCCACAAATGCACAGAACGCGATTCACAAATGAGCAGGAAGCCATTCACAAATAAATACAATTAAATATTCATTCATTCATTCATCTTCTACCGCTTATCCGAACTACCTCGGGTCACGGAGAGCCTGTGCCTATCTCAGGCGTCATCGGGCATCAAGGCAGGATACACCCTGGACGGAGTGCCAACCCATCGCAGGGCACACACACACACTCATTCACTCACGCAATCACACACTAGGGACAATTTTCCAGAGATGCCAATCAACCTACCATGCATGTCTTTGGACCGGGGGAGGAAACCGGAGTACCCGGAGGAAATCCCCGAGGCACGGGGAGAACATGCAAACTCCACACACACAAGGTGGATGTGGGAATCGAACCCCGACCCTAGAGGTGTGAGGCGAACGTGCTAACCACTAAGCCACCGTGCCCCCACAATTAAATATATACTTATAAATATTTTTTTTATTTGCAAATCCCATTTTATTTATTTGTGAAATTCATTTCTTTTTGTGAAATGTGTAACATATATTTACGGTTTGCTTATTGTGCATTTGTTTATTTAAAAAATATTTGTGAAACTCTTTATATTTATTTGTGGATCATAGTATATTTATTCTGAATAACGAAACAATTCTGACCCCATAAAAGATGGTGTTTTTGTATCTGACATTTGCTTCTTTAGTGTGTGCTGGAGCTAGTGTTACAGCATTGTTACAGATTGTCTAATAAAAAATGTCAGTACCATAAATAGATTATGTATTTATTGTATGTAGATGTATGTATGTATTATATGTGTTTGGGGAATCTTTCATTGGAGCTAAAATTAAATCTTTAATATGATATAAAATGATTCCCCCCAGGTATCCTAGCTTTAAAATGATCTGGTTGAGAAATATACAAAACTGAAACACATTATATTTAAGGAAAGATTGTGGCATACTATTCAGAACTACAGTACATATAGCAGAAAATGTCAGATATTGACATTATGTACGGTTTTCTCAGAATACTGCACACATTTCTGTCAAAGTTTAATAAACGTTGAAATAAAAATGCAAATATTTATGTAACATTGTAAGCGGTTCGAGTTTAATGTGGTTATTGTACAGAATGTTGTGTATAAACTGTCCTGACTTACCCCTCTGGGGTTTCAGTAGTTGCTCTGCTGAGATAAAGTTGTGAAGCACTGTGACCCAAACACCGGCTCTGTTGTGAGACCTGTCGCATGCTATCACTGTACAAGCCCAGTGCACCGTTTCTTGCGACATTTTCCACAATAAACTCCACCATTCTGGCATTAATCCGACCAAACGTTCTCAAACGGCACATCATCATCATCCACATCCAAGCAAGAGAAGATTAAACACAGTTTGTCAACAGTCTATGTACTTCTCAAAAGAGTCTCGTGCAGAAGACTAGAGCGCACGTGTGGCACTCAACAGCAGCTGTGTAAATACGCACAGCTCTTGTTTCACGTTTATGAATAGACAGTTTACAATTTCCATTTGTAGTAAAGTTTACGTTCTGTTTGTTACAGTCTGACTCACCTGCAGTGTAAACGCCTCTCTGTGACGGTCCTGCATGTATGTTTACCCACAAAGTTGTTTGGTTATTACGTGTGCAGTAATATTAAATCAATACTGTGTGAATAGTCAGGTCAGTATGGAGCAATATGCAGTCAGCGGTGACCATTTTAAAGGGACGGGCCTTTTGCAAACAAGCATAATAATACATCAGTCTTTTGCAAGTCGAATAGGGATTTTTAATTCAAACAGGTTTAATGCAAATTGGTGAGTTTTGTACATGCATTATTTTACTGTGAGATGACTGGATAACATGTGCAAGTGTTTATAGCAGAAATAAGCTATTGTAATTAAAAGCATTCAAAGTAATATTTACTTTTGCTGCATGAATATTTTCTGTTAATGGTTCTACTAGAATATATTTAAACTTAGTTCATGTACATTTTGCGTACAGTGTTGTCCAAAAGTCTGTTTATTTCCCTGTAAGCTTGAGTGGTGGTGTGCACTTCAGCTGACATGGATTGCACAAATTTGTTTAAACTCCTACACACATGCTCCAGTAGAAGAGATTAGGCATGAAGAAAATCTGATTATTTGGACAAAAGCAGTTAACATAGTCAATCAGTTTGCTTACACTTAAGTGAGTCCTGGAAAAGTGTACAATTATAAAAATAATATACACTGCTCAAAAAAATAAAGGGAACACTTAAGCAACACATCCTAGATCTGAATGAATGAAATAGTCTTATTAAATACTTTGTTCTTTACATAGTTGAATGTGCTGAAAACAAAATCACACATTTATTAACCCATGGAGGTCTGGATTTGGAGTCACACTCAAAATTGAAGTGGAAAAACACACTATAGGCTGATCCAATTTTGATGTAATGTCCTTAAAACAAGTCAAAATGAGGCTCAGTAGTGTGTGTGGCCTCCACGTGCCTGTATGACCTCCCTACAACGCCTGGGCATGCTCCTGATGAGGTGGTGGATGGTCTCCTGAGGGATCTCCTCCCAGACCTGGGTTAAAGCATCTCCTGGACAGTCTGTGGTGCAACGTGGCATTGGTGGATGGAGTGAGACATGATGTCCCAGATGTGCTCAATTGGATTCAGGTCTGGTGAACAGGCGGGCCAGTGAATAGCATCAATGCCTTCTGCTGACACACATCAATGCCAACTGCTGACACACTCCAGCCACATGAGGTCTAGCATTATCTTGTATTAGGAGGAACCCAGGGCCAACCACAACGGCATATGGTCTCACAAGGGGTCTGAGGATCTCATTTCGGTACCTAATGGCAGTCAGGCTACCGCTGGCAAGCACATGGAGGGCTGTGCGGCCCTCCAAAGAAATGCCACCCCACACCATTACTGACACACTGCCAAACCGGTCATGCTGGAGGATGTTGCAGGCAGCAGAACGTTCTCCACGGCGTCTCCAGACTCTGTCAAGTCTGTCACATGTGCTCAGTGTGAACCTGCTTTCATCTGTGAAGAGCACAGGGTGCCAGTGGCGAATTTGCCAATCTTGGTGTTCTCTGGCAAATGCCAAACGTCCTGCCCGGTGTTGGGCTGTAAGCATAACCCCCACCTGTGGATGTCGGGCCCTCATACCACCCTTTCTGACCGTTTGAGCAGACACATGCACATATGTGGCCTGCTGGAGGTAATTTTGCAGTGCTCTGGCAGTGCACCTCCTGTTCCTCCTTGCACAAAGGCAGAGGTAGCGGTCCTGCTGCTGGGTTGTTGCCCTCCTACGGCCTCCTCCACGTCTCCTGATGTACTGGCCAGTCTCCTGGTAGTGCCTCCATGCTCTGGACACTACACTGACAGACACAGCAAACCTTCTTGCCACAGCTCGCAATGATGTGCCATCCTGGATGAGCTGCACTACCTGAGCCACTTGTGTGGGTTGTAGACTCCATCTCAAGCTACAACTATAGTGAAAGCACCGACAGCATTCAAAAGTGACTAAAACTTCAGCCAGAAAGCATAGGAACTGAGAAGTGGTCTGTGGTCACCACCTGCAGAACCACTCCTTTATTGGGGGGTGTCTTGCTAATTGCCTATAATTTCCACCTGTTGTCTATTCCATTTGCACAACAGCATGTGAAATTGATTGTCAATCATTTTTGCTTCATAAGTGGGCAGTTTGATTTCACAGAAGTGTGATTGACTTGGAGTTACATTGTGTTGTTTAAATGTTCCCTTTATTTTTTTGAGCAGTGTATATTCAAGATATCAAACATCTAGCAGTAGATTTAAAAAACGAATTGAAACCGTTTTCAATAAAACTGAACAATCCCAGTTTTTTATTGTGTTCTCATTTTACCAAGTGCATTCTGTGGTGTATTTGTAATGACATTTTAAAGTAACAGATTGGTTTAGATTAATAGTTGGTTTATTAGTTCAATAGGTGGCCTGGTAGCACGGTGGCACTGTTGCCTCACTGCTCCAGGGTCCCATGTTTGACCTATGTCTCAGGTTACCCTCTTTCTGTGCTTAATCTCCCCGTGTCTATGTGGGTTTCCTTCAGGTTCTCCAGTTTCTTCTCACTTCCTAAAAACATGTAGCATTTTGTCTCAAATAATGAATGAATGTGATGCTAAAAATGGCAGATCCATGGTCAATTTAGAAAATATTTAGTAAATACTTATCTATATGTTCTTTTTGTACTCGATCTTTGATTTGTTTACGATCTCTCTAGTACAATTAGCATAATGTGCAGCTTAATTACCGTTTGAATCATTTAAGCCTTAATTATTAGCAGTTTCAGTCAAAACCATGGTACCTTGCCTTGTGCTAATGAATAACCTTATTACCAATGTTTTTAAGATCTGCATGTAGTTCTGTCTTGTTTTATTGATCACAGTGTTCAATACAGTGTGGAAAACCACAACGAAATCTTGCATGCAGTTTGCATTAGTCCCAAAGGTCCAATACAAAACATGTTAATGGTGCAGACTAATTCACTATATTTGGGTTAAATTGTAGATTTTTGGCAGAAATATTCATTTAAACTAGTATTCACTAGCCAAATTATTAGTCTTACATTATTTACATTATTTCACATTATAAAACATTAAGAAAAGTTAAACCATTGGATATGTGACATAGTTCTTAAAAGGTTATTTAAGTTGTGCATTTATGTAATTGATGCAATATGATTTTAAAAAGGAATCTGACAAAAAAAAAAAAGATTCTAAATTGTATATCAGGATGAATAGTTTTGAATGAAAATGTTATACACTGCCATATACACTGTTAAACCAATAATTGAAAGTTGACAATTTTACCTTTGAGGTGTTGAGAAGATTGTGTCATTAGATTTGATTGATTTACACTCAAATTTGTAAATTCACTTTATTAACATAAAATTACAATGGGTTTATTCACATCATTAGTGTTCCAAAGACATTTATTAAATATTGATTAAAATATTTTTGTTGCTCGGTCAATAATATTATAGTGAGAATACAGGCACAAGGTGGTTATAAACAAAATATTTGGTCAGATGTTTGTGGTTTACTGGCAGCTAAAGCAATTTTAAAGGAATCCATATGCCACTTGCAGTATAGAGTAACACCCAATAGCAACTTAATTAAACAGACAAAATATGCACTGGCATAAACAGTATTTTGTATCACTTAAATAAAATGTAAATACATATAAATCTTCCTTTTGAGAAGGAACACTGGATATAGTTAATTTAAATTTGGATCTATAAAACACTCTTGGCAGGCCGTGGCAACACAAATCTCAGTGCAATGTCAACAATACAAGCTGGCATGTAAGAGAGAGGGATCCAGAGGAGTTTGGCATCCCAGCCAGGACTGTACCTTGTCCTTGGGTGAGCAGCAGACAGAGCGTGCTCCATGCAGTTGGTTACTTTACTCAAATCAGCATCACATATGGCATTCATAATCAATCGCTGTGTGTTGATGTCTGGATTGAGAGCAGAAAAATAAAAGGAAACCATTTGTGGTTAAGAAATGTTCAGTGCTTCAAAGGGGCTAACAAAGCACCATGGACTAATTGATCATTTGGAAGCAAGTGATAATACATGCAGGGTTGCCAGTTCTCATCATAATTTCCATCTCTACTACATCGCAGAAACTACACATAAATTTTGCATATTTTTGTCATTTTTCTCAGCTTTAATGAAGAATTTGTTCACCCTGTTGAGCGTGCATTTCTGATTTGCTATGATTGCCTCATGTGTTCATTATTCACTCTATAATCATTATATCCCTCTATCAATTTTTGCAATACACATAAAAGTTTCTGTACATCATCGATACACTGTCTGACTCCCTTTGTTTGTCACAGGCTCTATTTACTTATAACATTTTTAGATTTAATTCTGTTTATTTGCTTAATCTTGGCAATTATTAGACTATTTTACAACAAAAACAAACATCTACAGAAGCCTTTCCACCCAAAACCTCACTCCAAAATTCCCAATTCCGCAGTAAAGCCATAACGTGGAGCAGATATTACAGCTTTTTTTCAGACAAGTATGAATGTCATATTATGATATTTAACAATATTCTACATACTACCATAAATTGTTTAATTAAGAAACTAATAAATTTGCCTAGAATCTATACGCTTTTGTCCTCATTCCAAATTACATAACTATGCATGATATGCAAATTAAAAACAACCCAACATCCTACTGTCAACAGTTGACTAATGAATAACTAGTGAATAAACTACATCAAGCGGTCATGACCTGGATTTATATAAGAGAACTCAAACATTTCAATATATTCCACAATATACCATAAATAACCATGAATTTTTATGGACACTGTGTAAGCACATTTACAAACTTAACCTATGGTTAGTTAGATGTTAGTCATTTAAAATTATTCATTATTTTAAGATGCATGGGAATATTACATATAATATCAGAAATATTTACACTTATCCAGATATTTTTCTCCATAGCTTTCTTTCACTTCAGGCGTCAGTTGGTTCCACAGGCGATGAAGTTCCAGTTCCAGTTGGTCCAGGCTTGTCACCTGGGTCTTGAAGAACCCAGGTTCTATTATACATACTTTGATTCCAAAATGTTGAATGTCCCTCCTGAAACAGAAAATTGCATCGTTTGTATTTATTATAGACTCATAACACCATTTAATCCTTTATTGCATTATATTGGATTTTTATTTTTTTTCCCTTTCCATGTGTCACATGGAAGAATGAACTGGGATGGAGGATGGTTTAAACTCAGGATCTTCTTATTGTGGCTGCGGGGGTTTCCAGTGGTTTTTCAGACTACTCATTTTACTGCATCATTGGTCTATGTATGATTACTGTATAAAGCAATTTCAGTATTTGGAGCAGCATTGAGAAAATAATAATAGAAGTCTAGTTTCTATCTAGGCTTATCAATTAAAATCTACAAAAATCTAAAATCTCTAACATTAAGGTTCTGAGTATAAGCTATATGAGGAAAAGTCTTACCAAAGATAAATCTTGATGTGATTTTAACCAATTTTCCAACACTGGAGCCAAAATAATTTGTGGTTTTCATGCACAATCAGTCAGAATATGCTGACACTGACTGAAGAATTTATGAGTGTCTAAACAACTTGCATTAAAAAGTGTTTTCCTTTCCTTTCCTTTCTTAATCTAAAATTGGATCCTATGATAATTACACATAAGGTATACTGCAGATGTGATAGATTAGGTTAAAAATGCTGGTGTATTCCTTCAGCTGCTGATCTAGCACAATTTTAAATCATGGAAATACATATTTATGCCTGTTCAAGCATCTGGTTTGAAATACTGTCATATTAATGGTCTCTGATTGCAGATACAGTAATGACTGATGTTCATGGTTTAATGCTAATGTTTTTTTTTCACATTGCTGTGTGCCAAATATAAAGAACATGATGCTGAAAATATGTTCACCTTTGATTTTACACTGTTAACTTGGAAATACCTGAGGCAATCGGAAAAGGATTCCACTGCAAACTTGGAAATGCAGTATCCACCTCCGTTTACTGCCACTCTGCCCAGTACTGAAGCCACATTAACAATTCGTCCATGGGCTTTCTTGACTAGTGGCAGAAAATTCATGGTCGTCTCAATCACACCTGTCATGTTGACTTTTAGAGTGCTCTGGAAATCCTCGATCTGCATCCACTCAGAAGGACCCATGGGCAAGGAGCACCCTGCATTGTTCACAATCCCCCACAAACCTGCCGTTGCAATGAACATATTACACCTGAATAATGACATTCTATAATATACTATATTCCACAATGACCCTATGGAAAAGCTAGCACTTTTACAGTGTTATACATCATATTATTAATCAATCATTTAGACTATGTTAAATGTCTAAACCAAATCACAATTTCATTATTTCTCAGTCTTAATACTATCATGCCTTAGTAGTGCATTATGGGTAATACAAATGTTCCCGTAACCACCAACAGCACACTGTTTAAACACTATAACAACTATCATGAAGACAACATTCATCAAGTAGGCTGATTCTGCATTCAAGTATTTAACAAACACAAACTGTACATTAACAAAAGGCACAGACCAACCTCTGTCTCCAACCTCCTTCTTCGTCAATTGCACAGCATTCTGAATACTAGCTGTGCTAGTAACATCCAGTATGCAGGTCTTCAGATAAGGTCCCGTCACTCTCTTTAGGTCATCTGCTCCTTTTTCAGTCAAGCAACCAGCCAACACATGGAATCCACAATTGTCTAGTTGTTTACATAGCAGGTTCCCAAAACCTGAATCACAGCCGGTGACGAACACATACTTGTCATTAATTTTGTCGATTGCCAGGCTGTCACGGTACATCCATATCAAAGCCCATAACAGCACAAAGGCACCAACAGCATACAAGAACAGGTGATCCTTACTGCATAGAAAAAACAAATTTATACATAGATACAATCATGTCTACATTTAAAGGGACAGTTATGTCAGAATATAAATAAATAAATAAAATATGTCTCATGAGGAGTGCTTTATATATATATATATATATATATATATATATATATATATATATATATATATATATATATATATATAATTAAAAAGATCCTAAAGACATTTAGCATTTTTTTTCAAAATTAGTCTTCTTAAAACTCACTTATAATGAAAGTCTAAAGCAAAATTGTTGTCAAATTTATTATTATTTTCAAATTTATTATTCATCATATTTTATATGATGCATCACACATTACCTGATATATTTATATAGTAGCTCCATGTCCATGAGAGATCCTGAATGATGCAGGCTTCAAACAACAACTGTAAAAAAAAAAAAATTAATCAGTTACTAAAAATTAAAGCAAGTCAACATTTCTTTTAATACATTAGAGATTGCTCAGTTAGTGCCAAAGCACTTATTAGCCCCACTATTTCATAAGTGCCTGGGTTTAATTTAGTAAGTTCACACACTTGACACCATGGCCTCAACAGTCAGGCAGTTACACAGCCATCTTTAGCTTGTGCCACTTTAGTAGCCTTTCTTGATTAGTGACATTGCATTATTAGCTATAATAGTTGGTTAGGACCATTACCTCAAAGAACACACCAGGCCCATGATAAGGCATGTGATTTTTAATTTATTGATGATTTTGCCACTTGCCATGGTCATGGGGAAGTAACATAAAACTGTGTTTTTTCAATGTATGTTTTTTCGATGTAATAATTTATTGTATTAGTATAATTAGTATAAATGGTTGCAATTGTAACAATTAAAATAACTGTTACAATTAAAATGATCAGATTTAAATCAGTATTTTATATTTTGTTACTAGACATAAAAAGACGTTTTGCATATGCTTCAGTCACAGCAATTATTTGCAAATTAAATCTTTAAATATTTTTACATATTAGTTCCTTGTTGAGAAAATAACTCCACTCCCCCATCTCATTACTAAAAATTTGGAAAAAAAAACTTTTAGATATGCTGGAGCATGTACACCACCAACATCTTGTGCCTACAGCTAAAACTGCTAAGCATATAATGAGTATAAATAATAAGTAGAAATAATAATAAATGTAACATACTATTCAGTTGAAAGATATCTATTCAATTCAATTCAATTCAATTTCATTAGATACATAATTATATAAAGCACAAAATGTCCATCACTCCATCAATTTTCTATACTGCTTATCCTACACAAGGTTACGGGAAACCTGGAGTTTATCCCAGGTGACTCAGGGCACAAGGCAAAGGAAAAGGGTGCCAACACATTGCAAGGCACAAACACATACACACACTCACACACCCATTCATACACTTCGGATAAGATGCCTCCACTCTTTCGACTGGGGAAGGAAGCTAGAGTATCCAGAGAAAAACTCCAAAGTCCAAGATAAAGGCAGGAACCAAATCCCCAATGAAACAAGCTAAACTCTAAGCCACTCTGCATAGTCAGAATGCAAGGTTTAGTATATATACACATTTGCAATCAGGGGTATATTTCAATAATATTAAATATCTATATTTTTTGTTGTCACAGAAATAAGTGCTAATAATATGCAAATATATTTGAGTATTCAAATAAGCTGTAGAACCTCAGACATATAACTTACATGAAATGCCAGTATGGCTCCAACCACTGCTTTATTTATTCATTAATTTGAGTGTTAGGTGGAAGCATGGAACAGACATACAAAGTCAAGGGTAAATCCATAGTCATGAACCAGGAAATCAAGCTGAAAAAATCAATACACTTGGATCCAGGAAGTAGAAGAAAAACTATTAAAAAACTTGACATAGAAGCCATAGTTTGAACTGATGTATACTCACAAGTCATTGCAAAAACTGACAGATAAAAAATAAGCTTAGTAGGTAGTAGGAATGAAGAAGTATTAAACAGATTGTTATTAACAACTAACAGAGGGAATGATATAAAAAATGCTGGGAAGCCAAAAGGATCACAAACCTACGTGTACAAATTCCGGAAACTGAAAGTGGTCAGAATCATTGTTTTTTTTTTCCTATCAAATTTTAGAAATGTTATTTTTACAACACACAAATATAAACAATTGTGTAAAAGTTAACACCTGGTTAATTGCAGGATATTTTTAACAAATGCCTTACAGCATTCAGCATTCTTTGGTACCTAAGGGCTAAATGCAATTTAGTAAATTTTATTACAAAAATCAACATACTACACACACACACACACACACACACACACACACACATATATCTATATATATATATATATATATATATATATATATATATATATATATATATATATATATATATATATATACTATACACGAAAAGGTTGCTAATAGGTAACTCTTTAGCAATATACAGTAGGTTGCTAGAGGTTGCTAAAAGGTTACCAAAAAAATCTCTAAACACAAAACAGTTCTGGAAAATATATCTATGTTGTCAGTATACCAACCACCTGCCATTTTAATTAATTATCAATAATAATCTTCTTTTAATAATTTACTCTAATAATAATTTTCTTCTTTTATGCAAATGAGTTTAATAACGTTATTGTTAATGTTATTGTTGTTGTTGTTGAGGAAATTTCATCACATATTTTAAGTAGATAAATTATTATTTAGTTATTGCTTAGTTTTTGTTATTGAAAAAGGGTTCTTCAACATTTTAATACTCGATTGACTGTAGGACACGTTGTATACTGTAAATATGAATGTAGAGCACAGAGACTCTCATACACACTGTAGCTAAAATTCTTCTGCAGATGCTCAAGGCGATGTTTAAAGATTGCATGACAAAACCCTGAAGAGAAAAAGAGGCTTTGGTATTATTAAAGATGTATAAAGAATGTCTTTGTGGAATGTTTTCCCCCAGAGGCCAAAATATCAAGATCATTTTCTTCTTATCAAACTTATTAACCCTATTTTAGTTCAAGGTGTTATACAGTAGGCTACTTTTTTGTTACTTTATGATACTGGTGTTTTTTGCAAATCAAACTATAAATGTTTTTGTTAAATTAAAAGAAAAATTCATCATGTAGCTAAATGCTGTAAGCATCATGTGTGTGGCCACTTGAAAACACGCCAGAAAAGCTCTTTTATTAAATCCCCTTGTATGGAACTGTATAGGAAAGATGGAAGTTATGAAGCTAATAACAGTTTCATATGATCCCTTCTTTTTATCTTATGATGTTTAGAGACTGTTTGTTTGTTTCAAGTACTGTAAGTATATGAAGATATGGGCATGTATGAAGATAAAAGGTTATAGCTCTGATAGATTATTCAATGAAATAAACTGTATCTAATTTACATAAATTTGTATACTATAATTAAAAATGAAACATATTAAATAAAGTATGAGCATGACTGACTAGATGCAATCAGTTAGTCAGATTTGTATAGGAATGATTCATTTTACAGACAGCAAAATTAATATTATTCAATAAATATTGCATCTAAAAAACCCACTTGGCATTACATGAACTGATAGCTGTGAAAATGATTAGGTGTTAGAAAGGCTATAAAGTTGAAAGGTGTCATATTTGTCCTACCTGCTCTGTTCCTACTAAACGTCCTGTGAGAATTACTGTGCTTGTCCACTTGTTGCTTCAGAATGGGAATGTTTCAGGGACGGCTTTATCCCTTGGCTTTATCCCTTAAAGCAGGTCCACTATTTGTAAGCTATGCATAATGCTTCTTATTTGTGTGTGTGTGTGTGTATGTGTGTGTGAGAGAAAGAGAGAGGGGGCGGATGAGAATAACTTGAGAACAGATTCCAGAAACAAAAAAACCTAATGCTTATATAATAGTCATTCCTTAAGATATCGCTGGAATGTCTTGCTATTCAGTTTGTAAATGTCTTATTTCTTATTCATGCGTAATTGTTTAATTGTCTTTTCTTCTACTCAGATCAGTTTTACAGCCATAGATACAAGTATATTTTCAATGATTATATCCCTGGAGTTATGTGCTTTGGATTTGAAAGATGCAAATGTAAAAAAAGTCCATAAAGCTAACCATCTAGATTAAAATAATCTTCAGATATTACAGAATTATGTTACACACACACACACACACACACACACACACTTTTTTCTGTCCTCTACTAAGAAAGTGTTTTCCAGCCTACTATAAGTTTCATGGATGCACCCCTAAAAGCTGTGAATAGAATTTAAATTAGATTTTAAGAGGATTTTTTTTTTGCTGTACAAATAAGGTCTCCTGCTAAAATGCCTTACTATCTGAAAAAAAGCTCTGTGTGTTATGAAAAAGGTTTTAAAAAAAAAAAAAGCATAGACTGCTGAAACTTTTGTACATGTATTTATTTTTTTATTTATTTTTTTACATTTTTGGCCACCGCTGTTCTTCCTGAGATAAACTATGTCCAATCCAGAAAACAGCATAAGGACAGTTTTAGAGCTCATTTAAGATTCTCTGTGAAAGCAACAATATGTTGGTGTTCAGCACTAATAAAAACTTGTCTTCTTTAATCAAGGGATCATTTTTGTTGTAGAGTAGAATTTATTTAGATGTAATAAACAATACTAAAATATCTAATATGGTAAATTTCCAGCTAGTAATTTGATAAGACTGTGAGGAAATTTGAAGTGACCTTCACAGATTTGAACATTAACCCAGTAAAGAACAAGCCAACAAATCCTATTGCTGTGTGTGAGCACTCTTTGTTCTAATTAAGGGAACTTTGTACATGGTTTCTTTCAAAGGCCTTGCATTGTATAACACTAAAACATCTGCTGAACATGTGAAAGGCAAATAAATAAAAAAAAATGAATAAAAATCATCCTCATGCAATATTACACAAACAGTTCAAAAGGCTAGGAATAAGAACTGCTTTTCTATTTAAACAATTTTTAGGAACATAATAAAATTAAAATTCTCAACCAATAATTTGAGCTTTATAAAAACTGGATTTTTGATGTGAGGCCTAATTCTTATGAAGTCCTTTAAAGGAAGAAAAGGTGCTCATTTTAAAGGAGTTAAAAGAACACACACCTGTACACAGCAATACATACAAACATCTTGAATCTGGTTGGTCGGAATGTGGCGATTCAATTTATAAAACAGTTGTCATACATCATTTAGGCTTATAATAAGCAGTACAATCAGCAATGTTTGATATAGTAAAATTTTCTTTAAATAGACATTTAGACAAGGAAGGATTCTCCAGTGTTAGGTCTTTGTAACGGTCTGTAAGTTTCCTCCAGAGGGAAGTCCTAAGCTTTTTAAGGAGACTTTCACACTTCTCAAAAACATAAAAAGTAATTTATTATTATTATTATTATTATTATTATTATTATTATTATTAACTACAAGAAACAGAAAAAAGAGAGGCTTGTGAGGAAACAGATGTTTATAGCTTATACAATTTATTACGAAATAACTTGTTTAATCGATATTCTTCATTACATGCAAATATAAATAATAAAAAATTGGGTTTATTTCATTACCAAACAGCTGTTGTATAGGAAAAATAAAACCTGGGACATGCTGTTAATGGAAAATAATCATTATAATTACTTATCTTTACCTCCAGCCTTGTTTATTAAATACCCAGTAAGCACATGATGCATCTCGCCGGTCTAATACATTAACATTCCATTAACATTTATTATTTTTTATTCAAAGTGACTTATAAGAGAGGCAATGTCACCATCTGGCTTCTCTGTGCTTCATTTTGGACTTGAGTCTAAGCCTTCAAGACTATAACCATCCATCCTGACACTGACATATCATATAATGCGAATGCTAGGTCATTAAAAAATGAAAGGGTTATTTACAGACACAAACAATAAAACAAAGCTTAGCATTCGTTATGCAAACATTTTCTATGTAAACTCAGTGTTATAAAAACACAGGTGCTCTTGGTATGTGTTGTTTGGGTGAGAAAAAAAACTTTTCCAGACAAAATACATCATCATTTAGCAACATCATCTGCAAACATGATTCTAGACTTAAGCTGAAACGAAATTAGCAGTTCATCAAAGCAATTCCATTCCTCTATCAATGTAGTAGTAATCCAAGATCTACACTACTACAGAATCCTAAAGGAAAATGTGTTGTCCCTGTTCTGCTCTCCCTCTGCACAGGCATTCTATGATGATGCCGTCTGGATCTGGCCTTTGTGTACGTACTCTAGAGCTGTGGCGATAGTCCTCATGTCCATCTCAATGCTGCGCGCCCAGTTCTCCACATCACCAATTTCCTGTTTACAAAAAAAGGAAATGAAAGGGTAAATAGGAAAGGTTGATAAATAAATAAAAAAATCTGTCATGTATCAAATTTTCTCCACTTTGATCTCCACTTTGAGAAAACTTAATGATATCTTTTTTTTTTTTATTTAGGTTTCTTCTGACTTTGCCTTGGGTTTTTGCCTGTAAAGCTCAACATACACAGAAGTGACTGCAGTCTGATTTTCTCAAGATTCTACCAAGTTTTTAGTGGAAGTCTTACACTATAGCCAAATGTTTGTGGACACCTGACCATCACAGCAAAATGTAGGTCTTCCCCCAAACTGTTGCCACAGTTGTATAAAACACCTTGATATGCTGTAGAAGTAAGATTTCACTGGAACCAAGACCCAAACCTGTCCCAGCATGTCAATGCCCATGTGCACAAAGTAGACTCTTTACAGACAAATTTAAAACGTTTGACAATAAAATGTCATTTCTAACAAGAAAATGGACCAACATTTTTGATCTAATTGAATTAACTAACAATTATTTACCTGCTGTTGTTAGCATAAACAAATGAAAGTTGTATTTAAAGACAGAGACTGATGCTGATACAGAAATCGTTTCCTATTGTAAATTTATAATTCTTCTGAACTTTTGTGAACAGCAATGTTGTTTTTTCAGAATTAGAGGATAAACAAAGGTAGGTGTGGTGTATTTTAGTGAAATTGGATAAATGTCTAATTATGCTTTTCTCCTTTTTCATCCTTGAACATACTACTGCTCAAGACCACATATAATAGAAAATGTCCAAATTTCACAAGATGAAGTGTTTTCCCAGGCCACCACACATTTTGTGTTTTTTTTTTGTTTTTGTTTTTTTTTGCATTAACCTAATTACAATATATCCAACTGTGAGTTTATATAGTAAGCTTGCTAGTGAATTACAAGGCTTCAGAATTAAAAACTGCTTGGCCCAGATTTACAAATAGATATTTGTAAAGTCTCACTAAATCTTAGGCGAGACAAAAGATCCTTTCATTTACAAGACAACTAATCCAATAAACCTGGAGGCATGACCCGAAAATTAACAGATGCAGCAAAGACGTCATTTAGGGTGTTTACAAGCTAGAGACTTTACTGGGAATAAGAAATAGGGGACTAGAAATAGTTATGCTGTTAACATTAAGTGATCAGAGTATTTAAAAAAAATATTTTATTCTATTTTATAATTATTAGACAATTTTAGATTATTAGATTTTTCCAGTGGTTGTCTACCTTTTAAAATACATACCAGGTCAAAATCATACAATACTGCACTTCTGAAGATAAAGATAAGCGTGCAGTCAGATAAATTGTGTATGTGTATGTACTGGGTGATTTACAAATAATGAATAACTGCATGTCAACGATAATCAGCATGTAAAGAAACAGAAGGAATCAATCTTTATATTAGGCATGTGCTCATTTTTCAATAGCCTTGGCAAGTTCAAATCTCTGCCTCTTCTAGTTAATCAGCTTGCACGCTTTACGCTAGTGTTACCATGTTATTTTTCTATCATCTTATTTAAAAGCTGTACACAAACAAGATTATTTACAGAAAGCTGTTATATCGAATTTACATTGGTTATGCTAGAGACAACATTACAACGACAAACTATAGTGAATCAGGAAATAATCAGAGTGTATTGAATCAAATAAAGACTAATCAAGTCTAGTTTGTTTCTTAAGAATGAGAGGGATCCTGGAAGCTGATACAAGACAGCAGGAAATCTATCTAAGGCTCTGCAGAGACTTTTGTTGTTGTGGACAAATCTCATGACCGATCTTGCCTGGGGCAATCTTTCTTACAATCTACTGCCAGACAATTTATTTGCCAGAGTTGAATTTATAAGGTAGCAAATACATCACTGAAGTACTCGCTCTAAGGGTATTTATATAGACATCTTGAAGCTCAAAATGTAAAAATGTACACCTTGAATTCTTCAAAATAACAATGGTATTGTACCTTTAATGCCTGGTTGAAGCTTTCCACCATGCTGATCCACTGCGACGTCTGTTTAGAAAACTGAGCTGCCTGAACCTGCAGTGTCTTCACCTCATGGTCCAGTTTGCGCTGATTAACATACGCCTGAGCCACTCTGGTAAGAGGGACACGTTTTGGACAGGTTAAAGAGAAGGAACCTGATTTAAAAGAGCTAGCAGATGCAAGTTCACAAAATTCATAGAATTAAAATATAGCCTATGATAAAAAAAATTAATTAACTAAAGAAATAAACAGAGACATAAATGTATATAAAAAGATATGCATGATGGTATCAAATGTACATAAAGTAAACAGGATAAGGAAAATAAAATATGTATAAATACAACAAAAGACCATCTTTTCTTTTTTCAATTTTGAGACTTTTAAGTTTCATAATCCTTCTGGTGCTTTGGTGCTATTTTACCCCACACAGATTCTTCACTACAATCCCAGATTATGATTATAACTATAGAGCCTTATATCACATGTGCAGACTCATTCTTTAGGATTAATGCTTCTATTTATGTGCACTGGTTCATAAATAAACTATTCATTACTCAACTAAATATAGAAATGTCACACTGAGGTCACAGGGAATAGCTCTATTAGACTCTTACCCCACATTCAGGTGGTCCACTAAAGCCTCTGTCAAACAGGTGGCGGCTGCAATGGCTTCACGTCGTCGTCGCTCTGTGTTAAAGGGAATCACAGAAAAAAGTGCTATCAAAGGTCAATTAAAACATTCAAAATTAATAGTTATTTGAAATACTTGTACATGACAATGGTACACACAAATGCTACTGTTGCACTGAATGAACATTAGGCTAAAAAAAATCTGAAATATTTCTTTATTAAACCATTTGACAGAAAAGAGTAATTAACTATAAACCATCAAACTGTGACAAGAATTTTATTTATTATTATTATTATTATTAGCAGCAGCACTGTTGAATTTACAGTAAGGGATAAAAGTCTAGTCACTGATCGCTGTTGTTCCCAACAACCAATCACTGATCACCATTCTATTCTATTCTAATGACATTTCACTGATCACTGCTGCTCACAATTACTATTCACTGATCAAAGATGTTTCCACTGACCAATCACTAAACGTTATCCTTTCTCCCAATGACTAAGCATTGACTACCATTGTTCCCAATGACTAATCACCATTTTTCCAACCTTTGTCTTTTTTGTCCCTTGTTTTAAACATTTACAAATAAAATAAAATACAACACAACAACAGATCACATGCAAATGATTACGAGGACTCATGAATATTCAGATATCTGTGCCATCCGGTGTCTTTTGTGCACACATTAGGTGCTTTCTCCTGAACAGAGTCAGTCAATAAATACCAATAAACAATCTATTGTTTCACAAGTCTATTGTTTCACAACTAAGCTCCAGAAAGCTACAGAATACATTAGATAATCCTAATTTCTAGTAGAAGTGTTAGATTAGGAAAATGAGCAGGTTTTGTTGGACTGTAGTTATATACATGACTGTAATGTGGCTCAGTTTGACTATTTATTAAAATCTGAATAATAAGAATTAGATTTAGAATCATTTCTTTCCCTCCTCTAAAATAGTGCAATTTGACCACAACCTCTGTTCAGGCTCTAAATGCTCAAAGTCTCTAGAGACAAATCAATACATCATTATAGAGAAATGTAAAAAAAAAAAAAAACAATCTGTTTTTTTTATTTTTTATTTATTTATTTTATTCCCTTTCATCACACTGCAGGAAATACTATAGTTTAACTTCTCTAGAATAAAGACATACCTTGAAGCTCTTTCCTTTCGTTTTGTTTAACTTGATGTTCCTTTAACAACCGTGAAAGCATTGCTGCATTAATGTTATAAACCCCCCAAAAAAACCGCAAAAATATAAAGATAAAAAACAAAAAACCCTGAATTGTTTGTTGACGGTGTTTGGGCCGTATGTCATATGACAGAACACGTGGGTCGAACGACTTTTCAAATTAAAAGTCTCAAAATATAAAGGTAGTGAAAATGATACAAGAAATGAAAGGAATAAAATCATGAAAAAAATTAATCAATAACAATTTGAAAATTTAAAGAGCTTTGAACAGTGACTGTATTTTTGTATTCATTTTTTAAACGAAGTCAGAATTTAAAACAATACAATATTAAAAAAGATTAAAAAAAAAAAATTTAATCAGGATGGTTATAAGAGTTGCCAAGCACATTGTCCTCATGTCACGAATCAAAAACAAGACTAGTTTTTGTACTGAATTCCACAATTTATCCGATTCAAAGAGGCGTGTCAGGAATAACAGGAACCGTCAGAGGACTTTTATTTTGCTTTTTCTTTTTTTTTCCTATTGTGGTTCACTTCCGTATCTGGTAAATGCCAGCTCAGAGAGGATGCTGTAGCACAGACGCCGTATTTGTCGCTACTTCGGATGAAATAATGTCCGTAGCGGCTGTTTATTATGTACAGATGTGAACGTATGTGTAAAGCAGTGTTAAGCTTAGTGTTAAGGTCAGTTGACAGTCTGAGTGGGCGTGGCCTGTTTCCAAGCCGTTATGCTAGCTGATATTGTGATGTGCAGGAAATCGGATGGCTCTTGTGTGTTCACTGCTGTTCCTGCGAGCTGAAGAGAAAACATAACATGTCCACAACATCATGAACCTAAAAAAGACCAGAAATGATGGGATCGGAAAACAAGGTAAAAGCTAAAAGCTAAATAATGTAGTACAGAAATCACAACAAAGCTTCAATGTTTACAAAAACAGAGGTTTGTTGTTTTCTTGTTGTTTTCTTTTCTGTTTGTTTTTCCCTTTTGAGTTGATCAGTTTCCTTCCATCTAACATGTTGTTGTTAAATGTGAATGTATTGTTATAGTGTATAAGCCTCTATTTAGTGATGCTACCAGATGTTATAATAATTATAATTATAATAATTAATATATATATATATATATTATATAATAATTATTATAATGTGTTTAAAATGTATAACGACACATTGACTGAATCCCAAATGATTGCTTGCTGTGTGTATTAAGTGCCCTATATAGAGTGTGTATGAATAAGATATGAATATATGATAGGATAAGATAAGATATGATGTACCTTTATTCGTCCCACAGTGGGGAAATTTCTCTGTTACAGCAGCAAAGAAAAAGAAATACAAATATATAAAAGAATGAAGACATAATATAATACACAGTATATACACAACACAATATATAAATACACAAAAGAAAAAAGAGCCCACGAGTAAGTAGTTACGCTAACAGACATATTGCACACAGGAAATTTTTTTAGCACATTTTTAAAAGTTCTGTTATTGTACGTGTTGTTTAAAATACTTTGTTATTGTTATTATTGCACTTAAACCAGTAATCCAGTGTGTAATTATGTTGACTGGTTCACTGGGAGCAGCTTTGATTGTAAAGTCTAATAGCAGCAGGGAGAAAAGAGCGTCTGTATCGCTCCTTCAGACACTCAGGATGTAACAGTCTGTCACTGAAGGAGCTGCTCGGAGATGAAACCATTTCATACAGGGGGTGAGAGTCGTTCTGATGATAGTTTTGCTACCATCCTCCTTTCTCCCACCTCCTGAATAGTGCTTACACTTTTATGTAGTGCACTATTTAGAAAGCACAGAGGCATTTGGGATGATCTCGGGATTGGGGTAAAGGTTAAAGAATGACACTTCATTTCACAATGTCTGTTTTTGGCTTTCTGTAAGACTTCTGGAATAATATTTTTTGCACTGTTAACGATTGTGACTGTGCATGCAGATGCTGACTCAAAGAGGAAGAGAAAGACGGCTGAGATCACACAGGCTCTGAACGCAACACCGGTCGACGTGGCCACACTAAGGAGGATGGCCATCAGTGAAGGAGGGCTCATGACCGATGAGATCCGCCGTAAAGTCTGGCCGTGGCTACTGAACGTCCCTGTAGAGAACATCCCTGAAAAACTTGGTAAGTTTGGTAAAGTGAGCTGAAATTGTTCAATGCTTGCTGTAGGTTGCTGATAAGTCACAAAAAATGGTTTCCTTTCCAGATGATGTGAATAGAGAGAATGATAAGGACTATAACCAGGTGCTCTTGGATGTACAAAGATCCCTGAGACGCTTTCCTCCAGGTTAGTGACAAAAAAACGTGCTGCCGGTGCTTTAGTAAGCTCTTTGGTCTATTATTATACATAACTGAGTCATGTGAGGTGCGTCTCTAGATCGTGCATCGGTATCTTATAAACAAGGTCAGGTCTTGGTAAGGATGCTGGTTCACTACACATTGGGACACTGATATGACATTCTAATTTGCTTTTCAGTCACTAGAAAAAACCAAACACTTATTTATATGTCCAATAACTTTGATAACCACACATGTTTCTGTCATGGCACTTCAAGCTGGATTGTAGACTGATGAATTTTTATTTAAAAAAAAAAACGCTAATGATAGCACTCATTTAAGAACAAATACACAAATAACATAGTATTAACCTTTGTAGGTGAAGTTGGCTGAGAGATTGTCTACCTTTTGTTTGTTTGCTTGCTAGTTTTTTCATGTTGAGAAGCTAAAAACATATCCCATTATTTCCATTTAGGTAACATATCGAGCATAGATGTAGGTTTTAGTGGTGCACTGGAAGGATTTGTGCGATCAAGACAGACGACTATTAATATGCCCGATACCCGATCGGTGTGTGATTATGGCATGCATACAGCTGGTGGTTAGAATCTTACCTAGTTAGTTTTGTATCTCAGTTAAAAAAAAAACTAAGTAAACCTGACCTAACTGCATTTGGGGGGTATGGAAGAATGTACATGTCTCAACTTTGGCCAAAACTGTGGTGGTCATAATACAGTCAGCTTTTCTTAACATCTCTTCATTGCCAAATATTTTAAGTTTACTTTGACACTTACTTTGTTCAGGTATGCCTGACGATCAGAGGATGGGACTGCAGGAAGAGCTGATCGACATCATCCTGCGCGTGCTGCAAAATAACCCCCAGCTGCACTATTATCAGGGCTATCACGACATCGTGGTAACCTTCCTGCTCGTGCTGGGAGAACGCCTTGCCACTGCGCTGGTGGAGAAACTCTCCACACACCATCTCAGGTGGAGCAGCAGTTTCCTTTAAATACATTTCAGACATGAAAATGTGTGCAGGACATATACAAGTATATCAGCTTTGGTAGTAGAAAATCCTCTGTACTTGCTGAGTTGTCTGGAACACTACACTTTATACCACAAACCTCATTTACAACTGATGTATTCATCCTTCCACATACATACACACACTAACTGGTGGGTGGCTGAAATGGCTTGTTGATGAGAAAGAGAAAAGACTGTTTGAAGCTGACAAAAAGGTTATAGTAACTCTTTACGTCTGTGGTGAGCAGAAAATCATATCCTAAAGCAGAACATGACAGATCCCGAAGTGGACAGGCTACAACAGCAGAGAACGATTTTGGGTTCCAGTTGTGTCAGGGAAAGACAGAAATTTGAGGCTACCGTGGACACGGGCTCAGCCAATCTGCACAAAAATATCAGGTCTGAATAGTCTGGGGGGCTTTTTACACCTGGTCACTTCATGCGTTTCATAGCTATCCGATGGTAAAAAGACCAGGTGTAAATGCCCTCCGAAACGTTTTCGAGACGGATATAAATCCGATCGTTCAAACCACTTCAGGAGGTGGTCTAGGACACATTTCAGATGAAATTGGACAGGTGTAAATGAATTTGGCTGTTCAAGCCACATACGTCAGCGTTATACTCCTCGTAACAAGTTTTTCGTCTTCTTTTTGATTGCATTCTGAAAAGCGCATACACCAAAGCGTGTTCCATTTCAATTACCCCGGAAATTAGGTCAAATATATTTGCATTTTGGGCAGGAGTAGAAAGATTGGTTTGATATCCGATTCGCCAAGACACATGCGGCCTAATGTAAATGGAACAGTTTTAACAAATCAGATGAAGTGACCAGGTGTAAAAAGGCCCTGTATTTCTTCAGCAACATGCAGCTGTCCCCATCCATTGAGGTCAGATTTGGGCATCAACAGCATAAATACATGGACATAACCCACCTTCTTTAAGCAGAGCAGGGTGGTGCTGTTGGTTTAATTGGGTGGAAATGTGTTCTTGGAGCACACTGGGCCTAAAATAAACAGAAATCTAAATGTCTAAATGTTCCATGATCCAGAGAGCGAGATCACGACAGCTTTGGTGTCCTCCCCAGTCATCACATCTGCATTCAATAGAGATGAAGAGAGAATCTGGTAAAACAGGAGATTCTATGGTCACCTGACAAATCTGCACATGATGTGATTTAGTGACATGGAGCAGAATCTCAAATGAATGTTTCTAACATGTTGTAGACTGCAGCGATGAAAAGAGGAATTGAAATCCTGACTGACTATATTGTTCAGATCACATCTAGAGTATAATCATGACTTTTTTCCAGACATCCACACATTTCATTCTTAATTCTTAGACTGTTTTTTTTTTTTTTTTTTAATTCGTTTGTTAGATATTTGGTTGATAATTAGACCAATGAGAAAACTGAGGCATATAAAACCTTTTATAGTACATACACTTCTTATAATGCATACGAATTTTCTTTGTTATGGATTTTGCCTTCACTTGTGCCACATGTTTTTAAGTAAAATGTAATGATTTGTCCTTAATCATTTTTCCACTAAAGGGACTTTATGGACCCCACCATGGACAACACAAAACACATCCTCAACTACCTTATGCCGATTATAGAGCGAGTCAACCCAGAGGTGTACGACTTCATGCAACAGTTAGTAAATCTTTTTGGATATTTATTTAGTTGTGTATTACGTTTTCTTGTTTAGATATTTGGGAGTTGCCTACGTTGTTTGATTGTGCATTTAGTTTGTTTAAAGGTGGGGTGCACGATGTTTGAAAGCAATTTGTTGACATGTGAAATCACCAAAAGAAACACGCCCCTAACCCAAATGGGTGTCACCCCTGTTTTGATAGCTCCGCCCCACACATACATACGTAACCCAGGCAACTATTTTGGCGGAACCTGCTGGGGCGGCTGGCCGAGGGGATATTTTTATCAATAAATGAACCCAATGAGTAATACTCTGGTAATACAAATGTGTTTTTGTAGTACTGTGTGTTGTACCGTGAAAGGTTTATCTCCGTTTCACGCAGAAGACGACGTTCAACACCTAGAACCCGAGGCAGAGGTAACGACAGGTATCCGCCATGTCAATGTTTTAATCGCTTTCTGCTAATGTCACACATGCGCACTGAACCCTCTCTCTGGGATATTGACAAGACACGCCCCTTTCTGAACATTGGGTACAGGTTTGTTTTGTTAGTCGGCCCGACTCAGTTTTCTGAAGCATTTCTCAAACAACGTACACCCCGCCTTCAAAGAATGTAAAAAATAAGTTCCAACTTTAAAACTAGGTGTATATACGGAATTACTCTTAAAATGAACCTTAAAAATATGAAATATGGCAAAAATTATGTTCTTAATGCTGATGAAATTCTTGCCAAAAGTTATTTACTTTTTCATCTTATATACTGTGTTTTATGGATATTTACTGTGAAATGATGAAACCCACTGATTTCTTTGCTCTAGAGCTGAGGTGGGCACCATCTTCGCCCTGAGCTGGCTCATTACCTGGTTCGGCCATGTATTATCAGATTTCCGGCATGTAGTGCGGTTGTACGATTTCTTCTTGGCCTGCCATCCACTGATGCCAATTTATTTTGCTGCTGTGGTGAGTTTGCTCTTTCATCTTGCTGACTGTTTCAATGGTCAGACTTCCTCAGTGCTCTCTTGTTCAGGACAGGTATTATTTGTCTCGGCTATTTTGGGTAAGCAGAGACAAGTAGGCAATTTCAACTGTGGCTCTTATTGAGCTTCCGACAGCCGGGTTTAACACTGCAAATATTTACAGCCAGCTGTATTTGCTTTTGCAAATGTAAGCAATCGCATTGGCTTCTACAGCAGTATCAATATTTTAGTAGCTATTGTTGGAGAGACACGGCAGGTCATAAAAGTTACACAACCAGTAATATTGGTGGGAATAGTTAGTGTAACTTACATTTCAGAGAGACAGGGTGAGAGATACATGATGATTTCTTGTTAAAGATAACTACTTATTCATTTTCACCCATCATGAGAAATATTAGGGTTACTGTATTGATTGTTTGTCTGCCACTGAAACTGTCTTTTCAAAATCACTGGCTATCAAAGATATACGTAAGGAAGCCAGTGCTTTCCTTATCTGTTCATCATGTCTGTGTGTACAGATCGTGCTGTATCGAGAGGAGGAGGTGCTGGACTGTGAGTGTGACATGGCCATGATGCACCACCTGCTCTCTCAGATCCCTCAAGACCTCCCCTACGAGACCCTTATCAGTCGAGCCGGAGACCTTTTTGTACAGTTCCCTCCATCCGAGCTAGCAAAAGGAGCAACTCAGGAGCGTTCTCAGCAGTGAGTCACCTTCCCTTCTTCCCGTTTACTCTGACTTCCTTCCTTTCTCTCATCAAAATAACACGTTTCTTTTTTTTTCTGTTTCATTTACCATAAATTTACATTTTAAGTAAGCTTGATCATAATTTATAAGTGTTTACCCTCTTATTCTGTATTAATATTAATTAAAACAGGAAAAGGTCATTGGCAGTAGGTTCCATTGAGATTTCTTGAATTTCTTACTCTGCATTTCTTGAATGTTTCTCTAATCTGAGTAAAACTCTTTACTCAGAGTCTCTCCTTGAAACGACTGCTCCAATTTATGTATTTGTTTTAACTGTATCTATGCATTCTTATTTGGAGATTTTACACTAAGGGACAAAAAACTCTTCCAGTTGTGATTCGAGTTTATAAATCCCAGTACTTCACATTGTGGAAATCACATCTGCAGGTTTGTCTGACATTACTGAAGTGCTGGTTGCAATTCGAGGCAGATAACCGTCTATTCATTTTCAGACAGTTAGTAATGTAGCCCTGGTTCAAAACTATAGCAAACGTAGGAGACCAAAATGTCTGGCATTTAGTTTAAACTGTCAGATATGCTGATTTGTGATGCCCTGTTTAGATACAGAGTGTAATGACTCAGGATGTCATTCTCTATTTCAGAACGGCCGCGTCCACCTTCACAGACTTTGAGCTGGCCTCAGCGCAGCAGAAGCCTGAAACCGTGCTTCGCCGCAGACAGAAAGAGCAGCAGCAGAAGGAGCATGGCAGCACCATCGACCCTCAGCGTGGCACCGTGGCCGTGATTCGACCTGCTGCTCGACGGCTTGTCAGACTGGCAGTGATGGGCATCACCGTGGCACTGGGGGCTGCTGCATTGGCTGTAGTGAACTCTGCTCTGGAGTGGGCACCTAAACTCAACCTCTTGTTTCCCTAACATGCACAGACCGGACCTGTCTCTCAGGACATTGGGACGGGCCGTATTCAGTTTCTTTTTTTATTTATATATGTGAGGCCTAAATAATGTCATACTAAGAGAGATTACAACAAAGTGTTTTTCCCTCACAGGTTTAAGCTAAGGAGCAGGATTGTTTGATGATCACACTATTGAGCCAGAGCGGAACAGTACAAGATTGTCAAAAAAAAAATCACATGTACATGCAGCCTCAAACTAGTCATTTTATGAATTCGGAATCCATCATGAACGTTGTACATCTCTAATTTGACAGTTTGTATGTTTTCTTGTGATCATGTGATATTCATTTCGTAGATTAGGACTTGTACAATGGGTTTATACTTCACTCTTTTACTAACACTTTCTGGGCCCATCCTCTTGCCCCTACCTCCTTACCTTTATGGACCCATCCACATGGCCACACCTTTATCATCTCTCTAAAGCTGACCACCCGGCCTCACTGCCTTACCTTTCTGACCCATCCATTTGGACTCACTCATTCATCTCTCAGAAACTGACCACTTTACCCTGCCTCTTTGGCTTTGTGGACCCATCCACCTGGCCATCCCATCACCTCCTTTAAGCTGGTTTCACCACTTGGTTCCACCTTCTTACTTTTCTGGCTCATCCATTTGGACTCGGGCCTCAACGAGTAAGGTTTCATAACCATTAGTCGGAATAATAACCAGTTATTCGGAATTGTAGCATTAAAGTTATAGGCACATAAAGTGCCATTTATATTTGCAACATTACCATCGTATCACCTTTGATACGTAAGATTTGTAATAGGCATAGGTTTGTACCTGCAAAACAGATTATGGTGTCACGCTTACAGTCACAGATTCAAAAACCTAAAACGATGGATTAGAGATTCATAAGATTACAGCGTAAACGTTGCAATTACGAGTGCTGAATGGATCTATTCGTTATTAAGAGAAAGTGAATTCTCTTTACATTACAATAACATTGAGACCAAAATCCTTTATTTAATATAAATCCCACCTTTATATTAGAAGCACTTTTTTTTTGCAGTTAATAAAGCTAATTATTTTCAATATGTGCTCTTTAACTGAATATGAATAAATTGTCACAGTTTATATACACTTCGTATACTCAAAATACAAGAACATTGATGTTTCATTTTAGGGTATATTATGGTATACCATCAGATTTGCTCATTGTTAAAGAAATCAGAGCTCGGAGTATCACCCAGTGGCTGTTTATCATCCAATGGCATTTTTTTATTTTTATTTTTTTATTTGATAACTGCACACTCCCTTAAGAGACGTTGATGTAAGATTTGCTCCATTGTTCTCTAAGCGAATGATGAGCTGTGAAACTGTAATAAATTATTAACCATTCATAAAAAAGGAGAAAAATGGCAGTTATCATTACATTCATTCACTGCATGTGCACAAACACAACTGAACAATGTGTGAAATTAGTCTCAGCGGTCTGGATGTCGTTATTCTTCAAAGCCCGGCGATCTTTCTTCCGATGTTTTTTACAGTTCGGTTTACAATTAAACCGACAGATCAAATATTTTATGCAACAATCTCTGTTATGCACAATTTCTGTTCCATTACAGATTCTGTTCTGTAAGTGGAGGCATTAAATAATCCTGTATAAAACATCATAATATGTTAAGAGTAAATTGCGGGACTGTTTTAGTTACTTGATGGTATGGTTATAGAATCCCTTAGTAACATAAACGGTGCATAAATTTGAAGTGTTTTCACTATTTTAGATATCAACACAGTCTAATCATCACTTTATAAATCAACTTATAAGATTAAGTTATATATTGTAACACGTGTTTAATCCGTATGTTCGCTTGATCCATACCTTCGCCATACTTTATAGTTATTAATAAAAAAATCATTTTTGGTCATTTATTTGTACTGAAAATTTATTCTTTATGTTTGCTGCTTGCACTTTGCTGAAAAATCCTGGTCATTCTTTTAACAACATTTAATTCATCTGCAAAATATGTTGACCAACAAATAAACTTTTAAGAAACCATGAATTTGTATTTTTTTATTATTACAAGTGTTATAAAAGTTTAGTTTGATGCACACAATGACACACATTTACAAAGACACGCTTACATTTAATGTCTACTTTTTTTAAGGCATATTTGAGGGTTAACATCTTACACACGTCTCAATACTTAATGCTTATTTATAGAATAATGCAAATGTTTAATATGCAAAGCTCCTGAGTAACACAACATTATCAGGAGATCCTGAGCTCAAATCTTGATGATGGAATGGCCATTCTTTCCTCCCTACAGTAAGGCTAGCGGTCATGTTGTGCAATTTAATATAGAACTACTTAATCATGTGCAAGTTCAACTCAACAATGCTAAATACCGATCTTAGTGCCATGATGCGTAATGTGCAAGATTTGCTTTGGTCATCATTGAAAAAAGACGTACAAAAACAACAAACTGATCATCCATATTCCCAAATAACAAACCCCTATAAAGAAGATGATGATGTTTTTTTGTAAACGGTTCATTTAAAGATTATAAAGATTATAATCACATACCCAAATTATGATTCATAATTCCCCCACGATTATTGATACCTGCTTGCGGATGAACAGCTTCAGTCTGTTAGTTACACAATCTGTTAAGTTATTTCCTTTTATTCTACAATGTCCGTGGAAATGTGATGTGTAATTACAGTGGAGATTAGAGATCAGTGACAGTTTTGACAATTTGGGTGACAAGGGGCAACGTTGATGCGACATTTACATCCACCTGACGTGTCTCCATGACCCTGAGGAAGAACAAGAGGCCATTATTATGACATCAAATAGCATCAGGAGCTGAGAAATAAAGCCACAAAAACTATACATACTCATATAATACATTTTACAACAACATTGTTGAATGCTCAAATCTGATAGGTCACAAGTTGTTGATTGATTTTTAATCTCAGGAGCTTTGGCAGCTATTCTGGCTTATGAAGGATTATATTAATGCACTCGTTATGTAATGTTATGGTTTCTATAGTAACAAATTATTCTTATTGTAGGAGCTCAATTAGGAACAATTTACTTAATTGTTGATTGTTGAGAAGAAATGTATTTAACAATAACTGAAGGAATGTTAGTCAGAGGTAAAGATGTTTCTATGTGTTTTCTGCTGCATGACTGCTATAGCTGCTACCGTATAACATAAATAACTTGTAAGTAATTAATTGTCAGCAAATTGTTGTGTTATAAGTGTTAAAACACCGGAAGTTGTAGGTATTAAACAATAATCAGCTTCAGGATGGTAACAGTAACCAGTCTGCTTAAAGCCTGGTGGCACCTAGTCATTGTTCGTGTTATAACAACTCACACATTTTTATGCTTTACTTATTCTTCCTGCAAGGGACAAGGGATTCTATAACACTAACGCAGTTACCTGAGGACCCCATCTGGCCTGTTTGGTCACCCAACAGATTTCCGTCTTGCACATGAGGCAGCAGATCCAGTCGCAGCCGTCTTTCTTCTGGATGATCACTTTGCATTTGGGACAGTACATGGCTTCACCATTCTGCAACATCATCTGCGATACACGGGGCATGTTAGCAAACTGAGGAACGGTAACACCAGATTCCATACATGTAGTCAAGACACGTTCGCTATCCTTATTTTTGAAGTCGTTTTCCAGAGAAATAAAAAAACCTGCCTCAAACTACATTGAGTTCCTCAGTGACTCACACTATCTACATTGTCCTTAACTATTAAGTGACAAAAACCATAGTTGCTACTCCGAAGATACTCCTAAGATAAGGCGTCATCGGGCATCAAGGCAGGATACACCCTGGACGGAGTGTCAACCCATCGCAGGGCACACACACTCTCATTCACTCACGCAATCTCTAGATTCTCATTAGGGATAAATGTTTTATATGCTTTTATAAGTTTTATAACTGATGTATGACAATTTCAGTGGATAAAAGCCACTTAGCACCGGTTAGTATCATCCTTCCAACATTAAAAGGTATAACTGCTAGAAACTTCAGTTTCTAACATTTCCAATGGCAGGTATTTCATATTTTCGGCTAGACCTGAGGTTAGATTAGATTCGAAACGCTAGATTCCGTCAAATTTGTTGTCTTATATATAACATGTATGTGGGAAAGAGGTAAAGAATCGAGTGCAGGCAGGTTGGAATGGGTGGAGAAAGGTGTCAGGAGTTCTGTGTGATAGGAAAATATCAGCGAGAATCAAGGGGAAGGTGTACAGGACAGTGGTGAGACCAGCCATGCTGTATGGGTTAGAGACAGTGTCACTGAAGAAGAGACAGGAGTCAGAGCTAGAGGTAGCCGAACTGAAGATGTTGAGGTTCTCTTTGGGAGAGACAAGATTGGACAGGATTAGGAACGAGCACATCAGAGGGACAGGTCATGTTGGACGTTTGGGGACAAAGTTTGGGAGGACAGATTAAGATGGTTTGGACATGTTCAGAGGAGGGAGAGTGAGTATATTGGTAGGAGAATGTTGTACATGAAGGTGCCAGGCAGAAGGCAAAGAGAAAGGCCAAAGAGAAGGTATATGGATGTAATTAATGAGGATTTGAAGCTAGTGGGTGCAAGTGTTGAGGACGCAGAAGATAGGGATAGGTGGAGAGAGATGATTCGCTGTGGTGACCCCTGAAGGGAAAAGCCAAAAGAAGAAGAAGAAGTGTATATTTACATTTATGTAACTACTGTAGTATAGTTGGTGTGTATATGTATCTTGGTTGGTTTACCTCTAGTATCTCTGTGGTTTGTTTGGCTGCAGCATCGTTCTCTGCTCTGAGGCGAAGGTCATCTTGGTACTCTTTACAGTTCATGTCTTTGTGAATTGCCTATAGAAGACACCTTAATATACCTTTTGTTGTATGTTTATAATCATGTAATAATCCTGAAAATGCAGAAAGCACATTTCAGATTTGAAACTCAGCAGACTTAACAACCTTGCAGAGGAGGCAGTTGGTCTCTTTGCAGATGTTGCAGGCAAACTCATTGACGTCGTCTTCGAATATGCACCAGCCGGGGCAGTCCAGGGTTTTACAATGGTAACTGTTCTCACTGCGTGACTCGGCAATATTCAGCCTCAACTCTAAAAACTTCTGGTATTCATCAGGTGACAGGAGCTGGAAGAGAGAAATTTCCTTCATTCTCAAGGGTAAAATTTGCACTAAAAATCATTCGACTACATTCAGTACTTGGATTATTAATGGATATAAAATAAAATAAAATGTCTGTATGTTTCATAGCTAGTAAAACCTAGTAAAATACCAGGTTAATATTATACACACTACAAACTAAATCACATGCTTTTCCCACATTTTATGGAGGTTGTATGTGTATAAGATGTGTATCATATACTGAAATGGTCATTAATATCACTTTTTAGTTTCAGACACCAGGCATTTCTCATTCGCTTTATTGGAATTTGGATGATATCGTAAAGTTTGATCTGATTTTGGTTGTTAAAGTTGTACTTTAGACAAACAGTTAAAGAAGTGATTTGATTTGTGTGCTTGTGGTGTCTAACCCCGTTGTCATAAATCATTGTTTATAAATTATTTAAACACTCAACACCACATTAAGCAATGTCACATTTTTGCCCTTATTATTCTTTGCCTCTGAATGAATATTTGTTTGTTCCTACTTTATTATTTAAAAAAAAAGATATTTATTTATTAGCTTCATTAACCCTGTTATTATCCTCATAACGGATATCATGTGATTGATCTGTGTAATTACAGTGCCTTGCAAAAGTATTCATACCCACTGAACTTTCACGTTTTGACACGTTACAAGCACAAACAAAAATGTATTATATTAGGATTTTCTGTGATAGACCAACACAAAGTGGCACAAAGAAGAATGTGCAAAAATGTCACTCTCTAGATGTGTAAACCTGGTAGAGACATACCCCAAAAGACTTGCAGCTGTAATTGCAGCGAAAGGTGGTTCTACAAAGTACTGACTCAGTGGGGCTGAATACAAACGCACGCCACACTTTTCAGATATTTATTTGTAAACAAAAATTGGACACCATTTATAATTTTCCTTCCACTTCACAATTATGTGCCACTTTCTTATGGTCTATTTCATAAAATCCCAATAAAATACATATTTCTTTGTGGTTGTAACATGTCAAAATGTGGAAAGGTTCAGTGGGTATGAATACTTTTGCAAGGCACTGTAAAAGAAAAAATCCACCGTCAAACAAATTAATATATGATTTTACTAAAATATCTATAATGTGATTAGACATTCTACTGTTTATTTGTTGACTTGTTGATTTTCTCATTATTTTTGTGAGCTGCTCTTTGAGGCTCTGACATCACAAGGTGTTAAACAGAAGAAACAAGATCCATCTCTAACATTCTTGAACAAAATTCAAGAATGCAGTTTTAAAGCAGGTAGTTAAATGGCATTGTGGGTAATGCTGTTCGGGGTAGGTTTTTCCACAGAGCTTGACTACACATATCATTACCTTTCCCCATCAAAATGAAGACATTTTTATATTTCAGAACTTATTGCACTGAAGTGTTTTTTACTGGTCTTACTGTTTTAATCTCTCGGTCCTGAAGCATGCAATTACAGGAGTATTCCCCGTCTGCATAAGGACACACCACTTCGGCATCCATACAGTTTAGAATGGTCAACTTCACACACTCTCTGTAAACCCAAATGGACACATAGTCACTTTTCTCACATTTATGATTTAGTGGTGAATTAGTGGTGGTTATTTATTACCTGCAGAAGCTGTGAAGGCACTCTCGGAGAGTGGCACCCTGTCCTGCCTGGACATCCTCGCAGCAGATGGGGCAGGAAAACTCCTCTGAGTTCCTAACCAGGTCCTGATTGTCTGTCTCTATTAGAGTGAGGAAATTCTTCTCTCGCTCCTCTATGATGGACTGAGAGATTTCATCCAGTCAACACATATTAAAATAATACAGAGACTCAGAAAACAGCAACAGTGTGTGATTTTTATAATCCAATATTAGACAGCTACAATTTCAGAAATAATGTCACATATCAAAATGCACCTAAATATGAATCTTACAGCTGTTTCAATACAGATATTCTGTAAGATTCCGGTACCAGACATCCGAGTAACAGGCTTAGCAAATAGATGGTAATATATCCCTAGATACACAATCTCACTGGTTAAGAATATTATCTTTCTCTATAGTAACTAATTTTTCCACCACAGGAATGTCTATAAATAGAGACTATGATTCGCATTTATTTTTGTAACAAACTAAAAGTATGACTATGTGATGGAATAACTGTGTGGTGTTTATATCTGTTATTCCAAGAGAAAACAGGAACTAACAGGTTGCATGGGTGTTTCACGACATTATATGTGACTATAAACTGATAATAATAATGTCTAGTTAAATTGAAATTTACTGGAGGTTCCTGTTCGCACACCATTCACTTTATATATCAAAAAATGATTGACTCCAAATATTTTACAGATATGCTCCTGGCTTTGTGGTGATAATTACTGGTGTCTCTTAATTTCTAAGCTTTGCAGAGTTTTCTGATGATCCTCTGGTATTTTTCAGTTAGACCAATCTCTAGCGTCTAGTCAGAATGGTGTGACGAAAAAAAACATCTCAGTTAGAGACAGCCTTCTTGATAAGAAAGGTCAGAGAAGAATGACAAGGATCATTACTCAAATAACTACTCCCACCTTTCTAAATAGGATAATAATAATAATAGAAAAATACAAGTCTAACCTGTTCATACTGAATACTGGCCAGCTCTTCTCGCTGAAGTCTACGTGCTTCCTCTTCATCTGGTTTGTATATATCTGGTATTTTATAGTTTTCTGGTCTCTCAGCACTGCACATTGCACAGCCTGGTCGTGTTGGTTTGTTCCTATATGTGCACTGCAAACAAGACCATCCTACCTAGAGGCACAACACAGACATTTTGTTAGTGTGACTAATGTGACTATATCATAATGATACAAACAGATGTATGTTCATATGCTCATCTATACTTTCAGCACAAAGTACTTTGAATTATGTGCAAAACATGACAAACAGGAGGGTTGAAACCTCACCGCTGGTTTGGGCGGAGGTACTGGGCAAGGTTTTCGTACAGGAGACCCTTGAGTTTGTTTGCATCGAGCTCCTGGTTCTGACGTACCTCTACTGAGAACCTCTATGTTCTCAATAATACCTGAGACAGCATTAAAAGCAATCAGGTGGCATTCAGGCTGCAACATTTAAATTTTCACATTTTCAGATGTACATACAGCATATAATCACAACCAGACCTAATTCAGCTAAGAGGTGTGTATCTTTGTGTGTCAGTCAAATTCAGAAAGCAGTTTCTAATTTAATACACTTAAACAGAGAGAACATAGTCCAGGTTAAAGGAAGAGTTAAGAGAAAGTAATTATACTGCCTATCTTCTTGTCCTGCTCCTCTTGTTTCTGCTGTTCTCGGCTCAGGTTGACAGAATGGGCGGACCTAATGAAGACAAATGCCTGATCGTCATCACTGGTCACGTTGTGGCTAAACAGTGTGTCTTCATCTTTAGCAAAACGCTTCCCTATGATCCAGCACTGTACTGATGGGTGGAAGCCATAGTCTTGGCTAATCTGTTAGTAAAGAAGAAAAGCAGATCATCGGACAGTTAAAAACATAAACAATAATGTTTATATGGTTAGAGGATTCAGGAGACTGAATTCTCAGCTGTCCAGGCCCCTAGGTGAAGTTCATTCCACAACCTCTGTGCTGGAACAGAAAAGAGTCTTATTGTTGAAGACCAAAACCTCAATAGTTGATCAATATTTCTTGGAATTCTTGTATTTGAGTATCCTAAATGGGTATGGTCTGACCTCTATCTAGACATAAATTAAACATTTTTTGAATTTGACCAAGCCTGTGCTGTGCTTTCCAGAATAGTTACTGAATTGCACCATGACCATGATAAAGTGATTAGAGTATCTGGAATGAATGAATCTCTCAGAGATTTAAAGCCCCAAAACATGACGCACCCACCCCCATGCTTCACAGTTACACAGAGTTTTTTGTTGTTGTTATGAGATGATGCCCATTTATTGAAAAGCTTCATGCCAAAATGTTCTACCAAAAAGTTTCATGATTGACAACAACAGTGTTTCAGAGCTGTTGTGAAACATCTAGCCTTTTGTCTAGTAGTCCTACTTCTCATCTATGTCAACAATGATAAAGGAGGCACTAGAAAGAAGTTGATCCTTTATGTTCAACAAAGGCATGAAAATACATTTGTAATTTGTCTCCAATTACATTAAGCAGACATTTTTGCTCATTAAGATAACTTGGATGAAGATATATTTTGTAGGTCTATAATTACTCATATTTGTGTAATTCTTATTAACATGTGGAAAAATCAACACAGCCAACAGACAACACTCACTCACTCACTCACTCACTCATTTTCTACCGCTTATCCGAACTACCTCGGGTCACGGGGAGCTTGTGCCTATCTCAGGCGTCATCGGGCATCAAGGCAGGATACACCCCGGATGGAGTGCCAACCCATCACAGGGCACACACACACTCTCATTCACTCACGCAATCACACACTACGGACAATTTTCCAGAGATGCCAATCAACCTACCATGCATGTCTTTGGACCGGGGGAGGAAACCGGAGTACCCGGAGGAAACCCCCGAGGCACGGGGAGAACATGCAAACTCCACACACACAAGGCGGAGGCGGGAATCAAACCCCCAACCCTGGAGGTGTTGCTAACCACTAAGCCACCGTGCCCCAACAGTCAACACTTCCAAAAAAACACTTTCAAATGGGACTTTACTCCAATGCAATGAAGACTGACTGCATTCCTGAAAGAGTATTGAACCAGAGTTATTGTTGCCTTCCCCAAATCATAACTTTACAATCAGTGGCACACTGTAGAACAGCCTCAAAACAAGTTAGGTCCGGTTATCACGTATCACTTCTGTAGTAGATGTGCTACTACAGAAGTGCTAATGTGTTAGAACATGCACCATAATATATGTTATAAGAGAGAAAAAAAGAATACCTTATGAAATAACTTTGGTTAAAATACACATTTGAAAGTCTTGTACTGGTGCTGCTTTGGTAAAGGAAATAAAATCTGCAAAGTCAAATACATTATCAAAGACCTTTAGTCGACGGAAAACTACTCTACAATCACCGATCTCAGATTTCCATTCTGAAAGTGCTGTATGGAGAAAGAGTTTTTCCAAACTACTGATCGCTGTCAAAAGATTTGCAATAACTGTACAGCAATAATGGATGATTACTGTCATTAACACCATTATTTCAAACCTTTATTAAACCTAAATCTTCCATCTGTAATAAAGTCTAAACACACAGCTGTGCTTCATTCACACCTGAACAAAAGCTCAATTAATTATTGAAATATCACACTAGGGTGATACTGGTGAGCACGGTGGCTTAGTGGTTAGCACGTTCGCCTCACACCTCCAGGGTCGGGGTTCGATTCCCGCCTCCACCTTGTGTGTGTGGAGTTTGCATGTTCTCCCCGTGCCTCGGGGGTTTCCTCCGGGTACTCCGGTTTCCTCCCCCGGTCCAAAGACATGCATGGTAGGTTGATTGGCATCTCTGGAAAATTGTCCGTAGTGTGTGATTGCATGAGTGTGCGTTTGTGCGTGTGCGCGTGTGTGTGTCCTGCGATGGGTTGGCACTCCGTCCAGGGTGAATCCTGCCTTGATGCCCGATGACGCCTGAGATAGGCACAGGCTCCCCGTGACCCGAGGTAGTTCGGATAAGCGGTAGAAGATGAATGAATGAATGAAATATCACACCTTTGCAGATACAGAATACCAAAACAAAATAAAACAAAAATATACCAGGAGGAAATACAGTTTACACGTGTTGCATAATATCTCCATTTCAGGAAACATAATTCATCTGGTTTACTGTCAGTGACAGAAGTGGAAATGGTCAAACATCCTTTACTCCGCAGTCCATTATTGCTAGTTTCTGCCAGTAAGTTCTCTGTCAGGGATATTTACAGCTGTTTTTTAACAATCTGCCAGAAAACTCCAAAATTAGGAGTGATGTGGTATTAATGTAACTGTTTTTATGAAACAGCTGAACTAGAGGCTCTTTAAAAGAACTAGCAAAAATCATCCGCTTGCTCTTCTCACTCCTTCAGTTACTACAGATTAGGCTTGACATGGTAGAAGGCTTGAAGGAGAACAAATCTATTTTTATCTGTTATTATCATTCTACTGGCAATTGACATGCCATTAAGATTGCACTTTCAACCTCTTACATAACAGCAACAGCAAAATACTTCCTGGTTCTGTTAAAACTCAGCCAACGCCTAATAAATTGGTAGAATACACAGTATTGTAGTATTGAAGTAATCACCCCAATATCAACAGCCCTGTGTAACACCATGACTCTGAATTTAAATCTATGCTGATCATTTGTGCCAAATCAAATCTTTCTACCTATCCTTAACTACACACTTAGAGCTGCACTTTATTAAGAGTCAAACACTATATGAATCCTAATGCTGAGAGCAGTTTGTACCTTCTGTTTCAGTTCTGAGATCGTCATGCCAGGAGTCACCGACATTGTGATGTAGGCATCAGACAGTGCATCTTCAACACCAACTCTCAACCTGCAGTGAATCAGTGGATCACTGGGTTCATCTTTCAGAATCTATAGTCACATTGAAGCGAACATAAAGAGGATGATGTGAATATACCTGATGCAGGCTTGGGAATACGCCTCCTGAGTAAGCCGCATGCACACAGGCACTTTCAGAATAAGCAGCTGCTCTACACATTGGATGGCCTCAGCTTTGTCTCCTGTATTGATGGCCTCGCTGAGCATCTGAGCTGTTTCCTCTGCTGGGATTGACACATCAAAAATATCAGATTAATCAAATGTTGATTTATTTACACACCCACTCTTAAGGCCCAGGGATTGATAGATCAATTAGAATATTAAATATATAAAATGTTAAAAAGCATAAGTGTGGGGGTCACAATGAGGTTTAAATGTATGAGACCACACTGAAAATCTGTAATTGAAAACCTTTAAAATTGGATATAAATAATTTGAATGTTAAAGAACATAAAGAAATAAATGTGTAATATAATAATATTATGCACTATTTCTAGGCACCTATATAAATGTAATCGGTTTGGTGACATTGACCGTGTTAACTGCTTTGTGCAAAAGGTCAGATTTTCCTCATGTGTAATCTCTAATTAAGCCTTTGTTAAAACGACACTTTGATGGATTTAATCTCGAAAGCATTAGCAGGTTTTGCACATGTGGAGTCCATGGCAGCTGAAGTGCGCTTTTTGTAATTTGATCATTTACTTTGAGAATATTATCCGCAGTGTACAAAGCAGTTAACATGGCCAATATCAATCATGATATTAAACTTTCATTTCTTTGTTTTAAATATTTCAGAATTCTAAAACTTTCCCAGATTTTCAGTGCTGACTGTCCCCTTTGAACCACAGTGTATATATTACATATAACAGAAATAATTTATTATTTATTAATTAATAACATTCTTATATATAAGTAACAACTATATATTTTATTTTATTTATGTGTGTCTATATATACCTTACTGTACATTCTGCCTAATATTTCACACTCATATATCACACATATATCCTTTGTGTCAGTGTCTGCACATTTTTTTCAATGTCATAGCCTCAGAAACATTTACGTGTACTTTTCAACAATGTCCACAAATCTCTGCACTGCTATAGCCTTTATATTTATTCACTGTACATATGTTTTCATATATACCTATATATATTACATGCTGTACACGTTTGCTTATATACCTATATATTACATGCTGTACATATGCTACATACATATCTGCACTTGTCTATTTGCACTTGTCTATTGCTACACTTTGCACTTCTGGTAGATGCCAAACTGCATTTTGTTGCTGTGTACCTGTACTATGCAATGTTCTAATGTTCAAAATAAAATTCTATCTATATATCTATCTGTCTGTCTGTCTATCTGTCTGTCTGTCTGTCTGTCTATCTATGTGTTTATCTATCTACACATCTATCTATCTATCTATCTATTATATAGAAGATAAGTGGTTGCTACATAATCACTCAAAAAACAAGATGATGATGATGATGATGATGATGATGATGATGATGATGATTAGACGTAGTAGTAGCAGAAATCTTATACATTTCCAAATAAATATATATTAAATAAATATAATAAATAATGTTAAAGTACCTTTCTTCAGGTTAACGTGGTTGTGGGGCACAGCCATGCTTTAAACTACAAGAAAAACCATAAAGGTTGTGTTAATTCTGCTCACCTTCAATTCTTTAACAAATGTAAACTAGGCTGTTTACAGTCCAGCATAAGACTTTGAGTTGACAAGAAGTAACATTATAATAGTGTAAATATTTACACAGAATAATGACAAAGCAGGATGTTTAACACTTCATACAAACAGGGAGATAAATTGAGTATTTTTACTCACCTTTTTGCTGGTAACTTTCAAGGTTTTCTTCTGTAGCACCAACAGAACAAAAAGTGAAAGAAAGCAACATTTGAGGAAGTACATGAGCTTCCAAGGACACAAACACACCCTCTACTGCATTAACTCTTACAGTGACAAGCTAAATTATCCCTTACGGTGATTAATTACATACAGAATATTATCTGATGAATCTGATGAAGTTTTTTAAAAAATAATTGTTTTCATTTTGTTAAAATTGTAAGGGACATTTTATTCGTTCGTTATTATTTGTTATTTTCCCATGTATTGTATCTGTTCTGTACTAAATATAACTATATGTCTTATATATATATATATATATATATATATATATATATATATATATATATATATATATATTTTTATATATAAATTCAAATTGTTAATATGATACTTGGACTGCGTTTTTTGAGCGCATCCAGGAAACTAGCGAGTGCACCGCTCTACGACAACATGGCAAAAATGTGCGTATGGTGTTGCGCATGCTAAAGTAGGACACCTTCAAGGTAGCTATCAGAAATAATTCTGTACTTTTACAGAACTAGCTCTTTAACATGCTGGCAGTAAAACTTGTAGATATCACAACACGATAATGTAGCTGTAGGGTAATATGTCCATGTGATTCGTATTTCTGCGCAAGATCTTTATTTCTTTAATAAATTGCTAAATATGCTACGAATGCTACGATACGATTCGGTGAATTAAGGAATCAGATGATTCGGTTCATGAGTCGAGATTTTCCAGGATCAACTTGTTTGGTTAAACGATGATTTTGGGCATATCTGTGGTTTCGACTAATTTCAGAATACTTTAATTTTGTCTACTAAACGATTTGTGGTGTCGCTTTATGACAACTATCTATAGTTGTGTCTGCCTTGTGAATGAATTGTTCTTGTGAACCGTTCTTTGTAATGAACTTTTCGAACCGATTCGATCTGAAAGTAACATTGTTGGTGTTGCAGATTGCAAGAAAAAGTGCAAGTTCTCACCATTAACATTATCAAATTAGAATACATTATGCCATGTAATGTAAGATAAGTATTTGCTGAGTAAAGACTAGGGTTGGGTATCAAAAGAAATTTTCCGATTCCGGTTCTAGTTCTGCCTTATGATTCCCGGTTCTGATTCCGATTCCATAATAAAAGAAATGTGAAAAATACTTCACAATACTTAAACAATTCTATTTGTGTTTATTAATCACTTAATAAATATTTTTAACAGAGCATTTCAATTCATATCAATTTAAATTTAAATAAATCCAACATCAAATTTAACATTCAGAATTACAACTTAGCAAAACAGTTAGCAATTTTTCTGAAGAAACATTAACATGTCTGCTTTCTCTGGGAGAAGATGAGACCTTTCTTCGCGGTTCCGGTTCCTGTTAAAAAACAGAACCGGTTCTGAATAAGAACCGGTTCTCGGTTCCCAACCCTAGTAAAGACCTCATACAGACAATATGAGTAGAGATGAGACTGAGATAAATATACAGAACTCTTCAAATCTTGTTGAACCAAAAAGACAATTATTAATTTTTTTTTGCACTGAAGTCTTTCAGAGCTGGATATGAGACAATAAATCACAATTTCAGCTTTTGTTTCCTTATAGTTACGTCTATATGTGTAAAATAACTTCACAAGGCATGAACATGGCATATTTGGTGGCAGACCACCCAAAATATAAGGGATTTACTTGTTGTATACGCGAGTGTAAAAAATTCTACGAATCACAGCTTTTTATCTGTATTATTCCTCTAGAAGTGTGGTGCTCGGACGTTATGGAGGAGAAACCGATGTCTTACGAACGAGTTGTATACAAAAACACCTCTACGTACCACTACTTGAAGATCTACCTGTAAGTGTAAAGTAGCTGTTGAGCTTAAAATTGGTGTGTGGCCTGCTTGTTTTTTGTTCTTAATACATCTAACACAATACCGCTGACATCTCTGACACCAACTGTAGGATAAACAAAACAAATCTCCACACTGTTGCTATGTCTCAAAGGAACATGAATATCAGCGGTGATTAGGTGCTGATGAACACAAATAGTAAAATGCCACTTTAACATTGAAAAATAAGGTTTGAATTTCAAAATAGGTGAATAACCAAATGAATCCTGTATTATCTGATGAGATGTCTTCTGTCTAGAACGTAGAATATAAAGACAAATCCCGTGTTCTCACTGCTGTGGCCCAGGTTCGATTCCTGGGCAGGGCGCTGACCCAGTCCCTAGCATAAATCAAATGGGAGGGTTGTGTCAGGAAGGTCATCTGGTATAAAACCTGTAACAGATCAAAATATGCAGATTGACTGATTTGCTGTGGCTTCCCTGAACAGGGGGCAGCTGAAGAACAACAACAAGAGACCCTGTCATTATGTATATCGTTTTTTTTCTAACCAAATGGTGCCAGTTTCTGATCACGACTAAGAAATATACAATCTATATAGCAAGAAGTAAATAAATGAAATAAAAGTAAATAAATAAAAAAAGTAAATAAATGAAAATGACTCTTGAAACTTTAAATTAGCAAATAGAACAATAAGATCTAAGGTTTCTTTAGTGTGACCAAAATTCTAGTATTTCTCAAAGCCTCAGACAGTCTAAAGCTGGTTGTATATACTAATACTAGAATAGACAAATCACCCTGATTCTTGTGTTTCAGTTCACTTTAAAAAAATTTCTGTTACCTGAAGCCTGATCTTATAGCATGTGGTTTTTCATTCCTGCTCAGAGATTTTGAAAATCGTAGCAAAACCCTGAGTCCAGAACAGTTTAAGCAGTTTATCATCTCTGGAGTTAAAGACCTATACGGAGAGGTAAGGACAACTTAATATACAGTAGATTTTATTTGCTTTTATTAAATGCTTTCTTATCATCGTTCTTCGCATTAATGAAAGTGAGTATTTATCAGGCTGGTGTTGTGTTGTAGGTTGGAGCTGCTTTACCATTTGATTTGCTGACATTCGATCAGCACGCGTTATCAGCTGTACTGCGTGTGTATAACAGGTATGCTACACTTTTTGTCTAAACTTTTTAAAATATGAAATGGGGCTGACAATTGACACAACTTAAAAAACGTTTACAGATTGTCCGGAGATCACAAAGTTCACAAGTTCACAAATCCTAATGATGCCACTGCCATTTTGACCAGGATCCAAGCCAGACAAATGCTTTCTCTGTTCTTTGTAAAATACAACATAGAAGTTAAGGTTACTACTTTCGGCTACACAAGGCAGTTCTGTCTATTTTTGTTTACTTATTTGGGATCATTTGCTTATTTGGGATCATCATGTACCTTGCTTTGTGCACAGGCAATGTGGTATTTTTTTTTTTTTTTTTTTTAATTCCTACCAAAAAACCAACCAAAAATGTACATAATTTATCACAAAAATTAGTAATTTAATATTTTGATTATTAAAATTCTTACAAAAGATTTTCTCCTAGTGTTTCAACTCAAACATTTTGGCAAAATAATGAACCTAGTAAAATGTCTGTCCTTATGTCACTGATTTATTTGCGGCTTAATTCGGGAGCACAGACAATGCTCAGGTTCCCCCTTAAATAATGAGTTATTTCATTGTTGTAAATAAATGTTATTATAACATGTTTTTAACATTATATTGCACAGCACATTATCTGCACTTGTCTAATACATACTGATCTTTTTATATTCTGCCAGGGGTCTGGTGAAATTGTGGACTGCACTAACACTGATTGGAGCATATGAAAACAAACCATGTGCTTTTAGAGTCACGCAGGTAGGTTTGTCACTGGATTTTGGAGATAACCGAAGTTTTCTATTTATATGAACCGGAGTTCCTTTTACTCACAGCTGTAGTGGTTTAAAAGTATTTTACTCGAGGCTTCTATTTGTTCCAGTGTAAGCATTAGTGACTCTCGTTATATTGTGTTTAATAAAAATTATATTGGATTCAATCCCTAGTAGATTCAACACACTATGAGTATGTATCACATTATAACTACTATTACCACTTTTTTCTGCTCATTTATGCGAATATTCAATCATTTGTCAGGTAAAATCTTGCAGATACAGGTGAATTTTTACACAAATGTGATATTAATGACTTTGGCATGATTGTTGGTGGTTTCTTTGAAGTGTTTCAGTAACTGCTGATCTTGTGGGATTTTCATCCAATATTTTAGAGTTTAAAAGGAATGGTAAAAAATAAAATATATATCACCAGTTTGATTTCAGAAAAGCAGCTCAAAACACACAAACCGTTGTATCTTGAGTCAGATGGGCCACAATGCCATAAGAGCATCAGCCAAAAACATCAATGTAGGCAGTTAAAATTTACAGAATTTGGCATCAACTGCATGAATCTTTGGATCCAAACTGCCTTGCTATAATATCGTGTTTAATGTTTCTTGGCACACATCGGGTTGCTTCATACAAATGCAAGTATCATTTGAATGCCACAGCTTATCTGAATTAATCTTGGTGACCTCAGACCTACACTGTTTGGCCAAACTGTACTCGTCTTACAGGGGCCACTAACATGATGTACCAAATCATAAAGCAAATATTGCCTCACATTGGTTCCATGAACACAACGAGTTTAGTGCATTTTATTGGCCTTCCCAGTCACCAGAAATGAATCCAGTAAAGCACTCTGTGACGTGATAGAACAGGAGATATGCAGCATGAATGTACAGCTGACAAAGTGTAATTCTCTTGTACAGCATCCTAGTCCAGTCACGTCCCTAAATGTAGAAGCTTCAGCTATACCTTTTGTTACAATGCTCATAAAACATTGAAGTACCAGAAGATGGCAGTAATGAGTCTGACAGAGAAAGCGATGCCTGGACACAAATGTTTATGTGCATGTTGACCTTTGATAGATGCTTACATACTGTTACGTTTCAGGCCTTATTACTGCGACACTGTGGTACTATATTACAGTAATTTTTTTTGTGCGCGTGACTCCTTCCACTTTTATAAACCCTTTTTTTGCTCTGAGGCAACAATATATGTGCACAGAATTTCCCTGCTCATGAATGCATCTACTTTATTCCTGAGTGGACACTAAGGCCCAGTAAACGTACATGTTTTTCATATACGGTCATAAAATTAAGTGATATCCACTAGATGGCACATCGGAGGCAAAACATTCCTGTTAATCAGGTTCCTATGTTGACCTTTTAAAATGGCATGTTTGTGTCTGTGCAGTAGAATGGAGTTAAAAACTCATGGTAACTTCTCTTTAAAACTTTCCGCGGTCGTCGTTTGCCATAAATTACATCTCACTTCCAAAACCTTACATTCAAATGTTTTTACTGTTTCAGAAGCTCAATGATACATAAAACCAATTTTTTTAGTAGGTTTAAAATCTTGAATTTTTTTTTTTTAATTTAAACTCAAACAGAAAAATAGAAATGTGTTAATTTTGTTTTTACCCAAAAACTCCCTAAATTCAAGCCAAGCGTCTTTCATAGTAGAAGGAATCACGTTGCATTTTTACAGTAAACTTACAACATTGGACCATGTTAACGAATGTTTATTCCAGTTATTATCTGTCCTTCTAGGTCTCGCCATTTTTGTTAGCCTTATCGGGAAACAGTCGTGACATGGAGCTGTATTAGAATCCATGTGAAAATGGCCTTCATTCTCAGAAGAACCCTGTTTGGGAAAAGTGTGCAGCATGTTCTGAGCACAGCAATATTTGGGACCTCGAAACGATTTATCCCAGAGTCAAGTGCTCTCAGAATGCTCCACGTTGGAGACCGAGCCTCGCTGACGAAGGTTTTCAGCGCCAGAGACGTTGCACTTTTTGCTGAGCTAACAGGAGACACAAACCCGCTCCACACTGACCCTGAGTTTGCCAAAAAGACCTCTTTTGAAGCTCCTATTGTTCACGGAGTGTTGATTAACGGCCTCATCTCAGCAGTTTTGGGGACCAAAATGCCAGGCAAAGGCTGTGTGTTTCTCTACCAGGAAATTCGCTTCCCGGCACCTTTGTTTGTCGGGGAGGAGGTGGTAGCTGAAGCAGAGGTGAAGAAGATCAAAATGTCATTTGTTTTCATTTCTGTTTCCTGTTCTGTCAGAGATAAAGTGGTGATGGAGGGGGAGGTGATGGTCATGATACCGGAAGATATGCAGAAGGCTTAGTTATTATGAAACTTATTTTTTTGTATAATGTTATTCGTGTACTTTAAAGGATTATGTTCTTCATAGCATCATATTCTTTTTGTCAGTTGCTTGCTTAAGCTTTCAAAATAAAAATAATGAAGTTTATATTCATTTTGATCTCTCATTTCTTCTCCTTAATAAAAACATGGTTCGTTTTATAGTTCAGATACTAACATAATAATTTTCTTTTTAACATCTAAATACTTCTTTATTGAGTTAGTCATAAAGTCTCACGTGTGTTCTTAAACAGTTCATAAACTGCTGTCCAACTATTACAGACACTGCTGATGATCTTGCTCAGTATCGATAGGCAGTGAGGTTTCGGTTGTTTAACTGGTTGCTTGCACAGGCACGATCTCTATGTGATTAAGTCTATGCGCAGCTAAATGGCTCAAAAAGAGAACTAAAAAACTACAAAAATACGTTGCAGTGCCTAATCATTTATTCATGAAGTAAGAGCATGTCAAATACAAGACTGAAAAAATGAGACATATTATATAATATATATACAATAATCTATACGTAAAGGTATATATTATTTATTAATATTTAGTTTGTTGTGTGTTAAAGGCAATAAACACAATATGCGCTACAAGTCTGTGAACATAACACTCATCTGAGTCGTAATTGTTCTTTGCTGTTATAATAATCTCGACTCTTCTGGGAAAATCGCTAGATGTGGCTGTGGGGATTTGTGCTCATTCAGCTACATCATCGTTAGTGAGGTCAGGTACTGATTCCAGCAGTCAGCCAGTTGCTGTTCCAGTTCATTGAGCCATCAAGCCACTCGAGCTCATTCACTTAAACCTTGGCAGAAGTGATCATCATGTACCTTGCTGTGTGCACAGAGGTAATGTCATGCTGGAACAGGTTTGAGCTCCTCTAAGTTGAACTCCTCTGAGCAGAAACTGAAACTCTACAGCAAATTGGGGGGGGGGCTTGGTGTTTAAAAACGGTAGCAAAGCTTTAAAGTTTTCTATCAGATAAATTCCTACATTTCTACTGATTCGGTGGATGATGACGTTATTGTAGGAATTCCTGCAACATAAACACACGCCACTAGTTGTTCATTTTTGTCCCTTTCTTCTTTTTTCTTTAATGTTCCAGCACCTTAAAAAAAAAGAAAATATTGTGTAGCATATTGTGTAACACAGTATATACAGGT